>NC_137739.1:6630572-7230572 GCF_963264785.1 Psittacula echo
GGTTCATGGAAATTATTGAATGGAATGAAGTAAAATATCCCATCCCGAGTTTTCACTTTGATTAATCAGGCATGTTTACATTTGGCTGAGAATGCAGTGTTGTCTTTAATTTTCAGGCTATTTATCCTATTGCAAGGCTTGTGAAGTGATTTTTGCAAAACAGGAAGTCAAAGAGTTTAGCTTTGAGAAGTATCAAAACATGAACTGCAAAGGTTTCAGAATAAAACATTTCATGCAATAAACATTGAAAAAAAAACTATTTTGAAGTTCATCAAAATTATTCCGTTGCCTTTATTCCTTCTTTTTTTCTTTTTCTTTTTTTTTTTTTTTAATGACTGAAAGGATTTCAGAACTATTTTTGTGCTGTGTTTTATTTTTTACTCATTGAACAAGTAGTAACTGACTTATTTGAAAAATTACCAGATTGGGTTTGTGCAAACCCTCCCATCCGTTAAACAGGCAGACATCTGTGTTATAGCTGCTTATAGGTGCAAAAGAGCAAAAGGATAGGCTGAGGGGAAAATAAAACCTGTTATCCTTCATTTACCTGCCCACTGATGTGTGTTATCATCCATTCACCATTCCTACTGTAACAATCTTTTTCTCTGCTGACTCATTCCTCTGTTTTAGAGCTGCTGATCGTTTCTCAGCCATAGCAGGTGGCTCACCCACATCCTAGCACATGGCCATTCGGCATTTGACAAAGCTGCTTTGCTGCCCTCACCTTTGCCTTGTCTGATGACCCCAGTGGTGCCTTTTTTAATGACTCATGTTGGGTTACTTCTTCTGCCCACCAGAAGTTGTGCTTCTGCCCAAATCAGCTCCCCACCCCCAAAGCTTGAGGTGTGGGTTGAATGTTTTTCAATGTATCCATGGAACCCTTTGAGTACTTATAACAACCACAAATCCCCATCAGTTTACTGAGAAAGCCTGCCACAAGACTCATCAAAAGATAATACGGCTTTAATCACAGCAAGAGTCACCCTTTTGAACTGCACTCTTGAGCAAAAAAGTACATGAGGCAAACACAGTCTTTGGCACATCTACATGGAAAAACTTCAGAGTGCTCCATGGCTTGGCCTGCCGAGCACGAGGCTGAGCTCTCACTCTGTCAATCTGATGGGATTTTTACTACGAGTTCTTTTTTTTGTTGCTCCATTGTTGGGAGAGAGGGAATCTCTAGTTGCCAGATACCAAATTGTGCATGATCTTGTTAAGCAGTCAATGAAAATACATATTCCCTTTCTATACATGGTAATAAGAGTGCTGTTGTTTTCTCCAGGCTTTAGCTTTCTTAAGGCTGGATTTTAGGTAGGTTATAATGACAGTTGTTGAGGTTCATGATGCAAACTCAGATCCAGATTCTCAGTTAGAAAAAAGTTCCTAGCAATTAATGACAATTTTATCTCAAGTTCTCAGAAGCATCAACTAAGCTAAAGATGCTGTTCTCAGCAATGAAAGCTGCTAGTAGTGAATTTAGCAGCTATTCCAGCTGAAATAACATTAGGACTTTCTTTTTCCTCTTTACAAGCTGAACTTCAGCAGTGTGACTCCAGCATCTTCCCCTCCAGTGTAATTCACCCTGTTTTTTCTGTAAATATCTGTACATATTAATATTAGAGACAAAAAGTATGTTAAACTAAAGTTAAGAGTTCAATGCCAGTAGAAGCAAAAAAAAAAAGGCATTGAAATGATTACTTGACTTCAAACTCACTGTTTGTTTCTGGCAAGGTTCCAAAGCGTACGATTACCAAGGTCACACACTTTGATGAAGTTCCCTGGCACAGTAGGAGAGTTAAAATAATGTATCATGGTTCTTTTTGCTGTGGGGTAATATTACAAACATTGTTTATTTGGTATCTCTCCTGCCTCCAGCCATCCCCACTTCAGACTATGAAGGAATCAGCTCTCATGAGGTAAACGGGGTCAAAGCTGGTGAGGCGTTGCTGCCCAGATGGAGTAATCCTGGAGGTCTGATGAGTGGGTGTTTTCCCTTAGATGATGTTGATTTACTGCTTTGGGAAGTGACTTTGTGATACATCATGTGCAAAGTTAAAAATTAGGTGCTTTTGCTTGTAGACATTCATTCCCTTGTACTTCTTGAGAAAGCACATACACTAACCAAAGACCAGTGCATGTGGGCTTCACGACATGTCTCCTGTATCCTGCTTGGTTGTAGCATCCTCAGACCTTCCAGGTCTTTGGATGTCAATGCCAATCTCATTGGTTTTGATGTATAAAAATGCCTCAGCTCCTGGAGCTGAGTCCATCATCTGACAATTTCAGCTTTTCATTATGAGAACATCATCTTCAACCCTCTGGATTGATGGGGAACAAAACTTGCTTAACATGTGCTAAATCAACCCTCATTCTCAAAAGCTTGATGGCAAATAGAGAAAACTCAAAATGCAGAGAAGGTATTGACCTGGGGGGAAGGATCTGAGCAAACCTGAAGGTATTTTAACCAGTATTTGGGTTTGATTCTTGAAGTGTTGGATGTGTAAGGCAGGCAGCGCTTCATCCTTCCCCCCTTGGCTGTTCCCTGACTGTTACTACACCTAATGAGATACTGGTTGCTTGTCTGGAAGCATCTGCCTTTTAGCAGCTTTTCCTGGTTTTCTAGCTTGTTGAAAGGTGCTAGAATGTACCTGTGCATTGCTAATTTATATTTGTTATTGCCTGCCATGGTAACTTTATTTATAGTTGATTAAAGCTCTTGGTTGGGGAGGCTGAATTCATGCAAGCATCTCTTGGCTGCTCTACGTTAAAGTGAGGCCAATATTTATGGAAAACAGAATATGGCAGAAAGCTTGGGGTTTTGTGGTTACTACAGAATGTCCCCATTGTTTTCTTTTCTGGTGTGCTTTCCTCAGTGCTTGCCTTCAATAGCCAGGTTTGGGTTTGTTTCTTGGAGGAATGGCTTGCCAAAACCATTGTTTTCTGATTAAGATCACAGTCTGACAGAGCTTTGGATGGGTAGATGCAGGAGATTTTCTCTCTGTTTCTCTAAAAGACAACGGCCCTGAAATCCCCATGCTGATCCCTTTTGGGTGAACAGTGCTGCAAAACGTACGGCTTTGCATACAGTCAAAATCAAAACCAAGAGCCTGGGAGAAGAAAGGAGCTTTCAGCCTCTCCGAGTGAAAAAGATAGCACCCTCAAACCCAGATTTTTCCTGGCTGGAGTGTTGTCTTTGCATTTTGCCTTGCAGAGCTGAGGAAGAGCTAGAGATGGTGTCCCAGATCTGGGAGGATCATGGAGGAGATGGGTGTCTGCAAGGCATCCCTCGCTCTGTGGGGGCTTATTGTGGGGGCTGTGGCCTCTGCGGCTTCTCCACGTGTGAGTAAAGGACATGGTGGATGTCCTAAATGACCCTCTCTGGAGGTAATGTCCTTTGAACACCATGGTGGGATTTGCCCAGTTTCTGTTCATATATGGTTGGGGTTTACCACAGGCTCATGAGAGCAATTGAGTGTCTGCACATCCAGCACACACAGAATGCCAACATTGATGTGTTGGTGATGTTCTCTTCCTCCAGCTTGCTCCCACCATTTGCCCCCTGCTCTGGCACCAAACCCAAATCCCTTTCTGCCCCACAGACCCCACTAGGCTGACTCAAAGCCCAGACTCAGCAAATGCAAACCAGCAATGTGGAGTGACCCTGAGAGCCCAAACTGAGGGCCCTGCTTTTAATCAGAGGATTAGTCTGAAGGAGGAGGAGAGATCCTTGCAGCTCTCCTAATTTTAACCATAGTTAGCGCCTAATTAATGAAACATTTAACTTGTCTGGGACATGGGCTTGGTGGGGGGAGAGGTACCCCAGGCCAATCAGTGCTGATGTATTCTGTTTCTCTTGCACTGAGGCAGAGCATTTCCAAGTGATGTGTGTGTGATTGCTTCCAGATTTATGATTACTTCCATCCTTTTAATGCTGGATTAAAAAAAAAGTACTCCAAAGAAGTTGGTTTGGTATAATCTAATTTTCTCATGTGAAACAGTTTGTAGACCAGATGACCCCAAACAATGGGAGAGTTTGTCTCAGCCTGGCTGTTTTTGCTGCAGGCAACCTTCCTCTCTGCTGCCCTCCCTTAACCAAATGTGACAACTGTCCCTTATTTATACTTGTCAGCTCTGCTCGGGGACTTCAGTGCTGCTGCCTGAACCAGGCTGTGGTGCTGGCAAGTGATGAGCACATTACAGCAGATGAGACTGGATGTGTCTCCTGCCAAGGAGAGGACCAAAACCAGATTGAGTCAGAGTATTTTCCCGACTAAATTGCAGATTTTGGAAATTCTCTATGAGGGTAGCCAGGGGTTAAGGGACATGACCTTGGACCCGTTAAGATACAGATGAACTGAAAAGCTTTTAAAACTCATCTAACTAAATTGCATCTTAAATATGTCAGTTCAGATAGCTTCTCTTAGCTGGAAAACTGTTTTTCACCCAAGGAGTTGCTGAGAGGCTTCTATGAGGAATTCTTGGCTGGCAAAGAAAGAAAGGTCTTCAGTGCTTTAAGCTGGCATGTAGGAAAAGAGAGAGCCTGAGGTGTGAGAAGGCTCTGGTAAGCTCTGCTCACAGTAAAAGCAGTCTCCTCTGCCAGGATGTGACCCTTTTAGTGTATGGGATATAGTTTAAAATGGAAACTTTTATAAGGCTAAAAATCTGCATACCTGCGCTGCACCCTCCCTTTAATTTGTTCCATGTATTTATTGTGTGTTCCTTAGCTTTCATGCAGTAGCTCTGACATCCAAAACTGGGCAAGGGACTCTGCTCCCTGCACTAAATTCAGACATGGAGAAAAGGGCTGGACCTCAGCATTGTGGTGCACTCTCATACATGGTCTGGCTTTGGCCTTTGGTGCTGTAGATGTCACCAGGAGTGGAGGGCAAACAATAGCTCAGAGAAAAGAATTAGCAAATAGAAAGGAGAAAAAAAAGATCCAAGTTGTTTTTAATTCCTAATGAATAATTTAGATTCAGTTCAACTCTTCTGTGATTAGGGCATAAAAAAGAAATGGGGAATTAGTGGTTCTCCCGCTCTTAGCTTCTGTGCCTGTGTGTTCTGCTCTCTTTCCTTTGTGGGTTTTTTTTGTTTGTTTTTTTCTTTGCTTATTGATTTATTTAATATAGAAAATAATTCAGCTAGACAGAGGAATGCATGGTTTGTTTTAAAGGGAAAAAGTTCTGCATATTTCTGTTCAAGCATCCCAAGACAACACCAGCAGGACAAAATCCAGTGCTGCTCTTATATTCACGAGCTGCTGATGCTGGTATTGCCATGCCATATGAAACTTCAGATGGGGAGCTCTGCACATAATTAAATGGGGTCACACCAGAGCAGACTCAGCTAAGTAGGCAGTATCACTCCTGATGTTTAGTGTGAGACTGCTAGGAGGACTAGCTCATGGATGACTGTATAGTTTGATATGTAGTTCCTTTCCCTTTAGAGTTGGCCAGATGTAAGCAATATATAGAGTACAGTTCCTTACGAGAGAATCCACATTTGCTAGTCCTGGCCTGGCGAATTCAAGGGTTTGAAACAGTGCCAGAGAAATCAAGAAAACAATTTTCAAAAAAATTGAAACAAAAGAAAGCAAAGAAGATAAAAAAATCAAGTGACATTTAAATTGGAAAATATCAGCAAAGCATTGCAATGATCAAAATGTTTAATCTGAGATGATCCAGACATGAAGATGGAGCAAGAAGGAATTTCTCATCATCTGACTGCTATGAAAGCCCGATAACACCCACCTACAGCTGATAAAACTCATCACCATGGGCAGAGATGCAGCTCAGTTCCCAGTGGGGTCTCCCTCTCCCACCTACAAGGGGACCTCAACCTCTGCAGACTTTCTTGCCCTGTTTGTGTCATGCTTACCAATTGTCCTGGCCCACAGGATAAGAACACGGCTAAGATAACTGTTTGGAGGCCTGGCCTCTGTATTTCATTTGTATGACAGCTGGATTGTAGGAGGAATTCCCAGTAGTTGGTGGTTTCAGAGGTCCTTCTCCAGCCAACACTTTATTATTCACGTCCTTGAGATTTACCCTAGTCACACGTCTTTTTGTGTTTCTCTTTGTAGTTTACTTTGCAGTCCTTTCAATTAGCATACACTCATATGACAGTGTGAATATTAATATGATTTTCATTTATTTCCAGAGACAATAGCCATGTGGATCAGCAGGGCTCCACTAATCTATGCTGAGGATGTCAGAGTTGTTGAAGCTAGTTTGAAAGGCATGGGAACTGGTGGTTGTGGAGTAGCTCATTATAAACTCATTACAATTCTGTCCTAGAAGGTGAGGATTATTGAATATTTTATTGGAGCACTGTAAAGAAGGCAAATGTAGCTGAAAAATGTGTGAATTGTAATCTTATATGATGAGAAAAAGCCAACAATAAAAGAAAGTCTCAGACAGAGTGTGGACAGAAAGGCAGGATTCTGTTAGCATAGAGATTTGCTCTTCCCAGCAAAATATGTCGTAATGTTTATCAGAATGCCTGTTTTGCGTGTGGATCTGTGGTTCATGTATGACTGCATTGCCTCAGATTACAAAGACATTTTTCCACTTCCTTCTGAGGACAAAACACAGAGCCGTGGGAGCTGGTTGGAGGTCAGGGTGGTCTTAATCTCCTTTGCATCTTTCCCTCTCTGCCCTCTTCCGAGGACCTAATTTAGATAGCCATGGCAGACTGTCCCCAGGGCTTAGTGAATGCCAGCACCGTGCAGATCTCCCACTGTGCTTGCAGAGCCACAGCACCATGTTGGAGCACATCACCCTCAGACTCCATGCTCTCTGCCTTGTACCCAGCCCTTTCAGCCTCCAGAAGCTCCTTTGAGCTGCTGTGGGACAGCAGAAGCAGAAGATGCAGCCAGATTTCTTACATAGGCCGAGATCTGTTGGAGGGAAGGGAAACAACACTGAAATGTCTAATTACGTTCATGAGGCATTTGCAAGCAAATATGAAAACTAGGTAAGTAAGGAATATGTTTTATCTCACTGCAATCTGTGTGCACAGGCAGAGAGAAGCAGACAATAAAATTGCTTTTTAGTGTCGATCAGGCAGTGGCTCAGAGCTTCAAGCTATAGTTAACTGGTATATCCACATGGGAAGGTGCTCCCCAGCCCATCTCAATTGCTGAAATACTGGGCTGCCATTGCTGGGCTTCAAATAAACCTGTTACTGCAGAATGAAGAACTTTTGGGACATTTTCAAGTTGACTGAGTCTCGTGTCCTTACACATCTTAATATCACTAGAAGCATTCTGGATACCTGTTTGGATCGATGCCCTTCAAGAATGTGGGGGAAAATATCACCATTATTTGCTTTGCTAAATTAAGCAGAAGAAAATGATTGTGATCTTCTACCTGACTGCCTTTAAAATACTACTCCTATGGACTTCTTGCAACTGTTACCCTGTTAAACCGTATCATTTGTGATTCTCTCTAAGAAAGAAATATGAGGTAAAGATTGAGCCAGACACTCTGCAGTGCTTGGAATCGCAGAGTACTCCCAGCTTTGGCAGCCTTCAGCACCCTGCCCACCCAAGCGACAGCTAGTGAAAAAGCTTGGTAGCTTCAGTTCTTGGCTGATAGTGACCTGGGAGTGATGCTCCCAGTCTTGAAGACTTTTTTTTTGTGCTTTCCTTGGGTAGATAAAGCTAGAAAGGTTGGGTTTATTTCCTGGTGACCTGATTCTCATTTGCAAAGAGTGAAGAATTCCCTGGCCCCACATTTCTTTCATGCAGAGTAGTGGAAAGAAACGTTTCCATGAGTGACCGTAATGATCTTTTCCTTGCTGTTTTGGCATCAGTTACTGTATACCATTCTGATTTAATTTGTGGCATTTCCTCCTCGTATTTGTTGTTTTATATTATATATTTAAATATGATGTATCCATAATGTAGGAAATATGTTCTGTACTTCTGAGCACATTTATACAAAGCCTAATTCTTATGCTGTAATTTGAAAAACATGAATCAAAACCAAAAATTAAAAGAATAACTGCCTTAAACGTATTTAAGGTAATGGCATATTTTCAGGAAAAACAACAGTGTATTCATTTTCATACCAAATCAAAAGTACCCTGGAAGAAGATCTGGATACTTATATTCACTTATTTTAATATTGGTGATATATTGTAACTTAAACAGAATGAGGTAATCAATCTTTATATGGTTATATAAATAAAACAAACTACTTAATTTGTTTTAAGTTACAAAGACCTGGAATCCTAACAGGAATTGAGTGCATTTGTGAATTTGTGTAACAAACATATCACTACCAACACCAAATTACATCTCAATCAATGTTAAAAGGCATCTGACATTTCCCTTTGATTTATGGATTAACCTTTACATTTAATACAGTCTAACATTTATTGTTTTCATCACTTTGTGGTTTGGTAACAACCCCAGAGCTCATTGAAGGGACCTGACTAAATTAATAGCTTTTCCCACCATGATCAAACAACTAATGAAAAAGGACTATTTTGCACAGCTGGTGTGTGCTAATATTTAAACAAACAAAACAAACCTTTATGAAGGACAAATGAGTCTTGGGTTCTGATTCTGCTTAGTGAAGTTATTTATCTTGGGAAACCAAGGTGCACCTATTGACTGGGGTTAAACCTGGCTAAAATGTAATGTATTAAAACCAAAGTGACACGAAAGCAGTCCTGAGGTGGCAGCCCAGAGGAATACATTTTGTTTCAGGATTAATTTGCAGGTGAAAATAGGAAGTTTGTATACCTCATTGTCTGAGACATTCTCTCTTTGGCATGGAAAAGATTGGGGAAAAAAATACAAGTAGTTTTGCCAAGTTCTGCTCCCATTAATACTGTTCAGATGCTACGGGATTATATATTAGAATGACAAAGCATTAAACAATTATCTGCATCACTTTGTGGAAATAATTCAAATACAAAAGAGCTTTCTTGAATAAAGAATAACACTGTCTTTAAATAACCTCCAAATTACCTTGATTGAGGACTAATTATTTTAACAAGAAAAACATTATGCAACTTAAACTGAATTTAGTGTTGAAAAGTCATTTAACTGGGTACTTTTCATTTCAAGCATCATTTTGCACACATTTAATCAACATGAAATTCCCATTAACTTTTGTATTGCAAGCAAAAGGGAATTAGCACCTTGTTGTGTATAACACAGTTGGGCTCCATATAAGCCATGTAGAAGATGTGACAGGCTTGCCCAATTGCCATGTACACTCGTCTCCCACTTCATCATGATCAAGGATAGACTGAGGCTTAAGAGCTTTGAAAAAATTTACAGATTTGGTTACATTTGTGCAGCTGTTCTGAATTCCTCTTATTTTTGTCCTAGACACGTCATGATAGCAGCGAAATTTCCACTCTGTCCCATGTGGAGAAAAGAAAAGTTCACTGAGAAAAGTTACTCTCATTGTATTTTCACACATCTGCTTCCTCACTCTTAAATATTCATTTTTCTCAAGGTTCATAGAAGGTTTTCAAGCCTTAAAAGTCAGGGTTCATTATAGCTAAGCTTTTCTTTGAATTGCGAAGAGACAGAAAGTCCTATATAGCTTACTTATATAACCTTATATATCCTTATATAGCTTACAGTGGCTCCAACAGATGCTACCTTACACCTCCAGCAGTGATTGCAGGTGGAGGATCTCTGTAATTACAGTGCAGTTTTATCTTTTTTATTCACACTCACAGCTAGTTTTTGCTATGGCTTAGTCATACATGCAAAGCCCCAGGACTTCTGAAGGACAGAGGAGGGCAGAGCTCATTAGTAAAAGCTCTTTTCTCGCAAGTCACACAGGCAAGTAAAACAAAACACAACAAAACAAACCAAACCCAAAGAACTTTCCCACTTCTGCTGAACTTTTCATCTGAAAAAGTTGGCCTGTTGAGAAGTCACAATCCATGACAATCCACTTTTTCTCAGCCTCTGTGTAACGGATGGCCATGGATCATTACTTCAGGATGGCACCACAACTAGGTTAATAGCAAATGCTAAGTGCTGAGCTTGTTTTGGCCTGGGAAATTTCTCTGAAGGCAAAATCAAAGCTCTCTTCTTTTCTAGCCTTTATAACTGAGACATTGTATACTAGCCCCCTCAGAATAGGGTTGGGAATATCCCAAGAAGCACTAAGATGTATTCTCCTTGAGATTCTATGGCAAAATAATCTTAAGCTCTCTGAATTCCTTGGATTCGAACAAATATCCTGGAATTATAGAGACCCTTTGAAGACAGTGGTTCAATAATTCATTGCAATACCATCACTGCCAATGCTAGAGACTCCTCTTGAAATTGCAAGGGTTCTCTCCTCATTTTTACTGCCAGTAGGTTTGTTTTGAGGGCATTTTTGGAAAGAACTGGCTGTAACGTGCTTCTCCTTGCTATAATGGCACAATGTTTGCTAATACAGGCAGCAGTGTGAGTTATTATGTGATGCAACTTGGAAAGTTTCTTTCGTTTAGCTGGAGACATGGGCATGCTTTACATCATTTTGAAAATGAGGAGCAAGAAGATTAGTTTCCAACAAGTATGAACATTTCCAAGCCTTGTAAGCTGATCCCAGTAATCTTTCATTTTTTTGGTGAGTGTTTTTGTGTTTCTTAAAATTCCTGTTCCTGGAGTCGTGTGAAAGTGGAGGAGCCAGTAGTTTTTGTACAGTCATGTACAGCTCAGTTCTCTACGAAGCTCTGTTGCAACTGCTCAGTGGCAGTATGGATGAAATCCACTAGAGAATATTAAAGCACAAGCAGGAAAGGTGACAGCAAATCAAGAGAATGTAGAAGGTCAATGATATAAGCTTGCTGATATAGTATGTTTCTAACAAAATGTTTTACAAAGGTGAACTCTCTGTACTGCCTTGCAAATGGGGATGTGGAGACACAGAGATGAAAGATGCCTTTCGCCAAGGCATTGCCCATGTTGGAGACAAAATAGACCTGAATCTCTGGAGGCAGAAGGTTTTCTTCTTAGGTTATTCCAGAGAAAAGGCTGAAACACAGAAGCAAACAAAAATGTTTTCTTGGCTACGGTTTAAAATGAAATACAGAATTGCCTCCTATTTTGAATGAGTGCATTATAATCAGAGTATAGTTAAATCTAATATAGGAGTCCATGTGCTACCACCAGCAATACTCCTTTTGTAATTGCCTCCAGCTATTGCTACTAGTAGTTCAGATTGCAATTTCCTTGTACCGTATATCAATATCGCTGGATCACAAGCGAGGAAACAGGAAGCCTGATAATCAATTTCAGTAGCTATATAATCATTTAGCTTGTGAGCTCAGCAATTGGGAAAATTTTAAACTTCAGCTCCAGTAATTGCAACCAAGAATTAAGACAGAGATATCAGTTTCATATGTGCTCTTCATACATGTGCCCAGTACACAGAAAACCCACTTGCTAATAGGAATGTTCCTTACAGGAATAAATTGCAGTTGGGTTTGCAGCTCAGATATGGTCTTTGCTCTCCAAATTCAGCTTATGCTGTTGACATAGGATAAATGGTTCAGATTCAGCTAGGCTTAGAAGAAAAGAAAAAACTTCCTATACATTAATGTATATTAATCTGTTCTTTGAAATGAATGTCTGGTGTTAAGTAGCAAGCTACAACTCTGTGATGCTGTAGCACAGACCTGCCATGGTTATTCATTTTATCTTACAAATATCCACAAAAAGAAGAACTGAGTCTCCTTTCTGATAAACATCTGCCAAACAAGGAGTGTTTCAGGTGAGAGCACTTTATTACAAACCTCCTCTGCTAGTGAGTGTTGGTGAACATGCTAGTGGTATCCACACCTTGCTCTGCTGCCTGTCCTCATCATCAGTGGGCTTGGACTGCACAGCATGTATGAAGCGAATGTCTCATGAGAAGATCCTACACTGTTTTCAACCATGCAAAATGTGCTACTATTTTTCCCTAAGGAACTAAGACCCAGGCATGAATTAGGCAGTGATCTCCAGAGATGAGGTTGTCTTGTCCTTGCTCGTCTTCCGCAGTGGCCCTGTGGCCCTTCTGCTGTCACTTGAGGGGAAGGGACATGGGAGAGAGCAGGCTGCTGGGAGCAGGGATTTCCTAGGAGCAATTCACATGGCTTGTCCCCTCCATTCACTCCTGGGAGAGAAGTCAGGTGAAACTGGGCTAAAGGATGGTCTTTGAGTGGCAGATTGTCCCAGGTGTCTTCATAAAACAACACAGGAGACCACTGTCTGTGGAAAACACATTTCCCATCCCCATAAAGGCAAGGGGGGTCTTTTCTAGGAAACAACTCCACCTCTGCCATGTCAAGATAAGTGTGCGTTGGTGGAGGATAGAGATACTTCCACTTTAGTCCTTTGTGTATGTGAGGTTGGAAATCAGGCAGGTTCCCTGAGCAGTCTGCTTCCCTGGGGAGCTGCTCGCCTTTCTGCTGTGGCCAGCCCTGATTTCAGCTCTTCCCTAGCTGCTTCTCCAACCATGGGTGAGGACCAGCAGTGAGGAAGCACTGGAAGAAGGACTGAATCAGGACCCCCTCCTCTCTTCACCTAACCCACGTATCCTGGTCTGGCATGGCAGAAAGCTGCCACTGTCTCTGGGTCATTTCTTTCTTGGTTGACAAGAAATCAGTCTTTTCATCTCCTGCCTCATCAAACTTGTTTGAAAGCACATGCCTAGCCGTGTGCTTTCCGCCTGGTGTAAGCTTCTCTTGGTTTCATGCACTGGGAAGCAGAAAGAGCCAAGCTTCCTCTCTACTTCAGGATCAGAACCTAAACCAGATTAAAATGTTGCTGCTTGAATTTTAAAACGCTGTTTTCCATGACATGATTATGTGACCTACCTTTGTTTATTATAAATCTAATACCACAAGTTACAGTTCAATGAATTCACATTTTATTTGAAATTTTTGTCTGAAGTAGCCTAAAGCTCTTCAAGAAACAATTGCACAAAACCATATGAGAACTGCTAATTTATAATCTGCAGCATCATAGCACAACCAGCTTTTCATTTGGTTAAAAGGAAATGGTTACTTAGAACAACAAAGCAAACCATGTGTCCATAGTTTATATTAAATGACCTTGGTATTTATTAGGGATACTTGATGTATCATCTTGAAAATATTTTTTTTCCTGTAATTTGAACAACAGCAAAACAAAATAGAAAGTAATACAATGTCATCTGTTTGCCAAACTGTAGCAGATTTTGCGACAGTTTCCTGCTGAAAGAAAATTTGAGATCTCAAGCCTGGGTATTACTTAGTGTAACTTGTTTATTTGAGTGTATACACCAGCCTCAGAACAGAGGTGCTCTCAGAGAACATACAAACATCTCTACACCAGGACTGTCACCCAAATGCCAACATCTGGTTCTGCTGTGTTCAGCCCTTGGGCTTTGGGGAACTTCTTCCCTATTGGGACACATTTCCCATTGAATTCATGAAGTATTTTGTCTAGCTGAAAGACAGGGCCAAAGAAACCTGTGGAAAACAAGCTGCTATTTTGTCTCAAGAAAACACCAAGTTAAATGCTAGAAGGTATTTCATTTTCTCTGCAGTCCACATGCCTCTAATCTGATTAATCTCTGGTCCTGGCAACAGGAGATGAAGTTCTGGTCCCTTGAACCTGATGGCAAAACTCGCATTCATTTCATGAGGTTCAGGATTCAACCCATGGAGCCAGTCCTGGATGCTCCAATGCAGAACAATGTTATAGGTTGATTAGTACTGAAATGCCTCTGAGGGCTTGATAATTACTCATATAGCCCTCAGCCTTGGAAAAACTTGAGACAGATTAATCACAAAACAGCTCATTGCACCTTTTATTTTCCACATTGACTTTTATGGAAAGTGCTGCTTCTTTTTCCCAGTCCCAGAGAGGCCATGCTGGAAGGAGAGGATGGCAGCACAGGATGCTGGTTGCAGTCAAATACTAGCATAGTGTAATGCCTCAAGGCAAAGAGGGGAAGACAGGGAACAATTCTGTTGTAGGAATAAATATCTATGGCATGAAACCTCAAAAAGGATTTTCAGCCAGGGCAAATCTTGCTTGGGACAGATGGCTAATGGTCAGCAGATCCTTTGGGCTCAAGAGGAAAGTTGATTCTGTCCTAATTTTTTTCCCAGACAAAGGACAACATAACAGTGTTTCACCATTAGCAGCTATGGAAACTGCAGCTTCAGGGGGACAGTTAGATTCACGTATATGGGGC
The DNA here is from genome assembly GCF_963264785.1 of Psittacula echo. NCBI lineage: Eukaryota > Metazoa > Chordata > Aves > Psittaciformes > Psittacidae > Psittacula > Psittacula echo. The sequence goes on from NC_137739.1 coordinate 6,644,765, forward strand.
TGTAAGGCCAAGTGCTAGTACTAACAAAAGGTTTTAATGACTGAGAGAAAGAGTAGTATTCTTATAGCTGTGCAAATTTCAGGAAGCTTAATTCTTTTAATTAGAAAGGCTGATACCACTATGAAAATAGAACTAACTTCCAAGCCTATTAAGCCTTCATCATGTCTTCAACAAAGACCTAAGAGGGAGCAGCTTTCATGCGGAACAGTTAGCTGTAACAACAGGAAAGCTGCACTGAGCTGCACCATACAGGCTGACAAGTCATTTCAGTATCTTATTTTCAACCTGCTCAGAGAAAGACAAGATAGTAAATGCGTGATGTATCTCCTAAAGATGGAGACCAGCTGCTCAGTTCTAAAGTGGACTTTTCTGTTCTGAAAGACTCCAGCAGAGCAACAACTCCCAAAAGATGAAAGGTAGTTCCTGTTGCTGAACACTGCTGACCCCTGCTAAGAAGTGACAATGAACACACAGAGAAAAACACTCACGACCAAAAGAAAGTTGGTTGGGCTCACTGCAACTTCTAGTTTTCTTCTCTGACGGTACTCTGCAAGTGCTATTTTCAGTTTCATAATTATGGTGAGAAACATGGTGTATTTTGATTCCTAATTTAGCCTGTTTATCCTGAGAGATTCCAGGATCTTCATTTGAAAGATAAATTCAAACCTTGTTTTTCCTTTGCAGCACACATTCCATAACAAAAACATTGCATGCCATACTTTGTTACAGGGCTTGGAAGACCTCCATGACCATAAATTTAGGAACTTGTGGAACACAATGGACTTCAGGATGGAAACAAGCCAGTTGGCCTATCTGGTCAGGTCCATCCCTTCTGTTTGAATTAACAGCTGGATTTCACAGTGGGAGAAATCCGGCAGTTCTTTCTCAGGCAAAATTCTCACAGTTGGATTTGCCTCCAACCGCTGTAACTTGGGTGGGAGGGAGCACAACTTACTTTGTTATTTTATGTTAGCTCTCTGGGTAAAAAAAATCCAGTTCAAGTTCTGCAGGACGTGGACCTACCCTGTTCTTTAATTTAATGACCCTAAGCGCAATAAGAAAGACATTCTTACTAACACAGAGGCAGAGGGTATATACTAGGTCTTCCATGCGTTGCAGTGCATATGCTACCCATGTTATCGAGAAAGCAACTAGAAGCTGGATGCCAAGGCAAAATAAAGAATCAGGACCATTTGTTGCTCTGAGAATGCTAACTAGGACAACTCACCAGTTGCAGGAACAGTGTGGCAGACTGTGTGAGATGTTGTATATAATATGCAAAGTTCAGCTTCACACTTGCTATTTCAGTTCCAAAAGTAATTGTACCAAAGTTAAAGGATTTGCGAGGATTTACACCCACAGAGCAGGGAGGAGAACACACCGCAGAAGAGACAGAGAGGGGAAAGTCCAGCTGGAATGGGCAGCTCAGGATTTTCTTGTCTTGGGTTTGGGATCTGAAGTGCTGATCACAGACAGGGATTTGTGTTACACTGCCAGAGGTGAAGATTAAAGCCCTGTTTGCTTAAGGGCATATGGGCTAGGCTTCCTTTTTTGCCTGAGCTTGAGTGTGGTGGGACACTGGGAAGATGCTGCGCTTGATTTACAGTACAGACACTTGATACGCAGCTCAAGGGCTCTTGCCCTGCACCATTTGCAGAGTCCTAACTCTGGGACTGTATTACTGAAAGATGTGAAGCAAAGCTTTTTCCCTAAGAATTGTTTATCCAAACCCTTTCCCCTCTCAGCGTGTCCCATCTCAGTAGAGAGTGAAAAGGGCACACAAGATTTGGACCTTAAAAGGCAATCGCTACCCAAAAGGAGAACCCTCTGTGGTCAAAAAATGGCGCAAAAGTCTCGATTCAGCTTCAAAGAACATACAGGTTGCTCTGAAGACCAGCCTGCTGTGTGGCTGAGGAAGGTTGCAGTAGCCCAAGCAACAAGACTGAGCACAGCAAAGCAGAGGTGTGGACACAGACAGCTCTCCAGTGTGGTTTGACTTTCAAATGCTCCTTGACTACAGCTCCTGTTTATACGGGGAGTTAATGGCTTTCAACTAATAAGATCTATCTGACTGGCAGAAAAATAGGGGAACTTGAACTTGGCTTTACTGTCAAAGAAAAGGCTTGTTTTCAGCTAACCTAATTTGCATTAACGCTCCCATAATGAGGAGAAGGTTCTGCTGAGGAAGAAGTTCTTATAGGTGAGGTCAATCACTGGTCTGTATTAGGTGTTATCTGGCCTTACTTTAATGGGGGAGGTGGAATAAAGTGCTGCAACCTTGACCAAGTACTTTGAATTCCGTTCTGAGGTAGAGGATCATCTTGCTGTGCAAAAACCGCTTTTGTGACTCTGGTGACAGAAGTCTAAGAAATCAAATCATTAAAAGTCAAATGATTGCAGAATAACCTGGTGTAGCTCCATCAAAATCTTTGTTTTATCATGGGATGCCTTCTTTTAAAAGGATAAATAAACAAAACACCCCAGGGGCCCTCACTGAGGATGAGCCTAGCTTCTCTCCAGAAAGAAACCTTTCATCTTTCCTTTACAAAGGTATTTATGATCCTAAAAGGAGAGGACAAAAGCCTTGCCCACCAGCCCAGCAGTGAGAAGCTGTTCTCCCGCCTCCATCTCCTGCCTCGTCCTGGGCTTGGGACAAACAGTGCCAGACCCCCAGCAGAAGCTCCTCTTTTGGGGTCAGGAAATCCAGGGCTCATTCTGGGCTTCTCTTCGCAGTCAGAAAGACCTCTTGAGATGGGGAATTGAGCCAAACACCAATACCTTTTATCATTTTGGCTGCTGTGCGCAGCCTAACCAGCCCTGGTTAGTGGGCTTGGTGGGATGCAGACCCCTTCCCCGCACTGCTCAGCCTTGGCTTCAGCTCAGCTTTTAACCTACGTATTAAATCACTTATGTGTGGAGAATATTCACCTGCTTCAACAAAGGGCAAAGAAGGATGTTCCTGTGAGATTTTTTCCTTTCATTTCAGCTTTATGTAAGTGGCTGACAGGCTGTGATGGAGCTGAAGAAACAGCTCTAGACTCAGAGTGCAGGGATAAAAAGAAAAGAATGTGGACTTTTTTCCCCCCTTCCCTGAGAAAAGGTAATTTACGTAAATTTATCCATGACCAGCATATGGCAATAGCTCACAACTTTTGTTAATGGAAACCTGGTGATCCATAACACTTGTGTGGGAGACATTTGCTCGGGGGTAATACAATATTAATGTTAATATCAATGATTGATCAGAGGATTTGCAAGAAAGGCATAAAGTATTTAATTATAATTACATTGGGAATGGCTTTGTAATGGCTACGACATTTGAATAAGGTCACGTCTAGCCCTCACCCCTGTTATGTTGTTCTATATTAAATGCCATTCACTTTAAGTGCTGGAAACCTTTCTGGAGTCGTCAGAATATAATATACTGGGTAAATTGAAATATGTCCCTTCATTTTTTGAAATATGATTGATATCCTTTGCAAAACAAATGTTAACACCTATTTGTACACAAATTTCTTTGATTATATGTTAGAGAAACTCAAGTATGACAGTCTCTCCCTAGCAGGCACTTTACTGTGAGCAAAGGACATGGCTATTTGTGAATATTGATTCATCATACTGAAAATGGTTTTGGATGTCTTCTATAAATCCACCTGGGTGTATTTCTGCCTTTCCTAATACGTGAATCCTATCTTGCTTAGTAGCCATGACTATATGTCCATTGGTCTCAGCAGCCTACTGTGTTCACTGGGTAAGGAGTTGCTTATTAGGAACTTTTGCTGTCATTGAGCTCCCTTTTGCTAACAGCATTAACAAAGAAGACATAGTAAGAATCATATTTGCACATTTCACAGCAAAAAATATATATATTTCAAATATACTGCAGATATAGATAACTATCAGCCTAACTGCAGCATTGCCATGTTTAAAGCAATCAAGAAAAAATCTGCGTGTAAAGCATGAATATATAAATGTAGGATTCCAGAGGTACCAACCCACATGTGAGTGCATGCATACATTGAAGTACTAAATGAGGACATGCTCTTCCCACACCTCTTTACTACAGAGCATGAATGCTAAAGAAGCAAATTCTTGTCCCTGTTCAAATAAAAATCCATCTCTCCAGTGACCCCAGAGTTTTTCTTCTTTTTTTAATGTCACTGTAAACACCAGAACAATCGAGTCTAATGAGTCAAATTTTTCTTTCAGGTAATCACCCAGAATAACCACTGACTCACAGAGAATTGAAAGCTTCCATTTGAAGGCTGAATTTGGTGACAAGAAATCATTCCTTCAGAGTTTGGAAGACATGCACTGATGTACCTGACATGATTTTCCATTCTGACTTTTCTGAAGAAGAAGCAAAGACTTTTGCATGCTGTGAAAATGCCTGAAGAGAGCAAGTTTTATCATTTTCCAAAAAAATGAGCCTTTATTACCAATCAGTGTAGAATACCCCTGACGGTAACTTTTAAGTATATGGCAGGATTTTCAGCATCATGACAACATACATCATGCATTTTTACAACATATAAACGCAGTAATATTGCTCCCTTTCTCAATAACAATATATAAGAATATATAGTATAAATGTACAGCATATATTAGACACAATGTAAAATAACTTAGTGAAATGTCAAACCTGCGTAAAAGTTCAAGTCATGCCTGAGCATACCTCTAGCACAATTTTGTTTAATCTTATCTCGTACACCTTCATTTACCTTTAGTTCATGTTGCAAAGATAATTTTATCTCTCTGTATATAGTTGATTAAGACCACCAGAATCCTTGTTGTTTTTCATTTTTAAACGTACGTGCTGTAGGTGAAGACTGTAGTAGCCAAGTCAAAACCAAGATTTTGTGGAGTCTTTACTAATACTGCCATTAGGTACTGGGAAGCAATTCATCCTGGAGAAGTTGTATAAAAGCAAGTTCTTAAATGCTTATTACAGTTCATCATTGTCCGTCAGGTTCTGTTCTGAAATATCCCACCTCATGTAAATGTTAATGAAACGGCTTTCTTTAGAAATGGAGCTCATGATCTAATACTGCTATCTGCAAATTATAAATCTCACTAGCTTTGCTGAAATTGTATCAAGTACCACTTTGGTAATTGCTTGCAAGAAGGATCAATATAAATCCACTTAATAGAAATATACAACTTGTCTCAAAGCAGGTAGGTGGAATTCTAGCTTTGGTCAATGCTGTATACAGCTTCTTGCAAAGCCAGGTCTCCCTTCACACTTCCTAAATGAAATATGTTCAAGGACTTTACTGCAGCATCTCAGGAATCTTTCTGATAGTATAAAGGGAGAAGTTTGTTTATTTTTTTTAAATCTGAGGCATAAAGAGGCTCTATGCCTCTGTCACATTACCCATCAAAGTGTACCAAACTTCAACAGCCTTGTAATTAGCTTGCTTGAAATTAATTTGAATACAATTTCACTTCAACAATTTAAACAACTCTGCCCTGAATATCAACAAAAATATACTTTAAACACTTATTAATAACTATATTTTCTCATTAATGATGAGTGAAAGCTGCAAACCAGTTTGAAACAAGATGTTAAAATAAAAACTAAGGGAAGACAGGGTGATATTCTGGGATTCCTTTTAAGAAAGCGAAGTCACCCCCCCTTACATTCTCAGCCAGTGTAAGTCAACAGAATTACACTATTTTAGATCAGCTTAAGTTCTGACCTATATACTTCAGTGGAATTAATCCTAATTTTCACTAGTGAAAATGGAATCAAACTCACTTTGTCTTTAATAAAGCAATGAGTGATAAGCAAGTCTTTTTTCTGTCAGATTCTGCTTGAGAAAGGAAATTCTTTGTGGTGTTAAATGGTGCCCACGACAGTTTAAAAACCAAAGCTAGAATTTCATGAATTTCAGCATAATGAAAACTGATATTGGTAACTGTTATTTATGCTCTAATCTTAGCAAAGTTCTTTGGGTACAGACAGAGCATCAGCTGGTGAATCAGTAACCCTTTCTGAGTACTACTTGTGAAGAAAATGAGGAGGCAGGCAGCTGGTTTTCAGTGACATGAGGCTGCTGAATACACTGCAACTCAGACCTTTTTGCCATGAATAAATAATGTCACATTGTCCAGAACTGGAGATTAATTTGTTGAGCCTCCAGTAGATGATATTTATTTTCTTGCATATTATATTGAGATCTCAGGACAGGCAAAGGGTCAGGGGCTGAAAGGATGTAATCAATGCTGAATTTAATTTCAGAATCCGATTTTGCTAAGGAGGAATTGCTTAGGCTTTGCCTGTTGGTCATGCTGTTTGGAGCAAACCCACGAGGCTCCAGTAGTCTTGGGCCTGATTCAATTCTTCCGTGCTTACTTTCAGAAGAGGAAATGTTGTTTAAAGCAGAGTCCATAGAAGACATATCGGAGGATGAAGGACTTTTCCCCCTGCTTGGTCTCTGCTCCTTATGATCCCTTTTCATGTTCCTCCTCCTCCGTCTTCGCCTGTAATTCCCATTTTCAAAGAGATCCAGCATGGATTCACATCCTGTTGCAAAGCTCCAATAGTTTCCTTTCCCCTTCTCATTCCCTTCTGTTCTGGGAACCTGTATTTATTCAAAGGCAGTTCAGTATTTGTATGTGTTACAGATGCTGCTGCTTAACATCTGCATTCATTTACATTCAAGAATGGTGTAAACACATATGACAAGACTTTTAAGCGTATTCTCTTTCATTATACGAATAGGATGTAAACTCCATTCAATTTGTTATCTATTAACACGCACCAGACAAAGATACACTCTTTACAGTTGACAACTCAGAGACATTTTAAGTGATTTGCAGCTCAGCTGTTTGTTTTCCTTCTTTCCTAGTGAAAAGATTATCCCTGCATGTATTTTTTAGCCATGCACAGTGTGTATGTAAATATACAGTTACTGATCTTACCTTTACAAAACAACTGTTAAGTGATAAGTTATGCCGGATGGAGTTCTGCCAGGCTCTTTGATTTGATCTGTAGTAAGGAAATTTCTTCATTATAAAGTCATAAATGCCAGAGAGGGTGACTTTATTTGAAGGACTTTGCTGGATGGCCATTGCAATTAAGGCAATGTAGCTGAAAAAAGGAAAACTTGCTGTTACACCATCACCTTACTCATGTACTCAGTTTTTAGGACCACTCGGGCACATGTGTGCCTATATCCTGCTTCCAAAAGTTCTCCCGGTGGATCTGCACCCTGACACAAGACATCCCAGGGATAAGTCCCGAGCGTGGTCACTGCCTCTTAGCCCCGAGCCTCCAGGGTGATACACAGGCATTACTTCCAGGCAATTGAGTCCCAACCAGACTGTTTGCCCTGGCACCCTGTGCAGAGTGCTTAGATACAGGAGGATTACAGAAAAATCATCCACCTCTCAGACTCCATCAGAAAAGTTTCTCTGAGCTGGAAAGCTGAAGTGAGACAGTCCAGGCTCAGAGACAGTGTCACTGGAGACCTTGCCTGCTGGTGTAAAGGACCTTAGGTTCCCTGTGAACATCTACACTGCACCTCTTCCCACTGTGCTGGGAATCTGCATCCAATTCACCCGCTGGCACATTGCATATATAATTCGCCTTCTCCTGGGGCTCCTGGAGGTTGAAGGACACCATCCGAGATCTGGTGACTCAACAGCATGCCAGAGTTGCTGTGACCCCACACAGGAGAAAACAAATCATGGACACTTCAAACACAGAGAAGGGGGGAAATCAGACCCACTGCACACGCCTGGGGAGAGGTCCCCCAGTCCCCCAAAATCTATAATCCCACCATCCCAGAGCTCAGAAACCTCCCCAGAAATGAGGGGATTTGGAAAAACTTCATCTTACCTGTATGCTGGTCTGGTGAATTTTTTCTCTTCATCAGAACTACAGGTAGGATAATCATCCCCATCATAATTAAAGCAGTTATAGGGGTACTGCGTGTTGTCAAACATTGTCCTGCTCCTTGCTCAGCTCCTGTGGAGTGAGAGAGATGGAGTGATGTTTCTCAGAGCTTGGACTCCCTCCTCCCTTCTTCCCTCCCCTCTGTCTGTCTCATTCCCTCTCTCCCCCCTCCTCACACTCCCTCTCCTCTGTGCACACACTCTCTGTGATGGGGTGGGGATTGTTTTTGCAATTCTTGCGCCCCAGACAGCCCGTCTGTTAGGATATTATTTTTTTTTTTGGGGGGGGGGGTGGATTGTTATTATTATTATTGCTGTTGCCTCCAATGGGGCGGCTGAGCCAGGCGGCTGGTGACTGATGGAGCTGGTGAATTGGGGGTGAACCTTTGAACCGGAGTGTGTGCTGCCAGTAGCTCTGCTCAGCTCGCTGGGTGGTCCAGGCTAGAGAGGGGCCGGCGCTCCCGCCCCCCCACCACATCCACAACGTGACAAAAGCAAACAGCATGATGTTAATAAATCATGCTTCAAGGCCCTTACTTGGAAATTAAACTTTAAGAACAGAGTGCAGATCCCCCCAGCCCCCAACTCCTCCCCCTTCCTATTTTTCTCTCCCCAGCGAAGCAGGGTGGCTTTCTTATTTATTTATTTTTAGAAACCCGACGTACAATAAACAGACGTTCCAGGCAGTAATGCGCGCTTGTCCTGATCTGCAATCTATAATACACTATAATAGATATAAATTATATTTCCATGACTAAAGGAAAATGTGTATGTTCAAAGAAAGTAGAACAGAGGGATATGAGGGACTACTGTCAAGCGGGAAAGTAAAAGGAAAATAGCTGTAGGCATGAGAGCTGCCTGTGTGGGCTTTGATCTGAAGGATGAATTAGACTAATAGTCCTGTGTGTTGGCATCCAATACTGTAACAATTTCATAGTTTTTCAATGCTTTGGAGTGTTTTTCAACAAGTGATGTAAACCAAAGGCATCACACCCCATTTCAGGGGGGACTAAAAAGGTGTGTGCCACAGGATAATTAAATTATTTGAAGACAGCTCTGTCACAGGAACTAGCCCCAGGAGGAAACAGGTATTGGAAAAGAGAACGCAAATTGGTGCGCAGATTTACCTGGGTGGAAATATAAAAGCAGAACCACTAGCAATGAAACTTTTGTTTTCCACAGTATCTTTCATGCAAAGTATGTCCCCAAACCCCTTTTGGAGTTAAAGGATACAATTAGAGGAAAATTCATCTGAGTGGTAAAGAGCCCTTTAAAGTGATGCTTAAGTGGCTCCTAAAGTTTTGGATCGACATACAAAAGCTTTGTATGTATAGAGCAAAACATTGTAGCAGGGAGTAGGGAGTAGGGGGAAATATATGGCATGGAAAAATAGATCCAAGAGGTGTTTTCTTGGGAATATGAAGCAAGAGAAGATGCCCAAAATAAAAAATTATCTTCACTCTAAAATACATCAATAGGCATATGCATGAGGCGTCTGCTACAGAGGAGGTCTTAATATAAAGGGTCAGCTACTGCTGCCTAAGGCATTAGCAGGGCTTAAATATTGAGTACATTAAAGCAGATTCAGTGGTGGAGAACAAAATATGTCTGATCTTCATACTCTGTCCAGCAGGCATAGAGGGCTTAAAGTAAAGAAGAAGCTGGACCACAAGGTTGGAAAGATTCTCCCTCACTAAAAACTATGATCCTTGAGACAGAATTAAATGTCTACATGATTTTCAGCAGTGATTCTTCACTTTGGAGGTGTTTTATTTCACTGAAATTCCAGTGATTCAAACAGTCTTGCTTTGGATTTATAATAATTTGTAAAATGCAGAACTGGGTTAGTTGACTCTGATTTTATACAACTGTTAGCACTCTTCTGTCAGTTCTTCCTATTCTATTTATGAAAACTCTCTTGCTAAAAAAAGTCAGACAATACACTTTGACCAAAATCTTCACATATTTACAGACAGTATGAAATCAGTGAAGTTTTGTGTAATAGGAATTAGAGCAAATGATATACATTTAGTAATGTTATTTACCTCAATTCTGTATTTTCTTGCTATGGTGAATGTAATCAGCTCGCCCATGTCTAGTGCATATATAAGTAAGTGCATTACAGCTGGTAATTATCTCTACTCTGTTCAAGAGCTCATGGGCACTGTACTCTTCACCCATTTCAGTGGAAAATAACAAGTTAAACTTCTGCCTCAGTGGCTGGGTTGCGAGATTAAATTTGGCAAATGGAGGTGGGTCATAACAACCAGGGCTAGTGCCCTTGAGCAGCACCCCAGGAGTGAGTGGGACCATGGGTGGGTGGAGGGACAGCTCGGCAAGATAGACAGGAAATGCCTGCCATTGCCATTTGTGTAATATACTCTGTGGATAAATATTATTATTTCCTGATAGCTAGCAGTGGGCTGGAGGATTTAGTTTCTGGCTTTGTAACTATCACTAGATTCACCTGCTGCAAATTCATGTAGACCATAAGAAGAATGCAGAACACTTTTGAGTCCTACACAATAAGAAATAAATTCTATTATCTCTCATAAACTTAGTTCCAAAATCCAGATATGCAAAACTAGATGTTTATTTCTCGAGGTAGTTTTTAAAGCCTTCATACAGATATTTTATCTCCATGTTTATGATCCACTTATAATACTTGAAAACAATATTCATAAAACAATGCTACCATGCTCTCATATGTACCATGGTGGAGCTAGTAGGTGTCATGTTAGGGTGGCAAAACATGTACAATAGCTTTTTCCTAGCATCCATGCAGCAGTTTAACTATAACTTATTGTCGCAACCTGAAAGGAGTTGTTTTGGATTATCTCCCTCCCCTTGGGACCAACAACCAAGTTCATGATAACCTTGTACTGAATTAAGGTGAAACGACACCCACCAACCAGTTTTATGACTTATTAAGGCAAAATAAAAACAATAATTGCTTTAACTGGATCAGCAAGTCCCGTGCCACACATTTTTACTTAGATCTAGTCAATATTCAGTGAAACAGAGAGGAGAGGAGAAGAGAGAGAGAGAGAAAGAAAGGCAGAGAAAGAAATAGAGAAGTATCACAACCCATGGATCCAGTGATGTCTTGCTAGTCCTCTTCACCCAGGGTTTTGTCAGTAGTGGGAGCTCTCCCTCTGACCTGAGACCTGCACTTTTATGTTTGTGTTCTTTTGGGGTGTTATCCATAATTTACACATGAAGCATAGAGAGGTGTTACTATGATAATGATGGGCATAGTTTAGTGAGCACATGTGCAGTTCCAAAGCTGGGGTTCTCCAAGGGTCCTCTAGGTGGTCATTGAACCCCATTGAACCTAACCTTGAATATTTCCAGGAATAGGGCATCCACAACAGCTGGGCAACCGGTTCCACTGTTTCACCACCCTCACAGTAAACAATTCCTTCCTTATATTCAACATAAATCTACCCTTTTTTTTTGTTTGAATCAGTGGAAACAAGTAGTGGCCATCAGCAGGCTTTGGATCACCCAATGGTAGTCTACGCCACCAGTAAACTTCTTTCTTTTCAGTACAAGATCTATAGCTCTAGCAAGCAGAGGATGTGGAAATTAAGGTGGTGGTACTTACTCTTCCAGTTGCTTTGATACGGGATAAGGAGAAGAAATGTTCCCTAGACTTGCCTCGGTAATTGGCTGCAATAGTACCAGATGCCCCATATCAGGGATCTTCTGACATTAAACCCAGTGACCCTTATTTCTAGGAAAGCGATGAATCTTTTCACATTGTCCACCTGCATTTCATCCTAAATTGCTCTCTGCTTCACTCACGTCCATTGGTTGATTTGCTTTCTCTTCTTCTCTTTTGTGTTCTTATGTAGAACTTCATGGAAATACAATATGCACCACGATTTATGGTTTTCTGCTGGAGCTCAGTGAGAATTGTTTATATTCCTAGCTAGGGGGTTATTTGGAGAGACATTCCGCATCTGCATGCCTTCGAGCTGCAGCAGTGTAAAACTCTTGCGTAAAACACAGCCCCTGTTTCTAACGGAACAGGAACATGGATAAGAAACCTTCAATAACAATTCATTGCATTAAAGGTGATGATAAATAAGAGAGCAACTGTATAAACTGGCTCGGACTCATTATCTGTGCCCTAGATAGATAAGGAGATTTGCAAGTCATATGTTAAAATCCACTTCTGAAGATGTTCAGTTTGTTTTCATAGTGTTCATATGTTTTCATACGAAGAGTAAAAAGGGAGTAAAAAGAGTAAAAAGCCATTTCTCCTACCTACATTGGTTGTGACTATTGGTCAAAAAACTTTTATTTGGTGGGAGTTTTTTTGTTTGTTGGAGTTCCCTTTGGGCCAGGGAGTTTAGATGGTACCTTCTTATCTGTTTGCTGTGCAGACCTGGTACCCAGCTCCATCACTCTCCAGGGCGATTGACTGTTCCTTTTTCTACCATTATCTGCCTTTCCCAGGGAGTAGCAAATCCTTTTCTAGCAAGAAACTCTCAAAAACGTGAAGGGACAACCACCAAGTGGGTGAGAAGCAGGAGCTGTGGAGAAAGCCTGCATGTCTGTGAGACCAGCTCCTGGGAGCACTGAGTTTCCTGGAGGAGCTGTTCATGCTGACTGCAAATAATATTACAAAAATTAGCACTGCAATGCATGATATGAAATTGAATCCTTTTCTTTGACTTCGCAGATACATGAGATAAAGCTCAATAGGGATGTGCAAGGCTAAACAGGAGTGCTGGCCTTTGTATTGGTGGGTTTGTTCTTCCCCCAGCTCTGAAAGTCTCCAGAATCACTGATCCCTAAGGCTTTTGGAGGCAAATAGGGAGAGCTAGAGGGTCTGAAGAATGAATAAATTGAGAGGTGATGCCTACTCTTTGCCGCATAGTGCACCTCTTGGACCAGCAGAGCAATCATGCTTTGACTCATTCTACACTTGTTCACCAAAAACGGATATTATCTTGGTGCAGCTGCCATACCTCATCCATCTTTGGCCATTTCTCATTTCAGCTATGTACAAAATCATTTTGCTATAGGCCTCACTTCATACATAGTTTGAATTGTGCACCAGACACAGCTAATAACTCAGGCCAGGAAACTTGTTCCAGATGTTAATTAACTCCCTCTGCATTAACTGGAATCACACAATTAAGGCCTGATTATTTATAAAAGCATTTTGCCGAGAGAATTAAGAGAATGAACACAAACATCCTGGCTCACACTTTCACACAAATGTCCATGTGCTGTTAAATTGTGGAAACTGGCACATTTATTTTCAGCCATCATAATTATTCCAGAGGAGAAAGGACAACAGTCAGCCAGGCATGGAGGAGCAATGGTGAAGCAAAGAAGCTAATTCCCAGCTGAGCTGAGGTCTACTGTTGTGGCACCAACAGGGTTCAGGGGTGCCTATCAAATATCGCACAGGCAATGTGGCTCTCCTGCTGCTGTAAAGCTAAATGATAGAACAGCCTCATATTACCCAGTCACAAACTGCAATGTTTAGGAGTCTGGTAACTACTCGGGGCTGGAGGGCCTGGCCAGTGTCTGTGGTGCCTTGTCTGCTCTCTAGCACATATTCCTTGGTTTAAGGGATTTTTGGGGTCACACGAGCACTTGACAGATCCATGACACTGCAAGTTTGAATTAATTCAAACCTGTCTCTCCCATCTGCCTTGCACATAGCTCAGAGTCAGCGAATCAGGGATATTTTATTAGCTGCTATTACAAAATGGACAAATACAAGTTAAGCAAATACAAGGTGCAAGCAAGCTTTGCCCAAGCAGACTGAACACCCGTGGTCCTGTAAACGCAAAGATAGCCACCCTATGGTGATGCAGGTCACCAGCTTCTTGATGGGTGAGGAGGTGGGCTCTGAGCTGCTGGAGCACATGCGCAGCTTGTCTGTGTTGTCTGTGTCTCACTGTGAAAAGCCGTGACCCTCCAGGGACTCTCTGAATCAAGTCTGAAGCACGGGTCCATTTGAATCGAGAATCCTCTCACTCTTGATTTCATCCTTGGACAAGCCTGTGAGGTTTGGTAGTGTGTATTGAGCCAGCAGCTGTAGGGCACAGGCAGGCTGAGCAGGTGAAAAAGGTGAGCCTCTTTCTGTACCCTGTTGGTACATATAGCACTACAAATCCTGGACCTTGAGGAACAGAAGGGATAAGGAGAGGCAGCACTGTTATGTTTTGTTGATTTTATTTTCATATGAAAGTAGTAATTCATTCCAGTTCACTTACTCATAACTCTCACCCACGCAGAAGTTTTCTGGGAGCTGCATGAGCAATTCCAAAACAACACAGATCAAACTGACAGGACAAAAGTAACTGGAAACTGGCCCCTGAGTGCTGTTACTAAAGAAGGGGATGGCAACCAGGTCTCCATCTTCGTTCATCACTGAACTGCAGGGGTACCTCTCTCCAGATTCTCCATCTACCTATTTTCCTTCAGGCATAATTACTTCTAATTTCTCAATACGGTGCAACTTGTTGCTGCATAAAGTTCGTAGAACATTCCAGTTTTTCACAATACCCATTTTACAATAGGATCACACTTTGTAAGGTGTTTCCCACTTCTCAGTTACCAAGGGGTAACAATATTCTCCCATTACCAGTATAATTTCTTTTCTGCCTAACCCACTCATCCTAACTCTAAGATTTTGCCTTTTTTCTCCCTGTAAGTAAGTTCAATTGTCAAGGCTTTTATTCATTCCGAAAAAAATTCATGTTTTGATAATACAAGTTAAACTACCTGACTTCATTCCAGGATAAACTTTTGATGGTTAATGTGTCAGGGACATCCGATTACATCTTCCTCAATGCCAGACATAAGCCTTTTTCTCTTCCTCTGAATTAGAATAATCATTCACAGTTCACCATTTATCAGCCTTCAAGTATTTGGCTATCTCTCACATGAAAGCAACTCTCAGAAGAGAACTGTCATCTAACATTGTATTTTGAGGTTTCTGCTGATAGCTCCTTAAAGAGGTGTAAGCTCTCTTCTTGCTTTTCCATCCTTTTCATCTTATGAGAAGCTTTCCAATGCACACAGCAGAGTCTAAAGAGAAATAAGCTTTGATCTCTGCCACCTGAAGTGCATTCTCACCATTAGCAATTTCAGGTGAAAATATTTGTAGTATAATGCCAGTCCTCAGTTCTGCTGTCTTTAGGAAGGGTGGGAGGTTTGCTGTGTGTCTATTTGTGAAGTTTCATTTTGTATTTGAACTGTGTAAGTGTGATAAAGGAATATATATAAATATAAACCAGCTTTGTTTCTGCTTCTTCTCATTAAGTTTTGACCTTGGATTACTTTTCTTCATCGTCATTTCAGTTTGATCTCTTTGAAATATCTTTGGGATTTAAAGGTGTCTGAAGCCAACTTGGAACACTAAAAGTTTCTCACTTTTGTTATGCTCAACATGTTGCTGCCTACCTTTAGACAGCTGAGTTTAACAAAATTAAAACTTTAAGAAGCTGAGTATTTTAATGGACCTTCCCATTCATCTGGGGTGTGTGGTGCTTTCAGGTATACATAGGTAAGTTCTCAGAAAACCGCTAATCTTGACTAAGAGTTGAAGATTTCCTTATCTGAAAGTCAAATCCTATGTATTTTTTGACTAACCTACTTTTGCAGTCATATGTTAGACCAGATGTGTGAGCAAAGGGGAGGTTATTTACAAGCATTGCTCTCAATCAATGAATATTTGTGAAAGTAGCTTATTTTTCCCTAGTATGTTCCTTATTTTCCAAGTTGTTCCTCAATTCCTACAAATTATTCTCTGGATTTCAGAGTTTAGAAATATTGGTCCTAATTCTTGAGCTCTTGCTAAAACTCTTGGGGAAATAGTAGAAGTTGACTTATGTATTTAACTGGTGATGGGAATTTCTAGGCAAACAGCAGTTTCTGAAGCTTCAAGGATTTAGGGACTCTTTGTTTGGCTCTATGTTCAAAAGCTAACAAATAGGATCTCAGAAATTACAAGGGAGCAAAGTTAGCACTTTTACCATGCAAAAGATATTTCTAAATCCAACTAATTATGTGCTGATCTGCTCTAACGCTGGTGAATATTCCCCAAAGTGAACAAAGCACAACATCTCTCCTTCGAGCTGCAACCCAACTGTGTGGTGAAAATGTTATTATATGAGGCATCTTGCAGTATGAAGCTTTGCAAGCAACAGAGCTAGGTTTGTGCCCTGTTTGCTGCCCACACAGCAGTCTGCAGCCACGGCTCCAAGGGTACCTATGGAGCCCAACATTGTACTTGTAGAGCCACAAGCAAAGGACTTGCATCAATCGACACCACAGCAGCTGCTTGGGGTGACCGGGAGCAAAGAAGGAGGAGTTATGTGGGTGGTGACAAAGGTAGTGACGTGACCCAGGAAACAAGAAATGTATCCATATTTAATTGCAGATCCTGTTGTTAATGATACTCTTTAAGTTGGAACTTCGGTGTTAACACTTGTAGACAGGTCCACGAAGGGGTGATCAGTGGGTGGAGGTGAGACACAACGGATGATTTAAACCATCTTTGTAGCTGCCTAGTAGCCTTTTTTTTCTTCAATAGCAGTCAATTTGGAATAAAAGATAGGCATGAGCACAGAAAGGATTTTTAAATGCTCTGAGACTAATGAGGCATGTGCTGACCCTCCAAAACACTTATTCCTACTGCACAACAGCGTTGATCTGAAAGGATGCAACGATACAAGGCACTCCTTAATATTTTGCTTCATGTCTAGTTTTTTCCTAACCAAACAACACTGTGCCCATGATAAAATGAGAAGCAGTGATCCGTTGTAGGAGTAACCTATGTGAGCTGCCTTTTCCAATGCAGTGTCCAACAGTGAAATAAGTATGGTTCTTTGCTGACTTAGTTGGGCTTGGTGGTGCTTAGTGCTATTTATTCAGCATAGAATCATAGAGTAGTTAGGGTTGGAAAGGACCTTAAGATTAAGTTCCAGCCCCCCCTGCCATGGGCACGGACACCTCACACTAAACCATGTCACCCAAGGCTTTATCCAACCTGGCTTTGAACACTGCCAGGGATGGAGCATTCACAGCTTGCCTGGGCAACCCATTCCAGTGCCTCACCACCCTTACAGGACAGAATTTCTTCCTTATATCCAATCTAAATTTCCCCTGTTTAAGTTTGAACCCGTTACCCCTTGTCCTATCACTACAGTCCCTAATGAATAGCCCCTCCCCAGCATCCCTGTAGCCCCCCTTCAGATACTGGCAGGCTGCTATGAGGTCTCCACGCAGCCTTCTCTTCTCCAGGCTGAACAGCTCCAACTTTCTCAGCCTGAAGCAGCCTCTTGCCTGGGCTGCAAATGGCAAATTATACTGCAGAAGCAGCTTATGAACAGAAACAATCTTGAAAATGGCTCAGATGTGGAGAGATGTATTGGTATTGACAAAAGACATTGGGGTAGAATTAGGATTTCTAGGAAGCAGGATGCAGAGCAGCCAAATTATTGCTTAAAATGCTTATTTTTTATTTATTTAAGACAATCCTATTCTGGCATGTACCGCAGAGAAATCTGCTGGCAGTGCATCACTGTGCGTGGCAGTTGAGAAAACTGGAGCATGGGAGTTTTGCAGGTCATACAATGTACTTTTGAGCTATTCTGCAATAACTAAGCTTGGGAGAGAACACTTCCTTTTGTTCATTTTATCTAATAAGTAAAAACCAGACACCAGGGTGAGAAGATCATGGAAGGGCTGTCTGAATCATGAACTCTTACTTGCATTTGGAAATAGAACTCAGTAGAAATCTTGGATCCCATTAACTCTAAATTTGGAGCATGCAAAATTCGTGTCAGTCTTTTTGTGGTTAAGGGCCTATATATCGCTTGCTAGCTTTTGTGGGGAAAACTTACCCTAAAAAAAGGCATTGAAGCTATTTATGTTTGTTTGGTATGGGGTTGAACAGCATCAAGCAGAAAGCCAGAGATGTATTTAGATTCATTCCCCTGGAATACGGGTGGGGATGGACATGTTCTTAATTAAAACTTGGACTTTAGAAGATTGTTTCCCAAGGTTATTTTTGGTTGCTGGAGTCTGGATCTGAAGCTTGTCATCTGGCTCCAGCCCCAGTGTATCCATATCTGATTTGGGCAATTTAGAACTTAATCTTTATTTGGAAGCAAAGAGCAACCATTCATTTCACAAATTTCAAGGAATATCCCCAGTTTTTCCTAGGACAGCGTAAACCTGTTTGAGCAATCTGAGTCTTACAAGCACATCCATCTCTCAGTTTGTCAATGTATTTTGTTATTAGATGAGGGATAGATTGGGAAACCTCTGAATTTCCCCATTCTATGATTATCCATTCAGGGGTTATTTAACATGATTCAAAGGGGCTGAAAATCCTTGATATTCAGAAGTATCTAACTTCACAGGTGACCTCAGTTCTAGCTAAGATTTAACGGATCAGTATATAACCTGTCAAAAATTTTCACGTGGATTAGTACAGTAGAACCATAGACTCGTTTAGGTTGGAAAAAGACCTTTAAGATCAACAAGTCCAACTGTAAACCCAGCACTGCCAAGTCCACCGCTAAATCGTGTCATTAGGTACCACATTTAGATGTCTTTTAAATCCCTCCAGGGATGGTGACTCCACCACTTCCCTGGGCAGCCTGTTCCATTCTGGGATATAAATT
This sequence comes from Psittacula echo, assembly GCF_963264785.1. Lineage (NCBI taxonomy): Eukaryota > Metazoa > Chordata > Aves > Psittaciformes > Psittacidae > Psittacula > Psittacula echo. Next base: position 6,663,328 of record NC_137739.1, read on the forward strand.
TTTCCTAATATCCAATCTAAACCTCCCTTGGCGCAGCTTGAGGCTGTTTCCTCCTGTCCTATCACTTGTTACTTGTGAGAAGAGACCGACCTCCATCACACTCCATTCTCCTTTCAGGTAATTATAGAGAGTGATAAAATCCCCCCGAGCCTCCTTTTCTCCAGACTAAATATCCCCAGGTCCCTCAGCTGTTCCTCATCACATTTGTTCTCCAGGCCCTTCACCAGCTCCGTTGCCCTTCTCTGGACCCACTCGAGCACCTCAATGTCTCTCTTGTAGTTAGGGGCCCGGAACTGAACACAGGATTTGAGGTGTGACCTCACGAGTACTGAGTACAGGGGACAATCACTTCCCTGGTCCTGCTGAACCACACTATTCCTGATGCAAGCCAGGATGCTGTTGGCTTTCTTGGCCACCTGGGCACAAGCTGGCTCATACTCAGCTGTTGTTGACCAACATCCACAGGTCCTTTTCTGTCGAGCAGCTTTCAGCCACTCTTTCCTCAGCCTGTAGTGTTGCATGGGGTTGTTGTAACCCAAGTGTGGGACTCAGCACTTAACTATACCTGCTAATAATGTAATAATAAACTGATCAACAGTTTGATTGTTACAGGGGAAACCAGGAAATGTTTCCCTTGCCAAATAAGATGTCACCATCAAGCTTAATGTGAATTTAATAAGGGCACACATGCAGATGCTGGCTGTACTGCAGGACATGCTTGATGACAATGAACTTTCATGAAGAGATGGTGAGGATTTGTATTAAAAAAAAAATAAACGTAAGCAGAAGAAATGAAAGAGGTCCGTGTACATCATATTGTATTAAGGTTTCTTACTGATTGGAGGTTGACCATAATAGCAAAGGGTTAAAGGAAGAGCCTGATGCTAATGAGGTCAGGGAAGAGTTACTACAGTCTGGTTTGTGTCCTTGGAAGTATTTTACCCTGCTGTGGTACACACAGTCCCTTTCCTTTGTGCACCTTGACAGGAGTTTGCACACAGCCAGGAAAACCTTTTCAGTAGCACAAATTCCTGCAGAGCTGCGCCGACTACAGCAGGGAGACAATAGGGATATAGGAATAGTTTCTATACAGCGGGATAGAGGAACATCTTTGCAGCGCTGGTTCAGAGCTGGTGCTGGGTGATGCTGCTGCCGCCCTCTAGATGGTGCAGTCTGATAAAAAATTTGAGAAAAGACTGATTTGTTTTGATCGGGGTCTCTTTTTCTGGGCAGAGATTTTTTAATTGCATTTACAAGAGGGCATATTGCCAATGACCGGGAACTGGAATGACGCACTGCTGGTAATTCCCTTTAGTGTTGGGAGGACAGCCAGATCCATATGGTATATATGGATTTGCACTGTACTGTATTGTACCTTGAGATATTTTGCACATTTTCTACCTAACCCAGTCTATTCAATGTATTTATTTAACCCAGGAAATGCACAGAGTCTCAGAGGTCAGACAAGAAAATATCACAGAACTGAGTAAGAGACCGGGTTTAACAGTTTTGGGTATTTATAGCTCAGAACCACAGGTTGCAGACTGCAAATTTTTAGTGAACAAGCCAGTAGTGTTACGCAAAGGAGCTATTTTACAAAGCTGATCACTGTCAAATGGAACAGACCAGGAGAAAAAAAAAAAAAAAAAGAAGGAAAATAATGTGAATAAGACCAATGCCAGTTCCTAAAATGCAAAAACTCCACTTGAGACAGTAGACAACAACTTGACATGAAAGCCTACTTTCAATTCACTGATGAAATAAGTGCACAAGCTAGAGTGAAAAAGCAACATACATGGCACAAGAAAAAGTGTGTGTAGAAATGGGCAGCAGCCAACACAAACTAGAGATTTTTTTGGATCAGAAAATTAATATGAGGGGGAGATACGTATATATCCAAAAATCCAGAGCAGAAAGGGTTAAGGAAAAAAGAGATCTGTTTTTAAACAAAAACATATCCTAGCAACATCACCTACCTAGTATTAGGTAGAGATACTGAAGCTGATACAGCCATAAGAAAGGGAGAAGTATCCAACAGATACCGTCTGCATTTGGAAAGCAGCTCTCTTCTCACGTGAGCTTGGCTGGTACCTCTTGGTCCATCCAGCTAGGAGAGTGTTAGGCATCATCTGCTAGTGAAAAAATCAGGCTTAATTATTCTTGCCACTAAGCATCTCAAAAGAATTGGCCAGGGAAGCCTCCAACCCATGGGAGTTTATTTTTGGGTAGCTTGAATGCAGTAAAGTCCAGGACTAGAAGGATGCTACTGCTGTGTCAGTCATCCAAGAGGTAGATAGTGAATCCTAGGAAGATAAAATGTGTGGACTATAGTTAATGCTAAACAAATAGAGAATGTATTTTCTAGATAAGACCTAAGTTTACAAAGTTGATAATTGCATAGATGTGCTCTGATATGCTGGGCTGGGGAGTAGGTGGGTAGGAGGAGGTCATTTTGCTTCTGATCGAGCACGTATGATGCCAGTGGCAGACTGTTCACATGCTGAAGGGTCTGAGTGTGCTGATGGAAGCTCAGGAGGGCCTGGCACTGCCAAACTGAAAGAGCTTAGCTGAAGGGAAAGGTGCAAAGGAATGAGAATGCAGGATATATGTAACATGGTGAAAAAGGACACAGCAAAAAAAAGTGACACATTCAGGCTGAGAGAAGGCATACATGTTAAACTGAGGGTGTCAGGAGAAGCTGCGAAAGGAAGCAGGTCACTTTGTCATTTCCTTGTGGCTTCAAATCAACTGTAGCTGCCTTTCAGGCAACTGCTTTGGTCAGATAATTACAGGGCTCAGTCCAGGGATACCTGCTGAAATGCTGACATAAGGAAGAGATCAGGTTTATATGAGGTCTAAGGTCTCCTCCTGGCTTTTAAGTCGGAAGTAATGAAAATTGTCTCTGAAGAAAGATAGATAGAGACAGCATGTGAGAGGAAAGGATAAACTGGGGATTTTCTTCCCCCTTGTTCATGTAACTTGAATTTAGTTGCTTCTTGCAACTAAAGCTTGGTAGGTCTCATACTCTGCAGAATAAAATTAAGTTTGCAAAGGAGAGCTTTGAGAGTTTTTTAAGGACGTGCAGCACCTGTGAGGATTTGAGGACATCCGTCACTGGCTCTGACCCAGCTGACACTGGGGTACAATACAGCTGTGTTGGCACAACCTTACACCTGAGCTCAGAAGCTGCACTGAAAGGCTCATTCCTGTACATTTCGACTATTCACTGTGTCTTTCAAGGTAACACGTCCCCTGCGATACCTGGCAGGTCAACGTGCCACTGCTGGGCATCAAATCTGAGCCTGTGCCCAGGTCTGGGGAGCTGGACAAAAACTTGCCCATGAATATCCTTTAGTGGGGTTGGGCATGTCCACACCAGCAACCATCCTGCCCAGCAAAGCATCAAAGTAAGAAATTTGTCTGAATTTTTGTGGGGTTTTTATTTTTTTATTCTTTAACCTTTACATTTTCTTCTCCATGTATAATTTCCATTTGCAATGAATTTTTCCTCTCCTGCCCTTTATGGTGACCTTTGCTCAGAGCTGCTGGCCTCTTCTCCAGGTTACAAAGGAGACAGCATGACTGGAGCAGATGGGACTTCCTCAGATCAGGGAACATGGTGGCACAGAATATGGCTGTTTTTTGCAATAGTCTGTAAGCTCCAGTCCAGTGGGTTTTTAAAAGTGTTATCTGAAGTGAAAGGCTACATTTAAAAATGTATAAGCAGGGACTTTCAGCACTGCATGCCTTCATTCATAATTCACAAGTACTCGTTTCTAAAGAAGATTTGATATTTTTACAAGGTAAATGTACTTTAAAACCTTTCTTTACTTTGCAGTGAATGTGCAATTAAGTGAACTTACTGAAAAGGAAGAGAGGGAAGCAAGGTTTAGAATAGGGTCGCCCAGATAGCTGTGAATTGATTGTAATTTTCATGTAATTCAGCTGTGATTGGCAATGTTGTTGCATTCCTGTTCGTAGTAGAGCCATGGGCTTGGTGCTGGTAAAGTGACTTTTCTGAAAAGATCTCTAAATTCTTGACTGGTGACTATTATTATCTTTATGTCCAAAGCAAAGAAGCTCCTGGGTGAAGAGGATGTCATTCTCATATCTTCCTGACGTGCCAGAGCCCCACATTGCTGAAAACAGTTTAGCAGACTGGTCTGGCCTGAAAGTTGCACCAGCATTTCCTAATACCTAACTCAACCCCAAAGACCTGTTGATAAGTAGGTGTGAGAGACAGCTGTGTAAATGTTAAACTAGATTTGGCGCAAAACGAATTGTCCACTGAGTGTAAGAGCATTTTCTCAGCAGGTTTTCCTATAACTCACTGGAAAAGGGTTACAGCACATTGCAGGTTACCGGAAGCCGGAAGCTGGGTGGACAAGCTCTTGAGAAGTTGGGGCAGACATCAAGTGACAGAAGTTTAGGTCCAGTTGTGCAATACGGCTGTTCACACTTCAGCTAAGTTACCCCGAGACACAAGTATGTGCAAACTTAATTTAGCCTTTTTTCCAAGACACAATTAATTAACCTGTCCAAAGTCATTGTCTGTGGAAGAAAAGGGAACGGGACTACAGTTCAGCCATGAGTTTGGTCTGACATGTTATATTGTAACTGCTAATGCTTAAGCACCAACATGTAGCAGCTCTCTGGCTTTGGGAAGGCTTGTCTTTGGTGTGACAGGTCAGTGTTTTTGTACCTTGAGGATCAGCTCCAAAAGAGTTGGACTCTGATCCATGAAGGCAGAATGACTCTGGTGCAGGGTGTGAAGCCCCCTGAAGTGGGGATGCTTAGTGCTGATGGAAGCACATAACTTTACTCAAGTCCATCATGCTTAGGCTTCTGCTGGCACCAGCCAACTGGTACGTGCTACACTCCCACCTTGTATCTTGCGCAGGTCCTGCACTGGCACTTCCACAGATCTGAGCTGGAGGAAGGATGGAGAAGATGTTTACTCTAACAAGAGATACCCACCTTTTCAGTCTCCACAGTAATTAGAAGCAATGCACTTTGAAAGCACCTTCCCTCCACCTATTATACAGGCACAGTGTGAGGTGCGGCTATTAATCGGACAAGCTGCTGGAGATAACTGCTAATTGAGAGCAGCCTGACTCCCTGAAGTTCCCCTCCCTCTTTTTACCCATGCTGAAACATGTAATTTGTTCTGTACACTGGTGTTTGAGAGCACGTTGTGGTTTTACACTTCTACTGGGCAGGGGATTAGAGGAGGGGATAAGCAGTGTTTACACAATAATAAAGTGTGTGTGTCCTACATGCCTCCATCCACCTCTGTGCAATAGTGTGGAGCCTGTGTGTTCATATTCTAGGTCTGCAGGAAGGGGTAAGAGTGGGTGATAGGAAGTAATTGAAGAATTTCCATGGACATCTGACTTTGTGTAATCTGTGGCCAACAGCTCACCAAAGCAGCACCAGTAGAAAAAGTGTTTCCATCTGGTGCCACAAATCTCAACATGCTCAGCTTGTTCCCTTAATGCAAGACTGCGTTGCAAGATCCAGTACTTCAACATAAGGAAGACTTTCTTTGCACTTGTAATCCTCTTGAAGTCAGAGAGCCACTTGTGGGTGAAAGTGCTGCTCACTACCAGAGCTCCAGAGCAGGACTAGCTGAGACTACATAGAGAAATGGAGAAAAAAATTGTAATCTTATGCATGGCTGGATAAATCCGGTGGAAAATTCATAGAATGCACTGGAGTTGCAGCACAGTGAAACCAGAGTAAGAGGAATCAATCAGGCTCCATGTCCCAGATGTGTTGCATCACACTCAGCAACCTCCGGACAAGGTCACTGCTACCTCAAACATAATGAAGCAACACCTGCTGCTTTATTTTCTTGCCAAAGTCAGCATTTTCATCCATCTGCTGATGGATGTATTTCCCTCCCACCATCATGATCATGTGCAAAGGGTGATATTAAAACCTGTGCTGTCAGAATTAACTCCAAGAGACATTTGACACGACATACCCCTCTTAGGCACTCTAATCCTTCCTCTTTGCTGCTGGCTCAGGTGGGTGAAGAGAGGCATCAGAAGTTTGGGCTCCTTTGTACAAAGGCAGATGGGACAGTGACAGTCCCCCAGGTTGCATCTGGAAGGGGCTGAGGAATCATCGCTGGTTGGACTCATGACAACTCTGTGTTGGGTCTCCTGCTTGGTTTTGTTCCCAGCACAGTTTTATTAATCAAAAGGAAGTCTTTCTGGGGAAAATGTAAGGAAAAAAAACCTCTCTCCCTAAGAAGGCCATTTGAGGACAGTCTTTGCCTAAGCTTGTTCCCATGTAATCCTCAACTGGATCTTTTTTTCCTTCGCTGCTTGGTTCTTCATCCTTTAGGAGTTACCTAAGACTTAGCGATGAAAGCCTGCCTCATTCCCTCAAAGAATCGAATTCTTTGGCCCATATTCCAACCTGATTGATGTTATATCTATTAATTGTTTTCCCTCTTATTTTCTGATTTCCTACTGATATCACAGAAAGCCCTGAAGAAAACAGTCTTTGATGGAGAATAACATATTTCAGAAGACAACTTCCCACCTCCAATGTTTGTGAATAATTAGAAGACTGAGCATAAATGGCTTGCAAAGCTGCTCATTAATATATTTTTCCTTCTATTACCTTAAATTGTTCATTTCTCTGTGCATTTTAGACATCCCAGGCTTTTTCCCATGCAAAAGACAGAGGTGACCCCCTCTACGCCTGTTGATAATGTCCTTCCAACTGTGATTTTAAACAATATCAAATTTTTAGCATCTACTGCGATCATGACTCCTGGCGTTTACCTACTGTTTTATCTTCCACATGCATTAGCAAGTGAGAACAGGTTAACCCACAAACTTCCCAGGGCAGACAGATTTTGTGAGTTTCCATAGATGGAGAAATTGTGGTGAAAAAATGCAGATGTCATTCAGGGGAAACCGAGATGAATCCTGCAACTGGAGATTCTCCTAGCCAGTAACTTCTGGCTCCAGATGAAAGTATATACTAATCATGGGACATGACCTTACCTGAGTCAGGTTAAGGTTTTTGACTTTTAAGAAAGCCCAAGCTGGGAATTCAATAGAAAAAGACTTTTGAGTCACAATATATGGCAAACGCATTCAGGACAGATGGTATTTTCTAAAAGTAGCTGTTTACTCCTAGAATTACTCTTCTTCCTTCCTGTGGCATTTCTTTCTCGTTCTGTGGTGCTTCTGCCCACAAACTTGTCTTTTCCAGCATATTTCTGGTGACAATTTTAATGAGCTTAAAAAAACCCCTAGCTGTAAAAAAAACTCCTTCCCTGTCTTTGTCTTCTTACCTTCATGTTCCTCTCTGGCAATATCCTCTCCTAATTGTGGATAAATGTACAATATTTAGTTATTTTGGAAAATGTCTTTTGTCATGATATAGGAGGTATAATTAGCAGCTTAGTTCACCTTGCTTTTTGTTCAGCTAAATGTCACACACTCTATTTGTGTTGTTGCCTTTGTTTCCGTCTAAGTGAGGAAATCAAGAATAGATTGCAAAAAGAAATATATCTTGTTTCTTTTTCTTTTAGGAAACTGCATTCAGCTCCACTCTCCTCTCCTCCTTTCACCATTTGTAAAGGACAGACTGTTTCAGATGTCTGTCACCCTGACCTCTCCTTCTGACAAATCCTGACTGATTTTATGCCAGTGTGCAAAGCAAGGGAGATCAGAATGTGGCCCAGCAGACCTAACAGGAACTGGACACAGGGCTTGACTCAAATCGTTACACGTCTTATGGGGCAGAGCTAGACCCAATTAAGTACCTTAAAGGTGCCATTCTGTGTCAACCTCATAGTCCTGAGACAAGACTCAGCTTTTGTATTCCACAGTCACAGTCTTACACATTAGATTTTCTGTTATTTGAGCTGTATTTGTTTCAGTTTGGACAACGGTGACTTTCCACTGGCACCATGTTCATTAAACTGCCTCTAAGTCCAGAGCAGTGTTCAAAAACGTTGCTCATTAAATCTTGGAAAGCAGATAACCTTTCCTCTGGTATGTGGAAGAGGATGAAAAATCATCTTTATAGAAATAAAAATAATCCGAGAAGCACAGCATTTTTTTTCTCCCTGTTCCACACAGGTTGTTCTGCTGACAACTGCAACTAGTATTGCCTCTTGTTATTTCTGGATATGTTTATGATAACCCCAAAATGATTTAACAGAGATTTTTCTCTTCACATAATTAACTGGCATCCTTGCTGTAATGTCTTATTAGTGCCCATCACCCTCGTTTCAACACTCATTTAAGAAATAAAATTAGAGGCACAGATGCTGAATTTCGCACTATTCACAATGCTAAATTTTGTTTTGTCTGCTTTTATCCTGTAACTCTGCACTTCTTATGAAATTGAAGGCATCCCAACTCTCAAATTATGGACTTGCACTTATTTTAGGGATAATGGAACAGCAAATGTAGTTATTAACTTGTTTGCTTGAGAGAGAGAGGAAAAAAGTTAAAGAATCGTTGTTGCTTCTGCAACAGAAATATGGAAAAAGAGCTGGCTTCGGATTACATGTAATACGTGACTGAAGAAATGCAGCCAAGTGGGAACCTGCAGTGCCAAATTGTTTGCAATTAATCCTGGCTTGCCAAAGCTTGAAAAGCAGATTTTCAGCTGACATATATTACATAGTACCCTGGAATAGGCAGGTAGTGGCTCCATTCCTCTGGCAAAATAGTTGTCTGTAAAGGAAGAATTCATCTGTGTAGGAGACAGAGCTTTCTCCAAGGTTATGCACTGTGCTTCTGCAGAAGAAAGGGGCTGTGGAAACCCTGTTGCTCGCTGCTTTGATCCCAACATGGAAATGCTTCTTCTTAGGCTTTGCCTTCTTCAGTGGAATTAGAGTAATGGATCTGTTAAAAGGGGTAAAAAATCCCCAGACAAAATACATACTTTGCTAGTGCATATTTCAGTAGCTGAGTAAAACCACCTGTGACAGATGCCCATCACACAGGGCAGTAGTAGAAACTGCACAAGTACTCTAAGAGTATCATTACTGCAGCCTTACAGCCAAGCTGGCTGGGCAGGAATAAGCAAGAACAGAGAATAACAGTTTCCAGTTAATATGTTGTAAACATATTAACTTTTTAAGAAATGGTTTTGTTCGTGAACATTTCCAGCATTTTCTTCTTGTTCTTGTTAATTGTGTGAAAGAAAAATTCTCCTTTACTATTCATTTGACTTTTGGCCTTTGCAGTGCTATTTTTCTTAGCTGCTTTGTTTAATTTCTCAAAAAATGGTAACACTTTCCCAGATGGTGCAGGGATTGGGATTTCTGGAGAACACAAATAACACTTTTACTGATAATTAGAAAGAATGTTGAATATATCTTAGGGTACTCCTGCTGCTGAATTTCCAGTGGAAGACTTTGTCCATCTTCCTTTCCTGGGTGGGACAGGTCTCCAGGTCTCTTCCCATTGTCCCTGTCCTTGTTTGGGTTTAGTCTTGTATCTCCACCTTTATTTCATGTTGCTGAAGTGAAAGCATATAAAATATCTATTGGAGTAGATGCCTTAGGCTCAGTCAGGTTTTCATCATTACAGCTTTTTAATAAACTGAGCATGTAGAACTTCAACAGTCTTTAATGCTACTTTAAGCGTAGGAAAGAGCATCTTCTTTCATTTGCAAGTACCAAGCATACTACTGCAGTCAGGCACAGACTGATGGTCTCATGAGCAACACTTATTACCACTATTGTTCGTGCTCATGCCAAAGATTAATCTCTGCCCACAGCAGACTACTTGTCTGATTTATTTCTCTGCATGAAAGGGACCCTACCCAGGGTGCTGGCTCTGTGCAGTAGTTGCAAGGACATCCAATTATCAGTTCATCATTTTCACTTGATTAAATGATAGTTATGATGAACAGCCCCCCTTGTATTGTGTCCTCTGCTCTTTTGTGTTGCTATTAGCACAAACTTAGCACTGCCTGTGCAAGAGACCAGCCCTTGCCTGAATGCAAAGCCAGCTGGACTCAAAAGGGCCTTTTTAGTAACTTCACGGACCTCGGATCCAGCCTTTGATAAGAAGTATCATAGGCTGGTAGTCATCATAATTTTGTTTTTTCAATCACAGCAAACTCCACGCTTCTAGATGCAACCAGCTCAAACAAACACACATTCAAATGAGAGCACACCATAGGTGGGAAGATAAATATAATTGCACCTTATTTTGCATTTGCACTTGTCCTCTAGGAGCTAAAATGAGATTTTTAATATACTTATTATGAATATGTGCATCTGCTCTGCCATTTTGCATAATGAACACATTCCTGATACTTAAAGAATTAGCTTCCTCTCTCTCTGAGATAGGCAAAATGAGGCATGCTGTTATTCATGTATTTATTTATTCATTCATTATTTTTTGCCTGAAGCATACTGGGCAACCATCTTGCTCCCAGGAAAACCCCAGGGGATATGGAGAAGGCTCAGCATTCAGCTCTGAACTCAATTATCACAAATCTCATCCTATAAATTAGAACATATTGCAGAGAAAGAAGAAAATGCAGCTCTCCATAGTACATTCACTGAAAGAGAGAAAGAAAAAAATGCCTTTGGACAGTTGCCTTGAGAAATGCAGGGGAGGGAGATTATGTAGCTTCCCCCACATCCATGCTTCAGGAAGACAAGGGGCTGCTAGCTGCACTTCCAAATGCATTTTGCCACATCATGGTCTCGTGCACTGAGCAAAGTCCAAAGCAGCAGTGATAAACTTAGGCAACACACATCAGCCTCCACTCAAGAATCTGGAACTCGGACATGATCCTTTCCTGAAAGGAAAGCAACTTTTCTTACTCAAGTGAACTAAATTATGAGCTTTTATTTTCCCCTTCAATGACTCAGAGGGTAATTCTAAAAATATATTCTATTCCAAAGTAATTCAGATGCTAGAAAGCCATCAGGAGAGCACCTATCGGGTATATATCTGTAGCATGACGCTTACCACTTCTGCGGTCTGCCAAAACCTGCTCCACAACTGCACGATGTGCACCAACACCTCTGAGCACTGAAATGAGGACAGTTTTTCAGGAAAACATCACCAGCTCATAGGTTTTGAAATGTTTGGTGCCACCAAACTCCCCACTTGCTAACAGATTGCTGTAGCTGATATTTTCCTTCCGATGATGTTTGTAAGCGTATGTGGTTCACAACCAGGGTGATTGTTGCAGTTCTCTAATGACTACATTTACACCAAAAGCTAGACGCTCACTTATGCCTGGCAATAGGGGAACAGGGCATGCAGACTGGGCATGCAGATTGTGCATATGCAACACAGAAGCTGTGGAAGTAGGAGCTGCTCTTTATAACTGATACTGGTGCATGTTGACCTCTTTGCTTTATTTAAATAGTGGTCCTATTTAATCATGTTTACTTCTTTTATATAACTTTCAAAACTTATTTGGGTTCTGACTCAATCTGGACAACTACACTGGTCTTTGTTGCAGTGAGAGACCACTATTTCTGGTACCTCTGCAGCTTTGCACTGAAGGCTGAAAACTGAACATCTGAATGGGCCTCAGGTGGCCAAGTAGCACAAACAATCCACAACTGTCTTGTTCAGGTTTAGGTGAATTGCTACAAAGGGGTTTGAAGGCTGAGGAAGCAACAAGAAGCTTGTTGCCTGACTGAAGTGATGCCTAACCAGTCAGCTAACCACAGTTTCTAGCAACACAGGGGAATGTGGAAGGAATGGGCTCTCAGGCTGCAGTGGATGCTATTAGACAGGCAACACACCTGTGAGTCACCAGCACTCAACATCTGAATCATGCAGTCTGGGGTGCAAAGTGTGGAGACCTGGTTAAGTAAGTGCCTGAACCTGTTAAAGTGCTAATCAAGCATGACAGGCTTGAGGTAGGATGCTCTAATAAGAGTGAGGATGTGTGAGATGCTCTCATAAATATGCAGCAGTCTGCCAGCTGCTTTGTATCCTCTTTGCAGACTACGCAGGACTGTATAGTCCATATATTTTTCTTCTGATTTGTTAGTCTCCGTCCTTGGTACCCAGTATTTATTTTCACCTGTTCCAAAACTGAGTCCATGTAAACAGCTAAGGGGTTACTCTTTAACTGGGAACCATGAGGTCAAATAAAGCACTGGTACAACCATTAATCTCTCTTAATTTTTAACATCCTTATTTCCAGGGTGTTTCTCAGAAGCTCAGGAGAGCAGCTCTGTACCACTGGTCCTCTGCAGCTGCTCTGGGCTGGATCCAAAGAACTTGAAACCACTTGGAAGGTTTCCATTAACCTCAGTAGGTTAGGTCTTCTAACAGGAAAACATTCATCATCTTAGGCTTTGTGGGATGGCTCTGCCATTGCCTATTTAAGAGGTGAGAAAGGCCACTGTGGGGACCATACATCCTGAGCACTACAAACCCTATTTGAGCTGTCATTCAAACCTGAGTCATAACACAGGTTTTCTAACCTTGCCTTGGCTTCTTCAGAGAAAACAAATTCCTTCCACTTCCTGCATCAAATCTGAAGATAGCCAACAGACTCCTCTTGCTTACCCCGCTCTTAACAGCTGTCAAGAGCTTTTATGACAGCAAGGAACCAGGGAGACTCACCTAAGCTTCTAGTTACTATTTTTACTTTATCTGTTGCCAACACACAAAGGCAGAACAGCTACCATGGCAGAACCACCCCCTCCAAACTCTGTAGTTAGAGCAGTGCTGAAGGACCAAAATACCACTTTCAGTGCAACTATCAGGATAACAAGTGGAGCCAGAAGGATGTGTAGGTACTGATTCACTAGCAACTTTTATTTCTTACACCAGACAAGTGGGTTGCTTGTGCCTTCAACACTTGCAGTCCCTTCTGACGAAGAAAAGAAGGGGTTTGCTATACTGATTTTAAGGAGCAAAATTCAGCAAGGCTATTCTACACATACAGAGGCAGGGTCTTCATCTGTGCAGGGACAAATAGCACAGATGATGTTCTCAAATATAGCCCTCAGATGAACAATGAGGGTAAAGCACTTGGTCAGGCTCTCACAAATGGGCTTTGGAGGAATAAGTGATTTCACAGAAATTATCACACAAACTCCTATAAAAGTCTATTAGATGTGTCAAAAAGCAAGGGCTCTGTAGGCATGACCAATGTAAGGAATCTTGCTACAAATAGTTGAATCTAAACACCACTTCCAGAATTTAAACAAAGCTCCAATTACAATGCAAAGACTTGGCTATAGATGCCTCAATTTACAAATAATGACTGTTAGAGTATATTCAGGCAAAACCTGCATCCATTAAAAATGGAAATCCAGTGCAAATCAGTGAAGCAAACAGCAGAAATATAGAGGAAAGATAAACAATAATAATAATTTATTTAAGCTTATAGCTAAGAAAGCCATGAGAAAGTCAGAGAGACTATTCATCTGTAAATGGGGCAGTGAAAGAAGATAATGAGTCTAAATTCTGCTTCTGTAAAACTCTTGCTGACTTCACTGATTAGGAAGGAGTTGCTTAAAAATGAGCAGAAAGGGTTCTGATTTGATCTGGAAAACAATGCAAACTTCACTCAATGGACTAACCAGAAAAGCCTTTTATCATCTCTATTTATAATGCGCTGCCTGTGGCAAAGACTCCTGGTGCTACTCTAAGAGGTTGCACAAATTGTTATGGTGAACAACTAAATATGATATGCTAGAAGGAAATCTGCTTGCAATTTTGGATAGCCTGATTTGCTTAGTTCACAAATCAGAAGAGGATTTGTCCTCTATTTCCAAAGCTCAGCCTGAGATCAGAGCAATAAGTGCTGATCCTGGCTTAAGTGTCAGCATCTGCAAGAAAGGATTTGACCATCAACTTGCCTTTGTTTTGGGTTTGTCTTGGGCTTCCTCAGCTGAATTGCTTACTACATGCTGACAGCTTTAACTTTCGTCATTTAGCTGTGCACGAGGATTCAGAAGATGCACACAGACTGTAGTCCTTGCTTGATTTATGGCACCTTCTGCACGCATCCAGGTGCTCCAGGGAGGGACAGGGATGTACAGAGATCACTATATTTCAGCAGACTCCAGCAGCCACCTCTGGAGTGACACTTGGCTAGTGTTAGTACAGAACCAGCACTTGGAGGGATGAGATTTTTAGTTGTCCATCTTTTGGGTAGGATCTATCTTGAGCCACCCTGGGATGTATTCTGAAGTTATGTCAGGGTCAACTAAAGCATGTAGGTGCTTTTGTACATCTTTCTGTCAATCAGTGAGCACCTTTCAAGAAGAAGTGACAGAGGAATCTATGGAGGGATCTTAATGCCATTCATTAGGCCAAAGTACAATGTGACCCAGATTCCCACATTTATAGAAATTGTGAGTGCTCTCATCTAAAACCTCCAATTTTGAGATATTCTGCTTCAGTTCCAGCTGCCAATTCCATCTGCAAACTGCTGGATTTGGGCCCATATCTGAGCAAGATTCAAGGCATAACACATTCTGATGGGACAGGGGCCGACTGCATATGAAGGTCATTTGAAAGAGAGGAGCTGGTCCCCCACCACATCAGTCTTCATATACTGGACTGGATACAAATGTGGGAATTCCCAAAATCCTGCCCCAAATCTCTTTACTTCTTCAAGTTAACTACATCAAAATTGCATAAATGTGAAACTTTTGAAAGTGTTCGATAACTCTAAAAAGATGGACCAGTGTCTTGAAGACAACCTCTAGACACAACCTTCTGCTCTGACTTTGCATTAGAGGAAGAGGTACTGCTACTGCCAAATCAGTAGCTTCCCTTTTGCTTATGCTTCATTTTTACCCATGACCAGAGCTGATCTGACCTGAATTCTTAGGTCTCTTGACCCACCAAATTGAATTGCTTTTCATTTTTTCTCCAGATAGCCCCCAAAAGCATTGGATTGGTATGTTACTGATGCAAATGTAGAAGCAAGCAGATAATTCAGTTTGATCTGGTCAGAGCCTGAGTTACGGCTGGAGGCTACCTATCAATCGCTTTAAACATAAAAAAATATTCTCAAGAAATCCAGCAGCTTCTAACTGGTAATAACTTGAAATTCCATGTGAAAACTTGTCCCAGGAAATTCACCGTTTCCCTTAAAAACTCAGTTTACAGTTTAACAAGAATCTCTCTTGTGCATGTTCATTTCTGCATATTGGGCCCTGAATATTTTAGTGAATAACCACTGCAAGAAAGTCCACAGAAAGAAGTGTTATCTGGAGTAATATCTGGGAAACTACTTTTGTGGTCATACATTCATTAGTACGACAAAGTTTGCTCCATCAGGATGCAAATTATCAAGGCTCTATTGTATATCCAACTCAAAACTCATCACCCTAAGGCTGGGGCCACAAAAGCCTCGAACATAAGGACAGTCTTCAGGTGGAGTCTGGGTGTGTTAAGGGGACAATGCCGTTGCAATGAAAGGGAGCAGGACATTCCCCCTCAGATCTACAGGTACCAGGTACAGATCCACTAGCAGGAACCAGAAAGGCCTTTGGATACTCTTCCCTTTAACAGCCACATAAGTTCATTTTCAGTTCAGCACCCAAAGGCAACAGTCAGGCTGAAATCCCAGGTTCCCTCCTCCTACACAATGCTTCTTGCTGCTGCTTACATTGCAATCTCCTTCAGGCTTCTAGTTTGTATATACATTACAGGCTCTGCCCGGTACTGCTGATCACAACAAGGATATCTGATTAAAGCAATGAGAGCTTTTTTCCTTCAATTTGTATGAATTTCCTTTGATGCTTAAAGAACAGGAAAACAGCAAAACAAAATGAGGCTTTCATCTGAATTACTCTGAATACAGTAAGCTACTCTAGGCTGTCAGATTTGGTTGGAAGTAGGTGCTTTTAGTAGTATATTATCTATTTTTATCTGTTATTTATTGCGCATACTATATTTATTGTGCTGAGCCTATTACGCCCTGATAGACTACTGCAGATTTCTTGGTACATTATTGTCTAGGTGCTGTTGGTACACCCATTTTTCAAGATCTGGAGACAAACCAATTGGATTCTGACATTTACTTAACTTCTTAGAGCAAATCTTTTTGTCTGGTTAATATGTAGGACTCCTAAAGAGATGTTACACCACATCATGCTAATCCTCCTTACCTCATGGATTACTGCCCTAATGCACAGTGACAGCCCTTTCAGAGCCGTTGTCTTGCACTGCAGTAATCTGCTGTCACACATGCATGCCGGAGTGCATGACCTCTGCATGCCAAACCTGTGGTGCCCTCCCTACAAGGACCCCCAAGAACAAGCTGCTCCTGTCAAAGGCACCCTCAAATTGTACCTGCTGCCATTGTCTGTATCTGCTCCTCTGTGAGCTAAGAGGCTGCCAAGTGCTGCTTTCCGTAAGAAAACCTGGTTTGCAGACCCAGAGCCTGTGTCTGACCTGATCCCAGAAGGAGAAAGCAGAGCTGCACTGGGAAGGTGATTTTACAGCCCTTGTCTGCTGTCCTGGCACAATTTCAAAGCGAGAAAAAGCTGCACCTGCAGGAAAACCACTGCCGGGCATTGAGGATAAAGCAAGGATAATGTCACCCATGTCACCTTTCCACAATCCTGTGGTTTTGGGGTTTTTTTTGGCTAATGGAAAGAGAGAGCTGCAGTGAAAGTGCTGCATTACAGAGAACGTCATTACTACAAGAGGTGGGCCTTGGAAAGTGAAAAAAAGCCACGGGATAACAG
Source organism: Psittacula echo (assembly GCF_963264785.1). Taxonomy (NCBI): domain Eukaryota; kingdom Metazoa; phylum Chordata; class Aves; order Psittaciformes; family Psittacidae; genus Psittacula; species Psittacula echo. The sequence goes on from NC_137739.1 coordinate 6,680,012, forward strand.
AAATTTTCCAAGTTCATGGACAGCTGTATAACCTGAGACGTTCTGTTGTCTTTGTATGCCATGTATGTGAGTCATGGGAATTTGAAATGGGCAGTAAAATACTAAAAGATGTATTATTTCAGTGATATCAACCTAAGAAGTAAATGAGATGATACAGCAGCTTGTTCTCTCATTCATGATTTTAATATGCCTGAAATGCCTACATTTTAGTCTATCTGGCTACAAGCTTTTAAAGTATATGTTTATAAATCCCTGAGAAGACATAAGGTGAAACAAATGACAGTTTTGAATTATAGTTGTAATGAATATTGTCATAATAAATTCTCTCCTCACCCAAAAGACCGATGAGGGATTCCTTCTGTACCACATCATGTTTTCACAAGTCAAATGCAGCCACTTGTTCAATTTATAGCTTGCTTTCGGGCTGAAAGTCTCCACACATATTACATGAACTCTGCTGAACATGATTCGAAACTATCTGGTTAAGAACGCCATGTTTCTAGATAATTTAGGCTGAGATTTTCTGGGTAGCACATGGGATTTTCTACCCAAGTCTGAGGCACTGATGTATCTAAATCCTTTGGGCAGCATGTCAAGCCATAATCTTTTCAAGGTGTTGCTCTACAGCTTGTTTCTACAGGTATAACTGCAAGAGGAAGGGATGCTGAAATGATGGTCAAAACAATGCTTTCGTAAGGAAGATTAGCCATTTTCAACACATTAGTCCTTATCACAGTTGTAATGTACACTGATCACAAATATCCCTTTAGCTCCATTTGCTATTGCTACAAAAGCGGATGACAATTTAAACAACTGCTTCTGGAATACGTGGATGGTGTGCACAGCTTTGCTCTGAACAAGATTTCCAGTGAAAAATCAATCCATTTAGACGCAATGGATACACATTTTGCCATATCTTTATTGCACTTTTACCACGTTGCAAACAATTCCACAAAAATGCTGCAAAAGTAAGCCTAGAGCTGCCGAAAGCAGCTTTTTACCCATATATGTATATATTTACACAAAACTATCAAAAGCAAAGTTGAAAAGTAGCAGCTTAGCTATGATAGTCTAGAAAGATAAAAGCTGCCACCTCCTTATAGACAAATAGTACAACTTGTCATTTTACATCATTTTGTAAAACCAACATTCAAGTATTCCTGTCAATGCACAATTAGTGAAATTCCCTTCTGGTAACCACTGTATTTATTATTATTATTATTATAATAATTATTTTTTTTTTTGCCTTTAAAAGTTCATAGTGCCTTAACCCTTTAAATGCTGAGTAGCTGGAGAAAATAAAAAGCATTCAATTCAAATAAGATACAGTGGATTAGAGCACTTAAAGGGTTAACACAAAATACTAAGTGGACTGTCACCACAAATAAAGTGTGAGTCACAAAACTATGCCGTCCCTCTCAGTTAAATTTGGTAGGTAGGTCTGGGGTTTCATAGATATACCGTATATAAATACAAAATATTAAGTAAAGGCCTCCTTTCTATACAAAAAAGGACAGGAGGTGTTTTGCTATCACACTGTTGCCTGTCAATGATCTGAGTATTTTCTGAATCTTTCCATAATCTCTCTTTAGGAACTAATGAAAAGCATCACATTAGACTTATTTTTCTTAATGAACTAATCCTTTGCAGAGTCTACACTTTACCTACTTTGGGAACAGTTATATCTCATTTCTGAATTCACTGAATTCACAAAATGGCATACACAGTCTTTTGCAAGACTCTATTTTTTTTTTCTTTTTCCTCTTTGAATCTTCTTTACTTGGCTGGTAAAAAAGTAGTCTTGCGATTTCACTACCTCTCAGTCGTAACAGTGTTAACATCAGTGTTAAAGTCATTTTCAACTACATTGTCATAACCATCCTTTTCTATACAGTCACTAACAGCCTTGAGGACAATCCGCAGCCGCCTGTCCATTGCCTCCAAGTGAGGCTGGTAGAGAATGGGAGCTATTTTATCTTTTAGTAAAGATTCCTTCATCAAGAGACTGAGTTTGTATTCCTCCTTGGCTAACAACTGTAATCGCAGATAGGTAGACTTCCTTATTCTAAGAGAAAAAAGAGAAAAAAAATGCAAATTAGTGTTTTCCTTACTATTGATCTTGACAGGGCTAAAAGGCTTATAGTTAGCATAGCAGTAATAGTGTAAAAACCTTATTATGTGATCTGAAATGATGAGAACCAGGCACTGACACTGTCCTAATGAGCAGCTGGCATTGCCATCTGGTCAGTGACCTTTAGGAGCCCTTTGAGGTGGAAAGGTTTTGGAGTACAGCTCTACAGCCAAGTGCAGGCAGCCTTCTTGTTCCTTGGCTGGGTACAGCACCAACTGCATCCGAAGCAGCATTCATATGAACATGCCTATCTTGGCAACGACACACATGACACACGTGGCATTGAGCTGGGGCATGTGAGACAGCAGTGGGGGAATCCTGCTAGCTCACCTTGCAGAGACACCTAGAGCCCCTGCAGACACAGAGCTCAGCCTGTGTCCCAGTTGTGCTAAGTTGAAACTCTAATGTTACCTGAAAATCCTGGCCATGGGCACTGAGGAAAGCTGCTGTGAAGCACTTGAACAAGCTGGACTACACTTTGCCACTTGGGTTCTATGGAACATGTATTTTGTCTTAAAGCCTCTCTCACAGCCAATGCTCAGGGTCAGCTTGGGTCAGGGTCCCTGGGCGGGATCATAACATCTCTGCCTCCCCACGGTATGCAATGAAAGATTAACTTGAATGTTTCAGTTCTATTAGTGGGAACAACTGTATAAAATAGGAAACAACTCCAGAGGTGAGGTGTACCTGCAGCACTGGTTTAAAGGCACCAATATGGAAAGTTCGTCATGGGAATATTTTCCAAACCTATTCAAAAATAAGAGCAAGAACATGACAAAGGCTGTTTTAAAGACTAATTTCCACTCCCCTCCCCCCAAAAAGATTATTAAAGGTATTTACCCTCTTCCATTATCTAAGTGGATAATAAATGTGTCATTTCCAAACTTCTCAAAGGTTTCGTAGTGATGTCGATCCATGTTACCTATGGAATAAAGAGAGAAAAAAAAGACCTTTCTCACTCTGGCTTGCTGCTGAGCCTGCAGGTCAAAGCAATACAAAAGCTATGGTTCAAGAAGAAGCCCAGCACTCCTCAAAGCTCTGTGGGGCAGAGAAAGCAACTGATCTGCTGAGCTCATGCTTCTACTGTGGAAATCCAGAAGTGTTTGATAGTGGAAGATGGGCTGTTATGACTCTGGAAGCTTTTCAAGCTCTCTGTAGCTTTTATACTTAAGCTGTAGATGACTTATCAGAAGACAAAGCCAACCTTCCCACCTTCCAGCAACCCTTCCTAGGGTATGCCAAGGAAATACCTCTCAAGTACGATGGCATCTCAACTGTTTGGGGAGCCTGGTCATCCATAAGGTAGCTATGTCCTAAGCCAGCAGAGCTTCACTGGTGAAAACGAGCCCTGCTGCTCCAGCCGTGGGTCAGTATGGTGTGGAAAGCAGCCATGGTACACATACTGGATGTGAGGCTTAGCTTAGGGAGAGGAGAATGCATCCTTCAAGCAGGGATGTTAATCCATAATATTGTATTAATATTATTGCTTGCCGATATTGTATTAAACTCTTTGAACCACGACTAAATATCCTGGTTTTCCTCTAATAAGAACTTTGTCCAAAGTTCTGTCTGCCTGCAAAGCCAAAACAATGTTATGGCTCTAAGATATGGATCAGGATGCTACTGTAGTGGTAGACCTAAACAGCTCTCTTTGGGCACCCGCGACAGGCAGACATGTGATCTGCTTTTTAAGGTCAATGTGCAGAGCACTGGTGCCAAGCTATGAATGGTGGGGGTATTGAGCCACTTAGAGATGCCACATATAGTTCCTGAGCTGTGATTTGGCCTCTCCTGCTGCTGCCTATTGCAGAAATCTCAGTATGGGCAATGGCCAAGGATATGTCCATGCTGACATGTGTCCGAGGATCAAGTATGTATGCTGGCTTCTTACAAGTTATAATTGCAGCAGAGCAGGTTGTGTATTAGAATGTCTTGATGTTAACCACTGAGTAGGTTTTGAATAGGTCACTATTACCTGCTTGTTAATAACATATTTTATTCCAATCAGTTTAATAAACAGAAAAAAAACTTCCTGATACATACCAGAGTTGCTTTTGTGACAAAGCAACATCTCTTTTTTTTCCCCCTCTGACAGTTTATAGAGCAAACAGCAGCGAATACTACTGCAGGCTGAAAACAATATGCCACTAATTAATAGACTTTGCATATGCATCCAGGAGCTATACACTACAATGGTAAAGCACTCACTAAAGCCAACTATGAAGCCCTTAATTGTCATGAAGGAGACTAGCCTGACCTGCCTTCATCATCACTCTGCATTTCTGAACATCTCTGTTCCTTTAATCTGCACTGATGGGAATACATAACCATGTAAATCTGCATTTTCTCATAATCACCTAGAACAGCACATACAGTAAATTCAGCTTCAACCATGCTTTAGCAAAATGCTGAGCTATGCAGAGCACTGTAGAAAGAAATAGTTCTTATTCTAATCAAATGTTGCATTTAATTTTTGAAAGAGATGAAACATACCCATTAGGAAATCAAAAACTGTCATATCCATTATATCCAGAATTCTGGTCCCACTGTCATATGGGGGTGTTTGTTTAACCTCTTCACAGTAATCTGGATCAACTTCCCATCTGGAAAAGCCAATGTTTTGATATTTTATGTGACATACAAAGCTTACTGAGTATTAAAAAAAAATGTTATTTTGCAAACATCTAGTTGTATCATGTTCGATTGAGGACAGGGTCAAGTAGCAGCAGCAAATTTTGAAGGCTGTTTCCAGTAATGCAGGCAACTGACAAAGACTGACTGATGAAAAAGGAAGAAAATCACAAGACTCAAAACTATCTGGCTAATAGCTTCAAGATTTAGGAAACCAGCTGCACTATCAGTCATATGATGAAAACAGCTGAGACTTTTGTTTAGGGCTGCTGACAGCAGTGAATCTTTCTCCCTCTGATAGGACTTCGGCAGGTCCCGTTGCATCCTGTCAAAGCCACTGGTGATATCTGTCCTATGAGGGAATTATGCCATTGAAGGTCCTTTCAGGTTCAGGACCATAAGCTGCAGCTCCTTGCAAGTGTAAGTACTCAGTTCCTTCCCAGAAACTGGACCAGGTGAAGAAATGCAGATGCTCTCCTAAGCCTCAATGCTTTAGACCAGGCAAGGGCAGGAACTGCTGCACTGCTGTATTTCCCCATTGCCCTTTGCAGCTGGCAAACCCTTTGCTCACCACTACTCACTCTGCTTTCTTGCGTTTGTGGTAGGAACGTCTCCAAGGGTTTCTCCAGGTTTTCCTTTTAGCTAAAGACAAATCAGGTAGGAAAGCAGCCAGGGACCCTTCGATCTGATCTGGTTTTCCACACAGGGCATGCTCTGTTGAGCAGTAGTAGGAGCATTCCCCATAGAAGCAGATGTTGTTGGCTGGAAAATAAAAAGAAAAGGGTTTCAAAACCTATGCTTAAATTAGCGTTCAAGAATTCATAAAAGCACTGATGTTTGTAAGAGCAGAAATAAATCTCAGACCCAAAACCCTGCTACCACACATAGTTTTCTTCCACTGAAACGACTAGAAAGACATTCATTTCAGTGGCTGGGATCATACCCTAGGCTGAGCTCTCTCTATTTCCAGTCTATTTATATTAAAAAAAAACAAATGTAAGGGTTTGGGGTTTTTTTATCCTTTCCCTTCTCCATTCATTTTCCCAAACTGATACATCCTTTGGGAATATTTCTTATGCCAGTCTGGAACCCCAAATCCCACAACTGAACAAGTGGCATGTGCCCAAAATTAAGTCACCTTTCAAAATCTTGGCTCGTTTAGGACAGACAACAACGTTTCATTCATTTACTTGCTGGTATGAGAAGAACTGGCAGTTTTACTGAGGAGAATTATTTACCATGAAGGCTCATGTGGGGGTAAGTGTGGAAGGTGGAAATAGCACAGATGTAACTCTGTCAGCGCGCATCCCAAACACAAATTTCTTCCTCCACACATCACGTTACTCCAACAACCACACAAAAAGAACTTGCAGCAGGTTTTGGAGCATGTGTTACTTTAAAACCTCCCCAAAGTTGCCACCACATATTTCTGTGCCAACAGGAACAGCCACTTCTTTACAAGAACACCCTTCCCATGTGAATTCACTGGTGGTGGGCAGCTCATCCCCCAATCCCGACTTTGGAATATGAACAAGAATAGGAGCACACCGCTGATCTTCTTGTCAGTGTGCTACAACTCTTTTGGCATTGCTTTATGCACATAAAATGTCATTAGAGGAAGACTGTGCCCTTTTCTTATGGTTATGCATGAAGCTGAGAAGTCACATTGCTTCCTAATTCCCCACAAGGCCTCTAAATTCAAATACTGCTTCTGAGCTGATCTCCCTTTGGGCAGGCTCAGCATAAATGAGGCAGGAAGGGCTGGTGAATTTTCTGCCTGCCACAGGAGACCCATGGCTGAGAGAGGTAAGCTGGTGGGTTTTCATCGCAGCGATGCCCTGCACCACATCACCCTGTACACCATTGTGATGTCCCCCCAACCCAGACCTGGCCTGTGGCCAGCAAAGCACCTGGTGGAGATGGTACACTGCTGGTGGGCAACCTAAGGGAGACAATGAGTCAAGAGGACAGGGAGCAAGCCTGGCCCCAGTGCTCTGGAGATCACAGAAGGGAAAGAGAAGCACAGCAAAGAGCTGCAATCAGGGAAGGATGAGCAGGAGAACACGGAAAAACTATAAGGTCTTGTGATGTTTTTGATTATATTAATTAGCTGCATTATCTGGGACTGACTGCTGAGCATAGAATTACTATAATTGGACTATAAGACTGATGTGTTACTTCTAGACAGTTTGTCTCAGCTTTTCATTTCCAAGCCTCTATTGATGGCTATCAGATTTGTCCATTAAACTGTGATTACTTTACTGTGGAGACAGCCTTTTCAAATCCCTTTGCTGTGACTGGCTCATAAGGACCACCCATCTATCTGTGCTCAGGAACAACTCCAACCCAAATTGTATATTTACATTCACAGGGTTGGCTCATACTAGTTAAATATATCCTGACTCAGTCCAGAAATACTTACCCTGTGGTCAAAAACCTTGTTGACAATTACTAAAAGAAAAGCATTTCAGGAAAGAAAATGAAGAACAGAAATTACAAAAGGAAGGAAGGGAGCACTCAGCATGACTGTACTTCTAATTTTGTAATTTAAAGTGTTTTAGCATGCAGAGTATCCTTAAAAATTCTTTCAAAAGCTTTTCATTACATACAAGGCATACTTAGTCCCTTAACATTTTAATTAAAAGAACAGTAGTTTGAGACTTCTCATGAGCTAAGAAGTGACCATGTCCTTGGCCAATAAGCCACTTGGCTATTTCTTATGAACCCCAACACAAGTCTTGTTGCTGCTCATCACATAATACACCTAATAATATCTAAACAGAAACCCCACTCATTTTTCATTTTAAGTAACTCAGTAATACATATCTCTGAAAGTGAAGTTTTGAGAACTTTTTCCAAATTGCATGCAGAAAAAACCCAATCGCAGTTAGGGAAACTTGGCTGGAAGAAACTCTGGAGGCCTCTGGTCCAAGTTACAGCTTCAGGACAGCTTTTCCAGGTTAAAAACCACCTGAAGCCCCCAGTTTTAACTTGTTCATTAGATGCACGAGCTCCAGGACCATCTCAGTGGCTCTCCTTTAGACTTGCTCATTTTAAAATCAAGTGTAAAGTCAACATCTAGACAAACCCAACCTAATGCAAGCTCTGGGCGCTCTGCCCTGCACTTTATAACCTCTCATGGGTTTCCTTCTGAAAAATGCTATCACGGCATGGACTTGGCATAGCTTTTGCAAGGCTAACACAGGTGCCTCAACTCCGCTTTTGATCATCCTGGCAAAAACCACGAGGGCTTCAAGACTCCTCTGAACCTCTTCCATAATTCAGGATGAAAGCAAAGAGTTGTCCAAGCACTGTGGGCAGCACTGCCAGCTACAGATGGCCTGCAAGCAAGAGGATCATACTGGACCTTCAAGAAGGTTGGGATATTCTCAGCCAGTAAAAACGGGGGAAAACCATCTGTGATTTATACTCTTAGAAGAAATGATTGCAGACAAAGTATTTCAAGCGGTGCCAGGCTGCCACAAGGGATGATTTATAAGAAAACACATACAAATGCTGCTTGCTGCAGGTCAGCACAGAAGAGTTAGGAAATACAGAGCTTCCTTATTTTTCAGGTGGTGGGAAGGGCTCTCCCTTGAGCTTCAGTGAGGGTTAATGCTTTCACTGAATTGAAGCTGCTTGTGCTTCAGTTCAGCTCTGTCAACATCACCCGCTCATCTGTGGAGGGAAGGAACCCGCGGAGATTTATCTTGATCACCTGAGACAATTTCTCTTCCCAGATTTCTATGACCTGGCTTCCACCTGGCAGCTGGTTATCTGCCACTGTAACCAGCAATGCCCTTCACATGCTATCGCAGCCTCTGCTGCTCACTATGTAAATCTGACCTTTCAAAAAAGGAATTATATTAAACACAGCATTTTGCACAGTGGGAAGACAAATACTGTGTTTAATAGTTTGCTTCTGACTTTAACATTAGGAAGAATGAAGCCCTGCTCCATATTGTCAACAAAAGCAGCTGAGACTAATCATTTGACAGTAATCACACATTTGTATCCAGATGAATCTTCAGGAAGGCTCTGGGGCCATGGCAGCGATGGCATTAGCTGCTGCAGTGACACAGCCAGCATGTGTGTTGCCTGTACCATGCCGGGCCGTTCATCCTCACTCCTGCTGGGCTCCTTTAGCTATTGATTTTCCCACAGAGCCCCCATTGCCTGCAACGGGAGTCCAGTCCTCCAAGCTATGGTAAAATGTGTCTTGTCATTAAGACAGCAAGCTTGCTGTAAAACTACAAATGTATTTCTTAGTGAGAAGTTACTTCCAATGGCAAAGCTTTTTCTGCCAGCTGTTACTCTCCCTGTGGTCCCAGACCTGTGGTACTTACTCTCCACTGCTCCCATCCGATTTCTTGGGGTAGTGGAGGTGAAAGGATGCTGCATCTCAAGTTTCTATTAAAGAAATTAATTGCTTTGATTGATACAGAATAGGCATCTTGATATGTCTATCCTAATTCTTCTATACAGGCAGTGAGATGAAGTAGCCTGAATTCTCTGGGGAAACATTCATTTTTAAGGTTTCTCAAAAAGCAGAAAAAAAAAAGAAAGGTATCAAATATAGAAAAGCACAGTTCTCATTTAAGACTTCAAGGTGCGGCAGCAAGTCTCTTTGAAACCCTAACTAGGTGACCCACATTCTGCACAGCAGGCTGAGGGTGAAAAAATTACAGCTACAGACACAAGCCCAGTGCTGCACCAGCAAATCCACGCTGAGAGCAGGGTTTGGCCTTTTGAAGGCAAAAATAAGAGGGAGAGGGGAAATGAGTTCTATTGGGGTGTGGGCTTTCTCCTCCCATTAAAATTGCTCAGCCCCTATAGTCTTCTCTTATCCAGTAGAGGTGTTTCTGTACACACCCCTCTCCCTAAGAACACCTGCAAAAGAAGCAACCGCCAGAAATCTGTGTTCCTGCAGAGCGGGTAGAAACAGCAACAGCAGCAGTGCTGGCAAACCAGAAAGGAGGGATGTTCATACATGCTGAAATGTGCAAATTTGCAGCATGCAAACTCCTGCTTCATTAAAAAATGAAACTGTTTCCCCAAAGCACTAGAGAGGCCAGAGAATCCCAAGCAGTGTTTTAAATGTCTGATTTTCATTATCTGAAAATGAATGGATGCAATTCGTAATGAAATCCATGCAAAAATCATGGTCTGGTGATCGAAACTCCAACTAATCGCAACCATTAAAAACCAGAGTGTCTGTGTACTTATCTGCACATTTTCTGTGTGTCATCCTGATAGCTGAACAATAATTCTTCTCAGGAAGAAAAGGAACAAGTGGAGATACCTTAAAGCAAATCGCTTGGCAGAGCAATTCTTTTATTGAGATTTGCATGACTGTTAACAGAGGACATTCAGCAAGCTTGTGCAATTGGAGTACTGGAAAGAATCCTGAATATTTACTAAAGCAATGCATGAAAACATCTTTCTCTTACCTGCTCAAAATAATAGGTAATTCAGAATTGCTATTGTTTGCTGAGAGGGAAAAAAAATCCATAATCCCTTGGAATTGGTTAATATGAACAAAAACATAGTGCTTGCTAGCTGTGTAACATTGATTTCTTTAAGCTGCTGCCTCAATTACTTCCAAAACGAAGGCTGACATGATTAATATGTCTCTTTTTTTCCTAGCAAATTACCATTCATTTGTAAGAGTAGCAGGGCTACTGCAGTCTGCCCTGCTGCAAAGGATGTAAAATTAATTTAAATAATTACTGACCTAATTCCATTTCTCATGTTTAGTCCAAACTGCCTGGAAGTGCACTTTTCTGCAATCTGCTTTCTCTCTGATTGCAGCCTAATGCATCAACTGACCTGCCCGTTCACAGCCATTTCCACTTTCCAGTGGAAGAAAGGATGCTGCTCTACAGCATGCTTTGAAGCTACAACTGCCTGCAGCTTCCTGGCCCTGATTTCCATTCCGGATGGGACAAGTGAGATGGCCCAGGCATCGAGATGCAGTGAGGCTTCTTCCAATACATTGCCATGCTGGTGCAGGGAGTAACAGAGTGTACTGATGAGCACCATCAATATTTACCTTCTGAGGGTTGCCACTGCAAGCAGTGGTCTCCCAGCCCAGTGGGAAGAGCTTTCTATAAAATCCATTATATTCGGTGCTCCTTGGGTGCATGGAGAGGGATACATTGCCAGCAGGCCCCATGTGTCCCTGTGACCATTGTCACTGAGCACCTCTGGGGATGGAGATAGAGAGACACAGCCACCTGAAAGGGAGTCCCAGAGTGGCCTCAATAACTTAATGTGGGTGCACAGACTTGCAAGTATCTGTATGTCATACCTAGATTTCTCAGCTTTGTAACCAGTTCTCCTCCAAAACCAACTGAATTTGCTGTCCCTCATCTACCAGAGGGAATAAGTCAGCCTGTTCCAGTCTTCCTTCTGCTCCCTCTCCATCTTCACCTTCCCAGGCCATGGGACTCATCCTAGCACCCTCCTCTTCCTTTTTCTACCCTCAATCCGCTGCTTGAGCTGCCTGCTAGGTTTATGAATTTGTTTCTAAATGCTTAATTTAGGAACTTTATTATTTCTTCATTAAGCATTAATTAATGCCTGCCTTTTAAGGTCAGTATGAAATACAAGACAGAGGTTGGGCATATATTAATGAGAATCTGATTAATTATATTAGGGACTTGTAAAGAAGAACTCTGACAAGTAACCAACATGATTTAAGCAAAGTATATTGATTTAGGAAATGTAAAATTGAAAGAAAAATTAATCGCTTGAGTGTTTTGTTCTCCAAAAAAGCCTGATTAGCTAATCAAATATTTTAATTAAATTTATCTTAGGCCCCTAAATAAATCTGAATAAAGGATTATGCTTGGATCATCCCCTGGATGTCTGGAATTTCATAATTACTAGATAAAGATCTTCATCCAAACCAACAGCCTTAACTCTGCATTGCTCTGGCTGTTGTAAGCTGCTCAGTACTTGAGTACAGTTTTGTACTTCTCAGATATCATTCAGCTTCACCCCTAAGACTTGATATATACGCTGGGAAGACTAAAAAGCAAGCAAACCTACTAATCCATGTCTTACTAGCTAAAACAGGAGTAAAATGGCTTATATTTCAAATGAGCCAAAGTACCTTGTGTGCATAAAGTTACAAGATTTTTTTTGCCTTGTTTTGTGTATGACTGCCTACAAAAACCCAAGCAAACGCCTTCATCACGTACTGTCACCACAACTGTACATGTAAAATTGGAGCACGCGTAACACAGTGTAAGATGAAGCCTTTTGTAATTATGTAACGTATTTTACAAGTGAAGTTACTGGAATAAATAACTGCCTGCTCAACTGTGTCCTGCATAGCTGAACATCAATATGAAGCTAAAAGTAACAGCCATAATAATGACTTTATTGGTGATCGCACAAGTGTGATAAACATTTTAAAAGTGAAAGCTCTGCAATGACAGGGCTCTGGTTTCTGGCTAACAGCAACAAATTACAGTTATGTCAGGAGAAACTGTGATTAAGTCTTTGGACCTTGACTTAGGGATAAATAGCTTCTGGCCAATCACACACAGTGCGAGGGAGAGATCTCCAGAGATTTCTGCTCCAGATTGCCAGTTACACAAGTCACAGCCTGAGTTCAGCAAAGCACATTTGCACACAGCTGAAATAATATGAGTTAAACTCACTGGAACATAGCTGCATGCTTTAAATTGAACGTTTCCCTATATACGCTTTCTCTAAGAAGATACTTAAGCATGTGTTTTTGTGCCTTAACTCAGACTCTTAATTTCTCCACCTCCGAATCCCAGCTGCTAAACAGAGATTATATCACTTTCTCCCACCTTTTGTCCATCTTTATCTATTCCAGTTGCCTATTCTGGTGAGCTGGGCAGGGTTTTACCCTGTGTTTGTAAAATCCCCACCATGTGAAGCTACATCCTTGGCTAGGACCACAAGACGTTGTGAAAGAATGAAGAATAATAGAGAGTGGTGTTGGTTCCTGGGGTCAGTTCACAAAACAAGAACAAGGACTGGGAACAATTCAGGTCATTCCTACTCTGGTGTCTACCCAGTGGAGAATTAGAGCTGGAAGCAGGGTATCTTACACATCTATTTGCTTGGGGTTTTTTTCAAACTCCTGTTGTAAAATAACCTGAAGTACATGACTCTGAGAAAATTAGGTTTTGGTCCTCCAGTCAAAACCAAGAAATAAATGCATCTGACCAACAGAAGTGATAGATCACATTGCAGTAGAAAAAAAAAGTCCAAGTAACTAATGGGGTAAGTAATAAGGTTTGGGGTAAACTGAGAGTAACAGAAGAAATTGCTTTAGAAATTGCTCTACATAAAACATTTGTTGAATACATTGCTTTTGTGAACATAAAAGCCTGTCTCTGTGGATAATTTGTCAAGGGGAAAAGGCATTCAATTCAAAACAATAAAGTCTTCTTTGTAGGCTGTGTCTCCACATTTATTTTTATTCAAAGGTCTAAAAGACAGTTCTATTAGAAATATCTGAGCAATTAAGCAAACTACACATCATTCCCTTAAGTACGTGTTCAGCAGGATAGAAAGAATATAGTGTTATTTTGAAGACTACCTGGTGAGATGAAAAATGTTCTCCACAGCTTCTTGTCACGAGTAACATCTCGTATTTCTCTCGTCATGTTAACCAGTCTACCTGCAACTGGTGGTACGCGACGGAAATCCAGGATCCTGGAAGAGAAAGAAAAGAGAGAGTTTATGTAAAGGATTAAACTGTAATGATAGTGATAGTTTTTAGGAAGGCTCATTACACTCTGAAAGGACATTTATCTGTGGTCTTCAAGGAGTAAAAAGCCCATCAGCTTTAAACTAGATAATCCTTTGTATAATATATTACAAATTATGTCCTGAATATGATTAGCTCTGCCTTGCCTACATAGTATGGAGAAGATGCAAAATACAGAAGAGTAGGAGGACACATTGTTCCATGAAAAAGGTGAAGGTACATAAAATTCCAGATAGTAGAAACTTATTTTTGACTTTGTGCTACTTCAGGATTGTTATAACATGCACTTTGCTCACCACAAGTGACTTGAGGAATAGGATTTCAGCTTCTTTCTTCCATAAACTCCATCTATTTTCTTCTTTTCTGACAGTCTTAGTAATTGATTTATTTGCTTCTGCTCCTCTCTATTTTAATACCCTTATACCGACCTAAACAATCTTCCTGAGCCCAAAGATTTTCCCGCTGGTAAAGGCTGAGTGAAGAGCCTTTTTCTACTTCAAACTTCCCCGCCTTAGTAGATTAAAGACTCCCTAGAAAGCATTGCTATTAGACATAGTAAAAGAGCAAAGTCCCCATACAAAGCCTCACCACAGGTGGTATTTCTATGTCCACTGTCTGCTGGTAAGATTTTCTACATTGGGTAGCAACTGCTTTTTCTGCTTAGTGTGTGGATATTTAACATTCTTTCCTGTAAGAACTCCATTAATGGTTTTTTCCTACAGCACCATCCGCTTAAAATGGCAATATAAAATGTAAAGCAGAAGGGATCAACGCCAAGGTCAGCAACAATAAAATATGGAAGATCCTTGAAGAATCAGACCAGCATGGCTCTTAATGGCAAACCTACCCTGAGTCAGCTGCTGATAGTTCTCCTCACCCTAACCATCAACCCAGAAGGCAGCAATACTGCCCCCCAAATAATCTGTGGCCCCGAAGCTCAGGCTTTTGAAAGGATATTTCTTGTCAGTCCAGGGTGTGAAAGATGCTTCAGTTCTAACAGCCTGTGAAATGGCATGGTTTCTACCCATAGTGTTAATACTTCATCATTAATTCCCACTCCTGATCCAGGTGGGCTGAGGGGACTGCAGTCTCTTGCCAGTCGTGGGGTATTCACTATACCCTGCACTACCTCTGCCCAAGGGGACATTTTCAGCTAATAGGAGTACGGGATGACTACCATTGCCCTCTCCTTCCCACTATCTTGTGGCCTGCTCCTGATATGGGACAGCCCTAGCTTTTTGCTGTGAAACCAGACCTCCCTCCCTATCTCAATTATTCCTCTCTGAATACTTACACCATTCCCCATGTCTTGCTTGGATTTGCATGCCCTGGAGCTAATTGGGGTGAGCCAGACTCCCATTACACTTATGCGACATATTCCCCGGGAGATGGGTTCTCTCCATATGCACTTCAAGATCACAGGGGAAATTCATTTCTCGTCTTCCCTTCAATATAATTTCTCTTTCTTTTTGAGAAGTACTTATTGCCAGGTTTCTCATTCCCAAAGCAAGTCACACTTCCTAATAATTAATCTACCCTTTCATCAACTGCCATTTCATTTATTCATGGCATTTGCCCACATTTGTTTCATTTTCCCCTCTTTTAAAAGTAATTCAGTTAATAGGGCCGGCCAAGTGCAGAAACTTATCACAATATTTCCACTTTTCTTTTAATGCAAACCCGTTTTACTTGCCTGTCCAAATGAAATGCTGCAATTTCTGCATTATGTCTTTCATAGTCTGAGAAATAAAAAAAGTCTGGTGGGGTTTCTTGTTCTCTGGTTTGTCTGCAAAGAAAAACAAGGAAAGTGTTTTAATGAAAGGTTAGCATTTCTAAGGAGCGGTACTCAGTCATTAGCGTGTTATTCAGGAGTTCAGTATTGTTTGCTTAGTGGAAGGCCTTTAAATACATAATGTGTGCATTATTTGCCATGTAGCCTTCATTTTATCTTCTTTTTTAAACTACTGCAACAAAAAATAGGAATTCAAGACTTGTACACGCAGGCCGCTGTCACAAAGCTATTCCACTCAAGACTCTTCGCTCTATTTAACAAGATCTGCTTTATCACTCTCAAACAGTTCATTAGTGATAGCGGTGAAGACAATGTCATTTCATTAAATTATCATTAATTGTAATTATGAAATTTCCAAAAGTAATAACATTTTTCTTTCATCTTTGGCAGCCATGCAGCTCTTATCTAAAATATGGCTCTGCCTTTGTATTAGGAGAGCCAAAAGTGACATGTTTTTCTTATTTCAGAAGAAATGGGATCATTGCAGTTTGACGGCCACGACACATGTCATGTTTCAAAGAACATTAACAAGACCATGCTCCAGAAAGGATGAAGAATTTGTTGTTTCTTCAGTTTGAGAACCAATAAAATATGTCATTCTGATGGAAATAGGAAGGCTAAGGATACAATACTGAACGCCATGGAAAATAGAAAGCTCTGCATAACAGAGGAGCAAACCTTTCTCACTTTAGGCAATTTCCAGTTCTGATGGCTTTTGAATGGAGCACAACTCAGGAAGTTGACCAATACAATGTCTGCTCCCAACCTCAACTCGCATCGTGCCCTATTTTGAAATCTTAAATGGGAGATAGAGCATCTGCAAGGGAGGACAGTTCTGCAGAAGAGGAAAATGAAGCTCTTTCTCATTCCCCACTGTCACAGGTGGCCAGCTGACAGCTTGTGCGTCACCCATGCTATACACTTAAAATACGTCAATTAAAAGAGCTTCTGCACTGGAACCTTGTTGCCTGGAAGGCTTTGGGCTTGTTCAGAACTTGCTGGTTCAGAGCCCAAACCTTCAGAGAATTTGCAGTAAGTCCTAATTATGGGGCTTGTTGAGAATCCAAAGCTGTGTTCATCCACCACCATGACTACCAGGACTGGTATCTGCCCAGGAGCCCCCATGTATCCACATTGCTGGAGTAACTGAATAAGTCTTCTGTGTTTTGGCTATATGAACACTTTGGTATGCAACCATCAGGGTCTGAAAGGCTGACATCCTTTCTCAGACATTCTTCTTTGTATTAGTATCTTGGCAAGGTATTCTATCTCACCCTAAATGATGAACAAGTGCAATCATAGAAACAACTTCAAGGTACTTGACTTGCATCCAATGTAATTCAGGGTCAGAGGGGCCTCCAACACCCCAGTGATGTTCTAGCCAAAGTAGCACTGATCACTGTCATAGAAGTGCTCACAGAGGTGGCCAACACTTGGCAGAAGCTCCACTAGGATTCTGCTGCGGCTGTAAAGGGTTCACAAGGAGACAAGCTAAAAGTGAGCCTGGCATAAAATAAAAAATATTTCGCTTTGTCTTCATAATAAATGCAGAAATGGAAGGAGCTCACCCATAAAGAGAAACAGGGCAGATCCAGAAACCTATGGCACGTTACACAACACACCATGCAACCAAGACAAGAGCTAGGAGAGCTGCAACCTTGTTATGAATAGACCCTTCAAAAATGAAGAAACAAGCCCTAAATATAAATTCAAATGAAGATATTAACATGTTTCTGTTGGGCAGAAAATTACACATTTGTATGTAACTTTCCCTCACCTCCAGATTTTAAAATATTCAATTACTTGAAAAATCCAAGACAGAAAGATTCATCCAAAGCTTTTGCAAACTTTACACATTATCAGCACAGCTAGTAAGTTGCGGAAAATATTAACGATTAGTTAATCAGTGCCATCCGCTTTTTATCTCCCAAAGACTTTAAACAAATCATGCTATTCCTTTACAAGAAAATCTTGCTCCAGAAAATCAGACTTAAGTAAGGGCTAAATCTCATTCTTGCAAGCACAGCTATACCCCCAGCCCAGCTCCTCTGAGCTGCAAACTTGACATGCTGGGCAGTCAGTACATCACCTCCGGGATAGTCCGGTCTCTCTAATTTCACTTTTCTATTTGGTCCCTGCCACCCCTGGCAATGGCCAAAGATTTTATTCATTTGGGAACAAGTACAGCTGTCCTGCAGGCTTAGACTTGTTTGTACATATTTCTCTCCTGTCATAATGTATTATTAAGTCGTAGCACACCCTCCTAGAAAATCATGAACTTGATTGTCCTAAAACCTTGAGAAATGAACACCAGATCCACAGTGCTACCCAGACAATGGAAATAGTAGTATTTTTTCAACCTGACTATACATCATGAAACAGATTCCCAAGGTTCTTTGGTGCTTCAGGTGCTTGCCTCTACTTATCCAGTCCCCATGGTTGATACCCAATTTTCTGTGTCTTGGAAATATCAGGTTATTCTGCACGTAGTTAGGAAGGAGGATTTATCAAACTCCCAAACTGCTTTACATTTTTAATGTTCCTTTGCAAAGTTCTAACTAAGATGTAGCAGATCCAAACATGAAACCTTCTCCTGAAATAATCTTGAAAAAACCTTTCTGCTGACTTATTCTACATACATGGAACAGGAACCTTGTTGCTTGCATCTGACTTAAGCTGGTAAGTTTTATCTAAACATACATTTATTGTTAATTGATGTCTGCAACAGCACCTAAAGAGATTTGTTGGTAATTCCTCAGCCTCAGTAAGCTGCTATACCACCAGCAAACACTAAGACGTGATGATTACAGCCTAAGGTATGCACTGAATTTAAAAAGCCACATGAGCCTAACACAGTTTTGACTCAATGGAATTAATGGACTGTTATGAGAATGCCTTTAACAATGTTAAAAGAGCACCTACATCATCATCTATATTTTTCACTTTATCCAAATATGTTTATACATAATGTTATTTCATCCACGTTAAAAAGAGTTGCTATTCCTTCATGTGTGCAATCTAATCAATCCATCGCCTGGTTTGGTGTTAATTCTTCTAATGATTTATTCTGATGCATATGTGTAGACAGGTGGAAGACCAAATTCTGCTCTCAGCAACATGGATGTACAGTCAGCAAGTCCTACCAGTTACTCTGGCATTTGATCATGGTAACTGGCCCTTAGTCTCTAAGTGAGAGGCTGGGAATGGGGCATGCACTCTGAGTCTCTTCCAGATCAAGTAAAGTATAAAACAACACTGGATGTGATCCACCCCCCAGCATGTTTTCAATCAGCATTGCATTTTAAAGGGGAACCCCCTCCCCCAACCCTCAAGTTATTTTGGTTTTACTACTTGATGGCTATTGAAGTTTAATAATAAAAAGCCACAAATAATGAGGTATTTGCTCAATATGCTGAACCCTCTGCAGAAGTGTATGCTCCTGAGGGACAATAAATGAAAGCAAGGGTGCTCCCCAGTGCCAGCAGTAACATCTCACAACACGCAGGACACAGGTTCTGCACAGGTTGCAGACGGTGGGAGAGGCTGGCAGTGGCTCTTATTTTGCAAACAGTTGGAATCTGGTGATCCTTTCTCTGGAGAAGGATTTGGCAGATTATAATGGCAGGCTGGGAAGCTCTGGAGGAGAGACAGATGGAGGTCTGTTGATACTGCACACAGTTAAAAATTACACAGTGGCACCAGACCAATTACAGCATGAGGAAAAGACAAATCAGCACGGTAACACTAGTAGAGGAGAAATAAGAGCTATGGTGAAATCAAACCCCTTAAAAATTTCCCCTCCATGGCACAACTCAGAGGAAACACACAAAGTAAAGAATGACTTTAAGTAGAACATAGACACGCTTGCACTGACACAAGACGAGGTGCAACTGTGATCTCATGTTGTGGCTACAAAAGCATCTCATGCTTACAAGTAGAAGACATAAAGCTACTCTGATAGATGAACAGTCGTGAATAAATCTGGTGAGTCAGCTCCATTCTAGCTATGGTTGGGACATGTTTTGGTGTTCAGTAGTATTTGGATAAACCAACGTGGTGATTTGCATGCAGAAACAATTGCAAAGCCTCAAGCTTTTCTTAAATGTTTCTATAAACATTTAGAGTTTCTTTTTGCCAATTACTTGATTCCGCCAAAGGCAACATTAATAATTTATTTAATTTATAATAATAATTTAGTTCGGTTTATAAACCTTATCACCAGGATGAGACTGCAGGCTCTGCAGGCTCTCTGGCGTTTCAGAAAACACTGTTATAGAAACTAAACCTTTAACATAAATCTATATTTAGTTTGCAGGATCACTTGCATACACCTGCCTAAATTACCAGGATTAATACCCACCAGGGCCATGTATTACTTGAAAGAATCCTGCCTCACTGCCAGACTTCCTCTGCTCCAGAGGGGTCCTCTTATCTGTACAGCAGCCAAAAAGCTAGAAAATAGGGCAAACAGCCCGATCTGAGTTAAGTGTTATCCTGACAGACACATGCTGTCTTCCTATGCCGTAGTCCAGAGATATTTCAGAGATACCTTTTGTGTCAAATGCGGGTACCTTAACTAATGAACAGATGTGCTGCTGATTTGAAAACAGCTCCTTTTAAATAGGTTGTGCTCCTGTTCCGACACGTAATCAGGGGAATCAGCCACAGGGATTACGGATGATTATGGATCACAACAACAAGCTTTTTCTGCAGCAGGAAGCAGGTTTGCTTGGGTTAGACAATTATGCAGGCGGCGACCCTGACTCCTCTGGCCAGGGAAATTTGGCAGCAGAAAAACCACTAAGAGACATAACAGGCCAACAAGGAATGGTAATTGCCCTGGCAGGGACAGGATCAACATTGGTAAGAGTGTAATGTGGCTATCAGAACAGGTAACTGGAGATTACCTGAGTCTACCCACAGCTATAGGTTGCTATTCTTCTTTGGAAAGCAGCTTTCCTCTCTTTCCATGGAGTATTTAAAGTGTTTAAATACCTGTCCTGGAGCTGAATTGCAGGCTCAACAGTTAATACACAGTGTTACCTAAACGCTAAAGTATAGTTAATACAAGACTAAAAGGCTGCCACTCAGCAGTGGGCTGCTGTTTCAATCACCCTGGGGGGACTCGGGGACTTCTCGCATTTGGAAGCACCATGGTAGAGCTTTGTAGGCAATGCCTTGCTCTGGCAAACAACTGAAGCACAGATGTTCCATCAAGTCTGGAGAGCCTTTCTTCCAACACAGACAGGCATGAAATCTCCCCAACCCTCGCCTGTGAACTTTTTTCTTTGTACTAGTTGAAAGCTCAGACTGAAAGTCCAGTGTCTGCTTGCAAGATTTTCTTCTTCCCCCCCTCCAACACTTACGTCAAGTTGGATTGCGCGGCACAGGGATCTACAGTGCCCTGAGATAATCTAAAGCTTATTATTCTAAGTGAAAGAGGCAGCCCGTGGAAAATAAAACAATGTCTCTGAGGCAGCTGCAGACCTTAGGAGGGTGCTTAGATTTTGCATGCAGAGTTCTATCATCTAGGAAGGCTTTCTATGAGTTTGCCACCAGTTGGAACAGGTGGAAAAAAAATGCCACTTAATTTTATAATATGTTTTAGTGGCTTAGTAAGTCCTTAGAAAGATAAATGGTATTGCTAACGCAGCTACAACTACAGTAGCAAGGATATCTGGTGCCTATTTCTGACTCCATAAGGAGTCTTGGCAGCTGATGGTTTTGGCTTTATCAAAGCATTCTGCTACAAAGAGCACTCCCAGGAATGATACGAGCTGTTTACAAGAGCAGAATACAGGCCAGCAAATGAGTGGCCAATCTATGAATGCAAAGACATGCAATTTAAGTGGTACAGAAAGGATGTTTAGCCCATTTAATCGCTATCACTGAAATGACAATATGTGCCTCTGCAGGATATTCCAGCTTCTCCCATTAAAGTAGCAGTTCTGCAGCTAGAAAAAAAAGAGAAAATATTTACAGTGGCACAAAGACAGAAATTCACACGGGGATGTGATAGCAATAGGAATAATTAGCAAACCGCCGAAAGGATAAATACCAAGATCGTGCTGTTGCATGCCAGCCCCGAAGTGCTCTTCTCCTGATCAGACGAAGAGAGCTTGACAACAGCACATGCTCAAGGACCAGTTAGTTTAATATAAATCATAAACTTCTGATGAAGAGAATGACAATAAGCTTCCAAAAAAGCATTTTTATATATAAGTATCTTGTTACCTGGCACAGGAGGACAGTGAGGGGAAGAGGGAGAGAAAATCCACAGGGAAGCAGTTTATTAAGGTGGTTTTCTTTCCATTTAGGAGTCAAAGAAAAAAACACACAGGAGGTCACCTAAACCAATCCCTGGTCCCAGGGCAAGATCAGCTAGACCTAAACCATTCTTGTTATAACACGATCTTCAAACTGTCCTTCACAATCCCATAGCTGCAGCCTTCTCCTGCTTGTCCCCACGTGCTGCCCTTACTCCTCTGCTAATTTCCAGTCTCAATTTTCCTCCCTACTCCATGATCAAGGCAAAACCATGACCATAAGACCTGCTGCAGTTGATGTGAGTGCCTTTCTGAGGAAGGAATATATGCAATAGATGTGCCAGAACAACTGACTTCCATTCCTGAAACAAGCATCTTCAAGCCAAGACCTGGGAATTAAGCCTTAATACCTTTAGACTGCAGATTCTTCAGCTCAGAGGCCCTTTCTGTACTATGGACAATTCATTTATTTTTAATTTATTAAAAACCCAACCAATCCAAAGCTTTGAAAGCCTACTTTAGGCTTTTCCCTTAAAACCAGCACTGTTTTGAGAAGACAACGAAGCAACCTCTGATTTCTGTATGGAGATTAGGGCATTTGCGAAAAGGTTGTGCAAAACCAGTCCCTTGTTCAGAGGAGCATCAGAGAAAGGTTCCTGACATCTCACACAGATGTATATGTGTGTGCATGTGTGTGTATATGTGTGTGTATATATATATATTTAAAAACAGATTTTCACCTGAGCAAAACATGAGTTACCACTCCTGAGTACACAAGCAGATACGATATGAAGGGATGAATAATCAGGATAACTAATATGCCCTAAGAATATGAAATATTTGTTTTATTCTGCACTAAAATATAAAAATGATAGTAAAAACAAATGTTTTCCTCCTCTCTGGGGCTTTTCTGTTCCTTCTAGTGATCTGAATTTGGTATTAATATTGCAAAATGTACCCTCTCTATACCATTGCCTTCACTGACATTGTGCTGACAGTAAAGTCAAGGCATAATCTCACCAATCATCATTTCATTGTCTACCAGCACAGAATAGCTCTTTTTTCCATTCTCTCTTTTGTGCTTTCGGATACATAAGACATGAAGAGAATCTCTGATCAGCACAAACCACATAAAGAATTTGATCAACTGGGAAAATTTCCTTCAGCAATTCAGAATATTACTTCCAGCTCTGCCCAGTAAGTAGCTGCCTGTCACCATAGGAAAAACAAATGGGAAAAAAAATACCAGTGTAAGCACATTTGTCAGGATGTCTTCCTCACCCGTGCTTTTCAGTGTGACAGCCAGCGGTCCCCTTCCTGCTCCCAGGGAACATAGCTGAAGAGAGGGGGTCCCTGTGCTAGGGACTGCACTCTCAGCCTGGTCAGATCTCAGATTCACAGTTGTTTATGGGTATTATCATTATTATTTACAAGCTGGCTGAAAAGAAAGCAAAATGAAATGCTCTTACAAAGCAGGTAAGCCAAACAGAACCAGATAGATAAGCTCCAGTGCTACCGAACTCTAGACTGATGTACGCAGGTGCACCTAATGTATAATCCAACACTTACAACAATATCCCGTACTGCTCCTGTGGTACTGGACATGATGTGAGCAGACAAGTAGGATCATTCTTTATAACATTTGCCTGTATTTCTCCCGCACCCCACAGACATCTCAAATTTAAGAGGCAGGCACAGCATTAGAAAGCATGCAAGTTTAAAATACTTCAGTTAAGATGAGTTTTTCCAACACTACAGGATAGGGGCTGATCTTGGTTATTACCAAAATGCAAGTGCAATAAGGATGCTTTTCACAGGTGCTTTTGTAAGCCATGTACAGGGCTGCTTCTGTTGTAAGAAATGACACGCATGGCTGCTTTTTGGCCAGTAGTGGGGATTGAAGCGTGTATTTCCAAAATTAGAAGCTCAGGTCTTCATACCTTGATTGAAAGAAGCCTACGCTCTGCACAGGGAGCTTGGTGGGAGGTATATAATCCATACTTGTGTATGCTGATTGCGCAAGAGGCAGCATACGCATGCAGAAATTGCAGGTGCGCAAAGGTGTGGGTCTTGCTACAAATTCACTGTCTCTCATTTTTGGGATGCTGGTGGGAAGAGGGAACGTGGCACGAAAAACAGATAAACACTGATGCCATAGCTGGCTAAGTGGCAGTACCTGTTGGCTAGAAATGTTTTTCTATCATCCAGAAAAGCAGGCTTGTACAGAAAAACAAATGAGTCACAGTACGAAGAAAAGGCAAGTTCTGGGAAGTTCCTGTCACTAATGCAGTTTGCAGACAAAAGAATTCTTAACCCAGAAATAAGGTTTGGCTCATCTTTGAGACAGAAACCTGACCTGACATACAGGAATTGAAAAATTTAAGAGGTATTTGACATCACAGCAAAAGAGTTCCCAGTCTCAAAGTTAACATAGTTAATGCTGTAGCCACAGCAAAGAGAAAAAAGCCTCACAGCAATTAAATAAGCAGGAGGCCTCATTAATGAGGTACTACGATGATGGTTTGTACCTTTCTGTAAGTTATATTAATTAAGAAACTGTAGCACTATCAGTATTTTCTGCCCCTCTATGGCTAGCATTCCTTTTGCACTCTTAAACAAGTGGCATGAGCATTTTCGCCATGCCAAGCCCATGATACCTGTCATCTTTCCTCTTGATGTATCCCTTTGAGGCTCTGTAGTACATCGCCTGCTAGCCATAAATTGCAAACACATGAAAAATTATACATCTGAAAAGCCTATTTTTGAAAAACAGGCAATGCAAACAGAGTTCCCAGGTACCTTCAGCCTTTCCTCAGGAAAAAGACTGCATTAATATTTTCTACAGAGGTTTTTCAATATATAATACTTGTAGAGCTTGGAGAGTGCAAGAGGAAAAATATGTGTAAAATTAGAAGTCTGAAGCATTTCTTCAGCCCTGAGAACGTTATTTAATATGTCTGGGGTCATTAAGGGCAGGGATTTAACGGAACAATAACATTAAACATATTAGAAGCATAGCAGAGCTCAAATTTCTTTCAGCTTGCTGGATTTTTTCTTTCCCTGAACATGATATATGTGCCACTGAAATTTCAGAGTTCACAATACGTTCCAGTTCAAAATAGGTTGGAAAAAGTAATTACTGTGAATCTGATACGTAACTTCTTCCTTTTTATTCATAAGTTTCCTTGCCATCATTACGAGAACCATGAACGCAAGAAAGCTTGTCCTCAGAATCTCTCAAGAAGCAGGAAAATATTAGCCCCGTTTTTCAGCAAAAGAGCTATTAAGGATTCAGCTCTGCCCTAAGCGAAGCGCTCTAGCCTCATTAAGCACATGCTTAACTTTGGGCACACATATAGCCAGTGAACTATGTGTGTCCTTGACAGTCAAGCATAGACTTAATACTTCCTTGGAGCTCTTTTGTGCTCAGCACTTTGCAAGAACAAGCCAGTGATAAGTACCAGATCCCTGCAGCAGCTCTAGCTGCTCACCCCATCCACTTCCAGAATCACAGTTGTTTTTTTCTTCCTCTTCTTCACCCATGACAGCAACTACTTCAGGGAAGAAAAGTGTCACTCTGCCAATAGTAACGGTCGGTTTGGCTATGGGCTTCACTAGATCCCAGCTGTCATGTCTCAGGTTGACTCTGAGGTCTGCAGGTCCTAGGTGTGCTCAAGACTCTTTGTACCTGAATATGTGCACCACAAAAAGCACTGCACCACCTCTGAACAAAAAAATACTTTTCTTACTTCTATTGTCAGGTTAACCAGAAATAAGACTCAAATCCTGGCTTTCAACGTGTCTTCTGCTCGACACACAGGGAAATAAAAATAGATCCAGTAAAGCTCAGGCAAACCTTATGACCTCTTGTGTTCCAGAAACACCATGTGAGCTGTACCAGGTACAGGAATGGGCTGAAGGGCCACAGGCAGTATATATGAGCAACACATTTTCCTCTCCAGCCCAAGTGGAAGAAGATGCTTGGACTGAATACCAACACAGTTACAAGCACCACAGTGTTTGCACTCTGTGTTTAGCCCATTTGGTACAGCTCCCTCTTCCAGTTTGTAGTTTTCTCCTCTCTCTTTCTCAGATGAAATGTTTGCAGTTCTTAAGATCATATAATAAGGATAAAACCTAATATAATCACACCATACAACGAGGCTGTCATTTTATCATAGCTTGGAAGAATAAATAAAAAGATGTTGAGGTTCCAGCTATGAAAATGAAAAATCCTTTAAAATGTCACTGTTTTCTGTCATGGGTGACTTATATGTCTGCATTTGTATAGAGGAGCTCCACTTTCCCAAGGACCCCAAAGGAGTAGCCATGCTAACCTACAGCATGCTCCCTCCTCCCTTCCTGCCTACCTATGCAGAAGTCAAACACTTTGGAATTTTTGTTTATAATTTACCATTCGAGAGCTACTAGATAATGATTTGCACTGGAGTTAACCAAATGGCCAAGATTTTGCAGATAAATAATTACTGTCAAAATCATTAATAGCACAGAGCCTACATGGGGTGTGTGTGTAGACCAATACATAAAAAAAAGCATGAAATTCTCATTTGTACAGTGAGCTGTTTTTATCAGCTATGGATCTCAAAGTCTGGATACTGTTCTCACATCCAGTACAAAATGAGAAACAGGGGATCAGAACAACAAAGCTTCTTGCGCGACTTCCTCCTACGAACCCCAGATCTTCTGAGGGCCAGCAGGCAGTTCAGCCCGAGCAACTACACATCAGTCCTCCACTATGGGCGCCACACACACAAGGATGTGCTGGTGCCCAGCCCTTCTGCTGGTCAGAGGGGAAGTTTCGCTTTTCAAGCTTGCTTTAATCCCAAACCCTGAGAATCTTCCATAATTATTCCAGTGAGGACAGCAGGCATTTGGTTACTGCATGATAATCACTCCCCAGGGCTGAGTGTTTCTAATTCCTAGGAGGTGTGATTTCCCAATAAAGCACACCCACCCCTGAACTCGCCTTACCGCTGCTATTAACATTCCTTAATGTGTGGCAAAGGGTGATGTGCCTCTCTGAGCTGGAAAGGAGGTGTAATTGCCTGTTTCAGACTACTTTGTGGTTACAAAAGAAACAGGAATTGCTTTGATATGGGGTGGTATTTCATTGCTCTAATAAAGTAAACTGTGTAACCTCCCTCTTCTTTTATTTATTTTATTTTTACTTGTGTTTCATTACTACTCCTGTCAGCAAACACAATCTCCATGAAGGGTGTCTAACTTATTCTTTGCCCAAAGCTGGTTCTGCAGTTCACAGGTAAACCTCCATTTTTTCATGTGTTTCCTCCCCAGCCAGAATTTTGCCTGAACAGGGAATACAGAACAACATTTGTTGCTCACCATTCCCCAGCTGGCACAGGCATGGGCATTGGCCCCATCCTGCTGCCAACACCAGTGGCTGGCAACACACCTCTGAAGCCAATTTCCCCTGACCAGTGTATCCCGTCTGGGTTACTTCCATCTGCATCATTGGGAGTGTGCTGACATCACCACTTTGCCCTTTTGAGCATTTCTCAGGTAGTTGCTTTCTGACCAGCAGCTGCCAAGGTGATTTACAAGTGCAAATACTCCAGGGTGCTCTTAAACCTCTCCAGCACTTGAGAATAGTGTTTCTCAGCCTCAGAGGATGCCATAACTTTTCAAGAAGAAAGAATCCATGGACCATCCTAGTATCAACCCAAACATCCTACTCCCTGGCTAAATTTGAATTAACTAACTGTATCTTTCTCATCCTTGGTTGCTCATTTAAGAATACAAAAGAATGTACTGGGTTGGGAGCCTTTTTTTGTAACCATTTCACAGATTAATCGTGCTGCTTTACCAAACTATAAAAAACTTTACTTTCCCTCTAAACTTCTCCTCTTCCAGGCTGGAAACCTCCAGTGCTAATCCGTGCTTTATTTTAAGGACACCACATGAGTCACAAATTACATTGGAAATTACACATCAGGGTCCTTTTAGCTTGCAAACGTCTGGATAAAGGGTGGGTTAACGCTCCACAGCCCACAGGGAGTCACTGTGTTACTCCAGGGGAAAATCAAGCCGCATTAGCATCTCTTCCCAATTCTGCATCTCCACGGAGAAGGAGGATTTTAACCTCCTGGCCTCCACATGGGCCCCACTGCTGGGAGCTGAAAGTGCAGTCTCCACCACTCTCCATAGAACATTATCTTTCTCCTCCTTTAATCCTAGTTATAGATACAGCATTTCAGGAAAAAAATAATACAGAAGGAGGTTTTGAGGAGCATCACTTAAAAAGACAGTAGACACAGGACTTCAAAAGGTCTCAATATTGGCCTAAACTGCTCCTCTTAAGTAAAAATAAGGACCTACTGAAATCTCTGAAAAATACCTGATATGAAAAAATTAACACCAGAAGGATATTAGGGGAACTGCTCCATGACATTACAAGGGAAGAAAGACTCTCACTGGCTTGGCCGCTCAGAGCAATTGCTGTTTTATATAAACATCTCCCATCAAGTGCAATGCGTTCAGTGAACTCCCACACTTAAGGTGCAGAGAAATGTTCACGCTTGGTGGATCACGAAAATGCATCCACTCAAACCTGGAGTGAAGATAAAGAAGGGTACACGCATGTGTGTGTGCGTACAGGCAGAGGGAAACACTTCGCTGGCCAGACCCAGCTGAGTTATTGTTCAGTGCGAATCTGGTGTGCTCCCATTCACAATAGTTAGAAATTAGTTTAAACTTAAAAGCCTACCTATGTTGAAGTTGCTTGGTAAGATAAGGGGAGATTAAAATATAGTATGTAAGGGTTGATAGCAAAAGCAGAGCTTAGAAGAAACAGCACAAGGAAAAAGAGTCAAGAATAGAGGACAGGAGAAGGGAAGAAAAATCTGCAAAAGATGTGCAGTAAAACCTTTAGTGAAATGACATTGTTGCCAACATTTTTTTTAGATGGAGCTGATTTATGACATGCAGCTGCTTTTATTTAACAGTGCATGTCTGGTTACCTCTCCTTGAATTTTTAGCTGCATTTAAATGTCTATAAAATATGAAGCTTATCTACTGTACAATGCAGTAAATATGTGTGTGCATAGCCCACGGGAGTTTTGTAGGAGACTGGTTTCAATGAGAGGCCTATGTTTTTCTTAAAGCCAAGGACGATTGTATTATATCTATATCCTACCTTTTAATATGAACTGTGAGGATAAGCATATGGAGGAGTAAAGCGGTTGCATGATTTAATCATTGGACTTCATCATCCCATTCCTTCAGCACTTACTGCTTTTCTCTGAGTCTAATCCAACTTTCCCTCTACTCAGTGCGAGGTCTCCCGCTGATTTCAAGGTGAACTGGATAAGGAAGGACAAAGCCAGTTCATAAACTGGGACCCAACCTGCCTGTACTCAAATTTAAAGGCCAGCCAAGCCACAGGAAAAGCCTCCTGTTGACTTCAGTGCAGGGTGGAGCAGATGCAGGCTAAAGTTGAGTAACTAAACATGCTGTCTGTGACAACAAACACCCTGTTCTTGTCCATGCCTGTATGTGCAGGACACAAGATAACAACCTCTGGTTTTAGTGTTTAGTTTAAGCATACCCAAGACACCTTCCACAGCTCCTGCTAATATCAAGGCGGATATTGCAGGATTAAGCAAGTGCAGGAGTGGAAGAGTCTTAAATTAATATTGGAATTTCAACTCTGCCCAAAGCACACTGTGTGTCTGACACTTTCAGGGCTGAGATCTTGGATAAAAAGAATACGCAAGCCACCTTCTTGTGTTTCATCAGGTCTCTCGAGTTTCCTTCTTAGCAGTCTCCATCCGGCTGCTATTACTAAATGCCTGAGTAAATTCCAATAAAGTTGAGTGAAGATCTTCATTTTATCACAAATATTGGCAAGAATGAAACCTGCATTATCTTTTTTTTCCTGTGCACTGTTTTCCATGCAGCTCACGGGCAATGACTGTTTTGACATAAATGCTCCACAGCAATATGAATGTCAAGAAAGTATTATGGGATTACTGACAGACAGTCTACGTTCTGACTGAATTGGTTTATTGGTTGAAACAGGTAGAAGAGGAAGACAAAGGAAACAAAATAAAGTGGGTTCATTGCTCACCTACAGGAATACCTGCAAAATGACCTGAAACTGTAAAGCAGGATTAAATTTGCCATTCCATTTTCTACAAATGTATAGATCTTTAAAGATATTACCTTCCTTCTCTGATTTTCCAGCACTGCATACACTGGTGCCACACTATCACATCAATCATATTCTTTAAACTAGAGATATCACCTACATAACTACTGTGCAGTCTGAAAGTGAGACACGGACTGCCCCTCAGGCATTGCCATCTCCTGCTCCCACCACCCTGCTCTGGGCCACCTCTGCCAACAGGGAGCAGAAGACAGAGCAGTGCAAACATTGAAAACAAAACTATACCTTCTGTAAAGGCCTAAGAAAATTAACCACTCAATTGTTCTTAATCTTTTACACCCAGAGGAGAAAATAAGAGGAAAAGAGAACATACCACACCTCAGAAATATTAGTCTCCCAGCTCAGTGCTATTGGAAGTCTCTGGAGAAACCTATACAGACTAGACCAGGCTAAAGCAGTCTGAGGCAGGGTAGCAGAACATGCTTTCCAAAAGCTCTGCACTAGTACAGGTTGCTTCACAGCTTGCTGGAGTGATGGAGCGAGTCAGTCCCTAAGAAAGTACATCCAGTACAACATTCATCCCCACTAAAAACCCAGTTCATCCCCAGTAAAGACTCTTCATCGGACACCATCTGTGAAGTCAAGCCTTTCAGGACATACTTCTAGATACCACTTTTCCTCCCCCAACATACAGTAAGTCTACAGTACTACCTCCTAAATCTGATTGCCTTTGTAAGAGGCCAGTAAGCACTGCAGACAAACAGCAGATCTACTTTTGATATGACCTTAATAGTTAAATCCTGCCATTAGGTACACGCACATAGCTCCTGGGGACATAGCAAGACTTCCCTTGCATCTTGCAGTGCTGGTTTTGCTAATGATTAATATTCAGTTCTGCAAGTTTAATGAAGACATTGTTTCCACTTATCTACAGGTCAGATGGCAATTGCAAAACAACTTACTTGTTAGACGGCTATGGATCCCCTGCTGATACATCTGATTATTTATGCACAATGCGCATTTTTAAATAGATGACCATGTTAAATTAGATGCTTCTGCCTTATTATTTCGTGAGTTTTAATGGTTTTCTATTCCTTTTTTATTAGAAAAAAGGAATAGTCACTCATGCTAATGATGTGCTGTAGCTATGTTTTACATCTTCAACTTTAAAGTTACTGGAATGCCTTTCCAAAGGCATATCAAAGAGCAACTGCCTGAAATTGTTGATTTTTATCATGAAAATAAAGATGAGAGAGCAGACTGAGGCTTTTTTTCAGAGACAGTGAGAATTTTTGGCTTTTTGAACTGTTCTGAGAGATCCAGCAAAAACTTTTCACACATGAGCCTCACGCTCAGCTGAATCCACTCCTGTACAAAGTCCCTTCGTACCAGTTACACTTAACTCCAACTCTGAAAACTAATCTCTTCCAAAACCACCGGGCAAACATGCACTCTACGTGGGTACCACCTTTCAAGGTTGGGAGAATCTAACCTGGGTTGCCAAAGAGCAGACATGGTCCACTTCCAAACCAGAGCTGGTGGCTGCAAGTTGGCAAAACCCATTTGAGTGCTCTGTGTGCATCTTGGAGGGAAGAAGGAAAGGCACAAAGACACATAAAGCTGCTTTGTGGGTGTTTAAAGTCTGTCTCTGAGCTGCAACTCCTTGATTTGCAATTAGACAGGCAGCCCCATGCCATTAGATTTTCAGCTTCTCCTCCAGGGACAATGAGCATGGGGCCATTAAGGTTTGAAATGAGACCCAGCAAGAAAGGTCTGTGAACTGCAGGAGAATTTTCTTGGTTCTTTATAAAAGCAACTACAACTGTAACATTATTTAACTAAAAATAACCAAGTCAGTTCTAGCTCAAAATGTGATCAGCCCATAAATAGTTAGATAAACTCCTTCCAGGCACATCATGTACTTCATTTCCATTTGCAACATGTACTAAAGCTCTGCTTATGCATAAGTAATGCATATGAAATGGTACATGGCAAATTCTCCATCTTAAACATACAGAACATTCTTACCTTCCTGAGCGAAGGGGCACGACTTTGTTTTTATACACTGGATGATCTTTGCTATCTGAACACTGCGGGAGCGACCACTATTTTTGCAGAGGAGATTTTTTAATATCTGAATTGAAGATTTCAAATAGCAACATGTGCTCACATACAAAAGCAAGGAATTTATGGGGACCTTTTATTTCCAAAACTGCTCAAATGAAGTTTCATTTTCACTACAGTTATTGACTGGGCATGTTTGGGGTGGCAGGAGAGGCTCCAGTGTTCATCATTTCTCTTCACCTTATTTTGCACCAAGTCCTAACCCTGGGTCACAAATTCAGAGCCCACTTTGATGCATCACAGTTTGAGTGCCACGATGTTAAGTTAATCAACAGCCTCATTCTACACTCTAATTACCGAAAACAATTTAATGGTCTGAGGTATGCTTTGCAGGGTTAGGTTTTAACTGATGCTGCTTCTGTCACTGTTCATCTCATGAATATTCTCTTTACCTGCTGTGTCTGTGTGTGCCTGAAAGAAGTGTGGCATTTTTAACGGCATAATTTCCTGGGATGAACTGAAAAGCAGCACAGCATGGACTGCATTATTTATATGCTGAGCCCTACAAATGGCAAGGAAAAAACTGTAGATTTCCTGGAAATTATACTGAAGCCTTGTGCACAGTAGACTGAATGTCACTGAAAGAATTTAATTACTACTTCAAAAGTATCTTCATTTTGCTAGATTTGTAACAAAAAAAGAGTGTCTAGACACATTTTAATTCAAAGACAAAAGACTCCTCACCCACCCAAAAATATCCCATGCCTATAAATCTAGAAACATGCCCTGCTGTTGCTGCTCATCAGTAGAAAATTCTTAGCATTTTTACAGCATGAAATAAATTGTAGATTGAGCCAATTGAGAATACTAATGACAGAAGCCATAAAATATTTTGTAACATCAATTATGACTAAAGGAAAAGGACTTGAACCACAGATCAGCAGAATATTTTGCAGCCGTGCTTCATTTAAGACTATGATTCCTGAACATGATTTGCGAGTTGATTTGCCAAGAAGGATGTTCAGGAATATGTAACTGGCAGCAATGCAATTGTGGTGCTCCTACAATTCAGCTGTAGCTGCAGAATTAGTTTAGATGGGAGGATGCAGGTCCATTGAACGTATCTGACAAATCTCCAGATTCCAGCTGGGTTTTCCAAATCATATTGGAATCATTAATAAATAACCTGATCTAACTTAAAGCTTTAAAATAGTATGTTTGGTTCATTCCAGACCTAAAAAGTGATCTGATAACTAACAAAATGCTCTTTTTAAAGCTTAGATTTGTTTTTACATGTTCCTTTATTGTTATGCTCAGACTGCCTCCTTGACCATGCCCAATAGTCAGATTCCAGGGAAATTACTATTTTTGCCTTCTGACATGCAGGATTTATCAGAGGAGGCCACTATTTTCTACTTTACACACTATCATATGTGGTAAAATTAATTTCAAGTCATCATTGTAATTTCACTGTCTTGTTTTTAAAATCTTGCTTGTAAGGGTCGTTCCATCCCGACAGCTGTGCCATTTTGAAATGAGAGATGATAACCAGAGGAATAAATTGAAAGCAGGAATGTGACAAGGAGAAAAACTATAGGGAGAAAAGCAAAAGCCAGGCTTCCCTTCCCTCTTCTCCATCATGTGAAATTACCTCCTTACCCCCCAAACAAACAAATCAGTAGATTCTGAAACAACATATTTGAAAGACCCTCTTTTCATCCTGCTGCAAAATACATTTCCAATAGCTATACACCACAGGAAAACAATTTCCCACCCAGACACTGCTCGTATTCTTCACATTAGACTTGCTGCAACTCCACACTCAGGAGGCAATATGTGGTCACAAGGTGGTTAAATTGAATCTCTCCTCAACAGAGAGGAGTTATCCTTGTTCAGCCTACAATGTTCCAGCCAAATAATGCTTTGCTAATGATGTCTGCAGTTAGATGACAAATCAGGCTATTTAAATGGCTTCAGCACATACATCCTTTACAGGCAGGGTATCCAGGTAACCATTGTAGCACGGCTTCAAGGTGGGAGGGAGAATGCAGTAGCTAATTTCTTCAGCTAGGTGGAAAATTAATCCTGAAGAGATAGATCTGGTTTGTTACGGTCAATTTGAAGAAAAAATAAAAGTTAAAAATAATTATTTTAAAATGTATTTTTAAATGTGTAGTTATGCAAGAAAGGACAAAATAATTGCCCTTCAAAGATACAATAATGGCTAGGTTTATTTCTATAAACAATTAAAAATCTTTTAAAGCCCTCAATAGGAAGCTTTTATGTACTTTAATCCATGTCAATATCAACATGCTTCAAATCACAGGCAAAATATCAGTGCAGAATTTCAGATTCTGCAACCAATCACCTTTTTGCAGGTTTAATTCTCATTAAAATACAAAATACTAGTTCGTCTTTCATTTTTTTCTCTAAAGGCAGCTCAATAATAATTTTAATGCTTGGATAAGAAAATGTTATTGCTGAGCAGTATTAGATGCTATTATGGCTCCACTTGAGAGATGCTTGCTCACGTCCTTGAGAGCCTTTGCAAAGGTTTAGCTATATCGGTGATGCTGGTTGGAGTGGAGATGGGGGATATGATGCCTTTTTCGTGCCCTGGCCTGGGATGAGGCTTGTTCAGGGTTTCAGAAAGGGTTTCTCTAGCAAGAAGCCAAGTGGAGAGGCGGGATATGGGCCCCCACCTCTATTATGGTCTCCAGTTTGAGGGCCCTGAATATCTCCCCTTTTGTGATTCCTCCCTCGGGCATCCCAAATATTTTAGGTGAGGGAAAGGGGATTCCTCCAGCTAATTCAGAAACAGAAATGGTAAAGTGAAACAAGAAACTCAAGAGAGTCCTTCCACAGCACCTGCAGAGACATGATAGCCCCAAAGCCCTGAAGATTGACATGACCCTCCTTAGAGTCCACAAAAGAGGTGAACGAGCAGGAAAAGGGCTTCTGCTATGCATGCAAACCTGCCCAGGGTAGGGGACATGCTGCTCTCCTCCACCCTTCATGCCAGGGAGATGCCTGGCTCTGGCTCCATATCAGTCCAAGGTGCAGCCACATTATTTGACTGCATACAGAACAGATAGATGAGACAGGGAAGGGATCATTACAACCTGCACTGTCCCTGGGATATACGGATATACGCTTTCTTGATCCATGCCAGCTGTAAAGGCATTTGCCATTTACCAAGGCAATAGAAATAGTCACACTCTGGTGGTGTTTCTCCTGTGATGCAGATCATTTTTAAGTATTCACCAGAGCCATTAAACAGGAAAATACAAACAAGTTCTGATATCCTTTTCCTTGAAAACTATTTTGGAAAATATGACTCATTTACTTCTCTTCTAAACAGAAGTAATATTTTCCAGCACTCCCTGAGGATGTGTTTAAGCAGAAGCTAAGCCAGATGTAGAAATGTCTGCAGAGGTTTCAGTTTCTTTCATAAAAAAAGAGGTGACAAAAAGGAAAAGAAAAGAAAACTGTAAAGCAACAGTCAAGGTATTATTGGGTTTTAAAGCACTGTTGGCCTTTTTATTACCCTTAAAATCAAATCAGATCACAGAGAAAACATAGCATATGACCAGCTAGAGAAGGTCACATTGCAAAAGAATGCAGGTGGTCTCATTTTTTAACAGCCAACATAGTAGAAACACAAATCTCCTAGCCACCGAAGAGCCTCTCCTGGTTTGGCAGTTGCCATGTATAATATCTGATGAACTCCAAAGTCTCACTGCTTAAGGATAAAATCCCAGCAGGCAGGGGCTGAAGGAACAGCTACACAGTCAGAGGGAAAAAATCTTGTATTATTACAGCAGCCACTTATTTTATTCACCAGAATTAAAACCTCTTCACAGATAAAAGTGTGGATTTTTTTTTTCATTCCACAAAGCAATTTTAGATTTCTATAGAATCATTCACAAAACAATTAAAATCCTGCTCCTGTTGATGGATTTGTATTCCTTGCTTGAAGTTATGTCAGGCATTGAAATTCAGGGTTGTTCAATGTAATTCTTTGGGGCTTTGGAGTCATTGCTGGCTGTCAGAAAATACCTGCTGTAAGTTCACAGATATTAAATGTGTCTGGTAACACCAAAATAGTTTCAAAGCCTGTAGCTATTAAAATCTAGAAGATGTTCCAATAAAGAATCGGTGCAATATCAGGCAATTCAATACACTGCAATTTCACTCTTTTAGTGAGGGAATTTTTAGGGGAAGGGAGAGAAGAGAGAATCCAATAATCTAATAACAGTACCGTTGTTAGATAAGAGGGACCAGGGAGCTTTTCCAAACTGTCCTACTGCGTCAAGAGT
Organism: Psittacula echo; assembly: GCF_963264785.1. Classification (NCBI taxonomy): domain Eukaryota; kingdom Metazoa; phylum Chordata; class Aves; order Psittaciformes; family Psittacidae; genus Psittacula; species Psittacula echo. Next base: position 6,716,116 of record NC_137739.1, read on the forward strand.
GACAGACTTACATTGCCAGGGGAAAAAAATGAAACAACAAAAAGGCAACAAACTCCTTCACAAACAAGCAAGTAAACAACCCAAAACCTACACAAAAATGATTCATAGCCCTCATCCATTTAAAGGTCCGTGTTATTTAAACCAGAAAGTGAGCCTCCAATGCCAGTGTTTGTTTTGGCTTCATTTTATATAACAAAGGAAATTGTTGTTAAAAATGTAATTCAGATGTCAGCAATGCGAGGCTGTTCCCAATTGCAGCGATGCGAAATGGCAGGATTAGTATTGCTGTGGCTGAAACTGAACGGGAGAGATGAACCCTGATACACAACTCTGAATAAAAGGAACAAGCCATGCCAAACATAATGGGGTTTAGGCACTTCCCGCAATATAGGTACCATTATGATCCCTGAGAAGGTCATTCTCTTGCCAAAGGATACAGTACATAATAGGAAAAGCATAGGGTCAACAATATTGGACACAAAACCTTGCCAAAACATTAGCAAAACACTTATCAATGATTATGACTATTGGCTTATCAGCACCACTGATGTCTTATCAAGATTGGCATCCTCCCAAGAATCTGGTATTTGTGGATAAAGAGGAAATTTCTTTCTAAGGCCACATTTAGCTTACAGAATTGCTGCATTGTTGCTCCTTGAAAGGCAAATGCAGACAAAGTAAGTTAAATAAAGCTATAATCACTCTGCTGCCTGACAGATGAGATTATTAGAGGCCACCAGGCAGAACTGGCAGAAGATACGGGCTGGCTCAAACTGATCCGAGCAAAATAAAGTCTTCAAGGACACTGGCAAAGCCCAACTGAAGTCAGCAAGGGAAGAATTTGTCCCTTCTGCTGCTGTTGGGGGTGCAGCTCAGCACTTTAGCGTGGCTAAAACAGAGAGGCAAGAGTGGTTTTCTGCTTTAACTTTGAGCTTTCATAGCACGACAAGCCTACAAGGAGGTGTGTGACCATCCACACACTCAGCCAGCGTTATGTTACAGATGGATCCCATATCCTTCACAGCATCATATCCTACACAGCAGGGAACAAGGGGAGGGTGAAAGGCAACAACTGATTTTGTTTCCACGTTTCCCTTCCTCTAAACTCAGAGTAACAGATAAATAGTCTCACTCCCACAAATCATGTTCGAACTGCGGCTGTCAGGAAATGAAGGCGGTTGAAGGGGGTCTATAAAAGGTTGTTCATTAATTCTGTCTTCTTTATGAGCTTCTTCAGTCCTGAAGACAGATGGGTTTGGAGGTGCAGCAGAACAGAGGACTTGCGTTCAAAGAAATTACGAGACCCAGGCCTGCAAGGAATTCCTCCCCCATCCCTTCAGATTATGGGGTTAATTAATAACAGTTAATTAATGATGTGTCAATCATCATGAAAAGTATGCCTGTGTGAGAAAAGCTGCCCCTCAGGCCAAGAAGCATTAAGGCCTTCTCTGGAGTTCTGTTTTAAAGAAAGCTCTTGTGACAATTTCTGTGAAGCCTTTTTTAATCCTTTTATCTCAGGATTCACTTTTGGCAAGAGCCAGGCTCTCACAGAAAACCACCTAGCAGAGGTAGTAAAAAAAGAATTGCTGTGCTGTTGCCTTCAAGGTGAGTCTCTGGAGGACACAGGAAAGTGCTGGGAGCAGGCTGTCCCGAATGGAATGAGGAGCTTGAGCTGAAAGCAGCTCAGAAACTACCTTGTCCTCAGCGATGGAGTAGCAGCAAGCAGAGGGAAAATGTGGGGGTACCATCTCTGCTGTGAAACACCCCATGCCCAAACCAGACATCCCATCGCTGTGCCCAGTCTTTCCATGATAACTTCAGGAGGGACAGGCATTTGGACACAAGCACCGAGGAGCTCTGCTCTCACTCCCCTCTGTCAGATGAACATCCCAGGCTCTTGGCAGCCAGGACATTCATGCCCATCTGCTTGCATGGCACGGTGCCTGCTCACAAGTTGTCAGACAATTTCACGGGTGTCAGAAGAGCCTGGACTTGAAGACGTGGCCTGGATATGCTGCAAAACCCATCTCTTCTACATGGCCTTGCCAACTGCTAACAGAGCAGGACCTGGCTATACCTCATGCCCCCTGGAGCCATGGACTTGCTCCAACTGGCACTGCCCTGTGGTACCGCAGCACCAAAGAGGAGGCTTCACTGCTGCTTCAGGTGAAGCATTAGTGCCCTGAGTGCTACAGAAGCTCATAAAAAGCAGCTTCTGTACCTAAATATCCAGTGCACACCAAGATAGCTTCAAGGTACTGTGATACAATCAGCAGCACAAAAGCCTGACTCCAAAGCAAAGGCATGAGAGGATCAGAAACCCTGCGGCTCCCCGTGGGCAGTGACAAGTAGGTCAGGCAAAGCAAAAAAGGGCATGTTTTGGGCTAAATTCCCAGTTACCCAGCTCTTGTACCTGGCGTCAGGAGGCTGCAGAAAAAGATGGTTTCAACTTGGAGCTGGCTCTGGAAATAGGAAAATCAAGCAGGCAATGGTGACCCTAGGCTGTCCCCCTCTTTGTGTACCCTGTTTTGCTGGTGTCAGAGCCCTGAGATGTCAAGTTGGCTGCTACTGTGAATGAGGGGAGACCTGGAGGCTTGTGGTGGCACTGGGTCCATGCTGAAGGGGACAGATGCCATCCCCGCTTTGCACAGGGCTGGCACAAACCCTCCTTACTGCACCCTGTCCTTCTGCTGGCAGCCATCCCCAGCCCCACATTTCGATCTTATGGAGAAAAGCAGGATTATGCTTTAAGTCGTCTCTGCCATCTTCAGCCCCAGGAGGCAGAGCTGGTGATCCAATCACAGCATCGCTGTCCCCTCCTCCTGGCTGAGGCTCACTCAGGGCCTTGACACAAAACCTGGGCTTGCAACATGACAGGCTGAAAAACCTCTGGGGTTTATGCCCCAGGAATCAGATTTTCTGCTTAATAAACCCCTAAAGAATCAGATGCAAAAGAGGTTGGCTTGAAAATTTTGGCTGGATTATCATATTGTGGTGATTCAAACAGGCACAAAAGAGAAGGAAATGCAAATACGCTGGGTCAAAATCTTCCGTTTCAAGAGGTAGAATCAAAATACAAGCCAGTCGTACTGAAAACCAAAGGAAATACACCAGTCATTGCTAGGTTTCCCCCTAAATCTACAGATTAATTTAATAGCTTCATTTATTTTGCTGCTTCATGCCAGCTAATCAAAGTAGTTTAAAATCCATATACAGACTGTGTGTATCTGAAGTCTGCATGCAATATTTCTGCTGTTACAGGTCTCCATGCACAGCCATGGCGTTACTTACTCTCTGGCCAGTTGACCACCCCTACATGAAGAACTTGGACCCCCAGTCAGCAGGGTTTACAAAAGGAGCTTGAAGTGCTAACAGGATCAGTTGGATTCTACTGCTGAGAACAGTATCTGGCTTACGTGCTGGCTTGGGGTGTTTTATTATCCACAGTGCATAATCCAGCACTTTAAACTGCTTCTATTTACAACAGTTTTGCTGTGTCCCCCCCCCTACTCTCCAGCTCCCACACATTTGCAGATGCTATTTACTCTGGGTTTCTGCTACTTCTTCACATGCAAATGAGTCTTCCAGGCTTTCTCACTTGTATTTACCCACATGCAGGAGGGTGGAAAAATGTTAACAAGAAAGGTACTAACACCATTGAGCCAGACACTGTAAATGAAGAAATAAAAAGCCAGAGATATCCAGTGTGTCCGACAGCTGTATTATTAACAGGTATTATGTCTATTTCAAACACGCATTTTTGTTTGTTTACAGGAGTGAGTCACCAATAGCACTGTGCCAAGGGCATAATTTGGACGCGCTCTGTGTGCCCTCTTAAGCCTCTCAGCTTTGTCAAAACCTTCCTGTCTCAACCTGCAAGATGCTCTTACTTCGGTTGTGAGCTTCTCCCAAATGCCACCCTGCTTTCACGTCATCCCTGACCATGGGACTGTGTCGCCTGAACCAGTGACCTCCAGCAGAGCTGGACGTGGGTCCTAGCTATTTCATCAGATCCATTTCACTGCTGCTTATCTCCTGCCCTTTCCGACTGCCAGCTGCCCTAACTCAAGAAACCTGTAGAAATGTTGAGAGCTTTAATAAGCTCTTGTAACAACAGCAAACAAACTTCAAACAAATCTCAGAGCAAGTGGCCAAATCCCCATCTGCCTCCTCCAAAGCGGTGAGGATCCCCAGAGCTATCACTGTGTCGGATAAGACCAGGAGCAGAGAGGGAGCAATTTAGCTCCATAAAACATCTAAAAATAACTGTTTCCAAGGGGGAATATGAGCACAGCACAATTCGTCTCCAGGATAAAGCCATACGTGCTGCTCCAGAGAGAAAACAGCTTCAGCCTCTGGTTTACGCCACGAGTCTTGCACAAATCATTTTCCCTCCCTGAATTTCAGTCTCTTGAGCCTAGTTTAAGGATTATAAATTGTAGAGAAATGGAGGCAAATTGCCATGAAATATTTCAGGGTAGTGTTGTCTGCATATCCCACTGAAAACATTTTGGGCATATTTTTTTGGTTCAATTTACTAAGGACATCTAAACCTCACTGCTACACCGAGTCCCCCACGTACCAAGCCCTGTTACTTAGCAGTGAATTACAGGTTATGCATTTCAGGCCAGCTCTTCCCTTGATAACATTTGCTGCTTTTCTGCCCCTCCAGTGCAGGGTAAAATGTGTGAAATAAGAAACTGAGGAACTGAAAGTGGGTCTCTGAGTAAAAGATAGAGCCACAGGACTGCATTTCTTGGTACGCAGACAATTAAAATGAAGAAGTAGCTTGATTAAAATCAGACACTGAAGATGCTTCTTTCCTAACACATTGTGGTAACATGTAAAAAAACCTGTTAGCTGCTGCAATAACCAGCTTAAAGAAAAAAGAATAAGCACCAGCATGTCTTTGTTCCTAAAGACTAATTAGCAAGGGTCTATAAGCACTTAGATAAAAGGCAGCTCATCAAGCAGACACACTTCACTACTGTAAAATACGACTGTCCACTCAGCTCTCCCTTAAAATGGTGACAAGGGGCAGGTACAGTCAGTATCTGTGACCACTTGTGTCTGTGTAAGACAAGAACAAAAGCAGATATTGAGCATTGCGTTATCATCTGCTGGAGAAACCCCAAATCAGTTGAAAACAAATGCAAGGCTTGAATTATTTTTGCAAAAGGCCCATTCACAGAGACCATGGGGCTGACATTTCTGTAAGCTGCAGAGTGAAGTCTTCTCCTGTCAGGAGCTGAAGATGCCATGGGGGAGTCAGGGGAGAAGGACTTTGGGGAGAATTCACCAGCAGTGATGGATGGCAGCTTCCCAGTGACAGGAAGTGGGATGGTGCTAAACCCCATGGACACGGTGATATCCAGCAAAACAGCCCAGGTTTGCCGAAGGAAAGTGTGCTCCCTCCCACTTCTGGGACTCATTTTGTTCTATCCTGGCTCCAAGCAGCTCCTGTGCAGCTCCAGGGATAATCCAGGCCTGAGATTGCACAACCGAGCTGGTGTTGAGGGAAAGAGGTTTGTTTTGCCCGTCCTGGCTGCTAGCATGATGAAACACTGCTACTACAGATCCCTACAAATCCTAATCTGAATAGACAACCTTTGAGCTACCTGGACTTTGCAGACTTTGACTCTCAGGTCATTTCATAAACACGCTCTCAGAATCTGAGAACAAATCGCTCCTGGGCTGGGTGGGATTGATCAGTATTTTAGGCAGCAGTTGCTGAGCTGTGGCAAAGGAAAACGCAGTGCACAGTGAGACAGACTGGATTTCATTGCTGTCCAGAGCCATCAGTCAGCCTCAATCCTGATCCAGCTCTCCTTGAAGTCACTGCAAATTTTCCAATCTGCATAAATGAGATTTGGACCAGAGGCGCTGCTGACTCTTAAAACACAATTGGCATTGAAATACTGAAGAAGTCTGATGTGATGAACAGGATTAGCTGCAAGAGAAACACAGTTCATGCATAATATACCAAAAATTAAAGAGCTAAAATACTACATGGCAACCTCTACTGTCCTTATTTAGGAGCACATTCAGGTCTCATGTACTTGAAATATCAAGTGATATAATTCATCCAGTTTACTCCAGACTGATTCCTGATGTAAGTACAATCAAATCTGCCTGTCAGTCTCACTCAGATAAACATTTCAGCAGGGATTTGGTAGGTAAGGATTTGAATGCCCTTAAAAAGCCCAAATTCTCAGGGGTAAGGTCCACAGAATATCTGATTACTGATTATTACTTCCAGCAGCAAAAACCCACAATCTCTTCTTCATGAGGTAATGAGACAGCACTCCTTGCAATTTTAAAATACACCTATATAAACTGAATGCTGGGATTAGCAGCTTTAACCTTTCCTACCAGTTTATTCATAGAATCATAGAATAGTTGAGGTTGGAAAGGACCTTAAGATCATCCAGTTCCAACCCCCTGCCATGGGCAGGGATGCCTCACCCTAGACCATGTCACCCAAGGCTCTGTCCAACCTGGCCTTGAACACTGCCAGGGATGGAGCATTCATCACTTCTTTGGGCAATCTGTTCCAGTGCCTCATCACCTTCACAGTAAAGAACTTCTTCCTTACATCCAATCTAAACTTCCCCTGTTTAAGTTTGAACCCGTTACCCCTTGTCCTATCACTACAGTCCCTAATGAAGAGTCCCTCTCCAGCATCCTTGTAGGCCTCCTTCAGATACTGGAATGCTGCTATGAGGTCTCAACATTAGGTCTCCAGTAACACACCTTGAGCATTACCAGCATTCTCCAGTGACTGGTACAGTAACATGGCTTAAGCCAAGTGACAAAACATAGCGGCTGGGTTTGTACTTTGACCACCCACTACTCAGTAAGGTCTTGCATGGCACATTCCAGCTTGCTGAAGTGTTAATCCTGAAAGGCTTCTAGCGTAGCAGCTACTGGATGCATATCACTTCTCTAGCTGCTCAGAGAAAACATTGCAATTTGATTTAATTGCTATGTTGACTTATAACAGTGTGTTTATACTGGATGCCTGCCAGCTGAAATGCAACAGGTTTAAAAAAACGTATTTCCTCAAAACAGCATGATATGCAATGTAATAAGGAAAGCAATCTTCCAGTGGCCCTGATTCTGAAGTTCATTTCAACTCCTCTGATTTGGAAGCTTTGGTGCCAATTCGGAAGAATTACATCAACCTAATTGATATGATAATCAGGCCTGGAGGCTGCATTTCACAGGTACAACACTCACACTGCAGCTTTGGAAAGGGAATATAACTGTAGGAAATGAAAGCGATTAACAGTTGTTCGTATTACAGGGATTGTTTGGCCTATTTAATGTCCCAATCAAAAAATGCATTATTTGTTGAGCAATCCTAAAAGGAAATCAAAGAGAAACTCAAAGAACGTTACTAATCCTTTGTCGCTATAAGTACGACATTTAAAAGCCAATAAAGAGCTGTGCTTTGCCAATGAAAACAAAAATATTATCTTCCCCATGACTTTGACTGCTAGATTTCAACCAGCTAACAGCATCTTTGCCTTCAGCCAACAGATATGCTATAGGAATGTTACAGAAGCTGAAAGGTGAGTGTGCTTGGTTTACCTCTGTAAAGCACTACCTTTCCACTAGACCATGACTACCAGCTTATTTTGTGGCTGGCACTGGGGTTTCATGGGATGATCAGCTGTGATTCAAGAAGGCTAGATTTCATGACCCCAAAAGTCTCTTCTGTCCTGATACCACTCTGCTGCTAATTAAGACCACAAACTTCAGCTACTGAAAGAAACAGCCATGTGGCTTTTAGCAATCCTGCAGTGTGACTTGTAAAAGCAGAAGAAAAGAAAAGCGATGTTAAAAATACCAAGCAAAATCTAAAGCTGGAACAGAACTGGCTTTTACCTGTTTCAGTCCAAAGTGAGTTCACTGGATACAGTATTATTTCTTTGAATTGAACAAATAAACCTCAAAGATTTTATAATGAATACCCTTTCTACACATTTCTACAAGGCAGTCTATAAAACTGGGAGTGAGAGATGTCATTCTTAAACACAGACCACAGGACACATTTCTCACAACCCCAATAGCAAGGTATCATTTTCTATTCGATTCTATTTGGCTTTTCCATAAGGAACTGTAAAAACCTCTCTCGAAATCCTGGCACCAGCATGTACAATAGGAATTCTAACACTGACTCTGCTGGAACAGAGTCTGTCCCTTCAAGAATAAAGCCCTGGGAGGAAAAAAACAGTGTGTTGGTTTTGTTGCTGAGCCAGCTGTTTAACTCCACCAGCTAGCAGAAACAAAGGGAAACCAAATAAAACTATAAAGCACGTGTTCCTCTTAGACAAATAAGCCAAAACCCTTTGGAATTTATGGCTCTACACTATCCCTACCTGATAAATCATATACAAAGCTGCAGCTGCAGATATCAGTGATCATGTAAATAAATTTTATTATGCTGTACAATATTAGTACAGTTAGACACACTAATCATGGGAGAAGGGGAGGTTGCTATTTTTTTCCTGTCCCATATGGTAATAATTTTGTATGATTGAACTGTTATGAGCTAAATAAAACTACACATTAACTGTAAGATACATTGCAAGTACATTAAATCTTCCCTGGAGTTTTAGTAAATACACGCTTTTTCTATGATGCATTTGGAATTAGCAAAGAAATCTACACTGGGCCATAGGCTTTATAAGTAGATTTGGCTTCCTCTGCAATAATTTTTGGGCAATTATTTCAGAAATGAAGATGCAGAGCCACGAATAAATAAAATAATTGTAGTTGATCAGGCTTTATTTACCACTATCACATTTCCCGGACTGCTAAGTATCCCTCCTCTCGTTTACTCCACTAGCCTGAATCAACGACCAGATGAAGAGTTGTCAGTTAATGTCAAACACTGAGCACAAAATGTGCCAAAGGCAGATTCTGGTTTCCCCATTTCCAGATCCTGCCTGGGCCTTTGTGGAGCTGGCTTACTTCCTGGATAAATTCAGTGTGGAATTGGGAGGCTGGGAAAGGGCAGACCAAGTAAGATGAGTTCTGCAGGGTTTCAAGCAATTTGCCAGGGAGTACATTTTGCTGTGACTGCCCTACAGAAGTCACTGCCAAAGGTATGGAAACCTGCCCTTCCACTAGCAGATGGCCAGCTGTATCAGGGAAGGGTTTTCATTGTCTCCCCTGTCTGACACAATCCTGTTCAAATTGGTATTAATTCAGTTTGGAAGATGCTGAGTACAGTTATCTACAGCAAAACCAGCTTTCCAGGTAGAGCAAATGAATCACAACCAAGCAGAGGCTGGCCTCATGTCTATGTATTATTCTACACGTACCTCACGCCATTCAGCTTTCAGAACTTCACATCCCACACAGGAGGGAATTTCCCAATTACCAGTTTTCCTTGGGATCAGGCCTGAAATCCTACTGATGCCCACAATATTTTCTAAAAACAACAGTGGCTCAGTTTAACATAGATGCAACTCATATTGCTCCCTCCAGCACTACGAGATAAACTGAGGCCCCACTTTTTATTTGCAGATGGACACTCAGTGCTATTTAATGGTTGCATTATCTGGGGTTCATGAAGAAGGGTGCTTGTACGATGAGGCTTATCATCTTGGGAGAAAAAAAAGTGTTATTTCTGCTGCTTTGAAAAGCCATGGAGCTGATAACACAATAACACATATGGAATACATAGGATATATCACATGGAGACATCCTAACTATCCCCTATCCAGCTTCCTTCAATGAGCTGACCTTAGAAGCAGCTGCCAGCATTGTATTTTATGGTCCTCAAGCTAAGCTAGGTAGAAAAAGATGCCCTTTACACTACCAGAGATGGCTGTCCCTGCTCTGTGAGCTCCTGATAGCCCCCTGTCCTGGGAAGGCACACCCAGCTTCATGAAGCCTGGATCAGAAGGATACCCTGCAGTAAAGAGGGAGCACCAGAAACAGCCTGGAAGGTATCTAGGGCCTGAAGAAGGTCCTACATTAAGAAGTCTCATAGCTTTAAAACCTGATTTTATTTTTTTATTTTATTTCTAGGCTGCTTATTTCTGTACAAAGAAATGATGCTGCAAACCTCTCGAAGAACTTCATCAACAACAGCCCATATGCTGGTGAAAGAGGCCAATGGGAGCATATGCCAAAGGACCTAGAAAGATTTATGCTAGCCAAGCATCTGGCTCCTTGTTCACTGTTATCAGAACAAAGACAAGTGCTTGCAAACATCCTTATTCAAAATCACTAATGTGTTCAGGGATGCTCCGCCCAAGTGCAGCAGCATTGCTACTGTAAGGTGTGGTGACTGGGAACACAGCTGCTGAGTGCTCTAAAGCTGCCTTTTCCAGTGGTATGTCTAATGCAAAGAGCAGTTAGAAAATAGGGTGTTGCTGCCCTTCAAATCAACCAAAGGGAATGATTAAGACATCATCAATTTCTGTTATTGTTCTAGTGGATGGTAGTAACTGCTTCGACTCAGGAACATGGCTGTACCTCTATCATCATCCATCATCTTGCTGAGGCTGTGTATAGCACAGTAGAAACAGTAAACTTTTTATTTGACCTCATTAGCATTCCCAGAATTACAGTGTCATACCAATGATAAAGACTGAGGTTATCTGCATCTCAGCAAAGGGAGAAGAAACAAATCACACACTATGTAAAAAGCCAACAGCACAACCACAATTCCGCTGAACACTTAAAGGCTCCTGAATCCACCTGGTTCTTCATTCTGCATGTGGGATAAGACACAATTAAGAATTGTGCCTATACACATCAAACTTGCAGATATAGGGGATAGGCCCATTCATTGGTGATCTGATGATCTCAGCATTCGGGGAGAGGGCAGAGAGAGGAAGGGAAGATGTTGGAGTAGGTGCTCTGATACGTCCTTCCTGACTCATCAGTATTGTCTGTGCTTCCTCTGACCTCTCCCAGGCAATCAGCAATCCACTAGAAATATGGAGAAATTTGTGTGCAATTTGGGAAATTACATAAAGGCGTTTGGCCTTTGAAAAAATGTCTTGTGGTGCCTGGAAGTTCATGGGATTCTCTTGTTATTCCCAAGATGAATGCACGTAAGGAGGGGTCCCGCTCAAACTTGGGTTGAAGGAAAGTGAGACCAATTCTTTGGCCATTCTGGCAGTCAAATAAGATCAAGTCAAATCTGTATTTGTCTGAAGTCAGTCTATATCAAAATCTATAGTGAAACAGGGAAATTCTCAGTCTCCAGCCAGCAGCTGTGATCCCCTCTATAGCTATAACACAGCGCCAACACATATTCCAAACCACTCGTTCTCAGTTACTTTAGTCTTTCATGGACCATCTTAGAGGAAATTAACTGAACTTCCCTACAGTGGGAACAAAGGAAGGAAATTAATTTATTATTCCAGTGGTACCCTCGACACAGATACTGAGTAGCTTCATTAAACATTTTGCAGCCCCGAGTGTCTTTGCTAAACCCTCTACAATAAGTACGGAGTCATTTTCCTTATTACAACACAAACACACAGGTCAGGATTCAGAACTCATTTACATCTGCTTTGTATCTCAATAACTTCTCTCATCTCAATGGGATCTGGGCAGGCACAAATTAAGGCTGTATCATCCTAGTCCTTCCCTTTCTTTCTAGATTCATTACCTTGCAGTACCACTCTCAGATAAACTCATTTTCACAGAGTCAGCAGAGCCACAGCCAAATGACTAATACAATCCTTTAATACAAACAACAATAAATCAACGGATTAAACTATAATTTATCAGACAAATACTATTTAGCTCTCTCAAAGCTGCTCTGAACCATCTCTCTCATCTGGCCATTTTCCAGAGGAAGACTGACACAGATAAAGCTCAGATCTGCAGAGTAAGTTTATATAAAATAGAAATGCTGAAAACATCCTGTATTTATGATGGGAGATTTGACAGAGATCAGAGTGAATAACATTCCTGAGAAGACTGTAATGTATCTGAAGCTTTCTCAGTATCTCTTCCAAAGACCAGTCTAGCAGGGCAAGGTTTCAACAGACCTTGAAGCTTTGCACATAGCAGCAAGCCTAGGGAACTCAACACATTAACCTCGAGAGATACCACAGCAAACTTTTAACGGCTTAGAAAATAGCAACAGACTATTCCAACACCATTTCACTTTACAACACAGACTTTTTTTACTTACTTCATTGGTTTGAACAATGCTTGTCCATAGTTCTGGAACGTCATGATCAGCTTCAGCTGGGTGCCTCCTGATTTCATTGCTGTGGGAAAAAAAACAAAACCCCTTTAAAATGCTACATGTGGATCTACTTACATTCAGCTTCCTTGAAACAAAATCATGTCTCTTTTGCTCTGTAGTAGATTCAGCACTGCAGTATCTGAGCACCAAGCAGAGTAATCCTAACTGGGCAACAGATTATTCAGCAGGGGCAGAGTACAGGGGAGGGCTTTGAGCTGCCAACCAGGACTAAAAATGGATTGTACTTCCCAACATGTCTTTGTCTTCTTCAGTTGGCCACTATGGGCTCTGTAAGCACCTTAATTGAACAGCATGTATACGAACAGCCCTTGGAGTCTTGTTTTCTCCATGTTCAATCGCTTTCGGAATTCCTTTTAACAAGGGACACACACTGGGAAAGGGCATAGGGTGCTACTGAAGACAACTGCAGCTGGGATGTAGAGTCCAATGCTCAGCAGACATCTCCTAAATTAACAGTATGAGCAGATACTACAGCAATCTCTGATCTCTGCTGTGATTTTAATAACTGCTGCTGAGTAGTAGATATGTGTACATTCATCTCCTCTATGCACAATGGATATGTATCCAAGCCCATCCAGTAGCTTCAAGGGATCCCAAGGTAGTTCATACATGAAAGCAGAGCTGTGCAGAGTGGGTTGCTGGCTCTGCTGGGAGGGTAGGACAGGTCATGTGGAGGTAGCAAGGACTGAGGTCCACACTGCACACCAAGGGCCATCTTTGCCCAAACACTTCCCAGCTGCGAGCTAATGGGAATTTAAGACTGACATTTATTCAAATCAGTTTGAACTGTTTGGACAGTATCATGTTAACAGACAGATCATGGTGTTTCTAAAGTCAGAGCGAGGGGTTTTTTTTTGTGTAAGAACTCATAAAAATGCATTTTACTTAATTATAAGGCTACTTAAAACAAATAAATATATACTTTGGCAAACTAGCTGCTTTTCTACTGAATCAAAACCGCTCTGAATAAATGAAATGACCTATACCCTGTCTCCTTTATTCACTTCTGTGTTCAGATAGGCAGGCCATGGCAGTTGTGTCTGTGTGGATGAGTTAGTCCTTTAAAAATGCTCCCTAAGAATGATCAAATAATTAAGCCCCTTCTTTACAGTTCTGACAAAACCCATGTCAACTGGAGAATAACATAAATGTCAAGTTACCTTGCTCTGCAAGTTTTATCTTAAAGCTGCCCTTGTCGCACCTATATAGCTTGTACATTTTTGTCTCTAACCAATGCTATTAGCTGCACATCCTTTTAATTACTCATCTCTGTGCCTTATTACTGATAGGTCATCAGCTCCCTTTCAGCACTTGTAATCTATATTTTTGCAAGAAAATGCTATGTAAATCTGGTGAGTGTAATTATACTTTTCCTAGAATAAAATCCCTCTTGCCTTGCTGTTTTGCTGATCCCAGCCCTCTCTTGCATTTCCACTTTATCCCAAAGGAACAAATAAATAATTAGATATTAAAGGGCATTAAATAGTTTGCACTGAACAGGTAAAGCAGAACATGGCTTTCACATATTAAACTCCCTCTCTTGTGCAGAGCAGGTCAGTTGATATGCACCTGAGGGAAGAAGGAGCACAGGCCTTCAGCTCAGAGTCCAAAGGCTTTGAGAAGCAGCAATCCTCCTCCCACAAATCTACATGTGGACCATCACAGCCCAGCTATGCACTCTGGAAACACTCCTGGTTAGTCTGGACAGCAACCAAGGAGCTGGAGCTGCCCTTGCCTCATGCCTACAGGGACACATGGTCCTGCCTAGGAGATCCTCCACCATCTTCCTGGCCCAGCCTCTGCTGAAGATACAACTTGCCCAACTCTTTCAAGGCACAACCATGCACTGCTGTTTGCATGGGCTATCCCCAAATAGGTCAGTAATATCAGCCTCAGAACCAAAGGGCAGAATTGCTTCCTGTCTGTGAGATACAATTCTCTCCATCCCATCAACCTCAACACAGCTGCTTGCAGACTGCTCACACCAGCTGAAGACTGTTTCTTCTCTAAAATTGATGCAATTTATGCTTTTTCAGTCAATTTTGAGCAGCTCAGGGCTTGGAGGTTGGCTCCATCTCCTCTGAGAGACATGTATGTCCAAAATACACCAAAGATCCTGTAAGCTAGTGAGAGAAAAGGCAAAGATAGAGCCTATTTTGGGGTATGGCTGGGAAGCCAAGCTTTTGGGAAATCACAGCAATGCCAAGAAGAAAGGATGTTCCAGCACGCCCTTTTGTAAGCACAAAGTTTCAGATACACTAAGGAGACTTGTTTCTCAGAAAATTGAAGCCACTCAACAGATGATTTTATTAGCAGACGAACTCAACCACCAGTGTGTCATCACCAAGCAGGGAAATGTATGAAGATTAACAATTCAGAATAATTCTTCACAAAGGCCTGGTTTCCTGACAGAAGGAATTATGCTGAAGTAAGACAAAAGCATCTAAAAAGCATGGTCTTTTTAGATCCATCTTACTGTATTAATGCCTTACTTGGTTGCAATAGTAGCCTTGACCAAACACAAGTTTTGCTGGCATGTTGTCCCTCTGCTGCTGCTAGGAATAAACTTTGGACCTCCCCAAAACAGAGGGTGACATTGGTGGGAATGGTGTCCCATCACGCCTTACGGCAGGCATTGTGAGCAACAACCCGTGCCAGAGGTCCATGCTGGCTTCTCCCCACATCATATGGATTCACATGCAGATATTCCCACTCTGGCTGCTCACTCAGCATTGCAGAACTGCTGGCCAGGCTGGAGATGATTCAAAGCCACCCTCCAAGACCAGACTAGTTACAACCTCATATTGTAATCCCTGCAGTCTCCTCATCTGAGACAGTCCTTTTGAGCTCAACACAACCCTTCATGCACCTCTAAACTAAACTGACTTTGGGAATTGCCTAAATCTTGGGGGTGGCAACGTCAGAAAAGAGAGGATCTCATTGAAGATGATTTGCTCAGACCTCTAGGTCAGATTATTTCCCTTGTCCTAACTTAGTGTTACATCTGCATGTTGGCTTCACTCTCATTTTCTAAGCTGTATTATTTCTTCAGTAACTCCCTTTCCTTCTCAGATCTCAGTTAAACCATTATGGCCAAACAGCAGAAGCTCCGTTGTCCTCCAGGAGCTTATTCCCAAACACTATTTGCTCACCTAGAGATGCTCTTGTGCCTTCACCTACTGCCCACGGGAACACTCGTGAAGAATTCATAAACCCCAGAAGCAGCATACACAACTTTCCAAGAAATGCCACATCTATGATCGGCAGGCTGAGGTATTTTTAAGAAGGCCTTGCAATGTGAAGCTGTACTGACTCCAAGAGAACCGCTAGTCACACTCTGAATTCACTGTATTTTAAGGTTTCTGAATGTACTTTAACATCACAGGTCATGAACAGCTCTGTAAAAGACTTTATAAACCTAGTAGCTCACAGCAGGTACCTCAAATCAAGTCTCATACAGCTCCTGGACACACTGGCACAGTGTTAAAAACAAATCCCAATACCATCATTGCTTTTTATCTTCAGGTTATCTCAAGGCTGTCTTTTTTCCCCCCAAGGTAGAAGGAAATGGAAAGCAGCATTAACCCTTCCTGTTAACCCAGTGTAAGAGTTTCCAGATATGATCAGAAATCTTCCTAATTTTAGAAGGCTTTGCAAAATATTCCAAGATATCTTTTTAGCTTGAGTGTCTGTGGGATTACAGTCTTGTACTAGACTAGTGAAACTGGTGATATTACTTCTGTTTTCTCTGACGGACTTTGAATCAAGCCTCCGAAAATCCCCAGTCCGTTTACATCTATGAACCAGTTCTCATGGCCACATGCCACATCTGCTGCTTCCCCAGCTTGTCTCCTCACCCATAAAAAACCCAAATTCCCTTCCCGATCCAAAGACACCATCCAGTATAAAACATGCACAACCTATCATTTCCAAATCATCTTTTCATAACTGTATGCTAGTGTTTCTGGCTAGTATCTGATACTAACTCCTAGCAGAGGCACAATGTTGCCCAAAGGGATTTGACCCAAAAGGATTTGGAATTTAAACTGGTCTGGCTTTTGAGCTCCTGCTTTGCTGCATGATAGCCCTCATTCTACTGGCCTGTCCAGTCCTTATGGTCTTCTGATGGAGAGCAAGAGTCCCAACAAGACCTCTGACCCTGGTCAGGATCCACAAACTTCTTAAAGTGTATTTAATTATGCAAAGCTAATGCCTGAGAAGTGAGATCCAGTCGAAGCCTGGGATGCAGTTAACATCTGAAACAGCCAGTATGTGAAGGGGGCCTAAGAGGATGCTAGGAATGGACTATTCATCAGGGACTGTAGTGACAGGACAAGGGATAACGGGTTAAAACTGAAACAAGGGAAGTTTAGATTGGATATAAGGAGGAAGTTCTTTACTGAGAGGGTGGTGAGGCACTGGAATGGGTTGCCCAGGGCGGTTGTGAATGCTCCATCCCTGGCGGTGTTCAAGGCCAGGTTGGATAAGGCCTTGGGTGGCATGGTTTAGTGTGGGGTGTCCCTGCCCATGGCAGGGGGGTTAGAACTAAATGATCTTAAGGTCCTTTCCAACCCTAACTATTCTGTGATTCTATGATTTTGGATTCCTATTTATAGGCCAAGCTTAAATTTAATATAAATGTGCTGGTTGGCTTTAAAAAGTAATACTCTGCCCCAGGCTAGAGACATGGCCCTGTACACACTGTAAAGAACGTATTTCAGAACAAATCCAATTCCTCATCATCTCTTAATTTGTTCTTGTTGAGCCCATTCTGCTAACTTGTTTTTAAAGGCCTTTCCTGGTTTAGTTGAGACAGCAAAAGACTTGTAGAGGGGAACAGATCTGTGAAATCATTCAGAGGCTTTGTTGTACATGTTAAGTCCCCTCCTTTCATCTGGAGTTGTACATTAAATCAATCTGTTGACTCTTGGCAGATTCATTGTTTTCTTACACAGTAAATCAATGGCGCTACATTTAATTATGTTTTTCACATGTTCTCAACAGCATTTTTTCCCTCCCTTTGGATGAAATTTTAATAATTTTCTTTAGCAACAGAATTTACATCCAATATTAAGCATCTTGTCTTTTTCTTTTTTCCCTGACTTGAAGCAGAGTCCACCTCAGTTAATTGCAGCATTTATTCACCGTGTGAGTAATCTTGCATGCTTGCTTTCTAATCACTGCTTGTACAAACTGAAGGCATTGCAGGCTCAGAAATTAACTCGGTCAGGTAATGTTTCCAAACCCTACCAACCAGTGAATTTAAAGAATCAAAAAATAAACCCCAACTAAACACAGGAATTAGGAAAACCTATTCTGCTCACAGGCAATCCCACAACACAGCTCCTCTGGACATCAGTACAATCAAGATCAAGACCACACAATGCACCATGCCATATTTGTTGTCAAACTGCTGACAGTGCTACCACAATTATGCACAGACGTCTTGTAAATATGCAAGAAAATAGCTAACTATGGTTATTTATGCATGCCATAAACAGTTATGAAAGGCAAAGGAAGTATGTAATTGCCTGTCCATGTGCTTCTTCTGAAAACTGTGTTTCAGTGCTCAATGAAAAACCAATTCTCTCTAGGCTCCTATTTCTGGCAAGAGGAAATTTTCAGTGAATTAAACCAAATTAAGAGCTATCCCTTTTATGCTGAATAAAATGAATACGAAATATATATATTGATGCAGGGCACAGAATACATCCTCAGCTTGGAAGCTCTGGGTAACCCTGTTCTTTTCAAGGCCAGCTGTAGGTGTCACTGTGGGAGCTGAATGTGATGCTCCTTCCCATCCATGGATTTGTTCCATTTAAACTTTAACATCAAGAAAATGTCACCTTGGCACTCCCTGCTCTTGGGAATTGCTTCTGTCACCGTTTTCATTTTAAAATAACACTGCATGTTACAGAGTTATGTGAGCAGTTCTAATAGATGGCGGGGATCAATTTGGTCACCACTCTCCTCCATAAATAATGTAAGCTGAGCAGAGAAATGACAATGTGGCTAAGAAAGCTGTTTAGCTGCAGATTGGATCTAATTACTATAGGTATCAAGAACTCACACAGCAAATCACCTAATTCTATGAGAGCCAAGGCAAATCTGGACACTGGAAAGAAACTGGATAAAGCAATATCCTACCTCATCTAATACATGTAAGCCTCTATATTTAATTGCCCTGCTTGAAAAAAGAAGCCTGAAGATTGGGCATTTATGAAGGTTTCCGTTTATTTTATACTTCTAACCTGGCATCTTCGCAGCTGCCTTAAAAAAATAAAAAACAGCAAAACAATAAGAATTGACTATAAGGAAAAAAAAAAAAAGACAAAAGATATGCAGGAATATGCAAAAGAATGTAACAACTCTATAAATGCCCTTCGGTCAAATATATTACTCTCCATTAATCAGCTTACACACTTTTGAATCCCTGCTGCTGCTCTGCAGTAAAGCTGAAAACTGGCAAGTATTATTTTAAAACATGTACTTTCAAACACCCAAAGAATTTGCCACATAAAAGACGCTGCACTGTGTAATAAAGAAAACCAAAAAAAGAAGTATAGTGTATTCACAAAATGCTCTTTCTTGCTTTGAAACCTGACAAAGCTCCTAAATCCCCACAGGGGCAAGAGGTAGATGCTACCTACCAGCAAAATTCAGATCCTGCCATTTCTACATTGGCAAAAGTCCCCTTTCATTTCCATATACTTGATTTTAGACTGGGATTGATGTGTAGACATCATTCCCTGTCAGTTCCCACAGTGACCAATACCAACACCAAATGTACTTCATGTTTTAGTTTATGGAAATTATACTGAATCATTGATAGAAACCATGTCTCTGTGCTTTTCTTATGAGCATAACAAACCCTATCATGTTCTGAAGAGCCTTCTTCAAACATTAACAGAGAGACAATCCCATAGGAAATCACTAAAAGCCAATCATAAATCTTCCTCTGTGGTCCCATAGCCCCTTCTCCCCACTGATTTGAAAGCTCTATCAAAATCATAATTAATGGAAACCTCATGACACATCTATACGACACATTAGGTGAAGTCATGGCCCCAGGGAAGCAAATGGCAAAACTTCCACTTACGTCACCAGGGTCACGACTTCACTCCTATTTTTTTTGATAACCATTTTGCTGCTAGGTTAACTGAAGCATACAGAGGTTAAGCAACATGCCCGGAAGCGTAACTGAAGATCAAGTGAAGAGTGAGCACTAAACTATTATTTTTCATTCCTACCTCCCTTTTTCCGCCACCAGCTTCTATGTCCCTACATAACCTTAGCATCCCACTGCTCTGCAGAAGTGACAGACTTCATGGCTCAAACGCTGCCAAGTGTGCTGCAAACACTGCTCTCCTCCTGCATAGGCAACACGGCTGAACTCTGAAGTGTTGAAGAGGTAAATAGAGATCTATACTCTTAGCACCCATGCAGTACAAAACACCACTATGGCCAATGCATTTTGTGTAAACCTCAACAGATGAGCCAGGAGATAGTTTGGCTGAGCATCACCTCTGCCCAGAGCTGGAGACAGGCTGGTCACTACCTGGGACACTGCTGCTGCCTTCAGGGGATGGGGAAGGGCACAGCCTGCATCTTTTCCTCCTCCACAGATATGCTTGAAGATCAATGTTAACTCATGTATTACCAAGTGCTGGCTCAATCCCCACTCTCACGTGTCACTAATATTCCAGAAATCAGTTGGTATTGAGGGAAAAGGTCAAGAAAGGGCTCATGTCAAGGAGAAAATCACCAGTGCCCTTGTTACCCTCCAGCACAGGTCAGAGGAGCACAGGCAGAGTCTGCTGCTACCTACAGTGTCACATCTGAGCTAGAGAAGGGGAAATACATGGCTTGTCAAACCCGAGCTCCTTAATGAATCACTCCAATCCAGAGTTTTGGGGACAGAAAACCCATCACAGGTTAATAAATGAGCCTGTGTTTGTCATCTTTCATAAACTAGGTGTCCACTGGACCCTTGAATCCAACATGTGAGATAGCACCTGGGTACCACAAACTGCTCTATTCCAAATCCTGCCCCAGCAGAGCTCAGAGCAGAGCTGTGTGCTGAGTACAGCCACCGGACAGCTCAATTCATGGAGGCAAAGCTCTCCTGTGGCATCCTGCATTTCACACCTACTCCATCCGGATCAGCTAAATAAGCCCACTCTTGATTACCCAGGACCTCCCTTATTCCTGCTCAGCAGCTGCTGTGATTCACACGAAGGAAAATGTAAACCTTAGGGCTGCTCCTGCTATTCTTGCCCAGGCCATTTCCTGCTGAAGCCAGGGGAATTTTTGCCTTGCAGGGTTAAAGACCTGCTGACCTCATCCCGTGGTGCCAACACATCACCAGCACTTTTCCAGAGCTCATGCTATTTCATCTGTCTGAAACAGACTTTGTGGTCAGCACAAGTAACTTCATTTTCCGCATGGCCAACGGAAACCACTGCATGTGCCACAGCTCTCCACCTCTGGAAACCACTGGCTGTGCATTTGTTTAGTGTCCCAGAGCTTTCATCTGGGGTAGAGGTTATTTTTTCCCTGCGCATCTACGCAGCTACATTCAAGGAAAGACACGTTGTCATTAACCAGCCCTGGAGAAAAGCCCCGAACTGTGTCACCTTGTTTAACCAGAGCCAAAGGTTGACATGGGCACTTCCCTGTTGTGGATCTACAAGCAGAATAAACAGAGCTGAACTCTGCTCAGCGGGAGGCTGGAGCTCCCTGCACGATGCCTGGGGAAGCTGCAGCTCTGCTGAGCCGCAGAGCCCCGCGGTGCCGGATGCTCCTGCAGCCATCGCTGCAGGGCTGCAGGTCAGCTGCCTTGCTCCTTCCTTGGGAAGAGGAGTGCTGCCAGACACAGCCTTTTAAATAATAATCAGTTAATAATACCAATCTAGCTCCTGCAAGATGCTACCTGCTTTTTGCCATCTTTTTTTTATGACCCTATTTATTTTAAATAACCAAATTGGGCACTTTCAGTGCGATCGTGTCTAAAATATCTCTGAAATGAATGGGGTTTGCATCGCTGGCAGCCTTTGCAATTATTCAGGTAATATAGAGATGGCAATATCTCTTTATGTTTAACAGGGAAAATGAGAACAGAAGTCGGGAAGCAGTGTTGTAGACACACGGGAGGGAAGCCATGCAAAATGTTAATAATCAAACAGCAATGAGACCCTGAACAATGAGCAAATAATGGTAAAAAAAAATATACATATATATATCTGAACATACCAACACTGGTTATCTTTTGGGAGACCAGGTCTTGCAGTAAAGCCTCAATTGCAGGATTATGTCTGGAATACAACTCGTACCGATTAATGCCAATGTGGAATTTTAACCAGTTTGGGTAGGAGTCTATGGAGGTTTCTCCAGTTGGCAAAAATTCTTCATTATCTTCATTTTGCCTACCACCAAAAAAAAATAAAAAAATTAAATAATAAAGAACACCACAACAAAAACCCAAAAATGAGGAGAAAGAAATAATGTTACAGTTTGTAACAGACATCAAGAAACAGGGCTTCCAAATGTGACAACCTCGAAAGGCAAAACACTACAGTGGGGGGAGAAGCCCCGGGATTGTCCCTGTGCCGACAGCACACCAGGAGCCTGTTCCCACCTGGGGCTAAATGGGAGATGGGTTTTCACTTCCACTCATCATGCCTGATTTAAAGCCCATGAAAGTCACGAGCTAAACTCAGAGTGACATCACTGAGCGTTAGCAGAGGCCCTTATATAGCAGAAACACAGAGCTGCAAGTTTTGTATCATCTTTAGGTTTTATCATGTTGCATGTATCTTTTACAAGTTTGACCCAAAGGACAGCATCACCCTGAACCTTTATTTAACAGGGACGTGGCTCTGGAAACTGAGAGTGCAGCAGTAACTTGACCTGTTGTACCAAATGCTCCCACTCTCTCCTCTTTTTCTGAATAGAGAGAATGAGAAGAAACTGGATCATTCCAAACTGGTTACTAAAGAATAACTCTGGATGGTTTTGCCCCTTCCCTAGCAGTAAGATACCGTTACAGAAAATGACTGTTAAAATGGCTTTTAACTCCTAAATTTCATGTTAGTTCTGTGAACTTTGGCTGCAGCCACCAAGGAAAATATGTACAAGAGGCAGCTGCATTGTGGACATCAATGATAGTTTCATTCTCCACTTACTGCATAAACCACCACATATCTTCAATCCAGAAGTCCTCCATGGTTTTAGTTATCTCCATATGTTCATATAATTATGACTTTTTATTTTCCCTCTCAGATAAACCAGAACTTTTCAGGCTATTTCACTTCATAGCCAGTTCTTATTATTAGATGGAAGGGGCCTGGACAATTCACATGCTCATGGGGCAGAAATCAGAAATACTTCTCCTCTCACACTGGCTGCTTTGCGGCTTGACAGAGCTTTTGCACGGTATAATGCAGCTGTTTAAACATTACAGTGTCAGTGTGTTTGGAAGAGGGTGCTGTTGTATTAGACAACCCTTTTGATTTTTCAGTCATTGAAATTTCTCAGCATTTCTTACTAGCCAAAAGGGCATAGGATTCACAGAGGCAACCAACTGCTTTGAAGGCTGGAAAGCAGAAGAGGTGCTAGGACTGGGAATTAATTGAGGATGAAAAATGGAGCACGGATCAGACCCCGAAGGCAGAAATACCTGCCAGGCTGAATGCCTTTGTGATACCAGACCTTGATTTTGAAGGAAGTTCATGTGTTACTGCCTGGTCCCACTGCTGGGAAGCCAGGAAGGTGCTGGAGAGGGAGGCTCACTCCTCTTTCTACTTTTTACTGCTAACATCTGCCTCTGGCTACAGCTGGAGATGGGATATTGGGGCATACAGACCCTTTGGCCTTGGCACTCCAGCCTGTTCCTGTGATTAGGCTGTATTTCATGGCTTTTGGGCTTTGTTTTCTTTCTTTTTCCAAGAAGCACAACCGGTCACGCCTGTGTACAATCTCTTTTTAGCCGGTGACATCGAATCGTTCAGTTCAACCCTCTGCTTACTCCAAACCAGTTATTACATCCATTCTCCTGACCGCCCGGTGAAACCCTACGTTATACGCGGGAAGGCAGCGACCCGGGGAAGCGCCGCGCCACGTTTCCACACCGTCCGCCCAGCACCCCGCTAAGCCTTCCTCTTAACCCCCCCACGCCCCCAACCCCGGGGATACCCCTACCCCGGCAAACCCATCCCTGCCGCCCCGATCGGAGCCAAACCGCGTCCCCGTGCCCCGCCGTACTCACCACTCGGTGTGCTCGGCCGCCCGCGGGTTGAACCTGATGTCGCTGTTGACATTGAAGAGGAGGTCGCCGTCGGCGAGCGGGGGCAGGGCGGCGCGGTACAGCGGGTGCTGGAAGAGGGCGGCCAGCGGAGCGGCGGCGGCGGCGGCGGGGGGCGGCGGGCGCGGCGCCCCGGGGCCGATCAGTCTCCGCGTCCGCGCCGCTGCCGTGGCCCCCCCGCCACCCGGGCCGCCGCCGCCGCCGCCCGCCGCCCGCTCCGCCGCTTCCCGCGACTGCGAGGAGAGGTTGGAGCCCGGCTCGGCGCTGAAGTCCTGCAGGATCCGCAGCGTGTGCTTGCTGGGCCAGCGCGGGGCGGCGCGGGGCGGCGCGGCGGCGGGCGGCGGACAGGAGCAGCCGGGGCGGCCCTCGGTCCCCCGCCGCTCCAGCCGCGGCAGCAGGTCGATCATGATGTGCATGGTGCAGGCGACGAGGAACACCATGAGGATCAGCACCCGGAACTTACGGACCAGGAGCATTTTCATGGCCGGGGCGGCTAATAAATTACCGGGGAAGGGAGGGGAGGCGGCGGGGTCGGTCGGGAGCGCTTTGGCGGAGAAAGCCCGGGCAGGCGTGGGTCTTCCAGCTCCCCCCCCGGGGCTTCGGCTGTCTCCCTTCGGATCGGGAAGCGAGCGATCAAGTCAATAAAGTTACCTCCATAGGCGCCGAGAAACAAACAGGCTAAAAACAATAGGTCCTCATGTCTCAGTATCATCAAGAACTTAGGAGGGGGGAAGAAAGAAAAAAAAAATAAAAGGAAAAATAAAAAATAAAGGAGCACCGGACCGGGCTTTTAAAATCAAGAGGAAAACAATGCCAGCGGCATTGCAATGTATAAAGCCATCTGCTCACGATTTCTCTCTCTTTTTATTACAGGGATCACAACAAATAGGGAAAACTGATTCTTGAAGAGAAACCGGCATCAGATACTAGCTCTAATTAAATAAAATGTAAAAAACTAAGGAAAAAAAAAAAAAAGACGGGGTGGAGGAAGGGGGGGGAGAATAATATTAAGAAAACCTGTACGGAAAGGCGACAGAAGAAAAAAAATCATCCATAATATTTGGCTGTGCTGGAAACGCTGACTCCCTTCCTTTGAATGTGCCCAGTGATGCAGCAGAAGCGCTCTCCCGCTCGCTCCCTCTCTTCTCTGAGACTGTTTAAGAACATTGGCTGGAAAATCATTTTCTTTGAGCGGTTCCAGTTTCTTCATCCATCGCGTCCAGTGCTTGGGAGAGATTAGTATGTTCAACTGAGATCAAGTCTGGGTGGCTGCTGTATCCAAGCTGGGCTTTTGCTTTGGCTTGGGTTGGGTTTTTTTGGCCGCAAAACTGTCTGGTGGCACAACTGCAACATAAAGGTTAAATATGGCACAGAAAAAAAAAAGGGGGGGGGGGGGAGAGGAAGGACTAGAGGAAAGAAACTAATATAAATCAGTAGAGGTTCTTTTAAGCAAAGAGGTCCCGTCTTTGATCTCTGCTGGGTCTTACAGATCTGCCTTTTAGAGAGAGAGAAAGGAAGAGAGAAGGGGGGAGAGAAGGGAAGAGCGGGGAGAGATCTTTGGCAGGTGCAGAGTGAAAACCTCTTTCAGCTACACTGAATTCTGGAGACTGGTTGGACTAGTAGCTCTGCAGCTCCAGCTTTCAGTGGGTGTGTTAAATATTATGAGAGAGCCATGATTCCTGCCTTCCTCACGTCATAGTTAGGAGATTGGCTAAATAAACGCTACAGTGATAGTAACAGGAAAACCTCAACCAAAAGCGGGTTTTTTTCTCTCCTCCCTCCTTCCCACCCCCCTTTTCATTCTACTGCAGCTCCAACTGGGGCAAGGAGAGGGCGTCTGTTCCACAAAGGTTTGCAAAAAAAACAAAAAAGGCAGGAAAAAAAGAAAGTGGTAGCAGAGAGAGGAATCTGCACGGATGGCATTGCAAAGTGTCAGCGTGGTCTGTGCCCAGGCTGGGAGCTGTGATTCTGCTCTGTCATTGTCCAGCTTCCCCTCACCCCTAGCCCCTTGCCGGAGCAAGGTCATCAAGCAAAGCCTTGTGCTTTGCTTCCTCTGGAGGAGCAGCCCTTATTTTTAATCTGAGATTCTACGGGCTGTCATAATCCGTGAGCATGCTGCAGGGTAATCTGCCCTCTTTCCCACTGCTGTTAGCTGTGGAGTTGGCTCCATGGCTGGGTGGCCTAATGGCTAGTAGAGCTGGTGGTCCTGGGATCAGGGCAGCCTCTGGAGCCCAAGGGGTGCTGTTGGCGGTTGTCTGAGTCTGGAGGAAGGGACAAGCCACTCCAATGATCTTCAGGTGACGAGGCAGGGATGCTCTGGGTTGCTGATTCTGACTTTGGGCAGGGGGTCCCACAGATTTTATGGTCCTTAGCAGGGCTCGAACAGACGCCATAATGGCTGCAGTATGAATGAGAGTGGCAAAGTGCTTCTGCATACCCACCACCACCTATCCATAGAGTCATCTCAACACTGGTCATGCTGGCCCATTTTTCCCTGGATTAAACAACATTAAAGTATTTCTTTCCCCAAAAAAGTGTCCCTCCACTGCCAGACTCCATCAAGCACTGTTCCTTCCCTCCCTGAGAGGTTATGTAGAGCCTTATGCTCTGCACTCTCCTGAAGCACATCCGTGCACTGTTACAGTGTCACTATGTTTTGCACAACGGAAGTCACTGCTTTTCCCGCAGAAAAAGAAAAGTTATGAACAAAAAGAGCTGACAGGGCCATAATCCCATGGACTGCTCTGTACCTTTATGGAGGAACAAGATTTGCTGTCCTACGGGGACCTCGTGATACTGTGGTTCAGAGGTACAGCTCAATGTAGGTGCAGCACTTTGATTCTCTTAGAAGCCATTCTTTCACCCTGGATCCTTCAAGTACTGGTATATTAATCATAGCAAACCATTTTGCTATGAAGCCAAAGGCAAGGCTTCCCATCTTTCATCAGCTTTTGCACTTTTTCACCAAGATCAGTTCAGTCAAAGGGCATCTGGTCAATTGATCATGAGGAGAGTAACGCTGGTTCCTTGTGTGTCATTGCCTCCCATCACTGCTCAAAAGCAAGTCTGCATGGTTCTGCTTCGGAAATCAAGCTCTATTTCATAAGTTAACTACCTCTCCATGTAGTGCGCTAAAGTTCAGCTTATTTTAACCTAGCTTAGCAAGTTGGCATTTTTGGTGCATCAGGCAGAGTCTTTCAGTTTTGGTTCAACTGGGGAACCTCCCGCTGCTGGAAGGGGGATATGATATCTGATGAGGGTACAGCATGAATAGCATGTAGAAAAATATCTGATTTTGTGGTTTGTTTTGTTGTTTGTTTTCTCTTTTTTTTTTTTTGCTGTTTGCCTGGCTACGGCTGCAGCCTATCTCCTGCTGAGCTTCTGGTGCTGTCTTTTAGGGAACTCAGCTGAGCTGGATTACCAATCAAGCCCAAGGAGACAAAAGGAGGCAGGTGGAAGCAACTGTCTGTGTTTTGGTGAGTGGAGCAATGGAGGGAGCCGTTAAAGCCAGCGCGTTAGGAGGGGTGAGTGGTCTTGGGAATTATCTCACAAGATGGTTAACTGGGGCTGCTGTAAGTGTGAAGCTTTGTGTTCCTGTTGATGGTCGGCAGGCGTGTTTTTCCTTAAATTGCCTGCTATCTTTCAGGCTTCAGTCTTTCCCAGCTGGCATTAGCAGGTGCTGTTACCTTAATCAGATTTTTCTTTATTTGTCTACATTCAGAGCAATAAAGCAAGCTTTAAAGTAAAATAGCATCAAATAATTCTTTGCTTCTCAATGCCTTTACCCACTGATGTGGTCATCTGCTAAATAAGATGTACTGGCTAGTTGGCCAGCACTATCAGAGAGCAAGTTTGTGGTTTTGCTTTGGACTATGGGGCAACATGTGATTTTCAGTTTCCCAAGCCTTTCTTCCTCCATTCTGGAGGCAATCTGCTAATGATCAGCACCACTAGTGTATTATAGCCCACTGTACCTCTAAGATCTGCTGATTGGTAAAGCAAGGGCATGAAGCCAAGAGACATCTAGGAGCCCATACTGGAGTGGGGAAAACATCTCTAGCACATCTTAACATGAGGAGGATACCAGCCTCCATACTTTCCATTGATCTTTCCCATGAATAAGTTCAAGAATCATAGAATAGTTAGGGTTGGAAAGGACCTTAAGATCTTCTAGTTCCAACCCCCCTGCCATGGACGGGGACATCTCCCACTAAACCATGCAAGGCTCTTTCCAACCTGTAATGCAACCCTGATCTTGATTTGGAGCCACATGTCTTGGGTGTGAGTGAAGGGGATCTGCCTGCCTCTCTGATAATCTGTTTGGGGACCCAGCGTAAGTGATAATCTCATGTTTGCATTCCTGTTGGTAGCTTTGTGGGGCTGTCAGGGAGCCTGGTGTTAGGGTCCGGCTGGAGATGAGAACCTGAATATCTACTGGGTTGGGAGGGCTGAGATGGCTTGTGGTCAGGAAGCCGCTAAGACAAGTCAGGAGCTGGGCTTAAGATCAGGATAGCCTGGAAATTGGGCAGCAGGTACAAGATAAGGAGCAGGCAGGGCAGGAAGGCTCAGGGACCAAGTCCAAGGGTGGTAAGGCTTCCCAGGACAACGTTGTTGCTGACTGTGGGCTCATGTGAGTTTGGTGCAGGAGAGCTTTTGTGCTTGTGCTGTCATCTAGGTTGTGTGTGAGCTGCTCCTAAGAAAGAATGGTGCCATTTTTCTGCTGCAGGGGAGGAAATGGGGATTTGTGCCAGCTGGTTGAATTTCATCTCTACCTCACTGCTTATGTACCTTGATGCTCTGGCCCATCCCCTTTCAGTGCAAGTGCAGTGTTTGCAGGCAAGTTACCTCCTCCTGGTTCAGACATTTGCCTTCAAGACTTGGAGTTGATGGGAAAACTAAAATTCTTGTTAACTGCTGACTGTTGTTCAACCTTTTCTTCAAACAAGCTTTCAACCACAGAGCTTGTGCGTGTAGAGCCATGGGGTCTTTGTAATAAAGCCTGATTTGGGTAGTTTCAGAAGTTAGTTGTTTATTATTTTACTTTCTGAGGTCTTGGGCTCAGTAAGAAAAATGTAAATATTTCTCCTTATCTAAACTGTGCTTTCATATTGAATTCCAGTACATGGCAAACAGCTTTTCATTTCTGCTGTGCTGTGTGTTGGACCAGCATTACCCCTATAATTGCTAGCATTATGTAAACAAGGACATAATAAGTTCTTAATGGAATATTTTGACATTAATAAGTTATTACATACGTCTCATTTCAATAACTTCAATGAAATCAAGTCCTTTACATCAACTCTTCATTTTCTTTTTTTGGCCATTGAATTAAAATATCTTTCCTCTGTTTTCTTGGAAGTCTTTGAATGTTAGTGGAAATTTCGCACTGCATTACAACAATCACAAGCCAAGATTGCTTTGGATCTAACAAACTTTATAATTAGATATTACAAATTAACACTATGCACTTTTTTCGCATGTTTTACCTTTGCTTTTATTTAATGATACAATCAAGAATTCAGGAGAGGTTACTGTAGTATATCCTGCCATTTCTTCATTGGTTTTGTGCAAGAATTCATAGCTTATCTGCTGGTGAAATCTGTGTAGATGTTTATTTTCCCCATTTTTGTCTGTTTGCCTCACTGAGCAGCAACAATGGTGAGTGTATGTGATAATGCATACAGGTAAATAAACGAAGCATGGTTTTGGGTGAGTAAACATACCAGCTATTTTCTGTTACAACAGTTTACAGCCTTCTCATGTAAAGCCTGAATGCAGCAGGGCTAACTGTAAGTCAGGCCTGATTGCACATTTTCAATCAAGGTAATATTTCTATTGTTACTCCTAATGGAAAGATGGATTTTCCTTT
The DNA here is from genome assembly GCF_963264785.1 of Psittacula echo. Taxonomy (NCBI): domain Eukaryota; kingdom Metazoa; phylum Chordata; class Aves; order Psittaciformes; family Psittacidae; genus Psittacula; species Psittacula echo. The sequence continues at coordinate 6,745,537 of NC_137739.1, forward strand.
CTGAAAACATCTATCCATGATGCTGGAAGTCCCAAGGGTTTTATGTGCTTTGCTTGGCCCCTCTGGTGATGCTGCCTAGGGTGTTTTTCCTGCTGTCCCTCTCTTTCCTCCCTCTGAAGATTCATGTGCTGACCCAATTTATTGGTGCTTTGCCTTGTAAACACAAATCACATTGGTAATCTAGTGGTTACTGCATATTAACCTTCCACACTGTGAAATCACCTTTATTGCTAAGGAATATGCTTGGTACTGAACAGAAGGAAATTCCATAAGCTCAATTATTTCAGAGTAAACTTCTTGTTGGTGCATGAAGGATCAGTGAGACCTCTTTGAAGTGGTGTGCTAATATATTATGAGGAGGAAAAAAAGGCAAACTGTTGCCTTGATTGCCTTCCAGCCCAGGATTTTGTTTGCTATATGATGTTTTTTAATAAGTCTTGACCAGATCTCTTCCCCCAGTTCAACCAGGCGGTATGGCCAGCATTCCTTCCTGTAATGGTTTTGCTAAGGTTGGCTGGAGGGGCATTGAGCTGCAGGCTTGAGCTAAATAGTGGTGAAAGGAGGGACATGTGATTGGCTTCCCATGTTACCAGCAGAGCTGGCTGGTGCTGTCGTATCATCAGAGCTGGGTAGCTCATCTTGGAAATGCATCACCAGCCCCAACTGGTTTCAGAAATCCAAAGCTTCCAGATTCAGCCTTTTGCTTTGAGTGTTCCCAGTCTTTAATTTGGGATCCAGTATTCTAAATGATCCAAAACCCTGTTGATTGCTTGATAAACCTGTCGAAAGCAGAGAACTCATTATATTAAGGCAATGAAACAGAAGGCGTTTTCCCTGCCTGTTTTGCAAGGCCTCAGCTGTTGCTGCTGTAGATCAAGGGTTAGCTCCTAAGCTGGTGTCAGCTGGCCTTGATTTCAATGAAATGCCATCTAATTATATCAGATGAGGATCTGGTCCACAATGCTTAATTATTCCATTGGCTGGAACTGAAAGCTGCCTGGCAATGCAAGAACAAAACCTGTTATTGTTGTTGCTAAAGCAATGTGATTGGCCTTTGGAGGGATCACATTTGCTCTGGTCATTAAGTGGAGTAGTAATCTTGCGTATAGCTACAACATTATGGAGGTGCTGATAAATCTCATTCTGAAGTGGTAGGATGTTGTAAAGAAAATCAGCTGTTGTGTTCTTATCTACATTATTATTTAAACTAAGTCAAAACAAATTATCTTGATGTGCATGACATAAGAGCATGTACTACTTGAGTTACCATAACTTCATCTTCCTATAACAACTCTTTCCTGTTTTCAAATAACTGTATTCCTTGTGGACTTTCTGAATTCAAGTAATAGTGTATGAATCTTCTGAAAGTGTATAATACATGGCTTGCTAAATTACACAATTATTTTGCAAATTGATTGAAATTGATGGAGCTGCATGATTTATGCCTGGAGAAAATGTGTCCTGATGTTAAAACAAGGTGTAGTTACACATGAGCAGAGGGAGCTTCTGCATGCTGCAGTGTGCAGTCACACACAGACCCATTTGAGTGCATGTGGATATATAAATGCATGCACACATGAACAGTTTAATAGTATATTTAGGAAGCTGTTCTGGGGATTCTTTGTTTGTTGCTGTCTAATTTTGATTTGTGTGGATGTTTTGACTTCTTAAATTGAGCTTTTTTTCCCCTCTTGTTGGATAAATTTTCAATCAGATAACTTTAAAACTTGAAGTAAGAGAGCAAACCACAAAGAAATTTTAAGCATGCCACAGCCTGAAATAGAAATTAAAATACTAATACAATACCCTCATGGGACAGTCTTACAAGTAGGCAGTGTAACCTAACAGGCTGTGAATTCCTCTGCCCTCAGGAGACACCAGGACTATTATCCAGCTGGATGCTCCTTGGCTATATGTGATGCTGAAAAGTTGCTCCAGTTCTGTTTCCTCATGTGATAGGAAAGATGGAACGTTTTGAGATCTATTAATAAAAGCCACTATAAGATAGAGAAAATTATGATATTTGAAGTCTCACTTATTTGGAAAATAATTCATACTCCTGGCTTTAACCCAGAAGAAACTGAAACTCTTAAGAATATTCTATATAGGAAGGCCTGAAACACTGAGACTTCTGGTGAGTCCTTAGGTCATGAAACCCCTTAAGCTTAGTAGTGTCCTTATGTGTATATAACCAACCATGTATCCCGAAGAACAGTGTGGCATGACTGGAAGTCCAAAGCACACTGAGTCTCTCCAGTGATACAGGGGCTTGTGAGAACCCCCTTGCACCTCCTCTTTCCACCACCCCTTCTGTTTTCCTGCTATCCCATGTTTTGCTTGCATCCTGTCCTTACAGCGTTTTCCTCAACACTGTTCAAACACAATCACAAGTCTGCTTTTGGTGATTTTATATTAAAGACACTGAAAACTTTGACCATGGAAGATTCCTGTGTAATAGTTATTACTTAAAATTTAAAAAATTAAGGAATGATCCCTCTTTTCCCACCAGTTGATGATATTCTTCTGATCAAACCTTGCCACACAACCCACTGTAAGCTTAAAGAAACACATGCAAAAGGCAGGTGCTTGCAAGGGGCACTTGAGTTTCCAGCAGCCCTTTTTCTTTCCCACCTTGTGAATTGTTACTTAGTAGGTTTCATAGTGAAAGAATAGTTTTGTAAATCTTAAAATTAAAAACTGTACTTTCTATATTCCTAGTCCCTAACAAATTTTTCTTAATTTATTAGCTAGGTGGTATATTCCTTTCTAATGAATTCCCACTTATTCTGTGGCTCAGACTTCTCCTTGCTCAGTTCTCCAGTTCTGCCAGGGCATCCTGATGCTGCTGGTACCCTGCCAAGGCAGCAACTCTAATGATAATTCCTGCTATACACCCTTGATCTGAATTAAACTGCTCTAGCCTTAGTTAGGTGGGCCCAGAGCTGGCTTTCTGTTCCCTTAATGAAGTGGGGAGTCTGCTGTTGGCTTGCTAAGGGAGGTGATGAGCATCTCTGGTGTTTCTCTCCCTCACTTTCCATCAGCAAGATAGGGTTTCCTGGAAGAATTTTGTTGTCAGTGATTTGAACTTTTTGAGTCCTAAGTTTGTCTGCTTCCCTAAGGGCTTTTTCACACTGTCTCTCTTCCTTGGGTTGTCCTATTGATATGCTGCAATAGTAAACTCTAGTAATGAAATATGGTTATTTTGCATTTGCTGTTGAAGGTGGGAGGATGTGTGTAGACCTCATGGTAAAGCAGCTGTGCTGTTACGAGAGAGGGATGATCTATGAGTATGGGAATGTGTCAGGGTGCTAGGAGCAGGTTTGTTTTCTGGCTGTCTTACTTTCTGTCAGGTCTTGAGCTTCTCCAAGGGATGTGTTCAAATACTTGAGACAGCTTAGGCGCCTGAGCTAGAAGCATAATTGCTATATACTCCCTTGTAAGTCAGACCTAATTGCCTTTAGGGTTGTCATTTAGTTGGGAGACACCAACAGTCTTCCATAGATAGGCTGGAGTAATAAGACTTGATTTATCTTCTCTATTTCTTCAGAGTGGGAATGCTTTGAGACAGGGCCCATCCTTTTTTTCCTGTTTGTACAGTCCCTACAGGAGGAGAACAGTGTCCTCAGGTGGAATTCAGGTTAGAAGAAGGATGAGGATAATATGTATGTACAGTGCCTGTAATCCAGTAGTGAAAGCAGTTGCTCACTTACCTTCTCTGCTGGAAGATAAAACTTTGGGTAGATGCCAAGAAATGTGTCAAGGTTATAACTCTCAGGTGGGCTGCAAACAGGAATGTCAGACATGCAAAGTGAAAGTGGTTTTGAGTGCAGCCTTTTTCCTTCTCTGGCTCTTTGAAGATTGAGGTAACTTAAAAAGAAAAAGAAGGTTTCCATGGAAATTTTTGAAGCCAAAGGAGTGAATATTAGTGGGTGCTTTGTTCTGTGTTCTTTACACCTGATAGAAGTCACAGTGTAAATGAACCTAACTGCTGAGTGACCTTTGACAAAACCAGATAGGAAGTCTTTATTGTTGTTGTCAATGGTGGTGATTTCTTTTCTTCAAGGTAAGAAGTCTCTTTCAGTGAAGCAATTCACTAGTTGTAGCTGAAACTTTGAGACAGGAACATGGTGACAAGATAGAGATTGCAGAGAGTAACAAGGCTCAGTCAATTATTGACTAGTCCATCTCAGCACCTTTGTTTTCTTTGCTGACAAAATATCATGACCTTTGTATACAGACTTGAGCCTGCAGGAACCAAGCTTTGACCATTCTGGGTGTCACTGTGGAAAATGAACATTTTCTTGTTATAAAGTGAATTGAATTCTCTCCTTGCTAGGCTGTTCCTATTATCTTTTAGATTAGCATTCTATACATGGCTGTCTGCTCTGATTTCTGCCGTTTCTCATGGAAAAACATGCAGGATAGGTACAAGCCAGTATAGTAACTGTTGTCTCTCAAAATATTTCAGAGACTCAAAGCTAGCTAGAGCAGGGCTCATGTGGCCCGGATCTCAGCTGGGACCCTTTAAACATGACTGCCATACATACAAATGCTGATATGGTGATGCATATAAATATGAATCCTTCTTCAAATGGCATATCTGCTATTTCTAATGGAGCTAATAGTTTCAAGAGCACAAGGGGTTTGTAGTAACAGTGACTGCAAAGCTCTGCTATACTCTTATTTTGCTGCGTGAAGGTACACATCTCCCTCTCTGCTCTCCAGCTGTCTTCAAATATAGTTCATGCCCTTCTGTCAGGTTAGTCAGTGCACAGGAACAGGACTTCTCCGTGCCTCTTAGGTGTTACTCCTTTCAGCACTGTTGTAGCCAGAAAACTCTGAAAAAGGACTTATGCTTGAGGTCCGCAAAGGGGTAGTACCATGGATCCCTGTCGCTCCTTGCCTTGATGCAATGGGGAGGAGACTGTTGCAGTTGGGTCAGTTTCCCTCAGCTTAAGGTGGCAGCAAAACCTGGCTGGCCTCTTTGTTTGCTCACTGGAGTCAACAGAAGCTCTGATCATGGATCTTCAGCTCAGCAGTTTGATATTCGAAGACTGAACAGATTGAGTTGAAAGGCTATTGAAGCCTTTGCACATACTGCACCCACCAGGAGTAGAGGTCCTGCTCCAGTTCATGGTAGACACCTTGTTGCATAACACCATCGATGCTAGTAGATGTCTTAGTCAACTCGCAAATGGTCAACACTTTGCTGGACTAAGTTTTGCAAGATGCACATTCATAATAGTGGAGACCTTCATGGAATTTAAGGCCACAAATTTTTTGCTTATTAGTAATAAGGTCCACTTTGGAATTCCAGTGTACAAATGGGATAGGTTAGTCAAGTGCGAGAGGTAACAACTAAATGCAAATATTAAGTTTAACTTTTGCTTTAAGATGTGGAGTGATGCAGTAAGGTTCCTGGTATCTGATTGCTTCTGTGCCACAGATAACAAATAAGCCAGCAAGAAAAATAAAAATTGCATGAAGAGCAAAGCAGCAGCAAATCCAAAAAAAAAAAAATGCTTCAAAGGCAGCACACTGAAACTGGGAGGGTTTGAAAAAAAAAAAAAAGGTTTTGGAAAGAAACATTGAAAGGATAAACATCAAAGGAAGAACAAAAGGAAATAGGGACAAATAAATTAAAGAACAAAATTATGGAGTAAGAGAACAAAATGTCTTGTTCAGAAGAACTGAAAATGAAGTACATGAAGGAATAATGAAACAAGGGAATATCAAGGGCTACGGGGGCAGTTTGGGTTATGGGGGTGTTTTGAGCTATATTTGTAGGGGATTGCAATCCCATGTGAAACCGTGCTTTATTTTTCCAATTTTTTTCTTTCATATGTCTTATTGTTCCTTAACCCAGAGAAGATAATTATAGGTACCTTCTATTAATAATTACAGGTGAGCTGTGACTTCTACCTCTAGTCCCTAGGGATAACACAAATAGCATTTTGAGTAGTCAAGAGCTGTTTGGGTGCTTTGCTTTGTACCACTAATAGTGGCAGATGTGGTCAGGGAGCTTAGAGATGGCAAAGGACACAGCACTAGTATGTATTTAAGTTTGGGCAGGACTTAGAAGTGTGCTTAATGGCAGGGTGAAGGTTGTGTGGGGATAGGAAGGAGGTTGCTTTCCCTAGGGAGTCTTTGATGAAGGTCTGACAATGTGTGACTTGTCCCATCTGCCAGATGCAGAGAGGTGCAGAAGAACATAAGAAGTACCACTTCCAATAAAGTCCATAGGGCTACTTTATGCACTAAGGAAGATGCTATTTCCTAAACTCTTGCCATGTAGCTGTTACTTGAAAACTCATGGATATCAGCATATAAATTGGGGCCAAAAGGTTCTGCTGTGCAGCTGCTCCAAATGTGCTCCCCCTGCCCTGATGCTCAGAGCACAGTGACAGCAGCACTGGGGTAAGGGACAAGGCTTGCTGCAGATGTACAGTGTGTAACAGATGCCAAAGCACACTCCAGAGTGAACCTGTTACAGAGGCAGCACAAAAGTCGCAGAGCTTAATCACCGTATTTTCCACCTTTTTCAGTGTTATAAACCTGTGGCAAAATGGGACTGAAATGGCCGATGGATCTCATGACTTCATCCAGACCCAAACTGTTTTCCTTGTAAAGGACTGCATATAAAGTAGTTGAACCTCCCCCTCCATACTTTGTTTGGTGTTTTGGTTTATTCTCCCAAGGGTGGCATCAGCATTGCTGTAAAACAGGTCAGGAGAGGTAAGGATGCCAAAAGGCACAGAAGTACAAATAACCTGTGATGAGTTGACTGTGGCTGGATGCTGGGTGCCCACCAAAGCTGTTTTATCACTTCTTTGCTCAGCTGGATAGGGGAGAGAAAATAGAACAAAAGGCTCATGGGTTGATGTAAGGATGCGGCTATGACTCACCAGTTGCCATCATGGGCGAAACAACTTGACTTGGGGAAATTAGTTTAACTTATTGCCAAATCAGATTAGGATAATGAGAAATAAACCCAAATCTTAGAAACACCTTTCCCCCACCCCTCCCCTCTTCCCAGGCTCAACTTCACTCCCAGTTTTTTTCTGCCTTCTCCCTTCCCAGTGGCATGGGAGATGGTGAATGGGGTTTGCAGTCAGTTCATCACATGTTGTCTCTGCTGCTCCTTCCTCTTCATGAAAGGACTTCTCACACAGTTCCCTGTTCTAACATGGGGTCCATCCCACGAGGAGGCAGTCCTCCATGAACTTCTCCAACGTGAGTCCTTCCCATGGGCTGGAGTTCAAGTCTTGCAGCAAACCTGCTCCAGCATGGGCTCCTCTCTTTGTGGGGCCACAGGTCCTGCTAGGAGCCTGCTCCAGCATGGGCTTTCCATGGGGTCACAGCTTCCTTTGGGCATCCCCCTGTTCTGGCATGAGGTCCTCCCTGGGCTGTAGATGGATATCTGCTCCACTGTGGTCCTTCATCGGCTGTGGGGCACAGCCGGCCTTACTAGGTCTGCACCTCGGGCTGCAGGGGCATCTCTGCTCCAGCACCTGGAGCACCTCCTCCATCCTCCTTCACTCTCCTTGATGTATGCAGAGCAGATTCTCACCTATTTTGAGTCCTTTCTCTGACTGTGATTGTGCAGTTCCCTGCCCCCACATCTTAGACACATTATCCCAGAGGAGCTGACACTATTGCTGATGGCCTTGGCCAATGTTGGGTCTGTGTTGGAGCCAGCTGGCATTGGCTTTGTTGGACACGGGGAAAGCTTCTAGCAGCTTCTTGCAGAAGCCACCCCTGTAGCTCCCTGCTACCAAAACTTTGCCTTGCAAACCCAACACAGCCTTACCCCAGAGGGAAATATTGGCAATTTGTATGCCCCTGTAGCCTCTTCCTGCCATTAAATTTATAGAGGCTGTGTTCTCATGCAGCAATTCACCTGCTTCTCCATTGCAATGGCAGCAAGAAATGAGCAAAGACTGCAAATGCATTCTTGTTTGTACCCCACAGTAAGTGCCATCTAAAGTAATTTAGTTCTTTGCTTACTAGTACCTGACAGCCAGAAGGGCTGAGAAACAGACGGCACACAAGGAGTGTGAGGAGAAAAAAACCTGAGGCTCAGAGGTGAGAGAGACAGTGGTGGCAATTGCTTCTGAAGCCTTTTAGCAGAAGGTCTGTAGAGAATTTTCTCCTTCTCTTTGCTCTCCAGACCCCAGTGTCCAAAGGGCAGGCAGAGACTCCAATCACTGCCAGCCCAGTCCTCCAGAAGTGCTATTCTTTTCATTGAGCAGGCTAATGCCAGTGGTGGGGAAGCTTGTCCTGGGTGCTGAATATGCACGTTTGCATTCTTGAAACCCAAGCTGAACTTTTATTTAGTCTTTCTGAGTCATGATTAAAAAAATAAAATAAAATACAAGAATCACAGTTGTGGAGAAAAGCAGCAGAAACGGCTTTCTGGCACAAACATAATGCAAGCCATATTTCTCCAACAATCATTTCCCATGGAAGTTTAACTTCTGAAGGAAAGTTAAAGTGAACTGCAGGTTTTGTAACATAAGATGGTATTGTCAGCTTAACAGCTGTAGAGTGGTAACACAATATGGAAGAAATGGTACACCCATATTTAGAGCAAAAGAACAAGGAGCTCTTTCCAGAGTCAGTGTTAGTGCTGCCATCCCTGTGTGACTATGGCCGTGTCATTTAATTTCGTTGCATCATCTGAAAAAGGGTGTGAAATTAGTACCATATGCAGCAGGCTTATAAAGGCCAGGGAGATAAATCATAAGGAGAGAAGATCACATTGTCCTTTAAGGAGAGGGGGGAAATTTGAAACTCTGCACGTCTGAAACAACCATACTTTCTCATTTGTCCAGTGGATGATGTGTCCAGGCATATGATGAGTGCTTGTCCTGCTTGGGGTGAAGGAAGCCAATAGTATCTCTGCATTATGATCTTCCATAGAAGGTAGACAAGCTTTGCAACTCACCCCGCTGAGGATTGTCTTGTAATGGTAATAGGCTGGGACCTACATGTGCTAGGGACTGGCTGTGGCTGCGATTGGCCTGGCCAGCCAGATGTGCCTTTGCTAATAATAACAGGAATTGCCTTATGAGCAAAGCTCCATCTGGGTTGCTTGCATAAGCCACAGGGTATAGGCTCATCTTCTCCAGGACAGTTATGCAATCACATCAGAAATCAAATACACAATTTGGATTTCACCTTTTTCTAAACATCTGGCTGTTCATGTTTTAGGCCTGCTGATTTCATAAGGGTCGTGTTTAGAAATGAGTCTCTGTGCGTGCAGGCATAGGAAGCAAATGCTGAAAGGTTGCCAAGACAATGACCTTGGAATTCATTTTCAAATTTAAGTATCTTTATATTTTCTCTACTCAGCTCAAAGTTGCTGTAAGAGCAGTGTTGTGATGTGTTGACCTCCCTAGCAGTAATTCAGCTCTTATTTGAGAGTCCTTTTCTCTAATGCTGCATTGCCACCTCTGTAATCAGCAGAGAAGGGTGCTGGAGCCCTGCAACAAGCTAGGATGTGACCTGAAGCTGGTGGCATCTATAGAAAGAGTCAAGATGACTTCAACAGGCTTTAGAGCAAGCTTGTAAAAGGCTGCTTGCAAGGCAGTCTGCCGTGCCCTTGCAGAACCTGCGTTTGCTGGTCTTTGATAGTCTGAACCTATTGACCTCTGGCGCATGCTGATTATCTTCTGGTTTTCACCAGGGAAGAAAAACTCAGGACAAGTTTTGCTGGAGAATTGTCGGAGAAGTGATTGCAGCTTTTAATTCGCTTGACTTACTGGCTGAGGTCCATGTTGGCAGATATTTTGGTAGATCATTACTGTTGGAGACTTTTCTTGATTTGTGTTCTTTAAAGCTATGTTGAAGGTATCTGGCACACCCTGATCTGTGTCCCTTTTAGAGCCAGCCTCAGGATCTCCTTCTCAAGTGAGCAGAGTCAATGGGATTGTATGTCGCAGCAGCAGCATGTAAACATAAAGAAAGGTTTCATGGTCTTGTTGTTAATGTTTTTAAGCCCAGGGACTTTGAGGAAATGAGAATTTAAGTATGATAGTCTGTTCCTTCAAAGCCCCCCCATCATTTTTAACTGTGTTTCTAATTATTGAAGCAGATAATAAATACAATACATGCACCCATGCACATAAAACAACATTATTTGGGGCTTAGTTCATGTGTTTTGTGTAGAAAACTGGATGACAGCCAGATCAGTAAATGACTCTGATTTTTAATGGAAATCAAAACCACAACAGATGCACTGTATACTGAAAAGAGTTAAAAATAACTGTTTGCAATCTCTGTGCTTTAAACAAAATACATAATATGCAGAGCAGTGGTTGTTTAGCATATGGAGGCTTTAACATTAATTGCCTCCACTATTTCTGAAAGTTTTGCCAGGCTTATGCAGGGGGGCCTTGAAGTTAATGACAAATTTCATAGACAGGATTTCTGCTAACATTTTAAGCACTCTCTCTGTGTTCAAACCCTCTGACTGCTATAAGCTGTGAAAATCTTTATGACCACTTGCGTGTTACAGTAACTTTTGTGAAAAGATGTGCAAATGCTTAATAGAAGTTCTCATCCCCGACCTACTGGAGAGCTGGGTGTTTTGTTTTGGCTTTTATCCGGGTAAATTGAGAAGTTAATTCTGGCTCACACAGCAAGCTTTTAACGCTGGTGCCTCTTATAACTGGTATAAATTCTTTCTCATCACAAATCAGAATAACTAATTCAGCATTACATAGAGGATTGGTTGCATCTGGAAAAATTGTATTCATTCAATGTGCTGCATAACTCCAGACTTATTGCAATCCTTGTGAGAAAAAGAATTTGTCTTTAAGAGTTAATTTAAGTCCTATCCCAACGTGTACATCTTCCAGTGTGCTTGGCCTCATTGCAGCTGTCAAATGACTAGGGAGCTTTTATGTAAATAATTTTGCCTGTACACATTTGTAAGCTGTTGTAAAGAAAACATTTTCTTCCTTTATGAATGTTATATAGTGGAAGAGCTTCATCTCCACATCACATTTATGCTTTAATACACAACAGTGTTAAATAGTCTCCATGTAAGATACTCCGTGTAGACTCAGAAGACTTTAGGGAACAGTTAACCAAACTACCTGCAAGGCTGATTTTTAAGAGGATTTTTACCTATTTCTGTCAACTTTTGTACAGTACATTTTTGATTCAATATGTTGCTCTCATTTAAAAAACTTGTTTTCTTAGAGCACTAAAAAAAGACCTTTGAAAAGCCATGAGACTATAGCGATGAGTTATGCTGGGGAAACCAATATTATATATTTCATCATTTGTCTGGTGTCCTTGCCAGACTTCTAATTTAGCAGTGCACAGTAGTGCACCAAAGTGAGTCATGAATTCTTCAGTGTAATTACCCCGCAGTGCAAAACCCAGGCTATAGGAGTCTGAACCTTTTCCTGTCTGCTGTTTTTCCCTTCTACTCGCTTTTCAAGTACCATATGCTTTGCAGGAAGGCTGTGCAATTGCATCACAGCTTCAACTCTGTTCTGAGCAGATATGATTAAAAGCTAAATTTTCAGTTAATAACTGAAAGTCATTTTCTGGGGAACAGGCACAAAAGAGAAAAATATGTTCAGATTATTTTTGCAGCTAGCATGTGGTTTTTAGGAGAAAAAGCTCTGGTAGAAGCAGCCACTTTAGAGTTGTAAGACTTGCTATGAGATCTGAGTAAATGCTGAGAGAGCCTTGTTGACATTTTAAAAATAGTTTTTCCTTGAATTGATTTTTATCCTGTATATTTGTCTTGCACGTGGGTTTTAGAAAGTTATTCTTACATGAGGTAGTTGCAAAGGGCTATTGGAGAGTTCATGCATTCGTCCAGGGTCTGGCCCCATGAATAATGCAATCTTAGAAGTGTCCCAATGACTCACTGTATTATCAGTGAAATGCAAAGGTACACTTGGAAGTTTCAAAATTGCCACTGTGTCCAAATTCACATGCATTTAACTGTGTTCATCGAGGATCACTAATTTTTGCCTGGTTTATAAGTGCATACAAGGGCTCAAACTCTAAAGGGTTATTACAAAAGACATTCTTTATGAGGTTGCTAACAAGTGAGGTCTTTTCTCCCAGAAAAAAACTGTTTAAAGTTGCCTTTGAAATTTCATGTATTCCAAGTTGTTGCACATGACTTACTTTCAACAGGAGTCTGGAGTAGCAAAGAACTTAAAAATTCAACACAACTTCTTCAGTACAGAGGAAAGATTTAAGTTTCTTCACACTGTGCAGAAAGGTAAATCCTGTTTGCAAACATGCTAACTTGAATGTGTTTATGTTAAATGTTACATCTATATTTGAATTATTCCTGCCTCTGTCCCTGTGTCATGGGATGTTTGCAGCACAGGTTCTACCAGAGCATAAAGAGTAGAGATGCTGCAGATCTAAGGGACTTTACTTCCTTCAGCTGCTGCAAGGATGGTCAATGTTCAGTGGCATGTTGTTTCTAGATGTTGTGAAAAACTGCTTCCTGAGCTCGTAACTGCATAAATCCACTTCCTGCAGAAGGCACAGGAAAATGTGGTTGTGTTTCTGAAGGCATGGTTACATTTCAGAGAGCTACTACAGAAATACTGCTATTGCAAGGTCCAACTACATGACCCTCCCCATCTCCTTCTTGGTATTTCTCCATTTGATAGGGAAGTGCCTTCCAGTCATAGGTCTATTCAGCAGCTGTAGATGAAAGACGATTATTTTCCAACTATGATCATGGAAAAATGCATTGACAAAAGATGCTACAAATACCCATTGTATTTCTGGAAACTCTCCATTCCCAGTTACTGTTTCAGTTGCTATAACTTGAATGTTTCTTGTGGCTTACCTTACGCTTGTTTCAGGCGTGCTTGGGTAAAAGCAATAGAAGCAAGTGGCTTGCTTACGTGAGTAGGGTTGTGCAGATGCAGGAACACTTGCACTTTGATGTCACCGTGCTCTAGCCACACTGCTAACAAAGCTCTCAACCCTCCTTTTTGAGTAATTGCACTAACTAAATATAATAGCCTGACAAATTCCCAGACATGTTATTTCTTTTTCATAATTGTTTACAAGAATACACTGTGGTGAGAAGTTAATTCTACATCTGTGCTCTACTAGTTGCCTTAGGTTTGGGGTGTTTTTACTGAAATGGACTGTTTCAGAACTACAATGTTGCTGTTGTCGGAGCTTATATAGAGGTGAGCCTATCTAAACTAATGGGTCATATGCACACTCTTCCTTTGCTTGGAAGTTGAATAATAAGATATCTAAAGAGTTTTGTTCTTCAGTTGTTTTGTTCTTTTGGTCTTAGTCCACTATGTGGTCTGCTGTCTTCAGTTGCTGCAGCATCAATAGCATTTCTCCCAATTTATCTTTTCTTTTGTAGTTCCACAGATGCATGAAAAGTTTTAAAGCACAAGTGAAAACTCTTTCAGAAAAGAGTCTGCAGCCTAAGCGTTGAGCGTACATCAAGAGCAGATAACAGCAAATGGTAGAACATACTTGGTATGAAAGATGTTATATGAGAAGTTAGTGTAATCATCTCAGGTGGGTGAACAAGTCAACTGTTTTGATGAGAGCATACTGGATGGAAGACTTAGACAAGACTTGATGAGAAAGGGCTTATATCAGAGATGAGACATGGTGGATCAAGTCCAACAGGACACTTCAGGCACTGGGACAGCACAAACAAACCGCGTCCTACTCACTGTGATTATAATAGCTGCCTTAGAGAGATGGGCTCAGTCTGAATGCTGCATTACTTTGATTTTTGTCAATTAAAATCTGATGCACTTAAATGAAGCCCTTACTTCATGTACTTGACACTGCAAGAGGCTGAGGAGACTGGCCCTCATCCAACAAAGCACTTACGTGATTCCATTAGCTTAAATGGCACTACCTGCATGCTTAAAATGAAGCATGCACTGAAGTGCTTTGCTGGGTTGATGCCAGTGTGTGCAATGGGTGGCAAAATTGGATTTGTAGTGATCACCAGAGTCTTGCTTTGGTTTTTACATGCAGGAGATCTGTATGGATTCATTTATTGACTCTTAAGGTCTGCTCTTCAAGTTGCGATTTTGATAAAATTAAGTGGCAACACTAAATAAATCACCCCCCAAAAGTGCTTCTCTCACGGAATTTTTACAATGCACAATATCAAACTGTTCAGTAATGACAAACTGAGCCATGCTGGTTAACAACACTGAAGTGTCTGAGGCAGTTAAATACAGAATCTGATGCCTTGTAACCTGTGAATGTTGTTTGGGAGCAGTTGAAGAATATGATCTGAAATGGCTGATGTTCTTGACTGAATGAAGGCTGTGTAGCCAGATGCCTAAAGCCATTCTTGAGTTAAGTGGAGCTACAGTCTGTGTATAATTGTGGTAAAACTATTGTAAAATACTGTAATTATTACTTGTTTTATATTCTGTTCTTAGATAACCCAAAGGCACTGTTAATTCAGAAGTAAGCACATCCGCCAAGTCTTGAAAGTTAGAGGTCATTCAGGTGCAAGAGTCTATGGAGAAATTTGAAATTATTTACCCTAAATTAAAGAAAGTGGGCTTAGAAGGGGCCTCAGGAGATCATTTAGTTCATCTGTCTCTTTAAACCACCAGCACCATATATTCCCCAGGCTCCCCAAGCTATCTGTTCCAGGGCATAACAGTCTTTACTATTAGAAAGTATTTCCTGATGTCTGAATTGAATTTCCCTAGCTGTAATTTTATCTCTCTTTTTCTCGTCTAACCTACCACGCACATGAAGAATAGATTATTCCCTTCCCATCTGCAGCATCCTTTTACAGCAGTCTCAAGGCAGTGCTGAGCTACTGTTACTCCATGTGTGTGTCCCCCTTACTGCAAATTTTCACACTTCTCTCATTTCCATCCCTCTAGGGTCTTGCTCAGGACAACCACTTGTAAGGGACTAAGAAGGGAGCTGAGACTATGTTCCTAGGGGTTTAGGCAACAAGATAGTATTGTATGTAGAAGAAATTCTTCATCTCTGCCTTGCTTTATCTCATCAAAGAGTATCAGAATGCCAAGTACCAGTATGCAAGCCTCTGGGTTTGACTTTGAGATAGTGCTGCTTTTTAACATTTAATTCTCAAGCTTCTAATTTCTTTTACTTAACAGTAAGTGAGAAAGAAGGCAAAGCAGTGGTCAAACACAGCTGCTGCTGAAAGGTCTCTGTTTTCCCAGGAAGCTGGGTGGTAGATTGGCACTCTTGTTCTTTCCGTGTGACCGCTGACTCGCTCTTCACAAAGGAGTCTCAGTTCTGATGCTGAATTTTGGTTCTGTTGGGCAGCAAACAAAAGGCTGAGTCTGGTGCAGTTTACAAGCCATGCTGCAATTTCTACAAGCCTTGGTTGGTCAGCCCTTCAGGAGATACCTAAAAGCTTGAGATAGATACAAAACCAAAAAAGAGAAGGGAAGCAGCTCCTGAAAGTCCTCTGCACTGCTTTAGCTCAAATCCAAGAAAGCCAGTTTCTAGGTTGTGATGCGATTTATCTTTCTGTTAAAGATCAGGGGGTTTTGGCAGCTTGGCACACTTGATAGTCCTATCTGAGCATTTGGGTGTACTTTAGATGCAGAATTTTCCTCAAGTGGCTCTACAGTTTTAAAAACCCCTATTTTTTTTTCCCAGGAATACCCTGAGAAAAGCCTGGGAACATTGGGAATTCAGAGAGCAGCTCTCACATTGCACACTTTTACTGAGCAACCTTTTCCTATATATACATGTGCACTGCTCTCTTTATTATTCCCGAAGCACCTCAGGAAACTTCTGCAATCTACAGCCCTGCCTTGCAGCTTTGATAATGCTCTCATCTTGACAGATGATACTCATGCGGGTGCAAAGCCAGTTATATTTACACTCTCCCAGAAGGCTTGGTGCAGTTGTCACAACTTGTCAGTGGTCAGGACTAAAAAGTTTGTGGTTGGTGTAAAGATATTTTTCTGTTACAGAATTTGGCATGTTTAAAAAGGAACTGAGTGGCTGTGATTATTAAGATATAATCAAATGCATTAAGGCAGCTATTTCCTTCACCGTTAATAATGAGAAACCTGGCAATATAATCTTCCCTTCATTCTCATGTTTCACTTTTGTGGTGAGAAATGAAATGAAAGTGATCAGGAGCCTTTTTGCACTGTGTATTTTTGTTGTCATAAAAATCCCAAAATAAGTACTTCTGTCACATAATTCTAGTTAAAAATTTTCCTGGAGAAAATCTTTCCTTATCATAGCTCTTAAGTGTTCCTGTAAATGAGAATTAGGTTCTTCATTCATTGAGGTACTTCATAAAACGCTCCCTTAAACCTTACTTGAAATATGCATGTTTCCTTCTCAGGTAGTCTGTTTTGGTTTTAGTTTCCTATATGGTGTATTTATTTGTTTACTAAAGTTTATATAATTTAAATCCTCCCTAAGATTTAAGGGATTAGGAAATGATGGGCTAGAGCAATAATTTTAGGTCATGTTTAATATCTTGAATACTTTTCCACTGATGCAGGTTAAATAGTCACCAGCATTTACCATATAAAGCCTCTCTTAAACCTAATAGTCAAAGATAAATGTTGTAGAAATCACCATTTAACACTTTTGTTTGACATGGGCTTACAATGTTTTCTCAACTGAGGAAAATGAGGAAGGCTGAGTTTAAATGGTTGAATTCCATTATCTTTAATTCTGCTCTTTTTTAAAAACTGATGATCTTTTCACAGTTTGTCTAATGACTCCCTTGAGTTTGTTAACCTTTGTAATTATGCCATTTAATTTTTCATCTAGCTCTTAAATCAATTTATAGAGTAGATTCAAGACAATTTCTTCATATTCTAGATTAAACACTCTGTTCCCACTAGAACCTGGAGTTCTGATTAGACCTCTAAGGTTGAGGTCTCCTGATGTGCTTTGCCGGTGCTGTGCTTAAACTGATCTAACTGTAATAATACAGACTGGAAATTTCCACTGGGAGACCTCAAAGGTAAACTGGGAGATTTCAAAGGTAATTCCTTCAAGTAGAAGAATACTTTTATTCTCACTTTCCAAAGTGATAAAGTGTACAAAAGAGAAGTGAAATAACTTGTGCATGATCAAAGAGGTAATCCAGAAGTCCTCATCATGAATGGCAAGACCTCATTCATTGCAGTGGTTTTGGTGCTAGTCTTCTGAATTGGGGCAGATGAGACTCAGTGCAAATATCTTCAGAGCCAGTGGAGGATGCATACAAACCTTTTTCTCTAGCTTAATTTGCTCTTCACACTGCTTATGTGCATGTAGGTGCTCAGCCAGACTAGATGAGCTTTCTTAAAGGGGTGACCCAACTTCTGTGTTCTGGGTGAATGAGATCTGAGTCTTACCTTTACTTTCTTACTTTTCTAGTTGATTAGAACTAGAAGAATGAAAATAAACCTGGAGCTTTGAGGTGTTTCGGGTTTTGACCTCTGAAACAACTCATTCAATGAATCATAGCTGAAAACAAGAGAGTAAGTTTTGAGAAACATGTGAGGAAAATTCAAGTGATCAAGTGATTCAAAAGTCTTCAAAGCAGACTCTTCACTGACTTCAGTGAAATCCTGGATTGGGGCTGCAGAATGATGCATTTTCAAAAAAACATATAAAAATGGTTGGTCAGGAATAAGACGTGCACTGAGTACACAGTAATTTGTCTTTCCACTTCATGTCACAAGGAAAATGTGCAATTCAATTCTACAAAAAGTCTAAAACAAGGTATTTTCTCCGTTCTGTGAAGCCCTACAGTCCGTGAAACAAAAATTAGGAATATTTTGTGCTATACCACTAGGTAGTGGATGAATTTGCTGGCAGATTAAGTCAATGGCATTTGCTATTGTAGTTGCATCTACACTGTTAAGGGAGCTTCATTTCCAGCCAGGAAATATCTTCAGAAACATGAATGGGACCCAAAAGTCGTCTTATGGGAATAAAAGTTCATTAAGTGGGAGAGATGTTAAACCTCCTAGCTTTTGAATCCTGTGTTTCTGAGATCTTACATGCCCTGACAGAGCAATGTAGCGCAGAGGTGCCCTAATGGGTTAGCCCTGGATCTTCCTGCTGGTGCTGGAATAATTGCCTTCAGCACCTTGTCTGCTTTGTCTCTCACAGCAGAGGTCTTTACTCCTGGCTGCTTGAGTGATGAGGCTTGCAAGCACAGGGTAAAAAGTTTTATAGCACCTGCTTTTTTTACTGTTATTTCTCAATTGCCTTTGAGTAAATGTTGTAGAGACAGTAGAAAGGGCTGGAAAAATATGAATTATGGAAACTTGTTCTTTTAAAGACTTTTGAAGTGATCTTTGGTTGAGGCTGTTGGAACTAGAGTTCAGGGAAAATACATGAAGCAAGTCTGAACTAGAGTAGCTGTAAGATGTTTGCCTTAATGCCATTAGGAAAGCTGCTGTAATAGCTGCTTTTAGGATGAATGGGGAAAGTCCTTGAGATGCAATCAGGCCTCTCTATGTCTGTGCTGCTTTAGCTTGCTTTGTGCCCATCACTGGCAAGAATTACTCATGGCACCTCTGCCAAAGTGAAGGCTTATAACCCTTAGGAACATGCTCTGTATTTCAGTGCTTTTATGGGCTCTTAGTTCCTTCTCTTTGGTTTCTCTTTTCATTCTGTGGAGGCGAGAGCATGGTTCTTAGTTCTTCAACAGGAGCACCCTGCGTGTGTGCACAGCAATATGCAATATGCTAAAGCCCTTCACACAAGAATAAGGAAGTGCCTTTCCTGTAGCATGTTGCTTCAGACCTGTGTGCCTAGGGTCCCCAAAGCTGCCAGTTTATCTTTTATGGAATGTTGAGTTCCTGTTAGCCTATGGAAGAGCCCTGACTACTCACACTAATCCCTCCTGAGGCAATGCCATGCTCAAAAACAAACACACGGAAACAGGCCTAATCTCAGCAGCTCCCTCACTGCTGCCTTTCCACCAGTGCCAAGCTCACAGTGGCAGGCAAACCTTGCTTGTCTGCCTGCATGCCACTGTGATCACTTGTTTCTGCGAAGCTGTCAAGATGGCTCCTCCAGCGAATCATCTGTGCTCCCAGTGATAAATCCTGTGATCCAGCTTCACCTTCCAGCAACTGGCAGGTCGTGGAAACAAGCTGGCTAGTTCCTGAGATGACAAAGTACCTCTCTGCATCATGTCCTGTGCCAGAGTACCCTATGCAGGGGCCTGGGATGCATTTGTTTCCAGCTTCCTGATCCCCAGCTCACAGGGGTCATGTCACTGCAGAGCTGCGACTCCTCATGTGGTTTTCTGCTCCTCCTGAGTTGAGAGAAGCTCCCCTCGTATTTCCTCTTCAGTCCTTCCCAGATCAGTGCTGTTGCATTTTTCCCTGCCAGATGACTATCACCCCCAGCTCTCTTCCTGTTTTGCTCCTAGCCCCTGCTATGACTGGCTCGTTTCTCATCCACAGGCCTTTGGAGCCGCTCTAGAGGTGAGTAGGAATTGCAAAGGCATTTTATTTTTTGGAAGAGGGCATCCTGGCTGTGCCCTACCAGAGAAGGAAAAGTAATGTATGTTCTAGGTCCATATCCCTTGATCACTGCATTTGTTTCCCAGTGTATGGAAGAGCTTTCTTATGGAAAAGACCATCCTGTGCTCTATCAAACCCTCCATGGACAGTTGCACAGAAGCTGTGTCCTCTTTTCAGTGCTGGACTAGATGGATGGCCTTTTCCCAGACTTCCTCCTTTATTCTTTTTCCTCTCCCCTAAAAAGGAAACTTCCAGCTCTGCCTCTGATAGAGGGGTAAAAGGAAAGTGCTTTTATTAACTGTTGCATAGAAAATCAGTGGCAGCAGAGAGGATTAATTTATCTTCCAGCTCTTTGATTTGTACTTTAGTCAACCAGACAATGCTCATCACTTATATGTAAAACCCTTTCAGAGAATATGCAAGGAAGGAGAACACATGTATAATGAAATAACAAGTCTTGGCACTTCCTACAGAAGCAGTCAAACACCCAGCTGTGATCAGTTTTATTAAGAGAAGAAGCTGCTAGAAACAATAGTGGCCCAAATAATTGATGGGAGAAGAATTTGATCTCCGGCTGGTGGCTGTAATAAATTTCTCTTGTCAGCTCAGTTCATTTACTCCAGGTAGGAGCCCTGTGCAGTGATTAAAGAAGCAGAATATTTTAGGCACAAGGGAATGTAACAATTCTCCCAGTGAACTGGACAAAAATAGCTCCACGGGTAGATAAATGGGCGAAGAAGTGCTTGTGTTTGAAGTCCGTATTAAATTAGGGAGCAGTTATTTTTGTTGCTCACTCCTTGCAGGTGACAGTGAAGCAAAATGATATTTCTAGGACTATTGTTTTGTACAGACTGTCCAATTTTTCCATTATCACCTCAGGAACTGACGCTGGGTAAAATCCTGTCCTTGGTGTGATTACCAGGCAGGAAGATCTGGGAAAGGTGCCTGGGTGGGAGGAGAGGGAAGGTCTGCTATTGCTGCAGAGGAGGGGAGGGAAAGCTCATCAGTCATATTTTGGTTTGCTTTAACTGTGGGAGGTGTCTGTGATCTGGATCTCCTTCCCTCCCTAGATGTAGGGCTAGCGAGCCACTGAAGAACAGCCAGAGGTGCAGAGCAGACAGAGCATGGAAAGGACACTGTCCAGAGAAGGCAGTGTCTGCTGAGTGCTTACAGAGCCCTGACCCTTGTGTTCACTCCTGCCATATATATAAACGCATATTGTGCTCTTCTCTAAATGTGAAACTGCTTTTTGTGAGAATATTTGGGTAGCCTGGATTGCAGTCACATATTTTAAAGAGGCAGAGAAAGCCCCATTGCTTTTCATCAGAGCAATATAAGACTAGAAAGCACCACTGGCACTGAAGATAGCAACTTATAATCTGTGCAAGATAACGAGTAAGCAACAACATTGTCCTAAGAAACAGTTATCTTTAATGTTTCATTACTGTTTTGTGAATGTTGATAATTCTTTCTATCTAATTTAGCATGCTGGGTTCTTCCATTCTTGGAGCTCTTTCCAGATGGGAGAGGGAGAAAGAAAGCTGTCA
Organism: Psittacula echo; assembly: GCF_963264785.1. NCBI lineage: Eukaryota > Metazoa > Chordata > Aves > Psittaciformes > Psittacidae > Psittacula > Psittacula echo. The sequence continues at coordinate 6,766,565 of NC_137739.1, forward strand.
TGGCCATCAGCATGTCATTAGAGTTAACGCAGGAGTTGTCAGATGTTTCCTGTTTGCTGCCGAAAAGCTTTGTATTAGCACGAGGCTGCAAAACTGTAACATCTATTACCAGTGAGTATTATTTGAAAAGATCATTTAGTACCTGTCAAGGCTGCTGTAATATTTTTTTGGGCTGAAGAATTTAAGTAGGAAGATGTGTGTGTGTGCGCGCCTGCACTTCTGATTAATTGTAATCTCACATAATGCACTCCTCAGCTTGGCATTTTTAAAGTAAGGGTAGGTTGGCTGATTCCTGAAATTAATTGTAATTCAGATTTTGGAGTGTGAAAAAATGGATAGAGAGCTTTCCATAAACCCTTTAGACACAGCTAGAATTTGGACTGATTTATTATGCACTTCTATGCTCTGCTGCTCATGTCATGAAATCTTTATGAATTTATTGCAAGAAAATGGCTCCTTTTCACAAATTTGATGCAAGAAAATAGAATTTGTATTTTAATTGCATTTTGATAAAAGGAAACAAAGTCAGTCAGGGCTGTGGCCCTTGGTACACCTGATGAATTGAGTCTCTAGTGTCCCTAATTCAGAAAGACTAAGAAAAAACTACATCTGCATGAATTCCTGTGTGAAACTTTTAAAAACATAAAAGCTAACATATGCTGGGGTAGCTTATTTGCCTTTCCTTGCAGGAATAAATTAGCAAAGTCAAAATACTTCCTAGCACTTCAGCAGGAATAGTCTTTTGGTGCCTCTCCTTTAGGTGTTAAACTTGTTAATGCATTTCTTTAGAAAGATTAAATTGTCTTCCAGCTTTCCTGAAACTGTGGCAGCAAAGGTATTAACTTCTGAACTCAATGGATGCCCTGAATAAAGGTCTGCTCTGGAGAGGATGTTATGGAATTACAGCTGTCTGCACAAGGAGTTATTGAGAAACAGCCATGACAGGATGAAGTCTGCTGTCTTACTCTGAAACACCTTTTGTGTGTAAACATAATTAACTTTATCACACTTAATGATCTTTAGCTGGGAAGTTTCTTCATTAATAATAAGGATTACAATATAGCAATATCTGCGTGCTCAGAAGGCCAGAAGATGGAGTTAAAAAATAAAGCACTGCCTGGGCTCTTGTGGAATAACTCTCATGTGTGATTTGGATCTACAGAAATGTTTGTAGTGGTGTGATTGGTATCAGTGTATCTCCATCGGATATCGGAGCCTTGCTGGGAGCTGCAAGCAGTTGTTACAGAAGAACAATAGGATTTTTTTCATTAAGCTCTTCCCTGTTGGCTAAGAAAGATAAAGCCTCTTCCCCTACTTGACTCATGCAGTAGATAAGATAAAGATCTATGCATAAGATAAATTTTAAATGCAGCAGGAACTTGGAAGAGGCATCTTCTAGGAGACAAAACTTAGCAGGCGTCAGTTTGTAAAAGAGAATAGACATTGATTTATACCGTTTTATAGGGGAATTATGGTTCTGGTAGTAAAAGCAAATCCCAGTTGTTGGCTCCAGATGTACTTCCTGTTGGAGACTGGATTGTAACAAAGGCATCATCCGTAGATTGTAATTCTCCCCTCCGGAGCTTTTGGAGGCTGGGGAAGTTCAGTTGTTTGCTCTGAGACATCCTTCATGCCATGTTAGCGTGCATGGCAATCATTTGCAAAAATTGCTGACTTTAGCAGGCTGCGAGGCTTATGTGGATGAGTATTTCTTGAATTTCTGTTTTGTGGTGAAGACAAAGACCTTTTAAAAGTTTATCATTCATCAGCCATACCTAATCACTGTAATGACAGCATCCCCAGTCATTAGGATATCTCAAAACCAAGCAGGAGGGTTCTCTTTTCTTGGAACACTACCTCTTCAAAACAGTGACAGAGCAAGAGAAATTGTCCATTTTTCTCTCTCACAGAACTTATTTTCTGTTTCCTCTTATCTTTGTATGTGCTGGTTTTGGCTGGGATAGTTAATTTTCTTCACAATAGCTGGTACGGGGCTACATTTTGGATTTGTGCTGAAACACTGTTGATAACACAGATGTTTTTGTCATTCTAGAGCAGTGCTTACCCAGAGTCAAGGCCTTTTCTGCTCCTCATCTCACCAGCGAGGAGGCTGGGGATGCACAAGAAACTGAAAGGGAAAACAGCCAGGACAGATGATCTCAACTGATCCTAGGGATATTCCTTACCCTATGATGTCATGCTCAGCATATAAAGCTGGAGAAAGAAGGAAGAAGGGGATGTTTGGAACGATGGTGTTTGTCTTTCCCACTAGTTATTACTTGCTCTCATGAATACAGATTACAGGGATTGTGCTAACACATTTTTTTCCCCTTGCATTCAGAAATCCAGTCAGTGTTCTGTGTAATCCTCTAATAGCATATATGGGTCAGACTGTATTCTGAGTTTGCATGATGAGCTCTGACTGAAGTCTCTAGGGACCAATAACCCAAATACAGGCCTGTATTCCTCTAGTAACTCTGTAATACACTGCTCATCATGTGAGTGCTTGAACACCTACACTTTCATGTTAAACGTTATGCAAAATATAATTTAGATGTTTTACTGGTTGCTGTCTCAGGGAATATTTCCTTTCTAGGTGAATAAGTTCTTTTGTCTCTAGCTTGAATAATGCGGTTGCAGTTTTTACATTATTCAAACTTAGTGTTTTCTCCACTACCCTCCCCTTTGTATAGGCACTCTGCAGGTTCTCTGGTGAACAAGAATTGCACCCTGAAACCCAGACTAAATGTCACATCTTAATGTTAACTAGATTTGAGCTGAATATTGAAAAAAATATTGAGATGTCATTAAAAAATACCCAAAGATTCTTTAATGGAAAGGAACTGAACATTTGTGTTTGGGGCAACATTTGACTGAGGTGGAGGCTCGAGCAGAATAGGTTTTTGCTCTTAGTCAGGTTGGATGTGCCATGCTTTAGATGTGTCTGTCAGAATCCGTTGCTGTAAGAAAGCTGGGTTGTCAGCAGCTGGCTGGCAGCCAATGGGGCCATCTCTTCATGAGAAATGGGACACACATGCTCTGGGTTTGCTGAAACCAGGTAATTAATCAGAAGATGAAAGTGAGAAGGAAATAGAAGGGTATTCAGGTATGATCATCAGGTATCTTCCAAAATGGATTGTAATAGAAAGTGTCAGAATATGCTGGCGGTAAAATCCAAAGATGAAGTGCATTCATTTAATCAATTAAGGTCGATTAGAGGAGTCAAAGGCACTGTATTGGTTGCAGCTAATGCAGAGTTTAAAGCATTTTATCATTAGCAATTAAAAACCTGGCTTGACTTCCTATTTCAAATCTGTCCTGTGTTTGTAGTAAGCATTATAAATAATACAATAACAGTAAGATGAGTTATTTATCACCCATCTTAGTTGCTTGAGTAAAATTGTACTGTACTTAAACAGGAGCTTTTCTCTCTAATTCTAAATAGCCAATTTCCACCACCACTTTGTGAATTCCCTTCAAAACTGTTTCATAACAGTATCTACCCATGATTTCTTTCAGTGAAGTGGAAAATGGTCAGGATTATAAATATTTCCTTCTAAAAAAATTAATCTTTTCTCAATTGCTGATCCTCATTTTAGTGCTTCACAGAAGTATGATGTTTCTACGTGTGTTTTGTTCATAGCTTGAGAAAAGTCTTAATGGAGATAGACTTAAACAGCAACAACCTCCGTCTGCTGTAATAGCTTGGTTGCTCAGAGAACTAGCTGAAGCTATCCTGACAAATGAATTTTTATGGGTGTGAGCTGTATTTCCCTTAGGGGGGTGTGAGGTCAAGTTGTACCAGCACATCCTTCCTAATGCAAGCCAGTCCTAGGCTTGGAGGAATGAGCTACACTGGGAGAGACATTCTTCTGCTAGTTTAAGGGCACCCATACCAGGCAGTGGGTGTTGTGAGCAATGTGTAGCTATTGTGTGGATGGAGGCTCAAAGGATGCCTCACAGCAAGCATCTGTCAAAGGTCCCATTAAAGCATTTCCCATCTTTCTAGCCATATCAAATAAGAAAAGTTTGGCTTAGTCAGAAAGATGTTTTCAAATGACTCTTGGCTTTCAAACCTGGACTCCACCCTGGTCCTAGGGTACTGATTTAAATGCAAATATAAAATTGTACTGAATGCAGCTGAAAAAATATGGGTGGCTTCTCGTCTAGGGTGAGGCTTTTCTTCATCTGCACAAACAGAACATTTCATGCAGATCTCTTCCTCTTGCTAGCTCCAAGAGACAAATATTTCTGGTCCTCAGTCCTGTTTCTTCCCAGCTCCCAAGGGGTCAAACAGCTGTTTTTTTTCCTGTGTGTTGGCTGGGGAGGACTGTTCAGCACATGGATTCCTGGAAGAATCACTCAGATGGATTGGTGTAACCTGCTGCCTGATGTGCCACATGCTGAGGTGGAGCCATAGGCTCTGTTAGATAGATTGGACAGCAAAGGAAATAATAATTGTATGATCTTTACCCAAGAAGAAGGAAACAGTGCTGCACACAAACATTTTTTCTAAGCTCTTTATATACAGGGTTTTTTACTTGCATGTTGTCTTTTTCATTTGCTTTTTCCTTGGATCCTGATACTCTGAAGGCAGAAATCTGCTTTCCATCTTTGACTCCTGAGTAACATAGGAAGAGCTTTATCCTGATCCAGTGAGTACAGTGAAAACAAGCTGTCAGCCACAGATTACTGTGTGACCAGAACTTCAACACTGGTTTCTTTTGTTTTGGTATAGTGTTCAGACTTGAGCACTTGGTATTTCAGCCTGCTCAGAGGAAAGCCTGTTTCAGTTCAGGGCCCAAACTAGAGAAATGTATATTCTATCTTATACAGAGCAGCCTAGTTCCTGACAAATTGCAGACCATGACTGAGTTTGAGAGAAGCTATTATTCAATATTCTGCAAAAAATCCATGAAACTGAGTTTCCCCCACCCAGCCACACTGATAAAACACAATCCCACAAAAACTTGTAAATAAAACATAAGCCTGAGGAATTTTCAATGGCTTTGGGGGAAGGAAAAGACAATAGCAAAACATGTGACAGCCTACAGCAAAATCCCACATGAACAGCAGTGCGTACTTGATGCACAGTAAAAAATATCTACCCAAACCCCCAAGATAGTTCAGGAGTACTGTGAAACCCCACTGCAGAACTGATGTAACAATTGTAGATGGGCCTTTCTTCCTAAAGAGCATCTGAGATTCCTACTCATCTCCAAAAGTCAATGTAAGCTATCCGCTTCATGTTACAGCGAATACTTCTTGGTATCCTTGTTCACAATGAGAACCCTAGCACTTCTAGGATCTTGCTGCAAACTACAGCTTGACCAGCTCAAGCCTTACACCCCAGTCTGCTGCAGAAAACTTGCGTTGAGAAAGGAAAGGAAGGAGGAAAATAAAGTGGGGCAGAGGCAGTGGTACTACAGCAACCCTGTGCTTGGGCAGTACATGCACATCTGCAAGCATACAAGAGCAAAATCTGCTTGTTCAGCTACAGACGTTCAGTTGATCATACCCCTGACAACAAGACAGAACTGTTCACAGGGATATTCATTGAGTATCCTGTCAAGGACTGAATTCCACAAGAATCAAAACTGTAAAATCATGCTGTTTAGTCTTTTGTTGTTATTGTTGTTGTTGTTGTTAAGGGAAAAGAGAAAAAAAGACCAGAAAATTACACAGTACTGGGATGGTCCATATCTGCAGTAGTAAAACAGAAAACTTCACCTCCCCTTTGGGGAATTTAAAATTATATTTTTACAACTGTCAAAAAGTGAAACTAATTCATGCAGAAACCAAATGTCTTTACATCAAAAACAACTATTTACTTCAGAATTTCTACTGCAAGGAATTTTAGAGTGTTGATGTTTTCTGATGTGAAGGAGAATTGCATCTGAACGTATACTCCATGGAACAAGATGTCCAGTTGTGACCAATAAAATGCTCTTACAGATAAAGCTCCAGTGGTCTGGGCAGAAGCAAGGCTTTGGTGGATATGGCTTTAAGTCCTTTCCTTAACACAGACTTTCTTATGTTATATTCAAGTGGTTCAGTCTTTCTGCACCTCATTTATCTATGTGGAAATGATCAGGCCTATGTGAGATCATAGAGTTCTAAATGAAAATCATGAGAGGATCTAAGGATTTTGGGTAAAGCTGAACTACCAGAGGTATCATTCTATAAAAAGTAGGGTGAATTCTTGGTTCTGTGAAACAAGGCTGGACCCAAGGGTTTGGGTGGTTTTTTTTCTGGGAGTAGGCATGGTTCAGCACAGAGAGGAAAAAAGACTCAATAGTTGGCTGGGTATCTTCACTGCAAAAAGTGGGGAGAGAGCAAATCCAAGGCATTAAGAAAGGCTCATCTGTCTAAAACATACACCAGAAAAGCCTGTCTTGTTGATTGGTATGAACATGTTTTCTCATTTTCCTCTTTCATTTCTGTTAATAAAAAGATGTAAGCATAGATGTGTCCTTCTACCTTTCAAGAAGCATATAGAATAATCAGGATTATGTTTTCATACAAACATGGGAATTAAAATCGTTCTCTTCTTCTTCTGTTTCTGCAAGAAAGAAAAAGCAGACTGTGCTGTAGTGTCCTTTTCGTAATACCTGCTATGTGCCAACGCTGTGGGGTGTGTATGAGTGGATCTGTGGAACTTCCATCTTCCAGAGACAGGCAGTTCTCAGAGTTTGTTCTGATTTACAACTGGGCATTACTGGGCCTTCTTATGATCTCCAAGCCTACAACTACACTCTGAAACTTTATCCTACTGAAGTTAATGAGAATGTAGACTGCTGGCTTGCTGGAAATTACCTTTATCTCTAAGATTGTATTTCTGAGCATCTCAGTGCTCCTCTCAGGCAGCACCTTGGAAGGGGGAAGGTATGTACAGGAGTTGGCTACATCTGGGCCATCCATTTTATCACCCCCAGCTGAGTATCACTGACAGTTACTGCAGAAGAGCCCATAATTGTCTCAGTTCCTTTCTTTCTCTTAAGTACCTTCATCAAAAGGAGTGTGTCAATTTGGGATCATTTAACCTTAAATTGTTTCCTCCAGTGGTGTTTCTTCACAGCAAATAGCTGGACCCAGTAAGATGGAGAAAATATTTAACCACATTATTCCAGATTTGATTACAACATGATCTATTCTGGGAACAGAGACCATAATTTTAGTACATATTTATGAGGATGGCGAGGGGCCCAACAGGAAGCATGACGTGAATCCCCAAAGCAGGGCAGCCCTCCAAGTTAGTTTATATTAACTCATGTGTAGTATGGAGAGGAATGGGGAGGTAAGAGCAGCTGCCCATAGGAGTGAATGGATACACATGGGAAAGAGGTATTTTTCCACTCCTGCTGCTGAGTCCATTCTGGCTCGAGGCTAGAGCTCAGCAGCCTTGTTTGGACACGTCCCCAGTTGGGTGTTTGAGGATGAGCAGCAGCACAGTGAGACCATTAGTGCTGGCACGGCTGCCTGCCTGGAAAGCTTGCCTATGGCAGCAATGCATGCACCGACCCGTGGCTCGGGGGATGCGCTGTCTGAGTCACTGCATGGGGATTTGTCTGATGCAGAATGCTTAGGCAGACTGTGGGTGTGCTCTGCACCTCGGCCTGTTTATGTGCTGGACCTCAACAGCTTGAGTTTGGTTTTAATGGTTTTTTCCTCTTAAAAATGCTAGGTAAAAATATAGCTCTTCCAGTTACAAAGCTTCTCATGCTCTCGAGCCTCCGATGCGGTGGCTGTGCCGTAGGGCAGTAAGCTCAGCTGCCAGGCTGTGCTGTAATGCCACCACAAGGTCCAGTCCTTGCTGTAGTCACACTCTCTAACACTGTGCAGTACCTGGATGATATAATGAATCTCCTAATGTGAATCTGGCTGTTTAGGAGCAGTCTGTGTTTTTCAGTAGACTTTCTCCTGTCCTGTGATACCCTTCAAATTGCCAAGAGCCACAATCACTGCTGCATGCTCAGGTAGGGACAGGCAAGTTCTCAATTGCTTCATCTCCCCAGCAATTGGAAGATGGTCCAAACATGGTCCCAAGGAACACATAAGTGCCTGCAGTGAGAGTGCTCATCTGCGTGATGCCTGAAACCAGTCTCTGGATCTTGTTTAGAGAAGCTGTTCTTCATGAGGACTGTGTTTTCTGAACACAGTATTTAGAAAATCTTTGGCAAATTTAGGAAGAACATGGAGATGTTTGCCAGTATTTGTGAAATGTCACAATGTTCTAGGGCAGTTTTACAACTCCTTTCAATGTTTTTATTGTGTTTTATAGTAAAAGCAGGATTACCTTATAAGTAGATGCATACAACAAACAGAAAAGGACCAGCAAGAGGTGTGGATAGCACTCAAATCTCAAATAGGAAAAAACATTTATTCTCAGAGCAATAACCAAGCAAGCAATAAAATAGGCATAAAGTTGCACCTAGTTTTATCAAGTACTTACCCATTCTTTTAAAAGCAGTCTGAAGCAAACACTACCTGGGAATTCCCATATGCCTGAATTAAGAGGTAACAGTGTTAAGTGTGGTGAAGATGTGGGAAACATCCTAAGGCCCAATTGAGAAGAAGAAACCACATGCTACAGTTATTTGTCCTGGGATGTTCTGCTCTTTTCTTTACTACAGTATCCAAATTAGAACCTTTGCTTATAACTTGCAGCACTGTGCATATATGATTGTGCTTTTGCTGATGTCTGTGGTAGGACTGCATTAATAAACTTTGGCTCCTCTCCATTGATATGATCTTCCAAGCATTCACTTCTCTCTGAAAGACAGGGAAAAGCAGGGTAACCTCATAGGCTAAAATGAACCTTCTCCAGCAGAAAGCCTAATGTAATTAGTATCTACTTGTGTCTATTATAGAGAGGTTTTTCTGCCAATATCATGCTACGAATGGACATAGGCAGCAGAGATGCCAAGCTTGCCTTGATATCTTGGAGAGGAGAAAGGGTGTTCAAGATATGTCTGTACTGCAAGATGCAGCTTGTCATGTAGTCAGGGCAAGCAGAAATGGCTTTAAGGTATTGAAATGAGCCACGGTAATCACAGAGGTGGCACAAAGTAGTTTTCAAGGACTTTTGGCAAACAGCATGTCCAGCATGGACCTACCTATTGCTTGAGTCTGATAGCCTTGCCTTGCATGACAGCAAGGTAGAATCCAGCCTGGGGCACTGCTTGGTGCTGGGCACCCTTTTCTGCTTTCACTGGGGCCCTCAGGGAAGTGCCCAGACCACTCAGCCATGCACACATTTCTCCATGGCACCTGAATGTCTTTCTGATCCTCCCCAGATCTTTGTCCATGCTCCCAAACCCCACTGGAGTCACTGAAGGAAGACGAGTCTCTGGGAAAGGCCTCCAACAGCGGCACAAATTATGCGAGGATTCAGACAAGTCCTAACCTGCCATTTTTCAAAGTGAAATGCAAGACCCGCTGCTTGCTGATTGCTTTTGCCCTGTAACAGCAGCTGAAGCGTGAGCATCATTTGCCATGGATGACGACAAGGAGAGAAAAGAGAGGGATGGGGAAGGAGTGAGAAAAATGAAGTATTGAATTAAATTATGGAGGCAAACAAGCTTCTTCATAGACAATTTTGATGAATCTATTAATTTTGTGTGTAGTGCTTAGAAATTATCATGATATATCCACTGTCTGTGCCAGAGCTAGAGAGCTAATTATATTGGATACAGAGGAAGATGTAATTATCTCCCCCTCCTAAGCAGGGCTTGTGGCTGCCACCAGAGCAGGACAACGTGAGGTCTTCCTGAATCTCATGGCAGTGGAGGAGGCCAAAAGGAGCCCGCAGTGGGATGCTTCAGCTTGGGGTGCTCAGGGCTGCCTTCTTCAGAGGGGCTTGGAAAAATGGGGTTCATTTCATGGAGCCCATCATGGGCATTTCCCCTCTTTCCTTCAACTGAGCCAACCAACCAACCAATGGGCTCTTTAAGGCTATTCCTCATGAGGCTGAACCTGTAATTAGGTGCGAGTTTCACACAGAGGTGACATATCTCCAAGCAGTACTCAAACCTTGCGAAATCAACTTCTTCAGAAAACCTATAGAAGTAGGGAGAAGGGAAAAAATAATAACAAAAAAAAAAAAGCATTCTAATGGATCCAAAGATCATGGCCTCTTTAAATGTTATGAAGTCAATAATTAAGTGAATTTGGAGTGTGAACTGTGTATCCACTTTAAATGGATTAATGATATGAGAACTCATACAAAATTGCTGTGTTGATTTTATGTTAATGGCTGTTTGAATATAAGCTGAACTATTAACCAAGGATAAGTGGAACTAATGTGCCAGCATTACTATAGAAATATAATTGAAAGGATGGTCTGCAATTTGCAAAGGGCCTTGTTTCTCTGGAGTGGATCGGGGAAACAAAGGCTCCTTTGGACAGATTGGAAGGATATCAGTTAGGGCGGGAGGGCTGTAAATGGAAGGATGCTTAAAAAAAGTCTGAATGGCTTAAATAAAAGCTGAAAGAAGGGGAGTAATTCAGCTGTCATAGTGACATTGGAGTAACCCAGCAGGGCAGGGTCTAGTTTGTCAGGATCACCAGCTTGCACTTTAAAACCTCTTAGGGCATTCCCAAGATTGCTGTGTTTTATGTCAGTGGCCAAGGTGCAAATATTCCCAAGGGCTTGAAGATAAATTTGTGCTTAAAGCTGCATTTCACAAGAGTAAACCTTTCCTCTCACTCCACCCTGTCCCGATGGAACATGACCCCATGGCAGGGATGGGGAAGCTGCTTTAGAAGCACAGGGAAAGTTGTGTTGGTAGAAAGAGGCACAGTGAGTAGGAATGGCATGAAAATGAGCGGAAGGAAATGTAAGCTGTCTGTGTGTTTTTCCAAACAGCAAAGTTTGGCTGATCGTGGAATCCCCATTACTTGAGTCATTGAAATATAAACTGATAAAAGCTCTGAAGAAAATACTACACAGTGCATTCCTGCTTTGGCAGGCAATTGACTTAGGATGACCTAATAAGTCTTTCCAGCTCTTGGGGGCTATGGTTAAAATAAAGATAGGATTGAAACAGCTGCTGAATGACCTTCTTTGTTCTCAGCCTTTGATTTTTTTCCCCTTCCTTTCAGAGGCAGCATCCAAGGTGATGAGTGGGCAGCCAGCGTGCAGCCCACAAAGGCAGGAGCAGTTTGGGATACTCAGGGATCTTGAAACCTTGAGTTTCCTCTTACTTATGGCTCTTTTATGTGCTAGTGTAGTTCCTCTTGGTTTGTGTGAGTGGGGGTAAAGTCAGGGTCAAGGCTTTTGATGCTGATAATTTTCATGATGTTGTGATAATATCATGGCGGTCCTCCTGTAAGTTGGCTTTGCAACTGCAAAAGTGTGGGTTTAAGGGAAGGACTGCAAGCTGGCTAACCAGGTGGAAAAAGTGGATAGTTTTCTGCCAGATTAGTGGTCTGAGCTGACTCAGTGTCTCACAAGGAACAGGCTGTGCAAAGGAGGGGCCTGGAGCTGTGCTGGCAGGAGCAAGGATGAGGGAAGGAAGGGGAAGGAACAGCCCTGGCAAAAGGAGTGGGATTCCCACATTTAGCAGTGTTAAACTGATGGGTCTGCTCAGGTGTGTCATGTAACTTCATGCTTCATCTGAAATTTAGGGATAAAGATGCTTCTTCTGTACACTGATTTTAGAACTACTGCTAAAAACAACCCACAGGAGAAGGTCTGCTCCTGTAAAAGGGTGCATTCACCTCTGCCTCTCAAGGTCTGGCTTTAAAACAGTAGATTTAACATGACTTGAAATTTTGAAATGAGGCTGCAAGTTCTCTGTTGCTCTTATGTGATTGCTACTGATTTAAAAAGATACCAATGGGACTTGGTTGAATGCCCAGATGTCTGTGAAAGCCATTGATTCTTGACTTTAATGAGGGTTAGATCAGGCTCTGTAGGTTTGCACATAAAGCCAGCAATGCTTTGTCAAAAAATAAATCAGTGCTAAGAATTTATAGGCAGCATTATAAACACAGAATTGGGTAGGTGATTAAAAACGTCGTTCGTAATATAATGCTGCTGGTATTTAAAGAAAATGTTAATAAATCCTTAATCATGTTTTTCATCCTTTTGAGGCTTTTCTGCCAGAGCTACAAACAAATAAACAAACAATAGCACCATATAGATGTTTGGAAAATAAACTGCATGATTAGCTAATCTCATCTAACTGAGGCATAATGATAAACCAGATTGCCGTATTTTGTAGTTTATTACTATTGGTATGACTGTGTTTCAAGGTCAGAATTTTTATTCCTTTAATTTCATAAAAACTTCATACTTGGCAGAAATTAAAGGGTTTTTTTTTTATTATAGATTGCAGGAAATACCATTATTCATTGCTTAGAGGCATGAAAAATACAACGTATCTTACAGTTTTGGGTGAAATTCTGTCATTATTAGTGTGTCCGGCTATTAATACACCAAATCTTGATTTTACATTTTTTTCACTCAAAGAGGTGCATTCCACAGTCCTAGAATATTCAGTACACTTAGAAATCTCTATCTCTGTGTGCAAGTTTATGTCTGCAAATTTACAAATGCAAATCTGCATACTTTCATGTTCCATTTGTCAAAAACCTTCTTCCAATAATATTGTATATAATATCTAGCTATAGGACTTAGCTCTCTTTTCTCCTCTCTGGGACAAAGCTCAGTACAGCTGAGCATAATTCTCCATTTGTAGTGGGCTGAATCCTTCCTTAGTGCTGCCTTTTGATACATTTACTCATCCTCCTTGAATATCACTTTGTTTCACTAAGACTCCAATCTAGTAATGGACATACCAGTAATCCATTTTGCACTTACAGAGTAATATACCACTTGACAGATGGAAATATATGTGAGTAGCTATTCATAAAGGAGAAGAGGAATGACTGCAGGTCAGTAGCAGAAGTGGGAGCCTTCACCTGGGTGAGGAGCTTGTCAGGGTGAGATTGCCAGCAGAAAAGGTTGGGAAGAGCTTACCGTTGCAAGTCACAGAACTATATATCCTTTCACTGCTAGACATATGAGCAGCCCCTAATGAGGCTTACATTACTGCTACTTAATATGCAAGTTGTTTTAAAGCAAGTGAAACTTGCAATGATAATGAACGCTTTAGCAAAACACATTTTTCTTCACTGGCCCATTACTATCCAGAGATAGTTAATATCTACTAAATGATTTTTCTCACAAATATACTGCCCAGATAAGTTGTTAATGCCTCCTCCCATGCAAAAATCATGTCAGGTTCTCCGAAAGTATGAGGTTGACTTTATAACCACAGGATCTGAAAGCAAAACACAAAACCTGGCAAAACCACTTGCTTTTACTGCCTACAAGGGATGCCCAGGTTATGTTTTTGAGGTTTTCTCCAAAGTCATCAGAGCTAAACAGTTGTGTTGTGTTTTGTTTTGTTTGTTCTGAAGGTTAAAATTAACAGTTAACTAAATGCTTTCAGTAGGTAACACTGTCAGAAAGATGCCAAGTATGACAGGACTCATGTTGTGGCCACCAGCTCATGACCGTGCTACAGCTCAGCAAGGGAACATACACCCAGAGAATATTTTGCCACAGTGTTTTTGGGCAGAAGCACTTCCTTTATGAGCAATGGTCCCCATTGCCTAACTGATGTTAAAGCAGCTCTTCTTAGAGAGGAAAAAGCCTCTTGTGCACAACCTCCTGCCAACCTCTGAGAAACAGCAGCTTTGATGGTCATATATCTCTTCAGGGTCAAAACTGGTTGTCCGTAACAAAGCTGCCCTTTATAAGAGCTTGGCTGCTGTATTAACAACATAGGTATTTTGGCATGTGAGTAGCATGGTTTGGTCACAGTAGACCAAAACCCTTTCTGAATGCCTGAGAAGAGAATTAAACCCCTGCTGCTTATTTGAAAGCCTTTATGTCTTTTAAGAACACTGTGGATATTGTGTGCACAGCCCCTGGCACCTGGAAAGGCAAAGGAGAATCCCAGCTTGTAAGCTGGGTAACTGCAGGAATACGTATCATTTGCCCCTCTGGGTTCAAAGCAGGCTAAATACAGACTCCTCTTTGCCCCAAGAACAGTATTTCCTTGGTTCTGGTTCTAGCTGCAGTCCTGTGGAAACCAAAGGAAAAGCAGACTCAGCCATACATATGGGGACCTGCTTTGCAGAAGGTGCCTTTGCTTTTTGCCAGCCCATCTCGTCTCATCCTGGAAGAAAAAGCTCAAAAGAGGCTATCCTTCCTCCAGGAAGCTCTATGGAGGGGCATTTCCTTAAGAAGAACAAGTTTATCTTCTCTTTCTCTTCTTTGTCTTTCCAGTTAGGACATAGCTCCTTTCCTTCTCCTCCCCAGCATCTTGATGGCCCTGTACCTCATCCAGTACCGACAAGCCCTTCGCAGGCACCTCAAAAAAATGGCTTGGGTTACTGTTCTGCTTCCAGTTACAGAGAGTTTGTACTCCCCATTTCTTTAATAACCTAGACAGAATAATATTAAAGGGTAGTTTAGTGAGAATGAAAAACAAACAGTGCTGCCAACTTCAGTAGAAAAATATCTTTAGTCAGGGTTTCATGAATTACCAAGTAATCTTGAAAATCACAGTTAAAATGACTAAATTGGCTTCTTTTTCTTTTGCGTTCTGATTTCTGGGTCTTTAGGGTACAGCCATAAAAACTAGAAAATTGCTATTAATAAAAATTAAGAGAGGGAGGTAGTTGGGCTTCTCATGTCATTGCACGCTTCTGGCAGCCAAAGCAGAAGAAAGCTGAAAAATCATAAGACTCGAGATAAAAATCATGTGAGTTGGCAACACTGTTCTAAGACTCCCTGAGAGATCCTGCACCTCCTTCAGAGAGCATAACTGTGCTGTTAAAATTACACCATTGCAAAATTAATCAGGGGAGAGGATCAGATGGAACAAATGGAAGGGAGTTTTGCAATGACTTAGATTTATGGCCAAAGGGGGCTGACTCATGCATCTCTGCAGCTCTGGTGCATGTCCTGTCATGCTGCTTTGTTCAGGGCTCTGGACATGTCTGAGATGAAGGCATGTTGCATGTCATGTCTTCCTTGGGAAAATCAGTGTTCCCTGGGTCAGGGAGATTAAACAGTTTCTTATCAGGAGAGCGGCGCAGCAGCGCAGAGGTGAAACCTCTACATGATCACAGTGCAGGAAATCACTTTCTTCCCTCAGTAAAGGAAAAGGCCGATTTTCATCTTCATCCAGCCTAGGTAATATTTCTGAAGTTAGTTAAACTCATATTTGTGACCTCAGAGTTATACTTAGTCTGTCAGACCCTATTGATTTCCAACTATCAATGTTTTATTGCAATATTTTAAGTATATTATAGCTGTTCAAATAGTACTTTCCTAGGCTTTATTCTCTGTTTGATCTGTGAATGATTTACAAACTGCTTCTGATTTCAGAGCTTATTGTTAGGTGCTGGACCATGTAGTTATTTGGAAATGTGTATGTTTCAAGCAAATCATTGACAGCACATGAAGGGTTCATGTACAAAGAGAGATATTCAAAAGCACAAGGGATTTGTGAGTGGCAAATGAGCGTTGAAAGAAAAGCACAGTTTCCATGTCCTGTGTGTACTGTCTTCTAGGTGATTTGGTTATTTATTATTTGTGGAGTGTAACCAGCGATGTTATTTTTTACTTTGTAATTTGATGGTTGCTGCCGTCCCCCAACAGGAAAATAATGCAAAGGGAAGAACAGATGGCGAGTCAGACCGTTGCCTGCTGGGCAAAACCTATGGCTTGCTCTGTGGGGTCCCAGATTGATCTTTCTCATAATTACAACTGATGCTTTGACCAGAAATGTGGAATGAGTTTTGACTGTCATCAGCAAAACTAAGGGGCTGTGAGTGCCCTGTTCGAGAAGGAGGTAGTGTTTCCAAGCATTATAAGCATGTCTGTAGTAAAGGAGTTGAAATACAAACTAGGCTATTTGACAAATTGTCTTCTCAAAGTTGGTAGGTGAGGGAAAATCTAGTGAAGGTGCCTAAGGTTACTCCAGACTGATACCTCTATGTAATTTGCCTACCCTGAGACCTTCACTTCATTTGGAGGAAGGTTGCTGTGAAGTGTGCAGCTCCAGCTGCGACTCTGCCTTGTACTTGTTTAAATATACCTTAAGCAAATGTGTGAGGCAGAATTTTTCCTTTTTAAATTCTGAATATACTGCTAGAAAGATAAAGAAACTAAATGCCCACGGTGGGAGGAAGATAGATGGAGGACAACATGTTTATACTTGTTAAGGAAGAGTTTGGAAACAGAGTGTAGCTAATTCTCTTTTCATTGATAGTGAACAATTCAGAAATAATTCCATTACAATCAGTAGAGCACTGACAGGAAAATCGAGTAAAAAATCTCTTATACAAGGGGAAAAAAAACCAAAAAGGCATTTCTTGGCAGACTCATACCGGCTGTGGCCTGTAGGTTGCAGCAGAGTGTATGCTTTTCATTAGGAAACACCACTTCATCCTTTGTTTTCCCAACGTGGAATTCCCCAGTGAGATAAACCAACCCATATTTGGCTGTATCACTAAAAGAGAAAAAAAACAACAGCCTTGATCTTGCTGGTGAAACAAAAGGATGTTGTTTCTTTCAGTTTTTGCTACGTGGGTGTGCACCGTGTCAAGCAGTGCAGACCACGTGAATCAGTGCCACGTGGTCCAGTGGCACAGCGCCTTCCCATCATGATGGGAAAATGATGGGAAGGACTAAGACATGTCGTAAGCAATGCTGGGAAAAACTGGTCCTGGAGGTTCCGTTCCATTAGATTTCTCCATTTATCTTTTTTTAATATGCTTTGGATCCAAAATTTGCACAAATCCACGTAGTTGTCTTTTAAGCTGATGTGTCATGTAGCAATGAAGGTATGCAGAAAATGTGACACTACATATGGTGCTGCAGTGAGAAACTGCTCCACATTCATGTGATCCTATCATGTGCTACAGAAATGAAAAACTTTAGCAGATGGCACTGATGTAGCTCTTTTTGGCTTCAAAGATAGGAATAAACGATGGCTTCATATGTCAAGTTCATTCACTTCATTGATTACTCACAAAATATTAAATTCAGGTAAGAAAAAAACACAAAGCAAAATTATATGGACATTTCAATGACAAAATGTTCTGGTTTTTACCAGGAAATGCTGAGAGGAGTCCAGCTTTTTGTAAAGCCAGTCATAAACATGCAAAAATATATGAATAGCAATGGAAATTATTGACTGAACAATCTCCTTTTTGGTGGGAAATATGTTTTATCAATATTTATACTGATCTGCTTGAAATACTCAAGGCAGAATGGAAAAAACAGTCAAAACTCTGGAAAATTTAAAGCATGTTTTCAACTGGCTGAAAACCAAAAGTCATCATGCAACTTTTTAAAGAAAAAACAGTGTCTGTTTCTTCAGAGATTCATTTCATTTATGACCAGAAAGGACCATTAGATCATTTACTTTGACATTTATTTAATGAAGGCCAGTTACCCCTGCATTTATCCTGAAAACTTATATTTAGGTAATTTTTTTTCCAGAAAAGCAACTAGCATCTAATTTTCATTTGTAACTACCATTTCCTCAGTAATTTCTACAATTTTCTACTTTCCCTATTAAAATGTGTTCTTAATTGTTTACTTGAAATAGTATGGCTTCATATCTCAGATCTTGCTTATTGTTATGCTATGCTCCTTTAGATGAAAGGGTCCTTTGATACCCACTATTTTCTTCTTTTCTTCTTTTGTATGTATAAACACACCGCAATCAAGTCACCTTCCCATTGTCTTGCTGGTTAATTAAACTGATTGAATTCCATACATAATATGTAATACATTTTGCTAAAGTATCTTAGACCTTTCTGCTCCAGAATTTAGCAGCCTTAAAAATTAAGTGCTAAACCAGGATAGTTTTGCTGGTGCCGCATGCAGAGGTAAAAATTCACCCCCCAATTCTCTTCTTCTTTTAGTGTAATCAAAGGTCAAATCTGTTTGTGTGTTTTGTTTTTTTTCTTTTCCTAGAACAAGGCCTTGTATTCTGTTGATTAACTCTTTCCCTTCTCACTGATTTCCGTGTAGTCTTCCTTGCTGCAAGTACAGCCTACATTCTTCATTGATAGCTGTGAAAATTTGCATTTGGCTGGATTAAAATGATCTTAAATACCCCGAAATGCTAAATAATGCACATTGATCTCCATGATTAACCTCTTATTTTCTGGTGTTAATTCCTGCATGTCAGATTGCTGAAGCTTTGCAACCTTTGACTGTGGTTGGTCTGCAACCATAACATGCTACAAACAACCTCTCTTCTACAGGTGTTTCATAATGTTTTAATAACCAGCATGTTGTGTTCTGCAGAGTTCTCTGACTCACCGAACTCTGTGTTGCATCTATGCAGTTATCTTTATCAACCAAACTTGTAATCTTATCAAGGAATAGCATCAGATATATATGATGAGGCTTGTTTTCCATAAAACCAGGATTGCCAGTTTAAATTACATTTTTAGACTTTATTATTTCAATTAATTATCTTTATTAATTGAACTTTTTTATCAGTTTTTCGTTGCCTTGCCTCACCTCCCATTGTTGCTGGCCAGCTGGCTCACACTTCAGCTCCATTTTTGACTTTTGGCACCACGCTTGCTGTTGTCCAGTGTTCAGGAATTTCCTTTGTTTTAGCATATTTATTAAAAACTAATTTCAACAGGCTAGGTTTTCATGGCCCAGGCACTTAACATCACTTGTATTCTCTGTGCCCTTTCTCTTCGTTGGCAATAGCTTTCCTATTAAGTGTTGGGAAGGGGAGCTGCCATCACAGCACTGTGACACCCAGGAATTCCTCCGTCGTGGCAACTTTCACATTAAATTGGCAGATATTATAAGCTTTGGGCTTTTCTGTCATGATTGAACAAGTTCTATTTCTTATCATATAGATAACATCAGATGGTAGAAGGATTTCACATAAGACTTCAGGACAGATATGTGATATATGTATGCATTAGAAACACTGGACTTCAAAAGTCATCTCTTGTGAATAGACTTCTGTAGCTCTGCTGAAGTCAAAGAAACAGTGAATTACTACAATCTGTCCTATATGCAACTTCAGGCTAGCATTACTCGAGAGAGCTAAAACCTCAGGAATCTCCCAATTATCCATGAAGACTGACACACATTACTTCACCAGCACAGGCCATGAGACTGCATTCCTGGGGAGCAATATCAGTTTTGTGTGGGTTTCAATGGAGACATGCATGGTGTGACGTTTCCATGTGAGCAGTACTAAAAACAGCCTTAGGCACACTCAAAGTCTTTTCCAAACAGAGCTTGTGTTTAATTTGGTGTGTTATGGAAAACTCTGGGCAAGTTTTCCACTCAGATACTTTTTCTTTCACAAGGGCACTCTGCAAAATACAGCGTTTTGTATTTTTTATCATTTATCTTTAGGAGAAAAAAAAAAATACAAGTTCCTGTTAATTAAATACCTGTCTGTTATTCCCAGGGAGCCAGGGTTGTATGCCATAAAATGTCTTTCTCAATTGTTGGATATTCAGATTCAGTGATCAAGCAGCCAGTTTAATGCAACACATACTCTAGTTTATATGGCTAAAGGAGAAGGAAAATCGTGATGAAAGAACACCATTGGGGTCCAACTTCCAGACACAGAATCCATCTATCTGCAGATTAATACGTCTCTTTTTCCCTCTCGTAAGTGTAGATGACATTATGTTAGACTTGCAAATGGACCTTGCACACAACGTGTGATCAAAATCAGCTCTGTGAGTAAAAGTGAAGTATTTTGCCAAAGAGGCAAGTCATTTGGTACAGGTCTGAAAGTTTCTGTCTTAGGAATAAGTAGTATTCTCATTACAACACCTCCAGCCACTATGTATCTCTGCTGACCATTGTTCTCAGAAGACCTTTATAGAAAAACCTTGTGTATAAACAACGGATGCTCTCATTTGCAGTGTATCCATAGACCAGTTTTAAATCTGGCTAGCAAATACCAAAATCTTGGTTGAAAAGTTGTGGTGTAAGAAGCATTTACCAAAGATGCCTGCAAACACATCTCTCATCATCCACATTTGCATGCCCAGAGGTTAGCTCAAATAATTAACAATAATGTCAAGTATATCTTATTTATGCTATAATTATTTTATTCATATGTCACTGAACATAATTGTTTTCTCAGTGTTTAAAGATTCCTTCTACAAATAGGGAGCCATAGAAATGTCTAACATTAGTTCAGGAGTAGCTGGAAGAAGCTGCAGCTAAAGAGTGGCTGGGATATACACAGCTGTTCTTATTTCCAGCTGTTTTTTGTATGTTCTCTGGGTGGAGCAGATATTGATAGCTGTTCCCTTATAAAATATGTAATAGTGTACTTCATGATCTAATATACTTTCCAGTCCTAGGGCCTGATCCAGAGTCCACTTAGCTCTCTGAATAGGCTTTCAGTGGCACCAGTACAGCTCTATCAAATTCTTAATGAACCAATGCAAGTGAGAGGTAATTTAGGGCCATTATCTTTGTAGGGTTGCATATAGTTCGGTGATGCTCTAACATTTGCCTCCTGAGTTCTCTCCCTGCTGCTTCTCTTGCTTTCACTAGCTGTTTTCATCAGTCTTTGGAGACTTACATGTGACAACTCTGGGCCTCTTACACTGTCTTGAGACTACTTGCCATTGGGTCACAGTCATTGTACTCTCTTGCCTCCTTGGCAAGCTTCCCCAGGAAAGCTCCAGGCCCAGGGGCAGTTGATAATGCCTGATGACATTTTGTGGCACTCTTCAGTCTTGTCAGTCTTGTCATACTTTTCTGTGTTATGCATCATCAGCCACAGCCTCCTAATTGCAACTGGGTATTTAAGTTCCTTGGCAAAGGTTGTTTGCTCATGGGTTAGTACCTCCACTTCAAAAGCCTCAGAGAATAGAGTGACAAAGAGAGCACAGTGTTATGGGAGAGTGCTGCAAATCCTTTCACAAGAGGCTGGTTTCCACACATAGGGTATAGGATGAATTTGCAACATAGGAAATGTGAGTGAATGCAGGAGCCAGGCTGCTGAAAATGCACCAAAAGTAAAACCAGAGGGAACTCAAGACCCATCTCTACCTTCTTAGGTTTGCATCTTTAGGTTGTGAAAAAGACAGCTTCGAAAATAGGATCCAGCCATTCTGTCAGTAAGTTCTGCGTGCATTGCTCATTTGTGTGTGTCGGCCACTTGAACAAACAAATATTGCTTTGCCTCTTCTGCAGAAAAGGAGATTGTACTGGCTTTTTCCTACTTTGGATATACTCCAAAAGGGCTAAAGCAATTTCAAAACCAGCACGGATGTGCCAAGCACATATATATCCCACTAGTTTGATGTGGTTATGCTGGGGACTCCAGATACTTCATACCTGCTGGATGTTTCTGGGAAATGTTGTTTCTGCTTCCTCAGTTCCCTTTTTTTGCTCATTTATGCTTGTGCTATTGGATCAAATGAGGCTAATGACTGAGGGATAGCCATGCATCCCAGGGATTTGAGGACTTAAATGCTTGAAAGCCATTAGCAGACATGCTTTGCTGTTGAATACATTGAAGCCCTTTGCTGCAGGGAATCATCCTAAAGGCTGTAAGAAAACAACAGGTCAGTATTTTGACAACATCAGCTCACAACTTTGTTTTAGCTAGAACAGTCTTTTTCTGATCCTAATGTAGGTCATGGCTGCAAGTTAATTTGTTCCATGTGCCATTATGATGTAGGATACATTCAGAAAAGCAGGGTTCCAAGGTTCTCCCAGGGTGAGAGAAAATTATGTTTACCAAGCAGTTATAGTCTGTTTTAATTCTTTTTCCTCTCAGATTTCCCATGTGCTTTCCCATGCTTTGCTTTGCCCTTCTCTCTCCTCCTTATTTTCCTGTGTTAGCAGCTTGATTCCACGTCACTGGCATAACCAGTTTAATTCCCTGTGCTCTCCAGACCTCTGGGTGTGCAGGCAGAGAGCAGCCCCATCCCAGTCGCCATTAGGGCATGTGGCTTCTCTGCAGCTTCCTCTGACTCCCTCTTGAATTTGCAAGCTGGAGCAGGGATTGCACACTCACCCACTGCCAGGCATTTTGAGGCTGGTGGATCTCAGCCTACATGGAGGGCTAATTTCCTGCTCTTCTGGATCCCCATGTCCTCTTTCACTTCAGTGGGAGCAGGGAGAAGTGGATGTCTCCTATGGCTTCTGGCTTTGCCTGAACTTCATCCACACACTGATGAGAAAAGTGCTTGTGTTTACTTTGTCTTGGCTGCACAGACACCAGATTTATCTCTTGTCTGTCTGCTCTGCAGTTGGAAGCGTAGCTGCAGGGTGGACTGGTATACCTTGGCACAGCTTTACCACAGATGATTGGTAAAACCATATTCCTAAACCCAGCTGGCAAACTGTCCTGAGCAGAGGCCTTGGGCTTTAGACACTGCATAAACTGAGACAGTGCCTTATTTCAATAAACTATCTATTTGACTGGTAGTTTCTAAGGCTTTTTGGTTGGGGATGATAAACAGAGGGGTTTGCATACATCCTCCCCAGTGCTATCACAGTGAGTTTGCTCTGGTACAATGTATGTGTGCAGAAAAACGAAAAACCTAATTAATGTCACCTGAGATGAAAGCTCTGTAATCATGACTGCAATCTCAGAACAATTAATCATCCACCTACAGTAAGTCACCAGACTCATTTTTCTATTTTGTTTCCAAGTTCTTCTGCAGATTTGAAAGAACCATTGGAGCAAAGGAGATGATGTGGGGTTTAGGATCCCAGCTCAATACAGCTGACTGGTTAATCACAGTGGGAGCACAAACACAGAAAACACCCAAGGTGGCTTAGCAGCTTTTGTCCCAGTCCCCTGCTGCCATCACTCAAAACTTCACCTATCATTTTACAAGCTGTCTGTGTGCCTGAAAAGGCTATTTCTGGCAACCTGAACTAAACTAGTTCAGCCGCTTTGAAGACTGCAAAGACAGGAGAAAGAATAACTTTCCCATACATATACATATATATGGGTTGAACTTCTCTCTGTATAGGTTTTTCAGTTTTGTTTTAGAGTGGTTGTGCTAAAATGCCATGAGACAAAACCATTGTAGTCTGAGTCCTCACTATGGAAAAAAAAATTGAAAATGTAGAGAAACTGGTTGGGATATGACCAAGCTGAAAGTTCAAGCCTGCTGCTTGGAGTGTGTTTTCCATCTTCTAAACCAGCTACATAGAGGATGTGGATTGCCATAATGCTGGGTGCCTTACGAATGGCCAGCGCAGTAAAAAATGCAGTGAGGGATCACATTTTCTTTATTCAGCTTGTAAGTTCATTGCACTGCATTTCCAGGAAAACTTCATTTTCACAGCACATTAGCGACCAGATCTTCAGTAGTTAGAGTGATCTAGCTCTGTCTAAATCAATAGATCTCCAGCGGTTTGTGGTGATTAGGGTTGGCACTGAGCCTCTGACACTGTCAGAGAAAGTAAAATGTTTCGTTTCTCCAAAGAAAATAGCAATTTATTAACTGTTAAAATCTGAAAAAACCCAAGGAGAATCTTGAAATAAATTAATTTGATGTGCTCATGACACCAGCAAAAGGGGAATTTTATCACTTTCACCATGTATGAAAATGTTATACAGTTTTACAAGCAATGGAAGTGTGTGACCAGCAGTGAGACAGAGACAGTGTGACTTAGATGAAAGAAACAGCACTATGAGAAAATGTAAATATTTATAAAAAGACAAAATAGAGTCTGTAAAATTATCTTACATTTGAGACATGGATACTATCACCAAGAATAATGTAAAGAGAGAGAGGGGAAAAAGAAATAAATTTTGCTTATAGGGACTTAGGAATAATCTAATAAAATGTATGTGGCTACACAGTACTTTGGTTCTGGAGTTTTAAATTCAGGAAAATATGTCTCAGGATTATATCAGTGACAAAATGTCATACGTGTGCCTAGCACGATGCTGCTTTTCCCCCCTCAGATCTGTGTCTCATGTTGGACCCAAACTTTCATTGCTTATTAAGGTAAACTGCCATCAAACTCATTGGGCTAAATTCTTATTTACATGGAACTGGGAGGACTGAAGGATATTGTGCACAGGTTACTATGTCAGATTTCCAATCAGATCATCAAGATTATATCAGTTTGATAAACCAAATTTCAAGCTGAAAACACAATATTTCTGATAGCTGTAATCTTTAAGTGATTTCTGACCCAGTTTTCATATAAAAATGTCCTTGCAGTACAGGCATTTTTTCTTTCTTTCTCTTTTCAATGCCTATTTGCAGCTTCTTTCTGAAACATAAAACATCATCATGTAAATGATAGTTTTCTTAGAAAGCAAATCCACTGGGATTTTAATTAGAATATCTTTGTGAACATCTGAACCAAACTGTAACACTCTGAAGTCTTGAAGTGATGCTGAACAGTACAGCTCACATTTTTATTTCATGTTTGCTGTTAGAACCATTTGTCAAAGGTAATATTTCAAAATACACAGCTCAGTCACATAGAAGTTCTTGCAACTGTGAGAAAGTGAGGGAGCTTGAAATATATTCAAAAACCTTCTTTGGAAGAAGGAGCAGGGCAAAACGTACAATGAGAATTTATATTAAAAATCTTTAATTTATTATGAGGGCAATTTTCAGATTGCACTGTCAAGGTCCCTCATGTTTATGAACATTTTCTGCACTCACCTAATAATTGAGAGTCAAGGACTATCTATCAAATTAATTTTAGTTTTGGCTGGAGAGTTAGACTTTTTAAAGAATACTAATGATTTTGCCCAGACATTAATAAATCTGCAGTAAAATCCAGGATGCAAAAGACAAATAAAAGGACATTTTTGTCCTTCATTCCCTTTCTCTTCTTGGTGGGCTGGAAGTATTATTTATCTGTGCTGCTGGTGCTAGGGACAGATTTTTGAGTGCATGGGACAAGGTTCAAATGTGCAGCGCAGGTTAGAGAGATAAGTCAACATGGAGAATGTTGTCCTTTGTCTGCAGGGAGATGAACAGGGAACTATCCGGAAACATTAAAGAATAGCGTCACCTTCACAAAGCAGAAATAAAGCTCTGGATGACAACTGGCTGTACCTGGGAAAGGTGGGTTTACACAAATCCTCATTTTTAGCCACTTTTCCTGAGCATCTTCTGATGAGCACACCTGGAAACAGGTAGTCCTGGGATGTTGTTCTGGTGCAGCCTGGCTGTTTTCAGGAGCTCTTCCTTAACTGCAAAGCAGCCATAGCCACTGGCATTCCCATAGGAGCAGACATTGCAGTCCAGTGTCTGTGTCCAAGCAGAGATCCATTTAACTAAAGTGAGAACCTGAGCATCTTTAACTTCCATTTGCCTCACTGGCAGTTGAAGACATTAATCATCTTGCACAGGATCCCAAACATCTCTTGTAATCGTAAGTGAGGATGAACAATGAAGTTGACTTTGTTTTTTGCAGAAAAGTAGATGTTACTGAAAGTGAAGCCCCAAATACAGTTTAGTCTCTTGTTACCACCTCTCCAAGGAAAAATGTAATAATATTGAGCTCTAAGTAACTTACTTTTGGGCAACTTATTTAGCCTCTCTGAAGTATCGGTCCATTCTCCAGGGAATTAAAAAGTGACTGCTGGTGTCCAGCCTATTGCCATAGCAGCCCTATGAGAGTTTATGTGATTTAACCAAAATTGCATCCAGTAATTCCTCTATAGGTTAATAATGAAAACAGAGCTATATAAGTCTAGGGCTAATACAATATGCAGAGATACAGCAAAGCCTAGGCAAACATTTAAAGTGAAGGAAAGTAGTGGACAGAAGCCAAAAGCCCAGCCCTTCTCCATTATCTTTTCCTTATAAATACATATTCTTGACATCCATTGCTTTCTCCTGCAGTGTCGCATATTTGGATTGAATGCCAAGTATCTATTTCTGCTATCAGTGATGGATAAATTCCAGCACATGGTCTTTTCTAGGTGGTATCATTCAAGAAACTTCTTCAAACTCTATCTCAGTTTAAGCGACTAAAGAAATAACAAAGTGAGACATAGAAAAGAAAGCAAGCCCTAGGATTTAAAAGCAACCAAAGCAAATGTCTTCTGGAAAATGAACCTGAGGATCTTTGATACCTTTGAGTAGCTTAGTGGGGTGCTATTTCTCTTAAAACGGGTTATGGATGGGGTTTAGGGCTCTTTTTCTGCACTCCAGCTTTCTTTATAACACGTTTTCTCTCCATGGATGCAGCATATATTCTCTTCTGTGAGCATAGCGGGTGAGGAGTACAGTCTCAGGAAGAAATCTTTCCAGCACTGATTTAAATACACAGCTGGATTGATTCCCAGGTTCATTCTCATCTCTTTTGACTTCCAAAGCTATGGCAAGACTCCAGGAAAGGGGTGGAGCACCCTGTAAAAACGCAGATTGTTCACTACACCCAAATAGCGTAAAACCTGAAGGTATAGCCTAAGGAGTTTGGAGTGCAAAGGGATTATAGTATAGAAGGCAACAAAAAGACAAATTTAAGCTGACGGACAGAGACTTTTATAAAGCATAGCTCCTTTCTGTTTTGGCATAAATTCTGTCTCTGCTTCCCTTTCCTCAGTTGAGATTACGGGCCTAAATAGAGCAAAACACTTACAGCATGTTTTTCACAGATGATTATGTAAATGAACATTCAAAAATGCCAGGTAGGACCTTGATCCTGCAAGGACACATGTCTGACACATGCCTGTGCACAGTTCTTGGAGGCTGATGATGCTCTGTACAAGAAATGCTGCAAAGAGATTCTGCCCTCAGGGGTTGCTATCGCTCACTGAGAAGCATGAGAGAATTCACACTACTCTTTCTACTCCTATAAGAATTTATGCAACGAAAAGCTAAGTAGGAATTTTCAATCAAAATGCTTTTCAAAAGAAAATACAATTTCTGAAGGTGGAGGAATTGATGCCTTTTTGCAGTTTTGAATTGGAAAAAAAAATTGCCTTGAGAATTATAGACTCATGCTGCCTTGATAAACACACACATACGTTCTGGCAAATGGTACAGCACTGACATGTCATCTCATTGTCTTGTAAATAAGTAGCAGATCTCTGAGTATCAGCAAGAAACAGATTATTCTTTTTTTGGCTACTTTATGCTAGTGAAAATTTCCCTACTTGAGCATCTTTAATAGGCACTTAAATGCTTTCACATGAATTGTTTAGAGTTTATAAGGCTTCCTCAATGCTTTGAAAAAACGTGGAGGAAAGGAACCTCTATTTGATACTGATTGATATTGTAAGAATTTTGCCCTATTAGGTAACATAGATCAGGCCCCAAACTATCTTGTGGGTCTTTACATGAGAGAACCAGCATTAAGTCAGTGTGCCAAGCTACACATCTGTCTAGCAGGTTAATGCCTTTGTGGGAAAAGGCAAATTCCATTCCAATTTATAATGCACAACAAATGCTTGTTGGTTAAAAAGCAAAACAAAACCAAAACCAGCACAGGGAAAAATCAAAGCAAAACAAAAAAACCCCACAAGATTTGCTACTCTGAAAATAAACTGTGGAAGGAAAGGAAAGGAAAAAAAAAGGAAAATAAAGGAAAACCTTGTTTTATTTTTTCTATGGAAACCATAACCCTACATAATGGAAACAGTAAAAATTCAAGCTCATAAGGATTTCTGATGATGGGATAACCCTAGGTTCTTTGTTCTGAATATAAATTGATACATTAAAATGTGCTCATAAGAGCTGCAGCTTTAGTGTGAGTAGCCAAGAGTACGAAACTCAGCTTCATAAAATGACACCTAATGTGAAAGCTATCCAAAAGACATTGTTCTATATGTTATCCAAAAAAAGACCCATTTGCTTCTGAAGCAAAAGTATGGGTAAAAAATACAGACTGCATCAGAAGCTTGTCAAGCAAAACTGGGCATGTATACATGTTTCAAAGTTGATGCTTCTTTATTACAAGTCTCTATAAGTTCAGTCAAGAGCCAGTTCCAAAGAAAATTAGCTTTTGCTGCTTTAATTTTCCTTTATGGAACAATATGGGGCATGAAAACACCCTTCTAAGTTGCTGAAATCACTCCTTCTTGCTCCCAAGAAAACTCAGGGTGAAATTACTGCCCTATACATTCAACTACAAAGTTGAAAGCAGGATTTTGAAGGGGAAAGCGGGTAACATCAGGCTCACTAGAAATGAGCCATAAGGTAGCATGCTGCTGTTGGAGTCCAGACCCACGGGCACCTTACATGCATTTATGCCTATGCCTGCAGCATGGGCAGCAAACAGGAGGAGCTTAATCTGGGCTCAACGTTAGGGCCACTGTTGTTTAATATCTTCACTGATGATCTGGATGAGGGGATTGAGTGCAAGTTCAGTAAATTTGCAGACAACACCAAGTTGGCTGGGAATGTTGATCTGCTGAAGAATAGGAAGGCTCTGCAGAGGGATCTGGACATGCTGGATTGATGGGTTGTGGTCAATGGCATGAGGTTCAACAAGGCAGAGGGCCGGGTTCTGTATCTGGGCCACAACAACCCCCTGCAACACTACAGGCTGGAGGAAGAGCACCTGGAGAGGTGCCTGGTGGGAAAGGACCTGTGGATGTTGGTCAACAGCGGCTGAACATGAACCAGCTTGTGCCCAGGTGGCCAAGGCCAGTGACATCCTGGCTTGCATCAGTAATAGTGTGGCCCAGCAGGACCAGGGCAATGATTATGACCCTGTATTCAGTACTGATGAGGCTGCACCTCGAATCCTGTGTTCAGTTCTGGGCCCCTCACTGCAAGAGAGACATTGAGGTGCTGGAGCGAGTCAAGAAAAGGGCAATGAAGCTGGTGAAGGGTCTGGAGCAAAAGTGTGATGGGAGCGGCTGAGGGAACTGGAGGCTTTACTGTGGAGAAGGCTCAGAGGGGACATTATCCATCCTTATGCTATCCAGACGGATCTCGACACACTTGTGAGGTGGGCTGGTGCCAGTCTTATGAAGTTTAACCATGCCAAGTGCAAGGTCCTACACCTGGGTCAGAGCAATCCCAGGCACAGCTACAGATTGGGCAGAGAAGAGATTCAGAGCAGCCCTGCAGAGAAGGACTTGGGGGTGTTGGTCGATAAGAAAATGAACATGAGCCGGCTTCAGTGTGCGCTCGCAGCCCAGAAAGCCAACCATATCCTGGGCTGCATCAAAAGGAGTGTGACCAGCAGGTCGAAGGAGGTGATCCTGCCCCTCTACTCTGCTCTCGTGAGACCTCACTTGGAGCATTGTGTGCAGTTCTGGTGTCCTCAACCTAAAAAGGACATGGAACTGTTGGAACAAGTCCAGAGGAGGGCCACGAGGATGATCAGGGGAGTGGAGCAGCTCCCATATGAAGATAGGCTGAGAAAGTTGGAGCTGTTCAGCCTGGAGAAGAGAAGGCTGTGTGGAGACCTCATAGCAACCTTCCAGTATCTGAAAGGGGCCTACAAGGATACTGGGGATGGACTCTTCATTAGGGACTGTAGTGACAGGACAAGGGGTAACGAGTTCAAACTTAAACAGGGGAAGTTTAGATTGGATGTAAGGAAGAAGTTCTTTACTGAGAGGGTGGTGAGGTACTGGAATGGGCTGCCCAAGGAAGTTGTGAATGCTCCATCCCTGGTGGTGTTCAAGGCCAGGTTGGACAGAGCCTTGGGTGACATGGTTTAGTGTGAGGTGTCCCTGCTCATGTCAGGGAGGTTGGAACTGGATGATCTTAAGGTCCTTTCCAACCCTAACTATTCTGTGATTTTATGTTTATCACTCTCTGTAACTACCTTAAAGGAGGTTGTAGTGAGGTGGAGGTCAGTCTCTTCTCCCAAGCAACAAGTGATAGGACAAGAGATAACAGCCTCAAGCTGTGCCAGGGGAGGTTTAGACTGGATATTGGGAACACTTTCTTCACAGACAGGGTCATCAGGGCAGTGGCGCAATTACTGTCCCTGCAAGTTTTCAAAAACTGTGTAGATGAGGCCCTCAGTGATATCGTTTAGTGGTGGTCGTGGCAGTCCTACGGTAATGGTTGGACTTGATGATCTTAACGGTCTTTTCCAACCTAGTTGATTCTATCATTCTATTCTGTGTTTTTTACCTGCTTTCCCTAGATACAGATATATTTGCAGATTTGCTTTTAGTTATAGTAGCACACTGGGAGTAGTTCTACCAGCTGTAGTGAGAATACTCTATATCTACCTCTTACACTGTATAACGAAGCCAAGATCTTGATAAACAAAATTTTAAATGATATAGATTAAATTTCCATTAACTGATTCTTACTTAACTTATGCTGATTTGATGTCAGTATAGTTCCAGGGATATACCAACAGAATTTGAAATGCTGGAAGTCTCTTGGGTTATCAGCACTGAAAGCATAGTTTTTTTTCCAATGTAAGTAAAGCTGGCTCGAAACTAATTGTATTAGGCTTTATACCTTTTCTGCCACAGCAGCTGGGGCATGAATGTTTTAAATTAGCGAAGGCAATTTCTTAGTGGAAACAAGCCTTGGTGGCCAGTTAGACAGGTAAGGAGAATAATCTCAACACATTTCATGAATGTAGGCAGCTGCCTAAAGAGGAGAAATCCTATTAGTGCCCAGTTAAAAGAATGGCTGTGTCATGAATTCAGTGCCTTTTAGAAGATCCAGAGGGACTCCTAGCATAGAGATGCAAATCCATAGGAAATTAGGATCCTGAATTCTAGTGCTCAAGGAATCACTTTTTGTGGAGGTGTTCTCACATAGGAATGGTGAGAAATTGGTCTCATTCATATTTCTGTAAATCAAGAATAAGCCCAGAGCAAGGAGATGGAGTCATCATTTGTAGATATTTCAACAGCTCCCATGACATCAGAATCTGAGTGCTTTCTGTCTCTACGTGGATCAATTATTGCCTGTGAGCTGGAAGATGCTAATATCCTCATTTCACAGATTGCATCTGAGACAGAGACTGGAGTAGTGCTTCCTAACAAGATTTAGATCTATAATTTCTATTGGTTTCACTACAAATCAAGGGACTTTAGATGCTCTGTAATAGGTAGTTTGCTCCAGAAAATATGTATTGGAGGATAGAATTGAGCTGACATGTTTTGAATCCACATTTACCTCTTTAATCACAGAGCCTACTTCCCTGGCTGGGGAAGACTGTGTTTCTTTTTCACTATGTAATAGCTGATGCAGCAAGTAAATGGGAAGGTGAGGGAGGAGAAGAAAGATGCTTTTATTTCCACTTTATCATTTTAGGAGGTGATCAAATATTGCAGTATTCTGCAAGAACTGAGTGAATAACAGAATCCATCGTCTGATGGCAGTTGCTCATTTGCAGTGTCTCACTTCAGGGCGTTGTTTCTTTCCTACGTTTCCAGAGAAAATTCCTCCTGGGTTAACGATGAAAAACTAGTCACAAATCAACACAACTCAGAATATATGAGAATCATAAAATATTGCAAAAGAAAGCAAACAGTACAAAAGACCTATGCTTTCATCATGCAGGGAAAGACCTCCAGAACACCAAGGAATTTTGGAGCTGTTTCAGAGTCTCTGAAATCATGGAACTTGGATATTTTTCCTCTTAAGGCTTTTCCTTCTCTCTTCCCTCTCTCCTCCCCAGTGAATCACTCAGTAAAATAATACATTACCTGGAAACACAGCAGGAGTCTTGGCCTTAGTATAAAAGAGCAGATTATGATGAGTATCATACTAAGGAATAGAGGGAATAAAGAGCATCAGCAGCCAAAAAAGATAGGCAATTTGTGGGATATGATGTAACTCAGACAAGATGTCAGTGATGGGGTGGAAATAAAGCCATGTCATTCACTGCGAATCAGTTATTCTCCTACAAAAACAAATCAGTGGAGCAATGAACCCCACAGTTGTATTGAGTCATGAGGTTTGGCTGTCACACAAGAAAGTGGTCATTTCACACTGCGCAAGGGCATGTGCAGTAGTCTAGTAGGGGTCTGAATGTCACACTGCAGGGCAGGCAGGCTCTCAGAGTTGAGGCAAAATTACAATTTCCATTATAATACCTTTATATTGAAGAGCTTATAACCCCAGCCAGAAAAATTTGCTTTGGGCTGAAATTGAGCTGACAATGTCTCAGCACAGGAGCAAGTATATCTAGTGGCGAGTACTCATCATTGTGCTGGGAGCAAGGTTTGATTTAATGAATGAGAGGAGTTAAGACCGTAATTACTCTCCTAGAAGGAAGGAGAACAAACAAAACATTAAATTGCACACAATACCAATTCATGTGGCTTTTTGGAAACACAGATATGAGTTACATCAGAAACAGATACACCTGTAAGGCAGCAAAGCTGCTGCTCTGTCTCATGGAGTTTGGCTTCATGCACTGATTGGCATTCTGAAAAGTCTGATAAACAGTACTTATTGTGCTCAGGCCTGAACTTCTGTCTCAGCCTTCAAAGCTGGACTCACTCAACCTTTCTGGTGCATCCTCAACTGCATAAAATTCACAGCAGTGATAATTTTACTTTCCTTAGATGGTGAAACGTAGAGGCAAAGAATTCCACTATGAGTCCACAGGGCAAAATTTGTCATCACATCTTGCTGTCACTACCATCATTTAAGTAGCTGTAGCAAAACAGTTTATAAATGGTGTTGGAGATTGAATTGCCCAAAGCCCTTTCAGGTTTATAATGATGCTCCAGGATTTTTTACAGATAATTTGGAAATACGTCTGTGTTCCTAATCACAACTTTTACTCCATGCTGACAGTGCTTCCCATCCTAACAGTCAACATTCATTACAAAGCAACCATTAACTGCAGAAGAGTTGAAATAGGGACATGAGCTGATACTCAGTTGGGTGGGCAGAATGGGTGATAAGTTTCTATCTGCATCTTTTCTCAGCTCTTTGCAAAGATTCAGCCTAAAGAGGTGGGTTCAGTGTCATGCTGTCAGTCCCCTTGCTGCTCATTGGCTCGTACTGTTAGTGAACACTTGGGGCTTCTAGGGGCTTGCCAAATGTCACAACTCCAAAATGAATTACAGCAGGCACAGATGTACTATTTTGCAGGAAAAAAAAAAAAAGAAAAATACCCAGAAAACAAGAGAAATGAAAAAAAACCCAAAACCTAAAAACTGTAGTAGAATGACTTTTCTTAGTGTTTCTATCTTATGGGCTTACATTGTAAGTCAGTGAGATAGTTGATAGCTAAAGGAGATGACAGTTTTGGCTAGGATTTTCAAAGAAGCTCAGGGGAGCACCATTACCAGTTATCAGTGATTATAAATTGCTGTTGGGGCTGTAACTTTCTTACAGAACAAGGAGCTTAACAAATCACTACAGTGAAAATGAAGTGTTGAAGTTGCAGCTTTTTGACTACCCCTAAGAGCTGCTACCAGCTACCCAGTAGATGAGCAGTACCTCAGTTAAGAAGGGAACTTTCTTATATACAGAAAATGCTATAGCAGCAAGAAACAGGCAATTACTATAAAATAACCAAGTGCCCACAGGTTCGTGCTGAGAGTAATGCTGCAGCAATCCCTGCCTGTACCCTTTAAAGATCACAGCCTCTGACTTGCTGCACAGGTACCATGGACTTGGAGGTATGCTGAGCTCCCAGAGACTGTAGTCAGCACACCATCTTATTCTTTCACCAAAAGCTTCCTTTGAAATTTTAAGCAGAGGCAGATTGTTACATGAAGGTGTGCTTCACTGTTTTGTAGCATTCATGGGTTTTATTATGTTCACAAGTGTGAGACTATATGATTGACTCACACATTCCTTGGATGAGTGGTCAAACACAAGTTCAAACTGTGGAGGTGAAAACCAGTTTCACTAATCCCCTGTCCTGCTTGGACTTGAAGGAAGAGCTTTCTATAACTTCTTAACTTGCAGGCATAAGGCGATCCTCTTTTGCTTGTTAATGTAAGTTAATGTATATAACTATGTTATGTATACATTAACTAAGTTAATGTATATATAATGTATATAGCAAGTTAATGTATATAACTATGATGTTACAACCTGCTGTTTGTTTTACTGAATGGTGTCACACAAACTAATTCTATCTGAACTCAGAAGAGCATGCATTTACCTACTATGTGTGGTTTTACACACATCTTCTAGTCCTGTGTGAAATATGCTTTGGTATTTGCCAGTTAGTAACCTAAAACCATCTTGGAACTTTTTAAAAGGATCACTAGCAAAAAAAAAAAAAAAGGCTTATTTTACCTATATACATATTTCAGTCTATGATTTGGAAACACCTACTCTATGGAATTTGTCCATCTATATATCCTTCAGCAGCTTTTCTCTCCAGGGGTCCCTAAAGGCTGCCACCAGCTCTGTCACACTGGGATTTATCCCGTGGAATGTTATAGCCCAGGGTGAGATAGTCTGATGCTAACAGCACTCAAAAGTGCACCTGCAATCATAATGCACTTACACAAAATGGATGGGGTAATGGAGCTGCTCACTTAAAGATACATCCCCCCATGGGTGACATTTGGACCAGACTACATGTTAGGCTAATGCTAAAACCATGGGGAATAAATGTCAGATGTCTCCAATGCTGTGCCCTAAATGAAAATACTGGTTTTAAATGGAGCATCAGTTACTCTGTCTCAAGTAAGGGTAGAGGATAAATATATTTGTGAATAATGATTGACCTAAAGCACTATCAAAGGTTCTGTTCAGGCAGATGTGCAAAATCCCTCTATCCTCTCCTCCCTTGAACACGGATATTTCAATGTTATAAATGTGGAGAAAATCTCTGGAGAGCAGATATTGCAAATAATATTTAATCTATAAACATCTCTCTTTAAAGGCACAGTCTGAGTTCTCAGTTTTATCTTCTTGACAAAGCAAAACAACTCAATTTTGAGCTTGCTCACATTGATTTTGCATCAGGGAATTCCACCAATTTCTGGGAAATTATTGATCTAAGTGAGATCAAAATCCATCCTTTTTTTTTTTTTTTTTCTCCTTTTCCTTCAAAATTCTTTTTTATCTATTAATAATGATTGTGCAATGTGGCTTATTGATTCTGACCTATTAATGACCAAGTGCTCTGGGGCAAACCAAAGTAGCTTAATGGGCCACAACACTAGCATTGATTCCTATAATGGAATCATATATGACCCAGAAATTAATTAAACTAATCATTCCCACGTAGCCATGTACCAGGAAGCCTCTAGTATCGTTGTCCACCTGATTACAGTATTGAAGCCCACACAAGTTCAAACTATGAAGGGATTATCTACCTCTGACATCTGTAAGAGGGGTTAACACACAGCGATGTTAGATGTAATCCTAACGGTGTCAGGTCGATGTACTGCAGTTAGGATTAAGCCAACTGTAAGCAATAGCAGTTTCTTGCCCTCATTTGTTCTTTTTCTTTATCTTTGCTGGGGTCAGATGGTTCACATTTGTGAAAGGGCATATTTCTTCTCAGTCCCTTAGAGACAGTAATAATTTCTTGCAGTGTTTACAAGTCTTGGTGTTTTTAAAATACATTTACAGTGCTTGGTTTCCTTAGTGAGCAGATCCAGATGTAGGATAAAAAGCTGAAGCCCACTGAGGGTGTGTGCTGAGTACAGTTGCAGCTTGTCCAAAGAGAGAAGGCCACAAATTAATTGTGTGTAATGACGTAAACCCTTGCCAAATGCCATGCAGGAGCTTACAGGGCAAACCAGAATCCGAAATAAGATCTGAAATGTGCTAACAGCAGATGCAACTCTCTCTTGATAGGAAAATGAAGGTGTTTTGAGGTCGTATGATTGGTATCATGTGAAAAGTGAGTGTGTGTGGCAGCTGGTGGCACTAGTGGGAACTAAACCCTCTTCTTAATGCCTTTGGATAAATACACATACACATACTGGTTTTTACAAGGCTAAAAGGTCTGTTTTCTTCGTCTGCTCTGACTTCTGTCCGTTTAAATTCATCAGTTTTCCGTGTTACTCCTGATTCACATAGGCTACATGAAGCTTCAGGCTGGGCCCTGTGTTTTTGTAAGTTGTTGGTTGTTAGTTTTTTTTCTTTACAGAATCTTTTTTCTATAATTCCACATGGGACTTTTTGTCTTTCCAGTAAAACCACTGTAAACCA
The DNA here is from genome assembly GCF_963264785.1 of Psittacula echo. Taxonomy (NCBI): domain Eukaryota; kingdom Metazoa; phylum Chordata; class Aves; order Psittaciformes; family Psittacidae; genus Psittacula; species Psittacula echo. The sequence continues at coordinate 6,802,628 of NC_137739.1, forward strand.
CTAAATTTCCTCCATGTACAATAATGTAGTGGTGAATGAGATTTGGCCTTCACAGAAGATTGAAGTCCAAAGGCTTAGAATTGAGCATATGTGTGGGAAATATTGAGGCTGAGGGAGCAAAATGCCTTCACAGAAGATGAGAGGTTTGCACAATCTCCCTTCCATCTTCAGCTAGCACGTTAACCTGAATGAAGAACACGGTCTATTCCATAACAACACCTACCCCATCTTTCTCTGCCACCTGGTTTTTGCAATTACTGGCAGTACCTTTGCTATCAGGGAGATATTTTCCTCTGGCACATGGAGTAATACTTCTGAAGTTACCTAAGCAATCCAGTTCACATGTCCTGCACCTCTCTGCAGGATAAACTGAATTTGGGGACCTTTGGGACATTGTCTTTGAAGTGTCTATCTGTCTTGAACTATCACACTAATGCAGACTCACCATCTGTTATCTCTATTCTGTATGCTGCGGATCTACTGAACTCAGCATCGTTCAGGAACCTCTGGAGACTATGTTTCATTGCCAGGTGCTGAAATCCCAGAAAAGAAGAAAACTGGAATTAAAAGGGGAAACTGGAATAGCATGTGGTGTGGTCACTCCACAGGTGAAGAGCAATGTCTAGCAATTGTTTCTGTTTGGAAATTGAATCTGTTCCAGCTGTAAAGTTGATAGCAATCACATGCACAAGGTTTCATAAAAAGTCATTGGTCTCATTCACTTTGTCTGCTCTAGTGTCTGTAGCCTTCATTTGGGATTAGCAGGGAAGAGATTAAGTCTTTCTTCGTAGGAGAAGAGAGACCACAGCTGCGTGCCCTAAGTACATGGTGGGGGTGTCAGGGCAGGGACAGCTGTCCTGAATTAAGGGATTCCCTTGTACATTCCCTTTGCTGTAGCAAGCTTGTTTGACTGAAGCTGAGGTGTGTGGAGGACTTGGTGAGGGTTTGAGGTAAGGAGAAAATTGTGCTTTTTGACTTTTCCTTTTCTTTCTGAGTGTAGTTAGTGTTGGGTGAAGTAGCAGAATTGCCTTTTTTGGAATGCTCTAAGCCTAGTTGCCGTGGGTTTTGAGGGGGCTATTTGAATGCTGGTTCTAGGAAGCTCTGTTTGCTTCCTGCTTCTGTGCTTTTTCCACTAAAGAAAAAATTAAATGGGCAGAGGACATCTCAGGAGATTAAACCAGAGAATGGAATAGGAGGAAAAGAAACAGATAGTGATGAAACAGACCAATAGGTCTGAGATAACATAAGGTATCTTAATAGAAAGCTTTATACACAAATGTCTGCAGACCTCAGACTTCTATTTCTTAATAAGTGGTCTTTGTTGATGTCTAGGTCTTGAAGCAAAGAGGTAGTTTCCCCAGAGCAGGACTCAGTCCTGGTAACAAGACCTCATTGCAACCCCTCTGTGCTTCATGTGTCCTGCACGGGAAGAGGCTGGTGTCCACCTGACTACTCATTTCTGCAAGTAGCAAGCAGACTTTCAGGAGTATTCCGGTATCATGGAGCTTTATAAGGTATGGATAAATTCTCGGAATAGCTGAGAGGCTGAGAGGCCTTTATTTTAATTCTTCTAGCCAGATATGATCTCTGTCGTGAAAACAGTCTGTACAGTGTGAGAAAAGAGTGAGTAATCATGGCGGTTTTGTCTCTTGGAAAGGGCAATTGACTGTATAGGGCTCATTAATTATCGATGCACACGTGTAAGAGGGAAATAGGGAGATTCTTTGTCTGTTTCAAACAGCTCTACAGAAGAAAATAGATGCTGAATGTGTCTGTCTAATCCCACCCTGGGGCGAATGCCCAAAGAATGGGCTGAACCTTGTGTCTGCTTGGTGTGCTTTAGGCACAGGCCAGCTGTGGATTAGCTTTGGCAAAGAAACAGAAGAATAATTATGCTTTGGATGGTCTCTTAAATCCTAGGCCACCCTTGTCTTCCACTGCCTTAAACACAGGTTTGCATTTAATCTAATGCTAAAATGGAAAGACACTTCAGTGGCTGAAGAGTTTTAAACGAGCAGCCTGTCACAGAGTAAGCACTAGGTTGCTGCTAGAGTAAGTGGAGCAGTAGAACGAGTCTTCTCTGTCTTGTGCTATGTGATGTGCTTGGACAGAGAATGATACACTTGGCCAGCCTCGGTTCATAAAGGTCATTGAGAGCTGCTCATTAGGAAGCAAAGATGAAAATGCTGTTACACTGCTTAATTCAAGGGCACTAGATGAGGCTGGAATCAACTGTTTAGTAATGCTGAAGATAATAAAATTGAAATATTGTAGCATCTGCCTGGGCTAGCCATGACACACAGATCAGTACAGAGCTTTAGCTGTGCTTGCAGTGAAGGAAACTCTTCTGTTCACTGAAACCTCTCTTTGGTAAGTCCTCCTGTTGCCTGGATGCTGGTCTATTCCTAGATGTCTGTCTTTGATGTAGGCACCTCTTGTGTCCAAGGGGTGTGAACAGTTTTAAAGGGAAGGACTGCTTCTTGGAAAGGTCAGGCAGGGCAAGCAGTCAGGGTGGATAACTCTGGAGGAATTAAAAGCAAAGGTTTTGCATGTTTCAAGTATATCTTAATTCTCCTGTGATGAACAGAGACCTGTTTTAATTTTCTCACTCATAAACATGACTTGCTTTTAAAAACAAAAGGAGAAATTTTATTTCTACTCCTAAATATTAAACTGCATTTATCAAAGCCAATTCAGGCTTGCCCAGTTCTCACTCAGACCTAATGAGCATTGGCCAATTAAATGTTTTTTGCTTTGAAAATCCCAGTCAAGGTACTGAAACACGAGAAAAACTGTTTCTGCGGTCTTTTAGCCCTATTCTAAGAAAGAATTTAGAAAGTATTCAGTTTAATTTGGCACTAATTAATTTTAAGCCAATTCTATATAAGCCATTTTCAAATTTAAAAATCTCCTTTTTGAAAAATGAGATCCATCACAGCTGTTGTACTGACACACTACAAGGCCAGCTTATGTTCCGTTTTTCTGTGCCTGGCAAAGGCCTGTGTGGTACCGTCCATGCATTGTGGCCATAAATTAATGTATGAAAAGCTTATTTTATTGATGTTGCTGTTTACTGATGTTCCTTTTCTCCAGGCTGTATGTGTATGTAAAATCATAGCAATGTTATATCCTAGGAGGTGGGCTTGGGTGTAACAGAAAAATTACCCAGGATTTAAGCCAAAGCCAAGAAATTGAGGCTTGTGACTTGTGGAAACATGGCTTTAATTAAAATGTTATTCATACAGCATTAGCAGCACACAGTGCCTTCTCTGCCAAGTAGTTTTCTTTGTTGCCAGCTTTTCGATGCTGCTTACTGTATTGGTGTCATTGAACTGTGCTTAATTAGCTGGAACATGTATGTATATTCAAACTTTTGTACAGTGATGCTACACAGAAAGCTGGCTTGAGTGGTTTACTCCTGATTTATACCTATTTTTAGATGATGTTAGCTATATTTAGATTCCTTATCTGGTAAATGCAAACGCTACATGTCCAAGCTCTTGAGTTTCTGAATGACTACTTCAAATGAATGCGAATGAGGTTGTAAGAAGAGTGGCTCCTGGATTCTACAAGCAGAGGTCAATAGGACAACCGTCATCAGTTGTGTCAATGTATAGCCAAATAATATTTCCGAAAACGCTCAAGCATATAAATAACAGTCCCAAGGAGAAGGAACCTCTTGTTTAACTTGATATAATGAGAAGGATAGGTTTTTGCCCTGCTAAAATGGTGGAAATTCTTCTTTGTCCCATTAAAATAGCTAGGCAGTCCAAAGAAGTCTAATCTGGGCAGAGACAGAATCATAGAAGTTTGTAGAGCAGTCTGTGACATGTGACTGTGTTTTTCTGGGATTAGCTGAAACAATTTCCCTGGGAAAAGATCAAAAGTGTCTTCTGGGTCATCAGGTCCAATCCTGGGTAATTTCTCTTGACTTCCCCCAACACTTTAATTTCAAGCTGTGCTGAGCCAAAAGGAGTAGGTGGGAGGCATGGGGAGATTAGAGTGGAGGAAAGACATCATTACAGCATATAGTTTGTGTTTCCATGTGAAAGAGGGAAAGGCACCCATACAGAAATAGGGAACGCTGCCACCTTCAAGTTACACTTATTGCTGCCAGTTCTACAGCAGAATTGGTGGAGAGGGGATACTCCTGGCCTCACAGTGCCCTGACCCAGGCCATAGGCTGGAGAAAGGCTTGTGGACAACCACAGGAGTGATCTGCCTACGGGCTTCTCCTGCACAGCCACCATTTGAGATCCACCACGAAACGGAGCCAGTAAAAAGTTAAACAAAATGCAGCCAATAATGCTTCACTTATTTTTCTCTTTCTTTCCCCTCCTCCTCCCATGTGCTTTTATTTTCGTCTTGAGCTAAGTAGAAATTTTTTTTATTATTATTATTTTTTGGCTGAGCTTATGTTGTTATTTGATTTTTATACGATCCTCAGGTATCTAATGAAATTGCCACATGCTCAAGGGAAAATAAGTTTCATAACAGAATGTCAGAAAGATGTTGCTAAAATCCTTTAGGATAGGGAAAGGATTAGAAGAAGCAAAAAATGCAGAATAATGTAGGCATTAGCTTAAAGACAACAAAGGGTTCCTAGTCCACTGGCATACCAGAATCCAACAGAAGTATTCATAATTGCTAATAACAAAAGGCTGGTCTGTTATAACAACTCCATTCAAACTAAAACACATGTAAAGCTTGTGTGCTAGTGAGTGTGTTTTGATGATAGGTCTGGTTTAAACCTAATCTGCTGAAATACAGATGGGATAGGAACAATGCCTTCTCTAGGGATCAACAACTTTGTCCCTGAACAGACAGCCTTATATAAACACCCATAATTCTGTTAAAATTCATGCAGACAGCTTGGATTAAAAAGAAACAAATATCAAGCTTTGTAAAAGCTCATGAGCAACAGGAACTAGTAAAGCCATTGTGGGGGAAAATATACTCTGAAGCATATGCCAGTGTATACTAAATCAAGAAAATTAATATTAAACACTATAGGTCACAATAATGAGCATATGTTCCACCTTCTGAGAAAATAGCTAGAAATTCTCCTTTTAACAGTGGACATCTTTAGTGTGTTTTTTAATCTATTTTTTAAAAAAAACACTGAACTTTTCACTTAGGTATTCAACAGAATACCTCTACAGAAAAGTGCTTTTAGCTTGGAGCTTGCTTTGTTTTCACTGGTACTAATTTATTCATCTGGGAATAAAGGTGATTTATCCAGAAGACTTAGATAGCTGTAGCTGTGTAGGTATATTTTCACTCAGGATAGAGATGAAATCACTCAAGTATTTGTTGCCTTCCAGTGTCTCTTGGCTCATCAAAAGGGACAAAAACTGTGTCTCTTGGAGTTGATGCAATGGCCTGGGGAAATCTTAGACAGTGGTTTACCTGGTGGCATAGAGGAAAAATTCCTTCTCCAACAGGGCGACTGCTCAGCTTTGCGGAAGAAGTCTCTCTTGTCCTGTGCTGACTTTACTAGGCTGTCCTGAGTTGATTTTTTTTTTCGTCTTTTTTTCAGTCTCTCAATGAAGTAGACAAAGGGAGCTTCGGAGAGGTTGACATATTCCCCATGTTCCCAGCTGACGTGGGACAGTTGAATGTTTCTTCAAATTTCTGCTCTTTATGCTTCTGTCATATGCTAGGGTTTTTTATCCTTGTTAAAGGTTCTGGGAAAGGTTACGTGTGAGACATTTTAGGCCTGACAAGACTGACTTCAGCCTTCTATTTTTAGGGTAGGCTTTAAGATTGTGGGCACCCTATTTGGGAAGTCTCTGCTGCATGACAGATCAGTTTAAATGTGGTATTTGAGACATATTTTCTACCTTTACATATAGGAACATGGAGGAAATCTGTAGGAAGCTTCCCATGTTGGCAGGAGAACATGAGAAAAAATAGCCTGTGGGTCTGAAATCCAGCATACGGCCAGGGATGTCAGGCTGAGGAACTTGCTGAGGGCAGACTTTAGACTTCCTGAGCTAAGAAGCTGTTAGTTTTTCCTACTGTGTTTGAAGAAACCAAAAGCACTCTATTTTCAAATAAATGAGATTATATTAAAGGTACACCTGACAGGTACTTGGTTTCAGTAAAAGAAAAATGAAATCTTGCAAAGTCTGACCAATTACAACAGTCCAGATAAAACACTTGAAAGGAGGAAAGTTTAATAAGTGTTTATGCAACTTCCTATTTAAAGTGCTTTCTCTTTCAAAACTCCTTTTCAGCGGATTTTAATGAATTTTCCTACTTGGAGCCATTAAAATGAGCACACCCATTCAGAAGGATGACTACCCCTGAGCTAACAGCCTTTATTTTGCCAGCTTCCCCTAGTTCTTGACCTTATCTTCAGCCCCTATTAGTGACCTTTGGGCAAGACTCTACTGTGACTTAAACCATTATTTAAATAATGTGTGACAGCTCTCTGAAATAAGACTGAAAATTCAGCTAACCTTGAATTCAAAAAAGCATTCTCTAGGGGCTTGGTATTTAGCTCAGTTTTCAGTTTCAGCACTGCTTACTTGTGTTGGAAAAGTTATTTTTGGTTGCTTTCTGTGCTTCATTATAATTCTGAAAATGACTAATTTGATGTGACATTTACTAATGTAGTATGATCAGACATAATTTGATCTTATTAACTTAGATCATACCATATTAGCAAACATCGGATTCTATTTGAGAAATTTACACATGCTGCAAATGTGGATACACCTTGAAATCATACTGTATTAGTATAATTTGTCAGCTTAATGTTATAGTTGGTAAAGAATGTCAGAATATACTGCAATTTATAGCTACCTACTTACAGATCTGTGAAGGTTCAGATTGACTGTGCTGCTGTCATATAGTTTTTTCACTTTAAAAACGAACTTGATGTTTTCCTGATCTTTGGAATTCCTTTCAGTGCCTTGTGTATTAGTATCTGAAATCTAAGTTTAACTAAGTGGACTAAGGAACTTACCCTGCCACTCCATGCATGTGTGATGATGACCAGTGTGGCCTGAGAAGTTTGCTAGGTACCAGTTTTATAAGGCAACTTGTGTACTTGAGATAAATCTCGTGTTTGCTTCTTCCATTCTCCTCTGGAGACGTGATTTTTCTTTGGCAGCCCAGGCTGTAACTAGAAGCTTATCTTCTGTGTTCCTGTGAGAAACCCTGTCTCCTTGTCACTAGAAGATGTCTCTGCCTGTGGCAGGGGGGGTGGAGCTAGATGAGCTTTGAGGTCCTTTCTAACCCAAACTACTGTACGATTCTATGAAAAGCTAGGTAGTGGTTTTCAGTCAGCAGTTGTGTTAGATGTCAGTTGTGTACTATGAGGAAGATGTTGATGTTTTAGGTTAATCCTCTTCTCATGGCACCGCAGATTCTGCAGCAGGGAGTTAGTATGAAAGTAGGATTTGGGCAGTTCTAGATCCTCCAGAACAGGTATGTCCCTTTTAACCAGGCTTGAGAAAAATTAGGTTGATGGAACTGTGTGGTAACATTGGAAGGCATGAACACCATTTTGCAAAAATTAAGTCAGTGAAGCATGTGCCAGACCATGAAAAGTGCCTTTATATACTCGCAGCCTCCCCTGGGGCCTCAGTAAAAGTGCCCATCTGCACTCCAGGACAGTCAGGGACTAACACTTTTTGCTTTTGATGATTCAGGATTTGCATTGCAGGTGTCCTCCAAGCTCTCCACTTAGAGAAGTTAAATGAACAATGTCTAAAGTAAGAAGGGCATGAGCAATGTCTAAACAACCTTGGAGCTCTTGCTTTTCAAATAGTTTTTCCCCAGACTAGATGCGTTATTGTGTCATCATGATATAAAACAGAGCTTGTGGGTGGTGGGAAGATGAAGACCATGAACACTTGAGTTTCACTGGCCAACAGCCACGGTGAATGTTGGGCTTGAGTGTATGGCAGGATGGGAGGGATGAGGGCTTAACAACAAGGCTGTTGTTAGTCCAAGATGTCTAATGAAAAGCGCAAACTGTTTCCCAGCTGCAGTAGAATTAAAAAGAATAGTTAAAAACTTGCTGTAAAAACGCTGATTCTGACTGCAGCGATATACTGGCATCTGCTGTGCTAGATGAGCCAGGACTTACTTTGCACACAGTAAACCTCAAACCATGAGGCTGAGCCTTGCTGAACTCAAAGGGAATTGCTTCTATGCATCTGACTGTATGAGCATTGCAGGATGAGGGCTGAAGATTAAGCCTTCAACTGCAGACTGCAGGACATGAGTGATATGTGGTATTTTGACTTGGTTTTGTTTGTCAGAATACACAGGAGCTGTAGAAAAAGCTTTCGTTTTTCTGTATTTCAAAGTCTTATTTAGATGTCAGGTTACCAATTTGATGTAACTTTTGCAAAAATCCTCAATAAGATCATTTGAAAACCCTCACTGAAGGAGTAAAATTTTACTGAATAAAAAACTGGGTGGATACTGTCCTGGTTTAGCAGTAGCAGTCGTTTTTTCTCCTTCCTAGTAGCTGGTGCAGCGCTGTGGTTTTGACTTTCGGCCTGGGAACAGAGCTGATAACATTGATGTTTGGTCTGACCAAGGACTTTGTGAGTCTCATGCTCTGCCAGGGAGGAGAAGAAGCCGGGAGGAAGCAGGGACAGGACACCTGACCCAAACTAGCCAAAGAGGTATTCCATACCATAGCACGTCATGCCCAGGATGTAACTGAGAGTTACCCGAAAGGGCTGGATCGCTGCTGGGTGGGGGTGAATTATCGGTCGGCAGGTGGTGAGATGTTGTATTCTCTTCCCTTGTTATTTCCTTTATCATTATTATTATTATTGGTGGTAGCAGTAGTGATTTGTATTATACCTGAGTTATTAAACTGTTCTTATCTCAACCCGTGGGAGTTGCATTCTTTCGATTCTCCTCCCTGTCCCTCCTGGAGTGGGGGGAAGAAAGGGTGTGGGGAGAAGTAGACTGCGTGGTTCTAATTTACAGCCTGGGCTTAAACCACGACAAGCACCTACAATAAATAGGGTGTTTGAACTCTCTTCATTGACTGTGATTTTGAAATAATATCTTCAGTTTTAACGAGACAATGGTTTTGATCCAAAACTGATAGTGTTGCATCTTTTCCAATAGATTCTTCTCTTTTGTGTTGGTTGGTTTTTTTTTTTTTTTCTTTTTCATGCTCTGGTTGGAAAATAACAATCGAAAACAATTCTATGCTCCAAATTCCTTTTGATTCCACTAGATTGTTCCAAACACTGAACAAATCCAGCCAGTTGTCAGCCCCAGTTTCTGTTACTCTGATGCTTTACATCTCTGAAGACAACACTGCCTCCTGCTCTGCTCTTTTAGATATGTGATGCTGAAACTTTATTTCAGTTGGTGGAAATATGTGGAGGTTTTGTCCGGTGATTTGTGTTTCCAGGTATGCCCAAAAATGAGAGGTCTTAAACCTAAACTGCCTTCACAATATTGCTCAGTGATGCAGGCATGTTAAGGAGCTGTTGGTACAGAATATATTTCTCATTTTATCACATAATCACACATGGAATAACTCACACATTTTTGCCTTTAGTGAATTCTACAGATGAACAGAAATAGGCAAGAACTTGCTCCTGACTTACACCAATTTTCCAAATTTTCATTTTGGCAGAAACTTGGTTTTATTATTTCTGACTTTGCCTTACATATAGCTATTTACAGTCTTTACAGGTACTGCATTTGCATGGTACTTCACACTTTGTATTTATTTTAGGTAGAATAACTATTTCAGTTTAGATCAAAATACACTATTTTGATTAGATGCTTTGTTGAGATTAAGTTTTATCTACTTCTTGCATTGTTGATTAAGACAACAATTGTGGTGTATGTGTAAGTGTGGACGAACATTGTCTCAGCCTCAGTGTACATAATGGTAACCAAGAGGAAGAGAAGTTCAGGAAGAATGACACTAGGTTTTCAATCTAGATGTTCTTCTAGAGTGGTGGATTATAATTTCATGTGTATGCTTACATACAAATTTAAACATTTTACATTAAAGATTTATAAACACATAATGTTCATTATGATTTTATCATTTGAGAACATGTTTATTTTTAGCCACCTGGATTCAGTGTTTCTCAGACTATCATGTGAGCGAAGGTTGCAACTTGTATTGAAGTCTCAAGGTTAGGCTGATTCTTTAGGCTCCAGTTCTTGCTAGGGCTCCAAATTGTGATATGATTCCTTCATAGGAAGATGCAGGAAGGAGAAGACATGCATTGTGTTTCAGTTTTTCTTTCTAATGAAGTAGGCTCAGATGGAAAAGTAACAGTGTTCTTTGAGAAATGCAAGCTGTCTAAGGTCATGTTAGTCTCTAGGCATTGACTATGCCTAGCCATACTAAAGAAATGCGTTCTTTTTCCCAGATCAACTGGTATGTAGTGGTGCATGTTGCTCTGGAGCAGGCTGACAGTATCACCGTCGCCATCTTAGTATTTGAAGCTTTTCCTGACTTGATGCGTGTCAAGCATATGTGTCTATGTGCTCACTTAACTCTCTAGCTTGAAATGTGTGGCTTTTCACCAGTTTACTATCCTGCACACATCTTTAGTTTAACAACAGGTCCCATAATAGTGAGATATAGCCAAGAGCAACGTACACACCATCTGCTTTTCACTTCTGGGCCTGTCTTTTTCCCCAGCTTGGGGATCAGGAGCATTGTGTCAGGCAGAACAATTGCTCCAGATGAGGAACTGATGTCAAAGATTGTCATGGTTTAAGCCCATGTAACTCAGTAGTAGTAACTAGAGGCAGTACTCAGAGCCACGCAGCTGCTCCCTCCCTCCCTCCCTCCTTTCTTCCTGCCACTGCTCCCAGAGGGATGGGGAGGAGAACTGAAAGAATGTAACTCCCATGGTTTGAGATAAGAACACTTCAGTAACTAAGGTATAACACAAATCACTACTGCTACCACCAATAATAATAATGATAAGGGAAATAACAAGGGAAGAGAATACAACCGCTTACCACTTGCTGGCTGAATCCAAGCCTGACCCAAGCAGCAATCTGGGCCTTCCGGATAACTCCACCCAGTTCATATACTGGGCATGACGTGCTGTGGTATGGAATACCTCTTTGGCTAGTTTGGGTCAGGTGTCCTGTCCCTGCTTCCTCCCGGCTTCTTCTCCTCCCTGGCAGAGCATGAGACTCACAAAGTCCTTGGTCAGAGTAAACATTACTGGGCAACAACTAAAAACATCGGTGTTATCAGCGTTGTTCTCAGGCTGAAAGTCAAAAACACAGCACTGCACCAGCTACTAAGAAGGAGAAAAATGACTGCTACTGCTGAACCCTGGACAAAGCCATAGACTTCTCATTGGCAATGGCAGCATCATTCAGGAGGGCCATGTCTGTTCCTCTTGTCTTCATGTCTCAGCATTGCACAGGAGGAGCACTCTGTGGTGGGTTAGTGCAGTCAAGGCTAAATCATTCTCCTGTCTTTGAGTTAATTATTGTCTAAAGTAACCAGAAACCTAAATGGTTTTAACCATTTTCACCTTTTTCTGGTGCTAGCTTTCCAAGTTTATAAAGCTTTTTCTATGAGATCTGTAAAACTCTACTGGAAACTTGTTTCAGAAAAATACACTTTTCAGAGTCTGATCCAGATATTAAAGAGTTGTTTTGAGGATTGAATAGTATCAGATCTGGCCAAGGTACATACTAAATCTGCACTGTAAATTAAATGTAAAAGAAAGCAAGTTATGAACATAAAGACCATTTTTCTTAAAGTAATGCAAGTGCCCTGTTAATTTCATCATGGGATTAATAGTTCATCTGCTAGTAGTTCAATGGAGGGAGAATATTCACATAGGGTTTTGGTTTATTCTGATAGTCTATCAACCTTTGTAGCTGTGACCTGCTGTTAGATACAAAAGAGGTGTTGAAATGAAGTTAGGTCTTTAGATTACATAGACATGTGGACTATTAATTGGACTTTGTGTGATCAAACTTCTGTAGATTCATATTCAAATACTGCTAGTGACCATTTAAATACCATTTCAAATAAAATCCAACCCATAAGTGGTACATGACAATGAGTAAGCGGGGTTGGGATTGGTTATGAGTTATATGTATTGAATAGGCAGCCATGTGGAACAGCTCTGAATTATAAAACCCCCATTTTGGACTTTGATTCTTTGTCTTGGGCTGCAGACAGAAGTGTCTTCAACTAAAATTCACTCTCTCAAAAATAAATAAAAGATGATGGACCAGAATATTTCCTTTAAAAGCAGTGTTTGCTTTTGAGCAGTGATGTAAAGTTAACTGCTTCACATGGTAACAGCTTACTTATCATCTATATAGAAAGTTATGAACAGAGTAATAAGAGTCTACTGGAAAATACTTCTTGGGTAGTTTGGATGGATCTTCAACCTTAATGCTAAGAAATAAGATTCTCACTTCTCCACATTTATGCCTTTAAGTTTAAGAATTAGCGTATTCCAGGATTATACTAGTTTCTGGTGTCAGTAGAAATGATGAAAAAGTTGGAATGATTTGTGTAGTATCATACCTAGCTGACCCTGCTCATGCCTGGCTGTTCCCAGGCCTCCACTAGATTGTATCTTTTAGTAAGGTGGGAGCAGTGCCCTGTACCTATGCACTGCCATTTGTGTGGAGTAGTGTTCCACCAACCACTCCCAGTCTCTTGGCTTTATAGTTTCAATCTTGCTTGTATTGCTAGCTTTAAAAATACCAAATGTGGACTTGTGAGGGTGAGAGCAGCATTCACCTTGGGGAGCACAGGAAGTGAAACTGGAGGAGAGGAGCTGCTGATGTGTAGAGATGAAACTACCCTGATGCTAACACTCCTGCAACAGAGGAACTGTAAAAGCAAACCAGATTGAATCTGCCACTCCTGTCATCTGTCCTTTCTGGCGTTACAGGACTTTGTTTCTATACACATTCTACAATTCCTCTCCTTTCTGCTCCTTCTGAAAAGTCACTGCTGGTAAGGAAAATGGGGTGGGAACTCTGGCTTCTTTTGATGCAGTTATATTAATTCCACCTCTATAGAAAAGTCAAGGGACTTTACAGACTTACTTCTTTTGAAGCTCTGTATGCTCAGTTCAATTCTGTACTCTTCCTGCCAGGCAAGAAGGCTCCATTGCTTTGTAGTGCTGCAGTCTTTAAACAGCAATTCACTGCTCTTAATACTTTGAAAATGGACTACTCTAACTATATATCTGGGGTTTTTTTTCAGCCCAGCAAATTTTTTGCTGGAGGGCAAATATCTGTTAAGATTAGGTTCTCAGTTGAACTAAGATCACACTTGAATATTCACTTTTAGAGGTGCATCTTGTTTATGCAGTGGCTCTCTAATTGAAATCCTACCTGCTGGATGCCAAATTTTAGGTCAAGTTTTAACTAATCTCTTTTGATGTACACTTGGTTAATTCTGTCTGTTAATACAGCTTGCTTCGTATGATTTGAAGGCCAACAACGCATCATGTCACCCAACTGTTACAGGAAGGAAGGCATTCTCTGGATAATCCCATTGTCAGGCACTGAATAGGCATAGTTGTCTTTTCTACGTGTAACATTGCAGTCCAGTCAGGATTAAAAGCATGGCCATTTTGGCGTTATTCATACAATTACATATAATATTCCAGGGCTGTTATAGATGTTAATGGAGAAAAGTGATTTTAAGCACTTGCTCACTTGCTTAATACCTTCCAGGTTTGCTTGATTGACAGATACCTCTGTAGTTCTCATGCACAGGTAAGGCTCAAACACCCACTATAGCTGAGCTAGCTCACCTGTACCCAAGAAAAATTCATACCTTTGCAGTTCACTTCCTGATCTTGGGCAGCTTTTTTTATCCAAGTCTCATAATTTATCATGCTGGGCCTATGCTACAGACACTCCAAAATGAGGTTGTTCACCAGTGTGAAAGCACCTGACATTGCAAAGTTTAAGAAGCTTTGAACTACTGGGCAGAACTTGTATCAGAATTGTGCCGGACACATCTTGCCCCCAGATCTTCCCACTAATTTATAAACCTACATGATATGTGAGCAGAGCTGTTTTAGATGGACATGCTGATTCATATGTTCATAGAACAGTGCATGCAGCTTTTTATTATGAGTTACAAATGGTGTAGCTGGACAGCTGAAAGGATGATGGCCTGTGCAGGCTGTACTGACTGTTTTAGCAGCAAAGCAGAAGTGTGATGAAATACCAGTTTTAGAGCAGCACAGATATTGACTTTTTCCTCCAAGGTCATGGGTAATGAAATTGGGAACATTGGACCAAAAGTGATCCCCTACATCAATGTGTCTAGTCACCTACTGAGTTATTTAATCACTTCTGTGATCTTTATAGAGTTGATCTCTAAATATAGTTAGCATCTATGATAGATATATTTCAGACAGATTATTGATGAAGTAGTAGAAATGAAACGTGTGTAATGTCAAGTCTTCTATTCATTGGTCACTATGCTGAAGCTGGCAGAATTAGTGGCCTAAAAGCAGTTCTCTGCAGAACTTTTCACATGCAAATGTCTAATTCCTGGCTTTATCACAGGAGCTTTAAAATACAGTGAAATAATCAATGTATTCTCCTTTTAGAAAAGTACATGATGATAAATGCTATCACTTGAAATTAATTTTTAAAAAATCACTGCAGCTGGAAAGAATGAGATTTAATTCCACCCAATCTCAGCTGTTTAGTATTATGCAAGGGAGGGTTTTCTGGGTGCAGGCTTTTTTATTTTTATAGTGCATTTTCATTAAAGTGTATCTAATGTAAATATTGGAAACATTTTTCGGATGTAGATTCTCTTACATGCAGATATTATAAGGTAGTTTTGGACTTATTGGAGCAAAGTCAGATGTGCCATTACCTATGTCACACCATATGACTAGAGGCATGCTTAGGATTCTTGGCCACTTTAATTCCAGTGAATTCTTTTCAGCTAGGCTTCCTAGTCTGTTAGAAGTTGAATAAAGAAAGGAGGATCGTGGGAGGGCTATTCTAGCAAGGAGAAGGTAAAGATTATTGTGGCACTCTCCATGGATTAATCCATTAGTCTCTATTCTTCATGTTTCCAGGACATGAATGCTACAAACCATTCTAATGAGAGTTGTGTTTCAAGTACCAACTGTCTAACACAAATTTTTGATATGGTAGGAGTCTGTCTCTTGCAGGCAGCAAAATCTCTTCCATTTTAAAAGTAACTACATAAAAAATTGTGGTCTATCCTAATTTGAATTCAAAGCTGAGAGGTAGGTCCTGATCAATATTAAATCACTTTTCTGAATGAATGGCAGTTTTAATCATTAGTTAGTCCTGAAACTGGCTGGTTCATTCAGAGAAATTAAGGTTTGAAAGAGGCGTCTGTAGAATCACTCCAGAAAACTGAACATCCTCTGAGGGGAAAAAAGAAAAAAAAAAAAAAGTAAAAGCATAAATTGCAAGATAATTAAATAAATGTAAAACTACCTTTCTGATTTGGAATTAGATTTTCTCATTTTGATCTAGAAAGCTGATTTGCCCTACACGCTCCTTTAAATGAGCGCTGCCTTCAGCTATTTTTTGGCTACATAGACCACCACAATAATAGCTAAGCTGTTCAAATGTTATTCATTTTATCTTAATGATCTGTTTTGAAAATTAGCTGCTTTTTCATGTGTGGGAAACTGAGTCATAGAGAAATAAAATGTCCTGGTCACAGCTGTATTAGATCTGTACAGGAGTTGGGAATGAAGTGTAGATCTCCTGAAACCATCTGTGTGGCTTGACATGCGAAAAATAAAACATGATTCAAGGCAAAGCGGGTTGCTAAATAAACAATTGGATCCTAATCTTTGTCCTGACTCTTTCCACTCTGCTTCTAATCCTACTTTATGCTCTCTGTTCCTAAGCCAAGAGCCAGAGTGAACACAAGAAGGGGTAGCATTTTTGTCAACGTATTTTGGGTACCATGAATAATTCAGAATTTTACTTCTGTGTTGCTCATGTGCAGTCATCACCTGGGAGCAAATAAAAAGAATAGTGAGGGTGATGATTAGTTTCTGGAGTGGCTACATGAATTGTGATGAGGTTTGACTGGGTTCTAGATGCCTGCAAAGGTTTACAAATGTAGTCATTGCACTGTATTTTCTATGTGTGGTTATTTTCTGGTACATCCTGAGCCCTTTCCTGCCCGTTTACTGGTTGTACTGTCTTAAAAGGATAGAATTCTACTGTTGTGTTATGGCTACAGGGACTTTTCTCCCCCCTGATATTTCTGTGTTGTTGTTACATTGGTTAAGAAAAATAAGGTTTTTTTGACAGCAGTCCCATAGTATACGTCTATGCTTAGATGAAACATCCATTTGAAGACATTGATTAAGAACTGAAAAGAGATGTATGCAACCATGTCTGTCTGCAACACCACTTCGAAGCATGCACTTGTTCAGGATAAAATTAATACAGATAAAGGTCCCTTGCAGTGGTTGAGAGCCAGAGTGGAGCTTTTGCTGGTGTGTAATATTTAGTGTTGATTCACTTGGCACAGTGAGTTTATGTGCCTGCCCAGGGATGGAGTAGCATGGCCTCTGGGCATTACCCATGAGTTCACCTTTTTTTTTTTGAAGGAAGTGATGCTTGTTCATCTTCAACTGTGGAAAATGTTCCTGGCAGAGCCTTAATGCAAAAGAAAAGGCCTTTTGGGGACCAAAGCAACTATGTGAGCCCTGTAAGACTTGTAAGTGTTTGGTAACTAACATCAACATCCAAGCTTGTGGAAGGAAAATGGGAAATGCCTTGCAGATGATATGCTTCAGCCAAGCTGATTCCCTGAAACTCAGCTGCTGCAGAATGACAGCTCTCAAGGTCACGCCAAAGAGATGTGAAAATGCATGGAAATAAACCCAAAATGTAATCTCTGGCAGACTGTATAGAAAGATCCAGTTGTATAAGAAATCCGAGGTAACACAATATTTTCTGTAAAGCAGAAAACTCTTTGTGGTGTGAGCAAAGCTTCTGAAATAACGTCTTCCTCTCTGCTTTTCTTCTTCTTTCTGCTCTCATTTTAATGGCCATTAGATGATGTGCTACCCACTGGCTTCAAACCACCGCAGGGATCCCGCAACGAAGGGCAGACTTCCCACAGCAATTCTGGAGGGCTTAGCAGGGCTTGTTCACTCTGAAGCATTTCTTTTCTTCAAGTCTTTTCCCTCCTTCCCATGGCAATCTTTTGCTGTGTGCTCTTGCAGACACTGTCTGCTCTTAGTGTGTTTACTGATTTCCAGCTTTTTCCACTGGCAGTGCAAATTCAATCAGAATTTCATATTAGTTCAGCAACCCACAGCAAAAGTAAAGGCCAATAATATTGGAATATGATAATAGCCTTGTGCACAGGCTTGCAAAATTTGCTGTGGTAGCTTGCATGCTATTACCTAAAATCTCTTAACATTTATGCATAGCCTAACCAAGCAGGGTAAAAAAACCCTCTATCTCCAGAGCTTTTTCGAGGCTAGATTAGACAAAGTCTGCTAGGAATACATTTGATGGTGATTTGGGTTTGAGGGCATACATTAGGTGACTTTTCAAGCACTGCTTTTCTAGGATTTCGTGTTTCTTCTGAGGGAAGCAGAGGAAGGAGAGTTTCATTTGTTGGCAGTGTTGTAAATAGGTTTCTCTTACTTAACTACATGTATGAGTGCAGCTGTCCACAAGCACCATGCACGGGAAAGGGGCCATCCCCTCATCTTCTGGATGTGGCACAAGACAGCAGCCTGTCCCCCACTCTCCTGCTTGCTCTGTGCCCATTTGTGGGGGCTTCTGTCAGGGTGATGGAGCCAGTTGTCACATCGTTTCTGTGGGGACAGAAAGAAGATCAGACACCATGGCTTGTATCAAGGGGGACAGGGTGCTTTGGCCAGAAAGCCAATAGGAAGCGAGGGATTTATCTAGAAGCACTGCCAGGCTATTCAACATAAGCTTCCAGCTTCCTTCCCATGCCCTGACTGAAAGTGCAAATACAACTAAGCAGTCTCCTGGCTGCTAAAATCAGCCTTTCAGCAAAAGGAGAGCTGTGTCTTGCTGGCTGCAGATTGCTGCTCCTTTTTGTCTGGTGGCACTTCCACAACTCCCTGAGCTGTCTGGGAAAACTGGTTGTGTTTGTCCAAAACTACTCCACTCCTCCGTAGCACTGAGCCTCATACTGCCAAAGAGGAGGTTAGGCAGCTGCCCTCCTTCATTCCTCCTTCTGGGACAGAGCAGTTGTGGGCTAGGTTGATGATGCATTGTGTATGGCATGCAGCAAATATAAAAATTGGCTTGCGGAGCATGCTGCAGTATGCCTTCAGATGGGTGGAGATGGGTCTGTTGGACTGGTAGAGCAGTCTTCTCTAATGTCTTTGAGAGTATTGCTTCTTGGAAGGAGCATACTTGGGAAGGCAGAGAGTGGGAGCAGAGGAATTGGGAATATCCTTTCATGGATAGGAGGAAATCGAAGGCAGCAGTGTCTAAGCTGAAATAAACTGAAAATAAGACAAGCAAAAGCTGTACAGGATGCTCAGAGACACAGCAACCAAAATGGTTACCATCATGCTGGAAACAGCAGGTACAGCTCCTTCTGGACATGTGTTGCTGGGCTGGGTCAGTGGCATTTCAAAGACCATGATGTGGCTACATGAGACTACATGGAAGGCAGTGAAAATTGGCCCTGTTAATTTTTGTGCTTTGATTATGGTCTGTCCTAAGCAAAACTAGATGTCAGACTGAGTTTGGGAAAGGGTTCATGCAAGTACTGGCAGGAAGGTTCTGTGCTTGATTTTAATGCTTCTGTGTTCAGCTGTGGATCTATTTCAGCTTAGTGAAGGCAGTACAGTTTATCCTAAAAGAAAAAATACATTATTGTTAACCTATTATTGATCTTGTTAATTATAGTAATTGATCTACTATTAACTTTGCACTGGATCAGTAAGTTGTCAGTTTGCAGCTAGAGATAATGCTGACTCAAAGATGTAATCATGTGAAACACTAACTGCATGGAGTTGTTATTTCTTAATAGATCACCAAAGATTTGAATGATAGTGACAAGTAACTGATTCACCTGGCTGTGTTTATGGAATTGCTAAAAAACTAAAGCTATTCTATTGGGTAAAGGGATCTTATGTGTTCTCTTAATTAATATTTTAGCAACTCATGTGTAATTATTTGAACTTTCTAAATTGTAAATTATACTGCTACAAATTCATCCTTCCTAGTCATACAGGATCTTCATGGTGGTTTAGAGTGCATTAACTCCCTTGAAAATCCTTCAGTCATTTCTGTACGATTTATTCTCCTGTTTTCTGTAATGAGTTAATCTATTTTGAATGAAGTTGAGTTACTCACTGTATGACTACACTCTAAAAGCTGCTTCCAGTTCCCATATCAGCCGGCTGGCACATCTCCACTTCCAGTTCGCCAGCGTTATTGCTGCTTCGTGCTCAGGTCTGCATGGGAATACGTGCATGGCTCCTACCTCATTGGGATTGTTAAGAACAAAGACAGACAAACTTGACAGTTGGTCTTCAGAGCTTTGCCAGCTTGGGGAATACCTGCATGTACAATTGCCCTTAAAATCCTTTCTGAAGTTATTTAGCATTACCACTGCCCAGCCACAGGCCAGGCTCACATTATGCTCACCGACTCCTGAACCCAGAAGGAAGTTCTGCTCTATAGAGTCAAGTCTAAGGAAATCTTTCCTATTGACATTTCATGAGCAGCAGAAGGAACTTGTTCAAAGGTTGCTGTCTAGAGTGAATCCAGGCTCATAGGCAGGTGATGTATATGCTGCATCCTTGATGATCTTGTTATTGGAAAATTATGAGAAACTAAGGTAAATGACACAGTCCCTGGCATCCTACCTGCAAGGCATGTAGGGTGTTTGGAATATATAAGCATTTCTGCTAATGATAAGCCATCATTCTAAATGCTGCAAACAGCTGCAGGTGCTTTATTATTCAAGACAAATCATTGCCTTCATTTGTTTCCATCAGAAACTGATCTCTGAGGATGGGAAATGAAGTAAGTGACTCTTTTGACAAGAATTACATATTATTGTAGCTTTGGCATTATCAAGATCTGGTTTATCAGGGTGACAGAGTTATGCATTTCTAATATTGAACTGAGGGATATTTAGTTTGGAGGGAATATTTTTAAGAACATGAAGAACGAAGAGAGAGTGATGTATGGGGAGAAAATTTGGAAAACTTTCTAGCAGCACTTTATGTATGAAAAAGATGCTTAGGTTTTGAAACTAGAAAAACAAATAAGGGACACATCTTTTGCTATCAGATACTTAACCTAGCACTTGGTCTGACACATCTGCAGGGGTTTATGAAGCACAATTCCAGGTCAACAAGGTGCATGAGGTTTGTGTTAAGCTCAGTCGTCATTCGTGTGTTGAAGTGTTTTGTTCAGTCCTGGCCTGCAGTCTGATTTCTAGCTCCCATCTTTACCAGGTACTAAGTGCCTTCAATACCCTAGTGAATAGCAATTAATGACACTCAACTACTTCAATGCTGGGATAAATTGCAGCATCTTCCAAAAGTGGCTATTAGAGCTAATCAGAAAATGCTGTACTTCCTGCAGAAAATGTCAACTTCATGTTTTTGTAAACCAAAAGCAATCAGAATAAGTTCTTTCTCCAAGGAAAGTTCCTTTAAAACAAAACCACATACTTTTCATAAATATTCGCTTTGGTCAAACCCCCAGATTTCTGTCAAAAGTTTTTTGCTTGGATGCAATAGTTATTGCTAATATTGCCAAATACTGTGATCCAGTTGCAAGGAATTTTAATAGAGGCTCATTTTAAGAACTGCATCCCCTTGAACTGACTGTGCAGTTAAGAGTATTATGGCTTGTGAGATTCTGGGGAGCAGTATTGCAAAGCAAAATATCAGTGTTTAAAAAGGATGACACTATAAAAACCTCTTGAGACTTGAAATTTATGACCATCTCTGCCACAAAAGAGTTGAGTCAAAGGCAGTATTTCAGTGCAAACAAATCAAATGTGATTATTTCATTGAACTTGAGCCATATTTAGAGGGTTTTCAGATCTGGCATGAGTTCAGCTCTTATTTTGTTAAAATTATGAAGTTAAATGAGTTTAAAGATTTCCTGCCTATGCATTTGGCATGCAGAATGAAGTGCATAAGCAGGTGCTGCTGTTGAGCACTATGTTTTCAGAAAGCGCTACAGCTTTCATTTGATATTGAAGAAGTTGAAATAAATGTTGTTATTGTGTCAGGAAAATCTCTTTGGCCATTTCTGAAATCCAGCTATTTGCCATATTCTGTTTCTACAGCTTATTTTTACTGCTTCAGACTGGGCATCCAGAGGGCATAATTGTATTCTTATTTAGTATCATTAATATTTTTAATTACTTTTGGGACAATGTTTAATTCCTAATGAGTTTTGTCTCTCACTGACATTTCTAGAGCAAGTTAGGTTACATTTGCAAAAGGTGTGGTTGACGGTAATTTAGTATCCCAGGGATCCTATTTTACAGCATTAAACAATATTACATTGCATGCTATTAGAGAAATAAAATTACACACTTGAAAAATTAATCTGAATAAGGCAAGTATTCATGCTGCTTTCTGGAAGCTGTAGTTATAAGGGAGATGTGTATTTGACTATCAGACTATTTTCTAGGCACAAAATGAGCAGCTAAACTTTCCTTCCAGCCAGTAAAGAGATCCATAAGTCTCAGACTTCACCTCTGGTTTAAACTGTAAAAGGAGTAATGCTAATGTAAATGGGAATAAAGTTTCGCGTATATTCTGTTGAACTATTTGATATCTGAGGTTGTTCGAACAATTCACTGGACAATATAAGCTTGAAAAGTTGACGTGATGTTTCAAGATAAATATCTCCAACAATGACACTACCTTCACAAACAGATCTGCTTGGCAGAAAGGCAGTAACTTTACTCCAAGTTTTTTAATGAATATGCTAAAAATTCACTGGAGCCAGAAGCTCTGAAAAGCAACTGCCAGCAGAGAATGACACTATAAAGTGCATAAAGGAAGGAGAGCATCAATGTGTGGGATTCCAGCTGATGGTCCCCAGCAGCCGCACACCCTACATCTCTATGGCATCTTGGACAACATTTCTGTGGAATTCATATGCTTTTGTGCAAGGCAATTATCAGTCATTTTGGGCAAGCCTGTGCGGTGGTTTGCTGCCAGTGCTTAGCACTAGTGGCTTGCTGCCTGCCATCCTCGCGTTGGCAGGCACGAAGCCAGGCTGAGTTTTTGTGGAGGGCAGTGCAGCCGTTCCTGATGGATGATGTTTTGTACAACATGGCTGTTTATTTGGGGTTTATGTTTCTTCCTATTGACTGTCTGCTTCCAGGTGTCAAAGTGGAAGCTTTGCCATGTGTGCTTTTTAGTGATGTTCTGGTGGGGGAAGGGGAGTGGTATGTTTTAAAAAAGCTCAGATTCCCTTGTCCCAAACCTACAGATTTCCTGCAGTGCAGTAAAATAATCCTAATCAAATTAACTCAAAGCCAGCTCAACTCTGTCCAGTTAGCGTATAGTGAGAGCTGGCTAACCCATGCAATGAAAATGAAATCATTCCTAATTTAGTCTTGGTTTTCTGTCCCTCTGATGTGTGAGTTGACCCTGATTTCAGCAAAACCATTATTTATTTCTGGGTATTCACTGCATAGATCTTGTAAATAAAGCCTGTAAATTGTTTGCTTTGACTATTTGCTGCTTGAGAGACGTGAGTACATTATTACGTTTAATCGGAGCATGCTTGGAAGCAGTATTTTTCAAGAATGGCTTTATCCAAATATAATGAATATGATTCTTCTGAATTCAATGGATTTTGGATTAGGTTCGAAATAAAAAGCATATGGAAAACAGCAGTGAGGATTTATTTCAGTGTGTGCATTGGGGTTTTTTCTTCTTTTTTCTTCTTTTTTCTTCTTTTTTCTTCTCTCTTCTTCTCCTCTCTTCTCCTCTCTTCTCCCCTCTTCTCCCCTCTTCTCCCCTCTTCTCCCCTCTTCTCCCCTCTTCTCCCCTCTTCTCCCCTCTTCTCCCCTCTTCTCCCCTCTTCTCCCCTCTTCTCCCCTCTTCTCCCCTCTTCTCCCCTCTTCTCCCCTCTTCTCCCCTCTTCTCCCCTCTTCTCCCCTCTTCTCCCCTCTTCTCCCCTCTTCTCCCCTCTTCTCCCCTCTTCTCTCTTCTCCCTTTTCTCTCTTCTCCCTTCTCCTTTTTCCTTTGCCCCCCTTTGCCCCCCTTTGCCCCCTTTTCCCTTTTCTTTTTTTTTTTTTTTTCTTTTTTTTTCTTTTTTTTCTTTCTTCAAGGTATTGTCATATCTTACCCCTGCTTACATACAGGGACCAGACACAGCTGTAATTTTGGTACTGGATTTTAGAAATAACTGAGAAATTGAATGATTCTCAATGACTTAGAATATGATTCAACTGGAAAGGCTGCTGCTTAATAGCAGTGCCTGGTTTGGGGCAATTTTCTCTAAGCAATCAGGTGGATAAATGCATAATATCGAGAAATATTTAGAGGGGGGTTCTTAAAACATGTATATTAGTGTCTTATGCAAGATGAAAGCAGTGACATTGGGACAGCCTCAAGGAGTAATATGCAGCCATTTTCACTTGCTTGTAATTTTGGCAAACTTTTACCAGTTTGAGAGGAAGTTAATTAGTTGTCTGTCTTGGATCACAGTTTCCTGTGGAAAACTAGCCAGAAAGTCTAGTGGGAAATGGTGTTTTTCAGTTAAGCTCAAAATTGAATGCTTCTGTGAAGGTCTATGTAGCCCTTTGGAGTTTTGCAGACATTGTGTCCTCATTCCAGTGACGTACTCACCTCACAGAGGACAGGTGTGTTATTGATAAATACCATAAATATTCGCAGGCTTAGGAGGATAGGACAGGGCTTTGTGACAATGCCTTGAGCATGGTGGTAGAGCAAATGAGCTTCAGCAATACCATCCAACCTAATGTATTCTCACTTGATTGTGATCTGACTGAGTATGCTTTAGCTCAGGGTTGAACAGGGTTTGTCTTTGTTTTTCTGTTTAAAGAAATGCTTGGGTTTGGTTTTTTTGGACAAAGGTTTAGGAACTTAAATTCTGTCTTTGGCAAGCTCACATCAAGTATGTGCATGTGCAGACAGTCATCTCTGTCTAAAACTGTGCCCAGCTCATGGTATTGCAGGGAGATTAGTAGGACTAAGAGTTTTATGGAAAGAGCTATTGAGGCTGAAGATAAAACAAGGAGCTGGGGTATAGGGAGGTGGGTAGGTCCAGGAGGATGCTTGAACTTGTTGCAAGGTTCAAATTTTCAGTCAGACAAGCTGTTTGCTGCATTCACACAACCTCCTGTTCCTTACTAATCTTGAATGGAAGTGGAGCCACATGGAAAAGTGCATATAGTTCTACTAAAGAAACAGGTTTAGGACACAAGGAAAAGCATACCTGGCTGGTGGTGTTCTCTTTAGGTTGCAGAGTTGGATGCTGCCTGAAAATGTTCTTAGCAGAGGATAGAGACTTTGCAGACAAGGTGGGGAATGCTCTCCTGTGCATAGCTTCTATATGAAGATACTTTTCTACTGGAAATTGGATCATGTTCTTTACTGATTAATTTTCTTTTTAATGACTTCTTTTTTCTGAAATGTCAGTCACACACCCAGCATCCTTGTTAGTAGTTTTTAATATATATATATATACACACACATAAAATTCCAGTTTAGCTTTACAGGGATGAAACAGTCTTAAAATACTACTGTCTGCCACGGAGGATAGAAAACACTGTTCTGCATCATGTACTTTGTTTTATTCCTGTTGGCCACTGAGAAACCGGGTTGGAAATGAATGTCTCTTCCTAGGTGGTGGTTTCTTGTTTAGAATAGACATGTTTGGGAAAAAGTAGTACCTTGATGTTCGTGAGGACTGTTTCCTGGGCGGTTTGAAATGGCAGCCTGTTTCAGACGTACTGAGTTCATATGCAATAGGTGATAAATCTATCAACTCCCACCACATGGGGCATGAGGAGAACTTGCTCCATATTCTGGTAAACCAGTTCTCCTATGCTCTATGCTGGCTAAATTTTATACTTTCAATTTCTCACTCTCCTGGGTCTTAACAATTTTTATAAACAAGCGGATTTATTCCCAGCATGTACATTACGAAAAACTACTGGTTTGGGTTTTAACAGAGTAGGCTGTTATTCTGAATTCAGTGAAATAAAGCAGCTTTTTAATGTGAAGAACGTAGAGCTATTGAAAGATTCAGTGTGTGAGGGAACAGAGCCTTGAGCTTCTTTCCAAAGGCAACATATACTCTTTTTTTCCTTAGGAAATACCACAACTGGAGTAAACCTGATCCCACTGAAATCAATGGAAGTTTTACTATTGTCTTTGCCAGTAACTCATTCCTTTTCTTTATTTTACATCTAGAATACAGTAGATGGAATGCTTTGGGGTATGATATTCTGGGTTTTGGGTGTTTTTTTTCCTTTTGCAAGGGAGATTTTACATTTCTTATGCCGTGGATTAAAAATGTCATGGCAAAGCACTGTTTCAATCAACAGTTTTAATGATGTGTGATTATTCATAGCTTTCTGAAAATGTCATGAGTAGTTCCACTTCACATGATAACATATGCTTTCTAAACAAATACCAATGAACTATCTTGATTCGCAATTTCTTACAGTAGAGCTACAGGCTCCTGAGTAAAGAAGGAAAACAATATTTGATAAGTGGCGAAAAGTACAAGTCCAAAGAGATCAATCATTAAATAAATGCAGATGTCTAGTCTTCAAAGCTGCTGTCCCAGGATTTTATCTATACTGCTTTAATTACTCTGATCTGAAAAACGCCTATTTTGCTTTTCTGAATGAAATGCAGTATCGACCTTAAGTGTAACGTCTCCCTCCTTAAATATTACAACAGATGAACTCTGGCGAAAATGCTGTATTACTGCATCCAAAGTGAATTTGGGGCCTAAAAGAAAGATGTTATTTCTGGCACTAGTGTGAGTACCTCAAGCTATATGCCAGTGATACCAAGCAACACTGCGTACACCATGCTAAGATTTTGATAAAACAAACTGTCATCTCTGAACTAAAGATTACTCCTGTCATTTGCTGTATATAATAAAGGAGGGTGACAGCACTGAAGCTGCTACAGAATGATGAGCTGCGCAGGAGAAATACCGCTTAAAATCATCTGTGTGGCAGTGACACTTTATCCCTTTTTGTTTGAAAGACGGTCAGAGACAGAGACAAGTAGGTGGGAGGAGTAGCAGGATATGGGGCTGTACGGTCACTTCTGAAGAGCTCCATAATTCCACCTCCTGGGAGTTGAGGATGATGAATTAAATGCCACCAACTGCATGCAATACGCAGTCAGGAGTGCCAGAAAGAGCTGCTAAATGATCTAATCACTCCCAGGAGGTCAAGGGAGCCTCAGCGTTAAATGACACCCTGTGCTGGAACGAGCCGAGATCATCTATTACTAAATGTTAAGGAAAGAAAATTTAATCTCTTAGTTGGTTAAATATTTTACTTGCACACTTCAGGGAGCAGCAGCATTTTTACAAAGCCTAGTTTGGACCAGGATTTTTTTCCAGTTGCTATACTTACAGGGTCATCTCCATGTGCTTCACTCCCACAATAACTTCCTCCTTGTGGGACTGAAACTTGCTCTGTTTAATGATGACAAAGCTGAAATGCCTTTTTGTGTAACACAATAATAAACATAGAGCTAGCCTCAACAGCCTTTAGGGCAGTTGTGTTGTATCACAGCTATATTGTTTATATTAAAATCTCAGTGTTTACTGCAAGGATAGCATCCCACAACAACAGTGTGGAAAATACCTCTCTTTGTCTGCCTCATCAGAATAAATTGTAGTAGGAGAAGGTGTTTCAATTTGATGAAAAAGCCCCCAAACTTGTACAAGCCTAAGGCAGGGGTAAAATACACCACCAGCGGTCATATAACCTCCAACTAAATTTCCTAGGAAAACAGTATAGGTGAAAATGTATTGGCATTTGGCAAGCAGGATTCTGCATTTGCCAGCTCATTACTCAGTACAGTTATAGCGCATGGACAGTTGTTGCTGGAAAGCTATGGGGAGAAAAATGTCACTGATATTCAGTACATTTATAAATAGTAAGGATGCCTGCAGTAGATTCACTTAGCTACTGAGAGCTTACACTGTGTGTTCAGCCTAATTAAATGCAAGGTTGTCTCTTATGTTTTCAGTGCAGGTTCTGCTAAAGGCTCTTGTGACAACTGTTGTGGTGTATGGGTTAGATGTCTAAATGGTGGGAAAATAGATATGTAAGTCCTAGTCACATAAGCCTTTAGAAAGGTTACATTTCATTGCTTTTCATATTTCATCCAGTTCTTACTGTGGAAATGCTGTACTTTAGAAAAATCATTATGCAGATCAAGAAACATGAGTGTTGCTACCACAGGAGAAAAAATATAAATAATTAAATTTTGCAATACCTTTTTCACAGTCCTGATCTCATTAATATAAAACAATTTTAGAGATGGAGAAGAGCTGATAACAGCATTGGACTCGTGAGATATTTCTGTTTTCCATCCATCAGGCAGGTAATTGTGGGAGTTATGACTTTGTTAGGCAGAAATGTACAGCTCTAAAGAACTGATAACTGAGCATCTCTGCTCAGCAGACAATGGAGCTGCATTCAGTAATTGAATACATCAATAAGCTTTCACATCTCGTATAACTTCAGTGCCCTGGACAGGATAGCATTAGATATAATCATATTTTGATCAGGAGAAAATAGAAGTTGGATGAAATAATATCAATTTTATTTACAGGGCAAAGAAGAAGCCATCGAGTCTGTGACAGAAAAATGATTTTTTTGATCTGGCTTTGATCTGGCTCTGGGCTTTGATTTGGTGGCAAATGGGTCTATAACTCATTTACACCAGCTGCCAGGCTTTTTCAAAGCACAGAACATTAAGCAGAATCCTGCTTCAAGGAATAAATACACAATCAACATAATAAATGGTGACAAAACAGCCCTAGCTCATTCTTTACAGTTTCAAGTCGTTACAGAACACTCCAGATACTCAGCTCAAAAACTGCATATTGATTTGAGACCACTTTGGACTGAACAGCATCTTTTGTGTAAGATGCTAGAATGAGGGTTTAAGAAGGCTGGTGTTTTTGGGGGTGGTTTTGTTTGAAGTTTTATTTACAACAACACTTGCAGTGTGTGGTAAGAAGAGGAAAGATTATTGGGGAAAACAGGAGGGGAGGGCAAAAGAAGGCTTGTTTATGCTTGAGTGAAACAGGCCACTTTTCAGAATGATGTTGGCGGTCTTTGTGCTCTGGTCGGGATGGTCAAAGGAGACAGGCAGTGCAGGGCAGCACAGGAAGGAAGCCAACAGTGCTTATGTTTAAATAGCATTAAAGCTGGCAAGGAGCAAGAGATACGGTATCTGCTTGCAGAAAGCCTGAGTGTTTTGCTTTTTTCCATGAGGAAGGGTAGCAAAGAAGCTGAATTCTTCTCTCAAAGCCTGGAGCTTTTGGGTAGCTGTGCTTGCTTTCCTGCTGGCTTGATGTAAAGTGGTGCATCAGCTGCAGAAAGCTTTGAACCCTGCCCCAATGCATGTAATGCTGGGTCTGTGGCTGTGAGTCTTTGAGCTTCAGGTTGTATGGAAAACTGTGTTTTGAGCCCAGACCACCATTCAGGCAGCCTCATTAGCATGGCTAAGTTTCCAGTAGTCCTCTGCTCAGAGAGGTGTATGTTTTCTTCAAGGCACTTAGTCTACTACTTAAATAATGATGCACTTAACCAAGGGCTGTACTGTGCACTTGTGTGGAGAAAATGAGCATCGTCATGATGCTGCTTTGAAGGGGCTGACAACTATGCAGGAGTAACAAGCCTGTCTTGTCTCCTAGAGAGTTAAATGGCTGATATTTAGCTGTTGAGAACATTTAAGGTTGGAGCAGTGGTTTTCAGGCTGGAAGACATGCCCCGAGTGAGGGCTGCTTCTGCAGTTGACTGGATTCACATTTCCTGCAAGAGGGTTCATAAACTGAGGATTTTCTTTTATTTGTGCATTTTATTCCATGCTGGATCTAAGCAGTGCGGTCTTGCAGGAGGCAGTAGCTAAAAGATGGAGTCAGGCAAATGCTAAGAACTAAAGCACACTTCTAATGTGAGACATAATACCCCTGGTGAAGAGCTTTTCAGGTGAAACAATAGGCTTCTGTGGCTTCTAGTCAAGACACAGCCAAACAGGTTTTATCCTAGCACACGTTATGCCCTTAAGCCAGAGCACTTCACTAGGCTCATGAATAGAAATTCAAAGTGTAGTCTGGGCCATGTTACATAGGTCTGACCAGAGGATCCTCTTAAAACATGATTGTCTACATTAAAGCATATTTAATGATGTGAACATAATATTACTGTTATCTGTTCCCCTTTTTTAGAGATACAATAGTTGGAGTACATCCATTTTCTCTCTTTCCGCTCTTATCTCTGTTTTGTTCTAGTTGGAGATGTGAATCATTATCTTTTATACACACTACTTGACTTGTCAGATTCTAGAGAGGAAATATTTCAATTACTTGAGCTGTTTTGGATAGGCAGTGTAAGTTTCTATGAAATCTTTTCTGCAATTCCCAATTTTTTTCAATAAGAAACTCTGAAGTACTTGGCAAGAGACAAATTAGGTTTTAAACACCAGAACAATAATGCAGATGCTTCTGCATCAAATGAAAGTATTGTTTAAGAGATTAATTTTTTTTTTAAGCATGGTTAGGCCATTTATTTCCATGAATCAGCAGTTTGGTGGGTGACAAGTTCTGGAAGTGGAACTTGCTATCCCCACAGAGAGCTTGACCACTTAATGGAAAAGGCTCATCCAGCAAATAAAAGGCCACAAAATGAAATATTAATTGCATTTATAGATTATATAAATGTATACATTTATAAATTAATATAAATATAAAAGGCTTTTCTGAGTTGTTGGATGGAGGAATTATTATTTTTTTAGGTTTCTCGTCTCTTTTTGGCTAGATTGTGGTCTTCTGTTATATAAGTGGTGGCAAATGAAATTTTCAACTCTCTGTTTAAAAGAAAATGACTCCAATTTGTCTTTCTGAATCCCCCAAGACAAGCGCTGAAACTAGCGCTCAGTTTCAGTGAACACTAGCAGAGTCTATAAGAGCATCTCAGATACTACCATATGATCTGTAAATTCAAACAGATAAAATGCATCAAGTCATTGAGATCGTTATGTCTGAGGCAGAGTTCCTGCTGTGGGTGGGTGTTACAACGTAAGAATAATTGATTATAGTAGTCATCTGCCACATCCCTTTATAAAATATGATGTATTTAGCATCATAAACTACTTGGGTCCTGCTAACAGAGGTGGTAGTGCAAAACAATGCGCAATTTTGCAAATGTGAGTTGAGTGATAAAAACTTGACTTCTGAGAGTCTTACTAGTAGGAGTGCATTTTAACTATACATGCTTAAAAGCAATGTGCTGTCACACCAGATCTTCTGGATCCATTCATCATAATCTACAGCTTTGTTTTTACCAATAGAAGTTTTCTCTACTTTATGCTCACTTCTTACATTTAAAGTACAAAGATATGGCAAAATGGTTCTTCCAGGTTTTTTACCTGTCAGGATGTTCTTTCATCTCGTTAATCCATGCAACAGATTAATTGGCTTCAGAACATCCTGGGGGAAAAAAGAAATGTCAGCTATGTTATTGCTTGCTAGGAGAGGGGTAGGCACTGGTAGGGGACAGCTCACAGTGATTTATGTTGAGATTTGTGTTCCCACAGTCCCATTTTCGCTTTAGTATGCTGATGTGATGATGCTGAATTGAGTTTCCACTAAAGAGAAAGACTTTATTTTGGCTGCAAAATAAGTCCTGTGTTTTACTTGAAGTAAAATATTTGGCTTTATTTTATGGATTCTTAAAAACAATCTCCCACAACATGTGCTGGAAATTGGAAAAAGATCAAGGTGTTTTAGGTACTGTAAACTGGCAGTGACTGAGCACTCTGTGCATGGTGATGTAAAGGGTGGTCCTGGCCGCTGAAAGCAGAAGTAGTAGGTCACACTGGGATAGTGTTTCTCCTCATTGCCACATTAGCTTCTTACAGCCAGAGAGGTGCTCCACATGATAGGAATTCATGTTAGATGTTGGGCTAAGTTGTGAATTTGCACTTGAGGTGACAGGTCTTGAAGACTGCTACCTCACATACCAATCAGGGAGTAATTTTAATTTGGGTACAGCAGTAAGTAACATTGCTGGAGTCTGAGGCATGAATAGGGGAGGTTATCTATGAGTATTAGACATACTGCCTGCTTTTCTTTGAGTCCTCAGCCAAGTCATACACAGCAGTCAGCAACTGAGCCAGTCAGACACATGTACGCTGATCCTAGAAGTGCTGCAGAGACTTGGTATTCATCTACGGAGAATACCTTAGCGCTTGTAATGACCAAAATTAAATAACATCAACTTAAATAAGGCACATAATCCCTATGATTAAAATTCCCTTTAAATAAATTTCAGAAGCTTTTTTCCTCCCATGTAAATGTTTTTCTTAAATAATGGAAAAATCAGGATGTGTGGTTTAGAAGCTGGATTCTAGCTCAGATAATTACAAAATTTCTGACTGTTTCTATAATTCAATGAACATGCTTTCTGAACTGACAGTTTATATGCTGAGTTTAAAATGGCTTGAAATTAAAGTTTAAAATAGGACATTAAGCCAGGAAATAAATCTTAACAATGGTAACAGTAATACTGTATTGAAACTGGTTAAGAAATCACAGAGCTGTGGACAGAATTAATAGTTTTAATGGCTATATTAATACTGGCTTCATGCTAAACATTATACACGTTTATTATCTCACATCTCTGGCAATGTACTTTATCAAGGTACTATTCTTTATTCTTAAGTGGTCAAATACATAAATTGGAACAACTTCTAAAATTCATTTTAGTTGGAATGATTATGACAGGTCAGTGATCAGCTTTTCTCAGAGATTTATTCTGTTAGATTAATTTCATTTATTGATTTGAGTTTAGTTAGTACACTTTTTTTTCCCCAGTGATGTGAATAAGCTTGAACAAATTGGGTGTTTTTTCAGCTTGATGGGGATTTTAATCTCATTTGTGTCTGCACTGAATGATACAAGCTTACTCAAAATACTAGTTCAGTTTAGTCTGTATTTTGTCTACAATTGCTTCAGACTGGAGGATAATCTGTAATTAAGGGAGCATTTTACTAACTTTCTACTTAGTCATTAGTTTAAAGCATTCATTTTGGTAAACCAAAAGATGTAAAGATCCTTGTAAATAAAAATCCAGGTGTAATATTCTTCCTGTATTAACCTTATTCTCACAACTGTTTGCTTTGAGCTTTTTCCTTTTTATTTCAACAGAAATAAAAAATAAAGCACAAAAAATCCAGACTTTAAGCAAAAAGTAGACCAATTTTTTAATTTTTTATTTTTTTTTTAATAGAACAGGCCTTGCAGGTTTTAAATCTCCTACAAGTTGAAATTTTTAAAGCTAATTATATGCATTTCCTCATTTATACAAGCAACAGGCGATTGAGGGCAGCTGACGACAGAGCCAAAGGGCAGGTGCTCTGTGCTCTGTAAGCAGAGCTTACTAGTCATTTGAGGAAAATCAGGGCAAGATTTTCAAAGGAAATATTGCCTAGAATTTTCAAAGCTACTGAAAATTTGGGAAGTCTTTAAAATAGGAAAAAATAAATATGCAATTTTGTGCTTACTTTAAATATTTGCTGGGGAAGGAAAGAAACTCTGAATTAGGAGTTGGAATTACAATCTTCCTTTTTACCCTGTACCTGACCAAGTAAACACCAGCTGTGTAAATGCAGGATCTATCAAAGGGGAAGCTCTTGCTAGACAGACCTCATAAATGAGGTTTATCTGCCTATAAGCCGACTGAGCCCCCCACTCCCCTGTTACTAAAAGATGCTACTAAATTTCTGTGTATGTTGGTTTGTGTCACTTCAGAGGGAAATAAGCTTTCCAAGTCTAACATGTTCATTTGTCTTTTGAGGTATGAACAGTGTAACATGTTTATGGTTTAACTGCTGTTTATGCAGCCAAGTGGGCATGCACATGGTTAAAAATTAGTATAAGCACCTGTCTGTTATTTTTAATTGGGTTTTACCAGACCTGGAACAGGAAAATGAAATACCCAACCATTTTGACCCTGATGTTAATTGTTTTCAATAAAAAAGTACCACCTGTCAACTGTAGCAGAAAACATATTCTCAGTACAATAGTAAGCAAACAAAGTGCTACGCAGCTCATCTTCAAAAACTAGCCTCGTATGATTAATCTTTCTCTAATGAACATATAGAAAACACTGCCACAGTGTATGGTTTTAGCTTTCAGAAGAACATACTTGCTATGTGGTGTGAAAAATGCATTCTCCATACATAAGCAGTTCAAAAATGATCTCTGTGCACGAGTCAGCAAATGAAATGTTGTCCTGTTTTTATAGTGAAAAGCCTCTTTGCTGGGGTTTAAATCTTTATCTCTTCTTACATGAATGAGAATAATTGTTAAGGATGTCTGTGGAAGATTTCATTCTTCTCCAAAATCCCTCTAAAGTGGTTCTCTTTGAGTACCTCTTTACCTACAGGCTTAGGGTAAAACATCTGCGTTATTGACTTATGACTAGATAGTATCTGGAAACGCATGTGCTAGGTAGGTGACCTACCTCTGGAAGGAAAAAGCAGGTTTCAGTTCATACTTGCACAGCAAGAGCACTTTATCCAGAGGTAAATAATTTCAGATGCATCTTTCTCCTTCTTCAGTGGTGAAGAAGAGAAATTGAACTTTCCCTAAATGTATTAAATACAAGATCTTTGCTTTAAGAAATGAGACTCTCACAGCAGAAAAAAAACATTTTTCTTTGGTTTTATTGTCTACATTTGTGAAGCTGAGTAGAGAAAGGGCAAAAAGGAAAAGGCAGTAATGGAAGAAGTAGAATAGCAGACCGAATACATAAAGAAAGAAAAAACAACCTAGATTGTCATGTCTTAAAGACTGTGTTAATGTATGTGCTAGTATAGACCAAGTGCATTGGGATATAGGTACTGATTTAAGCGATCTTTTTGTTCCAGGATGGCCTGATGATAACATGAGATTCTTTTGCTCTTATTACCATCAGTAACACATCTGTCTCTCTTGTAATGGTGCACTGACAAAGTGTGTGTGTGTATTTGCAAAAGCATCCAGCCCTTATAGATATAATTGTGGCTTGGAAAAGAGACTTTCTGCTCCAAGGTATGTTAATGGAAGTGAGGGTAGCCTCTTGGTGAATCATGCCTCCTATGACTGAAACCTGAATGGCCTCTTGCAGCAATGTTGGGAAGAGAATGTGTGATAGTAATCAACTGAGCTGCCTTACTGGAGATTATTTTTAAGAAACACTTTGTGAATTTTCAATGGGTAGCAAACAACTATTCCACTGCCACTGAAGTTGTTTTGCTTAGGGAATAAAACCAAGGATTTTTTCTGGCAAGTATATTTGAATTCTGAACTCTGATGCAAAAGCCATTCCCAAATTCATGTTGTTTGATTATTTAGGAAGCTTTTGAACAACATATGTTGATGGACATCAGCATCACATGCGGGAATAGTACTATGTTGGGGAATACATCTAATTTTGATACTGATCAAGGTATATCTTGTATAGCAAATACTAAAACAGAAGGTGCTATTGAAACTTCGAAGCAAATACCAGATAAGTTAATGCTTTATTCAGTGTCACAAGTTAAGTTTTTCAAAGTCATTATTATGTTTCTCATGATTTTTCTACCACTGAAGCTGTAGAAGAAGCTGACTCCAGGTACACACAGCTGTCACCATAGCTAATTTCTGTTTTCAGGAAATTCCCTGGTTTTGACTGTGATGTTATTTGAGGCCAACTAACCCCCTCTTGTAGGATTTAACTCCAGAAAATGCCACATGATATTGGGCAAGTTATTTATAGGATGTTCCTCTTATGGCATAGACTCAGAGGATGAATGACTGCAATTGTCGTTGTTTGCCACCTGAGCTTTAGAAACCTAAGAGAAGGAATTGTAACATCTTAATCCTGGATTAAGCAACTTCTGTATCTCTAGAATGACATTGCATGTTAACATTGCAGCCATGAATTTACCCCCGAGGGACAGCTTGGCACTTTGTCTATTCATGCAGTTGTCTAAACAGCATTCAAATGTCCCTTCCAGAAGCAACCTTGAGTCTGTGTTGGCAGACTCAAGAAATCTCCTGACATTTGTGGCTTGCAAAGTTTTGTGCATTCACAGTGTAGACTGTGGAATTGGTGTTTATCCACTTATTCCCAAGTATAAGCACTTGTAATATTTTTAATGAAATACCTATTGCAACAATGACCTGGAACAACAGAAAATGTTCAGCTGAAAGGTGCTGTCCCATTTTTCCAAGTTAATCTCATTGTATACTGAAATGCCTTGGATGTTGTGCAAAAGGTTAAGAAGTGAGATTTTGTTTAGGAATGGATATGGAGAGAAGTCAATCCTCTGGGCATAAATACCACAGTTGCCACAAGCCAGGCAACAGATTCTCTAAGAAGGAGAAGTCAAAGAGGGCAAACCACATAGAGGGGGGGGAAAATATGAGTATGTGTTTATATTGCTCCTTAAAATCAACATAATGCAGCAGTGGTTTGTCCAGCTAGCAATTAAAAATAATAAATAGCTAATAATGGTTTTTCTTTAAAGCTAACTGTGAAAAGCTTTTATGAATTGTTCTTTGTGTGTTTAAGTTCTCCTGCTCTGCAATATTCTTCATGTCCTACATAGTGGTGTTTTCTGGTGCCTGAATCGATATTTTGTCAGTGATCAAGTGCTTTTGCTATGAAAAGGCTTTTAGTACTGTTATGAAGCAGTCAATAACCATGACTGACCTTTCAAAACTCGCAAGCCTTTACTCCAGCCACTTTGAAAAAGTGAATCTATATAATCTACTTGTGTTTCTTGATAAGTAGGCTCTAAAAAGAGCATGTGAACAGCAGCAGAGGCCTGGCCCTGTAATGTGCTTGTCCTATGTAGAAGCTGATGTTCATTAGCACAAGTGATGAAAGTATGTCAAAACCCTGCTTCTGTCCCAAACAATGTTTTATTTTTAAATCTAAATTTGCTAAGTGGTTTTGAACAAATTTCTGACTGTTCTTGGAATATTCTGGTTTGATTATACCTGAAGACTTCTTCATGGTGTTAGGGGGGGTTAAGCATTTTCCTTTATCCAGGCAGTTATTGCCTCACAGCATCTGTAGAGAGCGGAATACATGCCGGGGCTGACCTGCTTCAGGATATGTAGTCCCAGTGGTAGCCTTGGCTGGATGCAATCCCTTTCTCCAGAAGTGAATGGGAGGAGGTCTTGGAAAGGCAGAGCAGACATCAGGATCTGTAAAAGGGGACAGATTTTTTTACTACTTTTTTTAGAGTTTCATCAACTAGAAATTTCTTGTTTATTAAATGGTTTCTATGCAAATGTGTGCTAAGAGAAGGGCTGGGAGAGGGCACTGTCCATAGGCTGCCAGGGAAAAGAAACCTTAGCAGCAGCAGGAAAGGCTTGACAGCCTCCCAAGCAAAGAGAGCAGAATTATAATGAGGTCCTTCCATTAACAAAGCTTCATCTTCTTCACTTCACTCTCCATGCTTCTGTCCTGCTTTGAGATCTGGATAATTCTTTATCATGGACGACAGCTGTGTTTCCTGAGAGAAACATTTTATGATGGCTGCCTTTTCCAGAAACAGCAGGTTTCTGCAAGGGGTC
This sequence comes from Psittacula echo, assembly GCF_963264785.1. Lineage (NCBI taxonomy): Eukaryota > Metazoa > Chordata > Aves > Psittaciformes > Psittacidae > Psittacula > Psittacula echo. Next base: position 6,839,447 of record NC_137739.1, read on the forward strand.
TTGCATAAATAAAGATGGTTTTTTGACTTGCTAGTGAAATGCTGATTTACTGGAAGCATCATGCTTGAAAACAGCTTATTTCAGTAATATTTCACAGTGGCAGATACACAAGTAAAAGGGAATCATCACATTAGATATTAGTGGTAAGTATTTTATTGCTTATGCCTCCTGTAAAAACAGACTCCTGTTTTGCTCAGCACAGAAGAGGTATCTCCTTGCACAGAGGCTATTGATTAATGGTATGCTATCGTGCCATAAACAAGTGGTGACTTTGCTGCAGCTATATTGGCTGGATTTGCTTTTGGGATATGATTAAAGAGAAAATAAAATATTACTGAACATATTACTGAAGCACTGGCATTTCCCACACTTTCAAAGATGATAATTGATACCTCGTTGTTAAATTATTATGAAAGATGGACTTGAGTATGAGTTGCACCTAAGCCTACAGCATAATCAACCAACACACTAGTTCAATGGTTCATAAACCAGCTGTTTAATTATCTTAACATGACAGATAATAAATACATAGTGTGGCTCATTCCTATCAAATGTGATCACACAAATGGGCTTTCTTGAAAGAGAGGATTTTTTTTGGCTATTCTTTTGTGCAAATTGCTGGATATATACTACTATGAGCTTAGACGAGAGATATGTTTTGAGAGCATATTCACAAATAAGTTATTTGCATTCAAACTCAATACACTTATTTTTCTGCTGCTGTTTTGTAAGTTTACGTCAAAACTTTATATCTGATTTACCTGTATAAATCTCTGAAAAGCAGAATTAGACGAGTCAGGAAAGTCATCTTTAAAGGGCTTCCTACAGTGACTGTTGCTAAGGAAACCTTCATATTGCACTAGGTTTTGAAATGCTGGTAGCATCTGAAATATACAGCTGAATCTCATACATTCAGACCAGAATTAAGGGTGACAGGTAAGGGGGTGTAAGTCATAGTGTGTCCCAGTTTTGGAGAAATAACAGATAGGAGTTGGATGCAAAAAATACCCAGGGATTCATTATTTGAGATACTAGATGCTTTATGCTTCTGAGATTTTCAGTTTGGGAGGAAGAAAGCTGCCTGAGTTTATCAGATGATATATCGACCTAGACATGAGTTACTAGCTAGGGGTCATATCAACATCTGGGTACAAAGGGAGTGTAAGCGCAGATTAGTGCATCTTATTAATTAATGATGCAGTAGAGTTATGCAACAGAACTGAGAAAGGTTCACAAAGTGGGGCAGTATGCACAGATGCTACTAGTGACATAATGTGTTTTGGCCGAGGGCTGGCCATTTGATACTTGACTTGATCTTTCTTTCCTTCTCTTACCATCTATCTGCTTATCTTAGATGCATATATTGTACAGGAATAGGCGGTACATGGTGGGCCATGTGTTACCCTCAACTTGCACACAGCTGAAAAATGAAGGGACCCAGCTCTTACTGGTAACTTTTCCTTTCCCTCCAGGCAGCACTTTCTCCCATGGGCTTTCCGTAGCCTGTTAAGACCTTTCTGATAGGCAGAGGCCAGCATGCGTGGTCCAGGGCTCTAGTGTCACTAGACACTAGTGTACCCACACAATCCAGAGCATCCTGGCTCAAGCCCTCCGAAGACAGAAAATTCTTCACACAGGGAATTGCAATTGGAAAGCTATTTCAGTTGTCTTCCTGCATCCCTCCTCTGCAGAACCTGAGTATAAGCAAGTCAAAACAGGTCCAGAAAGACAGAGGGCTTTGGCAGCTGCCTAGAAAGAGCAAGACTGTTTAACTGTGTAAAGCACTCATGCTTGTTTCAGAGTGCACCTGGAATTGCGTTTACAAGAAATCTTTTTAAAAATAGCCTTAGTAGCTTAAGAGGGAATAAAACATCTACCTGTGTATCCTCTCCACATTTAAACTCCAAGTAGAAGTTTGTGCTGAGCTAAGAAATATAACTTCTGCTGGTTAGAGAGGTAATAGTTACATCTAATTGGAAAGTGGCTCTCAGAATCTCTTCTTAAAAAAAGAGTCTCAGGTATACTTTGAAATAAGGCATAATTCATAAAACTGGGACAAGTACTGTTTCCAGAGTGTCTGTAGACCAGGCTTATTGATCACTGGGGAGTTTCACTACCACAGAGATAGAAATAACACCTCTCCAATGAGGGATGGCAATCCAGGTTCTTCAGAAAATGCTTTTTGCCTATTGCTCCCCCTTGAAATATTTGAACTGTTTCCTTAGAGATACTGTTATGTCAGTATGCAAAATGCATTGTTAGAGCCAATTCATTTGAGTCTTGAGTTGCTGAGCACATTTTCCTTCCCACAAGGATAAATGGTAATAAAAGCTATCTTTGAACATCTTTGACACTGTCCCACATGACATTCTTGTCTCTAAATTGGAGAGACATCAATTTGATGGGTGGACCGCTCAGTGGATAAAGAACTGGCTGGATGGCCACACGCAAAGAATTGTGGTCAATGGCTCGATGTCCGGCTGGAGACCGGTAACGAGTGGTGTCTCTCAGGGAGCAGTGTTGGGACCGGTCTTGTTCAACATCTTTGTCGGTGACATGGACAGTGGGATTGAGTGCGCCCTCAGCAAGTTTGCCGATGACACCAAGCTGTGTGGTTCAGTTGATACGCCAGAGGGAAGGGATGCCATCCAGAGGGACCTCGACACGCTTGTGAGGTGGGCTGATGCCAACCTGATGAAGTTTAACCATGCCAAGTGGTCCTACACCTGGGTTGGAGCAATCCCAGGCACAGCTACAGGTTGGGCAGAGAAGAGATTCAGAGCAGCCCTGCAGAGAAGGACTTGGGGGTGTTGGTCGATGAGAAAATGAACATGAGCCAGCTTCAGTGTGCGCTTGCAGCCCAGAAAGCCAACTGTATCCCGGGCTGCATCAAAAGGAGCGTGACCAGCAGGTCGAAGGAGGTGATCCTGCCCCTCTACTCTGCTCTCGTGAGACCTCACTTGGAGTATTGTGTGCAGTTCTGGTGTCCTCAACATAAAAAGGACATGGAACTGTTGGAACAAGTCCAGAGGAGGCCACGAGGATGATCAGGGGAGTGGAGCACCTCCCGTATGGAGACAGGCTGAGAAAGTTGGGAGAAGAGAAGTCTGCATGGAGACCTCATAGTAGCCATATAAGGGGGCCGATAGGGATGCTGGAGATGGACTATTCATCAGGGACTGTAGTGATAGGACAAGGGGTAACGGGTTCAAACTTAAACAGGGGAAGCTTAGATTGGATATAAGGAAGAAATTCTTTAGTGTGAGGGTGGTGACGCACTGGCACAGGTTGCCCAGGGAGGCTGTGAATGCTCCATCCCTGATGGGTTCAAGGCTAGGTTGGACAGAGCCTTGGGTGACATGGTTGAGTGTGAGGTGTCCTTGCCCATGGCAGGGGAATTGGAACTGGATGATCTTAAGGTCCTTTCCGACCCTAACTATTCTATGATTCTATAACTAATTGTATACATTGCTTTCCTATTTAATTTCTTTTTTAATGTCACTTCACATAAACAAGCACTAAAATAAAATACATGACAGCTGAGAAGTGTGGCGAATTCTCAAATATATTTACTCTACACAAATGTTGAAATGCATATAATATGAGTATAAATTTCAGGGACTTGCTAAGTAAAAGATTATGGCTGCTTTGTAGGATTTAGTATCAGATTTTGGGTTCTGCACAGGGAAAGCATGCTTATCTCTTAGATGTATAACTAGCCATTTATATGTGTAAGTAGCTGACTTTGTGCTCATGCAAATCGGGTTCAAAATCAGAGTGTTTCAGATATGTTTTGTGAGTTCTCATTCTAAAAGCCTAGGGTTTTGCTTTTTTTCAGAAACATAGATGGTATTTTCTTTCATAGCAGTGTAATGAAACTAATATTTTTTACTACTTCTAGGAACAGTACATTTTTCTGTTTGTTGCCAGCATCCCTCTGCAATAATATTTCTCTCCTTGAGAAAAGCTAAAAATAAGTTGTGAGACTGATCTGCTGACTGTGAAAAAATTGTTGCCCAGGCAACCTGATCTTTTTCATAACTTTGTGGCTTCAGCCATCTGATGGTTCCAATAGGTAAAACTGTAAAATCTTCAACATTTCCGTCCTACAGGAACTCCCCTCATTGTGAACAAGTTTTCATTCAGAAATATGATGAAAATGAACCTGGTTTTCCTTTAAGGAAAAAATAGTAAATTTTTTTTTTGTGGGAATGATGAAATTAAAATGTTGATGGTTCTTTCTAAAACAAAATGGAAGTGATCTTTAACTGGATGGGGGGATTGGAGTTTTATTCAGTGCAAAGGAGAGCCCTAAAGGATTTGTAGTCATGAAGCTGGACTGTGCAAGTTCTGCTTCTACCTTGGAGCAGTCTGAGGGGTTTGCACCCGCGATGCTGATTTCAATAGCAAACTGGTGGTGATTTCTTATGGGAGCCTCCTCTGTTTTCTCTAAAGCTTCCTTGCAGCAATACTTCTCAGAAAACCTCAGGTAGATCTGCTCCCACTCCAAAAACTTGGGCAGAAAGCAAGCTTAAGGAACATTGCAGATTAAATTGTGATTTCCAAAGCACTGTGGATTTATGCCATGAGAATTAGCCAGAGGCTCCCAGATGTCACCATCAGTGAGAAAATGCCCTTTGACTCCATGAGAACTAGATGAGCCAAAATCCTCCAGTTTCAGCTGGTCCACAGAGCTACACTTACAGTAGGAGAAAATACTGGCAGCTGAAGAATCCTGTCCCTTTTTTTCTGGAAGTAGATTAAAGAAACAAGATCAATACAGCATGTAACATGTCCTGAGAACTTACTAGCTAGTTATCCACCTTATTAACAGCAAGAATGAAATAAAGCTCAATTTAATTCTGCATAGTTTATTCAAAGTGAATAAATGAGCAGGCAAAGATTGCTGTGTTTATACATATTTCATAGAGGCTTTTGATAAAAAGCAGAACTAACCATTTAAGTTTAATTGCATCCAAATAAAGAACTATTTCCCACGGCTACTGCATAATGCAACATTGTTTTTGTTCTACTGTGTTCAAAAACAAAGGCATTTCATAGTAGCTTGGGAGGTAAGATACAAAATCCTGTATTTATATGTTTTGAGGAGGGAGGAGGGCGGAAGGAAGGTAATTACAATATGCCATTTTAGAGAAGACTTGCTGAACCTCAGAGATACTGGGAGATAAATGTGGTTTGAAATGAGAACATCAGATAAAGAGGCTTTAAAGAGTTAACGTTCCTGCCTGTACAGTAACTGCATTAAGATTTGTGCGACCAGCGGCAATTATGATTTTTTGTATTGATAGCTTGTACTGTGAAGTATGAAATTCCCCAAAGAATCATTCTGTATAGAGTTAGTATGAGACTCTACACTGTTAGGTCCTCCCGGGAGCTGCAATTGCTGCTAACAAGGCATCAAGAAGTGAAACACCGAAAGCTGGGTTACACGCACACTTTCTATAATGCGAGGAAAGCAAACAGGATGTTACAAATTTGTACAATTTCTATGAACCTCAACATAACTCAGGACACAGCAGCATGCTTTCTTATGCCATTTTAGTACTCAAGGATCTGAGCGCTGAAGCTGTATTAGAGGCTACTGGTAATAAGATAATATTTTAAGCAGAAGAGAGAGAAAGAATGTGGGAGAAAACTCTTGCCAATAAGTTTGCTTATGCAGACAGCCTTTTCTCTCTTGGCAGAAGAAAGCTTTCATATTTTAAGGTGAACTGTTGAACCACCAGAGCCAAGCTTGTCAGCAAAAGCAGCATGTGTGTTTGTTTTATGGTTGTGCCCAAGTGTCCCACTGTAGAAAATGCAGAGGTTGGGATGGTTACTGGACTGAGATTTTGGACTGAGATTTTAGTCTGAAAACAATTAGTGATGCAAGAAGACTGATGGGTCTGACTTGTGCTCCCTCTTTCATTTGATGCCTCTGTGCTGGGTGTCACTGCTCTGGCTGCAGAGGTGGCAGAGTACCCCTGCCAGGTAGAGCTGTCCAGTCCCTCTTGTTGAATTAAAATATCACTGCTTTTGAGCCATGTTGACAATGGAAGTGCTGAGCCTGAAAAGCACATGTGGTGCCATTTTTCCTGCTCCTCTAAAGAAAGCAGTTGTCATCAGAGCTGACACTCCATGCAGCCGCCACTGCTGCCTCCAGGAGGGCTGGGAGACAGCTCTCTAGCTGTGAGAGTTAGTGATGGGTGTCACAACATAGCTACTGCAGAAGGGCAGGCAAAGATGGTGCTACAGCCATTGGGACCTGAGGTTGCCTGCCACAATGCAGGTCTGCCCCAGGAGCCACATAATCATGTTGTCTTGGTGCAGTTGTTGTGACAAAGCCTTGCTGAGAACCTGGAATTAGAAGCCCAAACCCAGCAAGGTGCCAAGGGTGTCAACTTTGGAGCTGGCTTGTGCTCTGCCTGCAGGACATGTGGACCAACCAATTTTTCTTATGATTAAGGCTGTATACAACCCTGTTCATCAGTATCTCAGTGTTGTGCCTGTTTGTCTTAACTTTAGTTTCCTTTTTAGAACCACACTGGAGAATATAAATGTTAGCACCCATTTTGCAAATGTTTTTCTGATCATTCACTTGATTAAATCAAAACCCAATGAAATCATTATCATTAACCATCCATTTGACTGTTCTGTTGGATGCCAACAGAATGGTTTATGTTGGCCTGGGGACTGCAACTAAAAACTGAAAAAAACCAACCCAAAATGCTTTTCTACCTCAGAGAAAACTTCTGGAACTTTGGGCTGCTTGATTGAGATGGAGGCAGACTTTATGCACATAGTCTGTTGCCTCCACTGGAAATAAATTATACTTTTACAGAAAGACTCTTCATTAAAAGGTGACAGAAAACTTTACTTGCGAAGTCCAAAGTGAGTCCTATAGCATAATAAAGCATACTTGCTACAAAAGTTTAACAGACTGTCTCTAACATTTGAACGTGTGTTTTAAAACCCACTAGCAGTGCAACTGCTTAATCAAAAGTATTTTTTTAACACTGTTCATTTCTGGAAATATTGATTGGTAAATCAATTCTTACAAAAGGGCAGAATGGAAAAGTAGAGATAAACACTGTTAACGTTTCATCTCCTTTACCCGCAGAAATATGCAAGACATGAGCCTGACAGTTAGCAGACTGGTGTGAATGCTGACATTGCTCAGAGCAAGACAGGCTTAGTCCTACTGAAGCCAGTGCATTTAATCAGAGGAGATGACTATTTCAGTGACATCTGTGCTGTTGCTGTTTCTTTCCCTGTCCCTTAAAGACAATTAAGACTGAGTATACTGTTACTCTGATTCTGTATATGGAGAGAAAATATATCGGATCTGTTCTGGTTTACTAGAAAAGCTGTCCTTCACACATTTACCAAAAGGCTTGCAGAACACTGCAGAGTATTTCTGTCCAGAAAACACTGGTTATTTTACAATAATGTGCAAATATGCAGGAGAACTCTCCTTTGACAGCTATCTCCAATGTGCATGAATTAAGTTCCATTTCAATCAGAATGGCTGGGTAAGTGTAGGGTTTGTTCAGATTCAATGAGCAATACAGATGCACTCAGCAAAACAGTAAAACATCTGTGGTATCGAGGAGGTAGGTACAGATTTGCAAATAACCATAGTTCTCAACTAATTACATACTGCCTTTTAATAGTAAATAATAAAAGTGCTCTTCCTTGTCTTTCTCTGAGGCCGGCTATTGTCAGGTCAGTTCCTTAAATTCACTGAATCACCCTACACATGCTGAGCGAAACTCAAACCCTCTGTGTGCTGATGGCTCCCAGTGAACTTGGGTCATTTTGCCTTCAAAAGGCAGAACTGGCTGTCTGACCTGCATCACGTTACACAATGAGGTCAGTCCCCTCATGCCAGTATAACTGCATGAATTTCAGGGGTTGCCCAGCTTACCCTGGTTTTCAATTTTCTCTACATCTAAGTCTTGAAATTCTAGTTACTAAAACAATTCTACAGAGGTACCTTTGTTGGACAGAAGACAGTGTATGGCCTAGGAAGATCTCCATCAATTTCGAGATTGCCATAATTCAGTCTTCAGCATAGTTAAGGAGGGAACTTTATTCTATTTTCAGTATTTTAATTCACTTCTGGCATCCTCTGCATTAGTGTGATTATCTGAAGAGGAAAAAAATATATTGCCACCAGCTTCAACCTCCAGCCATTTGAGTAGCTACCCCTACTTTTAGCAGGTGCAAATGGGTCAAACTCAGAAGCCTCTAATTCAAATGGTTTTAAAACATGACCTAGAAGTATTAATTTTTCCACAGGGTAACAATCCATTCTGCTCTCAGAGATATGGATTTTACTTACAGAAACCAGAAAGAATAATAAAAACATTTTAGAGAAACAGCTCTGACCAGCCCTGGGGGGACATTTTACATCACTGTGGTTACTAATTCTTTGCAGTTATCTGAATGACCCTAAAATGCAGAAATCAGCAATAAACGAATTGCAGAACCAAAGAAAAATCACATGCCTGTGAGACCACAGACAGAAACTGTAGTTGTGTCGCTCATTACCAACTATTACTTCCTGTCTTAGTGATTCTTCTTTTAAAGGTGGTGCATAAGCTGCCTTCCAGGGACAGGGATAAGGTGATAAAAGAAGGAGCAGCATTTTGCTTCCTTTGGACTCTAGTTCGGTTTGTGGGCAGCATTACTGCATCTGGGCTCAGGACTGAGTGCATAAATTTCTCTTAGAAACCCTGATGCCTCTTAGGATTTCTAAGTTGCACAGAAACATAGAAATTACTCTTTCAAAGAATGCATCAGAAAATTTGCACTTTTCCCATTTGTATGTGTCTCATCCCCACAGTCCTACAGCATTCCCATTTGTTGCTCTGGAACAGTCTTCTGTTTTTTGCAATCTTCACCATTTCCCAGGTGAAGGTCTCTTCCATGTGTTCATTCAATCCAGCTAACACCAGTTCAGCAGCTTTCAGAGGTATCAGAGGTACAGTTCGGAGTAGCTGGATCTGAAATATTTGCCAGGAGTATTCTTCAGGTGCTATGGTCCGTATCCTGACAAATCAGTGTTGGATTAATACCATGTACTTGCATAGCAAACAGCTTATCCAGAAAAATTACTCTCTATATAAATTACCATGGGTACATTTAAGCATTGTGCCTGCTCTTCTGATTAACTGCTCTTGTCTCTCCGTTTTGGACTGCACTGTGCTTGGTTTAATTCTTTCATCTCCTTTTTCCACTGCAAATTAGAGCACTTTGTGCTATTTTACTTTGGCACACCAGCTGTAAGCTTTGGCCCAGGGCACTGTGGCTGACAGGGCTGACACTCAGAGGGGCTGTCTAATCCCACTGAACTGAAAATACCACAATATTCCAGCTGAAGCAGGAGGAATTTCAGTAATGTAAGAAACAGCACTGCACATATGAAAGCACAGCCTGGTTAGAGCTACTGAATCCCTTTGGGACTCTGCAGAATAAACGTGCTGCTCTTTACAGCTGTTCTTGCTGAAGCAGCCCAAAAGGATGCTGAAGGTATGAGTAACAGTTAACAGGGGCTGAGAGTGCTGGATGAGCTCTCTTAGGGCTTATGAACACACCAAGAACATTTAGTTGTATTTTCAGTTAATAGTTGTTCTTTGACTTCAGAGTATGAATCCCCATTAGATTTCCTTGAGAAAGAAATGGGTTCTCTCAGGCAGCATAAAGCTTTTTCAGTTTAGTTAAGGAGGCTCCATCCAGCTCCTGACTGTTGTTTCAAGAGGGTCCACTTGAATATATCAGTCACTCACATGCTCCTTCAGCTGCTGGTCCTTAAAACACTCCATGTAGCAACTGCATCAAGGCTTCTCAGCATCATAAAGTATTGCATAAGTTTTGGGCTTTTCACAGAAAGGTTTATTAGGACAGAATGAAGATTCTGTTCTTCAGATGCCAGTGTTTATATGCCAGTGCTCTGGTTCAGAATTGTTCTGACCAAAATTTTTGGATCTCATCTAAATACAGAGCAGAGTGAAAAGCCCAGCTCTTCCAGCAATGACCAGACTTCCTACCAGGAATGTATAGCTTTTACAGAGATTTTAAAAGTCTGATGTTTGAGACAGGTCTGATATCAACTTTGGTACTCTGCTGTACCTGCAAATATCATTACTTTGTCTCAAAATTTGTTGTAAATCCAGGGCATACGTCTAGAAATATACATTATCAAAATACTGCTCCCTATGCTGCCACCTCTTTTTCAGTGAGGTCTTTAGAGAACGAACACCTCAACAGTGAACCAGGAGTTACAGAGGCTGAAGGAGCTTTCAGCCTCGCAAAGTAACCTGGACAAACTTTCAGGCTATGGAATGAAGACGAGTAACGAGTGGTGTCTCTCAGGGATCGATGTTGGGACCGATCTTGTTCAACATCTTTGTCGGTGACATGGACAGTGGGATTGAGTGCGCCCTCAGCAAGTTTGCCGATCACACCAAGCTGTGTGGTTTGGTTGATACGTCGGAGGGAAGGGATGCCATCCAGAGGGACCTCGACACGCTTGTGAGGTGGGCTGATGCCAACCTGATGAAGTTTAACCATGCCAAGTGGTCCTACGCCTGGGTCGGGGCAATCCCAGGCACAGCTACAGGTTGGGCAGAGAAGAGATTCAGAGCAGCCCTGCAGAGAAGGACTTGGGGGTGTTGGTCGATGAGAAAATGAACATGAGCCGGCTTCAGTGTGCGCTCGCAGCCCAGAAAGCAACTGTATCCTGGGCTGCATCAAAAGGAGCGTGACCAGCAGGTCGAAGGAGGTGATCCTGCCCCTCTACTCTGCTCTCGTGAGACCTCACTTGGAGCATTGTGTGCAGGTCTGGTGTCCTCAACATAAAAAGGACATGGAACTGTTGGAACAAGTCCAGAGGAGGGCCACGAGGATGATCAGGGGACTGGAGCACCTCCCATATGAAGACAGGCTGAGAAAGTTGGGGCTGTTCAGCCTGGAGAAGAGAAGGCTGCATGGAGACCTCATAGCAGCCTTCCAGTATCTGAAGGGGGGCTATAGGGATGCTGGAGATGGACTATTCATCAGGGACTGTAGTGATAGGACAAGGGGTAACGGGTTCAAACTTAAACAGGGGAAGCTTAGATTGGATATAAGGAAGAAATTCTTTAGTGTGAGGGTGGTGAGACACTGGAATGGGTTGCCCAGGGAGGTCGTGAATGCTCCATCCCTGGTGGTGTTCAAGGCCAGGTTGAACAGAGCTTTGGGTGACATGGTTGAGTGTGAGGTGTCCCTGCCCATGGCAGGGGAATTGGAACTGGATGATCTTAAGGTCCTTTCCAACCCGAACTATTCTGTGATTCTATGATTTTAAGATATTTATGGGTTTAGCCTGTTGGATCTTTGATTGTAACAGAACAGACTCAAATCTAAGTGGTTTTGATTTCTGTAAGTGTGAAGGGAATATGGCTACAGCCCAGCAAAGTGTAAGTCTTTAGCTGACTTCAATGGGACTACTCAATTGTTTGAAGTTCAGTATGAGATTTCCTAACTGTAGACCTTAAAGCACATGGTTTGAGCTTGCTCTGCTGTCAGATGAGCTCAGTGGGCTTTTTTTTGTCCCTGCCAAAATGTCTTGTATCTAACTGGAAACATTTTCTGCAGTAGCAGGTCTGCCTTACTCCACAACAGTGTGCTGATCTCCTCCAAATTGTGTGTCTGCAATTTTGTCTCTTTTATCCTGCATGTACAAATACAAAACAAGATGAAACCAGTAAAGTAATTTTCATGTATGGTCTAATTCAGTTTCCATAGAGGCACTAATGCTCTTTCCTCCCTCACACCATATGAGTTCCTAATGAGACATTAATGAGACATTAATTGCTTATGTAAATTTAGACTAGTAGACAATGAGACTTGTTGTACCAAGAGTTTAAGGGCCATATAACTACTCTGAATGTTCACATAATTTCCATTAACATTAATTGGAGTGGAGTGCAGATCAGAGCCTGGTATCTTTAAAAGTTATAAAATAAACCACTGAATACTAATAGGCCAACTTGTACCATGTATCTTTCTTATAAGCACTTTGTTTTTTATAGTGGTTGCTAGCAAGTCATCTAGTGTTAAAATGCTGCAGATGGCATTGGAAATAATACAAAATAATTATTTTCACTTTATCTTAGGAATATAAGATTTTATCCCACATGTTTATAATTAAAACACAGGGGCCATATATTGTAACCCCTTGGAAACTTCTGTGGAGTGTTTTAAACTTTGCTGGCAAAGTGGGTACAAGAAAAGGTACCAAAATTGCATTTCTAAAAGTAACTCATGAGGATATTGAAAGGAATGAATTCAGTGACTCTAGTCAGGGTCTGCTGATGAGGAACTGTGAGAACACTGACTAAAACTCTTTGACCAACCAGCTATTTGACACATATGCTGGTAGCTCCAAGGCTATCTCAGTTGTCTGCCTTAATAACATCTCTGCTGTCATTCCATCTCTCCCTTCTCTTTCTGCTTCCAGGTCATTTTATTCAACACATTTCTGGCAGCCCACTTTTCATGCACCTCAGTGTATCCTTGTCCATAACAGCAATAATACCTTTGCTTGGAGGTTGATTTTACCATGACAGATTGATAGACAATCCGTGTTCATTTCCTTCTGAGAAGCCTCATTTGGCCTGTTTAATGCTAGATCTTTTTAGGGTGAGTGCTGGGAGTACTTTGCCCTGCTTCACTGAGTACTAACTCAGTGTATACATCCCCGTCTTGTGGAAATGCCAGGGTCGATGAATTCAGCAAGCAAGGCACAAGCTTTCATGTATTTATGAATGCTCATGTGCTATTGTAAGCCTCTGGCCACCTGGGAGATTTTGCAGTTGTCACAGGTTCATTGTAATGGTAGAAATCCAAAACTGGGGTTATGACAGCTTGCTGCTCCCCTGCCGCTCATTAGCAGCATGCAGTGATTGGCACCTCGTGCTCACTCACCTGCAGACACAGCCCTTGCAAGCCTCGCCAGTCAGCGTTGCCTGTTACAGCCAGACCATTCCACTTGAAGCTGCTTCATTTGATTGCTAGCCTCTAGTTAGGCTCTGTGACGCTGTAATTCTAGAAAACATGTGTCATTGGGAACCCGAGATGTTCATGAGGCCAATTAGAATGACCTGCAGCACTAGGGGAGTTAAATAGAAGGTTTAGCAAACACGTAAGATAATAAACTGCAATTGCTGCAAATAATAATAATAAAAATGTCTAAAATAATGTTATGTATCAGTTAAATTACTTGAGAAGGTTAAATCCTAAATGAAGGACAGTTCTTGGCAGCACAATCAAAACATCTTGCCTATAGTGGTGCTTTCATTTAGAACAGCAAAATACTGGATTTGCCTTGTTTCAGTGCAGTTGAGAGTTCTCAGAGCAAGAAGATATAGCCATTAACTGTTATTTTCTTAATAATAGCACCCCATTGTTAAGCAAAATGCTTACTCCAGTTGCATTCAAAGCACTAGAAATCCAAAGTTAAGGCAGCATAAAATGGGTTCCTATTGCATTCAGATGGTAATGTACGGCAATTCTTTTTGCAATCCTAGCATGTACTTAGTATGTTAAATGAGGTGAAATAGAAAAGAAGAGGGGGGGAAGATATCTCAGGAAATAACAGTACCTTCCGTGGTACCCTTTGGGTAGTGTTAAACAAAGGAAGGATGAGAAGCTGTGATATGATGTATGAGCTTTTTTTTTTTCTGTGGCATTAAGGCAAAGAAGAGTACTTTATGAACAAATATACCTATAATATTAATAATACTACTTATAATAATGTTAGAGATTTTTTTCAGTATAGAACATTTTGTAAACAGTAACCAATGAAGCCATAAAGGACTGCTGTGCGTTGAGGAAGACTTCCTCTGAGACCTTCAGGTAGTCTTATAGCGCTTTTTTTCTCTCTCTCCTGCAGCAATAGAAATTAATGGGAAAGCAACGATGATCTGTTTACCTAACCTGTATTTGATAGCCCAAAAATATGTTCAATCTCCAAAACATAAGCCACTTTCAGGTTATGTGTTTTCTTAGTTTTAGGTGAGGAAAGCTGGCAGAACAAGGAAATGTTCGTATTTCCAAGCTCAATAAAGCAATCCTTTCTCTTGGTAAACAGCTGAGACATCTTTCTTACCTGATGCAGTTGCACAGAATGATGGGAGAAAAGTAAATTGAAGGGGGCGAGGGGAAACCACTGTTAGCATTCACTCAAAGGAGAGCATTACAGCAACTTGGGTAACAATAAAACAGCCCTACAAGGTGCCAGCTGCAGAGGAGCTGCACTATAGAGTTCTATGAAAAGGAAAAGAAAAATGAGGAAGTTGTCCTGGATCTACGAAAACTCATTTATCAGGGAGAGGATTAAGCCAAACAGGTCACAAACATTATGCAAGTCCTTAGAACATGCTGTAACCACAAACAGTAAGTCATTTCAAAGACTTCATCTAGTCCTAGGGTTACCTGATGCCACACAAGCCGGATGCCTCCCTGCTGTTTAATCACTGAAGTTTTACATCAGAAATGACAACTAGAGGCAGGGAGGAGATAAGAAATGAGATTCATTTAAAAGAAGAGGATTGCAGTATTTTAACTTTCCTCTTGCTCTGATGCTGTGGATCACTGTGGTGGAAACACAGTCACAAAGGAATTGCGTGCAAGTTTCTTCCTTTCTTCTTCTAATACCTAATCCCAAAGAGTCCCTTCCATGCTCCCAAAAATTTTTCATGCCTTTGTAATGTGAATTTCCTTGATATAGGCCACCATTTACAGGCTCCATAGGGGCGCTTTGTTTTTTTCTTAGTGAATGCTTACTCTACTCTCCCCTTTTCCAGATTTAAACCTGGAGGAAATAACCCCACATACACAGGCTTTTCCTAACTTAGTGAATCTTAGAGGGCTCTGTGCTGACATCTTACATGTTTTACCTGCCTCTTCCCATCTCCTAAAAGCATTTTATCTTGACATAAGGTTTCACTAGGATAGTCCCCTTTAAGTTCCAATGTTTTTAACATTTTAAGAATGAAAGGAAAGAAAATTTCTATTTTTAATAAAATAAGTGTAAAATATGGCTAAAATGTGATCAATATTGAGAACAGTTATTAAAACATTGAAGAGAAATGGAAAGAGAATAAGATCAAGAGATCCAGAAAAGAGAGAAGGCACATCTGCAATGTAAGTTAATTGGTCTTCTGCTCTGCATCCAGAAATGCACAAATCCACACCCTAATTCCAAAGAAAAAAGTTTTATCCATACATAATCATTTTCCACCTTTTTCACTCCATGCTCTGCTTTTTTCCCCTTTTTTCCCTTTTTTCCCTTCATATCTACATGAGGCAATGCAGTATATGATCAGAATTGTATGTGATGCTTCACAGGCAAATTGCAAAGCTCTCACAGGCCAGAGGAGCAGATATATCTTACAGAGGGTTTGAGGGAGAGCACAGGCTGAGGGTGAGAGATCATGAGACCACTCCAGAAAAAACATAATAGCATAGACATGTACTCTTCCCATCCTGGCAAAAGAAGCCTTTCTCTCCTTTTTGTCTTTCCAAAGTGTGCCATGTGTGTCTCAGTAGAAGCTTTTTCCTTTCATTAAACGTAAGTTTCGCCAAAATCCAGACATGTTCCTAGCTGGCACTAAGTGTCTAAAGCACATCCCTCCTTACACTGATGAAGTCTCTTGGCAAGTCTTGCTGGGTTGTACAGTTAGCAGTGCTCTACATCAGAGTGTCACTGCAATTTCTTCATTTGCAGCTTTCTGTCTCAGCTTTATACCTCTTAAAAAGCTCAGGAAATTGATTCAATTTACTTTTGGGGCAGATAAATATTCCATTAGTGCTTACTCTGACCTTTGCACACAGCCAAGGTATTTGCTTTTCCTAATTCTAGCATCATTAGCAGTGCCTAAATTTTGAAATCTTCTTATACTAAAAAGCAGTAATGGTTATCTGCTGTACTTGCTTAATGAGTCATAAAATAAAATGGCAGATGATTTACTCTGCATACAATTAATCCAATAGTTAAGTAATAGCCAAGACTGCTGAAAAGGGACAATAAATCTTATAACCTAGACAACATCTCAAAGTATTTGCTTTACTAATCACAATCAATTAAGGCTTTTTTTCCCCTCCTAAGTTTAAAAACGAAAGAAAAAAAAAAAAGCTAAAGCTTTTTTCCTTTTTTTTCCTTTCTGAGGTTTCGGTAGTAATCAGACTTGTCTCTGTCATTCTGAGGAATGCTGGCCACATTGATCTTTGTTTGTTTTAATATTGAAAGGTTTAAGCTAAAGATTCAAAGAACATGTAGTGGAGCACTGAATGCAGCAGGGTGCTTTTATCCCACTAATGAAAAAAAATTGCTGAACAAGATTAGGTGCAAATGGGCACTGAAGTCTATTTCCATGATTCTTGTGTAATAAGGGTTCATGCAGGCAGTAAAGATAAATAAAAGTGAGAAAACCAAAATTAATCAGCTTGACAAACTATTACTAGTAATAAGTAGTATATTCCTAATATTACTGATCCCACACTTTCTATGGGCTTCACTCCTGGGACAGAATTTGATCATTTAAGTCATTGTAAAAACGCAGTTACTGCACCTAACAGGTTCTAACCTGTTAGGCAGGAAAAAGGTTTAACATCCTGAGCACATACACAAACTTCACAGTCACTGTTTCTGTAGTGAATGTGTCTCTGACCTGGATGTTGATGCAACTGGCTTTTATCGAGCCAGTTTGTGGTGATATAGTGCTCCTTGTAGTGGGTTTCAAGATGCTAAGCTGGGTGTACAAGTCCAAAAAGGGTACTGTAGCAGCTGAGTATTACTATAACTAAGGCTATAATAGAAATGAATGAATTTACCATAGCTGGAAACTTAAGTACACCATGCTCCTGGCTGAGAATACAGCTTGTGTCCACTCTGCCCCAGTCCCGTATGTTGCCTGTCCAAAATAATTGTTAAAATGCGCACATCTGCAAAGCTGGTAGAAATTTATTAAGCAGATGAATACATAAATAAGCAGCTGGATGCAGATAAAAATGGGTTCCTCTTGTCTGGTGATACTTTATTGCTGCTTCTATTTTAACTGATTGAATTTAACGAATCTGTTGTATACCGCATATAAATGACAATTTGATTCAGACTTTAATTGTGTAAGTTTCACTAGCTGTGTAAATATTTTAAGGTTTTAAAATTACATTTTTCATAACTGTGTGTCAGAAGAATTAGATTCAAGTATTGCTCAATATAACAATGCAGGATATATACATGAAAGCTAACAGACTACATCTGTCCTCTGGAGAAGAGCAGTTTCTGTGAACACAGATGGTTATTTCTAAATAAAAATATTTTTAATAAATAAACTGTAGGAAATATTGCTCTATGTTTCAACATTACTCCTCCCTCATGTCGTATGTGATTTTACTATCACAAAACTTTGTGTTCTTCTAAGTCTCTAATCCTGTATTCTGACATTTTGAAAGGCCTCTATCATATTGGTCTCTTCATCCAGCCTGTGCAGCTTTTAAAACTTGCTCTGAAGCTACATACAAAGCTCTAAAAATAAATTCTTTCACCCTATTTCTGCCCATTTTGCTCTCCGTTTTCCAGCCCACAAGTGACTTCTGTTCATTTATTGCCCTTGCAGCTGGGTGTACAGGGCACTGCTTTGATTTAAGTAAATTAAACCAAACCTCAGCCCTGCCACGTGTCTTTGTAATGAGAAGTGAAATCAAGGAAAATAGTATTTTGTGGGGAACTGTCACTTCATCACATCTTTGGAGCATGTAGACACTGGCTGATTTCTTCTCATCTTGGGATTTCCTAAGGTGCTGGACTAGCTCTCTAGCAAACAATTTTATGTGTGACCTTGGGAACACCACTTAATTTTTTTCAATCATTAATTTTTGTATCTGCACAATGCGCTTTGTTATCTGTTTCCACCATGATACCATGAAAAGAATATTTTAGATCATCACTGACTTCATCAAATATTGTAAGGTCATGCTTGCTTATTATGGAGATTTCAGCAGCAGTGCAGGTTTATGATCTGTTGTACAATATACCCCAAAGATAATACTGTGAACGTACTCAGGGACTAGGCGGAAAGGCATCAGCAAATGCTTAAGGTTGGGAATGCTGAGGCAGAGCTATCAATCCATTGTTTGACAGTTGGTACAATTTACTAGAAGGATCTTTGATTCCTATAAATGAGTATTAGAATAAAATTTCAGTACTTCTTTCCCCAGGAGTAACTAATAAGAATAATTGCTTTTATAGTTTTCATCAACTCTGTTAATCAAATTTTTTTTCTCCCTCTTTTGAATTCATCTGATTTTTTGTAAATTGAAAATTTTTTACTGCAGCAAATGCTGTATTTATAGCATGGGAGTATGCTCAACCCTGATAATGAGCCAGCCTTTTAAAACCACTCAAATGTGTGACTGAGAACAAAGAATCTCAGAACTTCTTGTTGAAAGCTGCAAATACATGTCTTCGTCTGAGGAATGGCTTGATATTGGCCTGTTTTTACACAGAGGTATTTAAGCTGCATTTGAAACAGAATGTGAGCTCATGTGGAATGGAAATATCCCTCTCATTTCATTTATTCTTTTTGTGCTTGTGTAGCAGTTTAAAGATCCACTAATGTTTTCACAGTGTTGTATCAGGTGTCCAGGAGCTAGAATTGTTCTTATGCACTTTTCTCTGTTGTCAGCTGCAAAAGCTTTAAAACTTAATGTCCACTGAAATTGTTCTGGTTTTACTGCCACCTAGATCTGATTTGTTCTGATTTATACCCTTGTAAACCAGGTCAAGACTGATGAAAACAAAGACTGATATATTAAGTTCATATAGAAGTTAGTGGACATAAGCATTCAAGAACACATGTTCCAGTGCACCTTATTATCAGGCAGATGTTGTTTATTTAAAATGAAAAATGAGCACAAATGTTCACACTAAACATAAATATAACCGGATGTGTTTTGAGGGCAGAGCCAACAAGAGATGCTGAGTTTTGAACACAGAGTAACCTGCAAATTTTTATTTTAATAGAAGACTTATGCATCGCTGTTGATTTTCAAATCTCATTTGTGTCTGGGTTATATCAGGGCTCATTCTGTAGATAACAGCCCCTGAAATTGTTGAACAGTTGAACGGATGTCCCTGAGTCTTTCATCTTTCAGACTTCACACATGCTTTCAAGTTCCCAACACCTTATATTTTCTTTTGCATATTGCATTTTAAAACCACATAGTCTCCAGGAGTCCCATAAATGTATTTCAGTTAGGATCTGGATAACTAACCCTTACAAGTTTACTAGAATCTTCTTCTATCTATGGCCTTTTGAACTTGCCTCTTCCTGTCCTACTTCTTATCCACTGTCTCAAGTTTAGATCATAAAGTTCGTCAGCAGTTTACATGGTGGATTTTAATATTTCTATTTTTCTTGGATTTTTTCCATTTGATCAGCTTTTGTTTGGATGAAATTTTGTATTGAGACATTATCAGGGCAGATGATGGCATGACCAGAAAGCTGATGGCTCCTCTTAGGAGGATATGGATTACTGCACCTTGAATAATATTTGGAGTAGAACTTGGTGTCACTTCTTCAGACTGTTAAATGCTCAATCCACATTGCATAAGGCTCATACAGAATCTGGTGCAAACCTGGGATATAATATCTGCTTATTTCATCTGCGGTGAGAGGTTGGAAGTGCAGAGGACCTGGTGGGAACAAGATTAAGTAGAGGCCTGGAGCTGTTTCTTTTACTTAGTGGGCTGTGTTCAGCGTGAGTTTGGTGTTTCCATCAGCTGCAGCTGAAATGCTGGGTGTGTTTTTGAATATAATAATGACTGCAGGACTAGGATGAAGGCTGACAACAGCATGGGAAAATAGCACAGACTTTATTTTTTTGAAGGCATGGATTGTTGTAGTATAATTAATGTTTTCCCACTCTAATGTATTCAGAGGAGTTGCCAAAGAGGAAGATCCATGAGCTACTGGCTCCTGTTCAGATGTGGTTTTTCAATTTCTGTTGCTTTTTTTATGGTAAGCCTCTGTGTTTTGCAGTACTACATGTTATTGCATGTTCTGCCTCCTTTGCTTCTCAACTAAAACATTTTCAGTAGCTGTTTCACCTATGCTCCCATGTGTGTTAGCTCTGCCCTTGCTACCCTGCACTAGCAGTACCCCTGCCCAGGAGAGCAGGAGCCCCCCCCATGCAATTGCATGCTTGCTACATGCAGGTGGCAAAAAGAAGAGACAAGCTGCAGACCTGTCTGCTATCCTTCAATAGAAATAGTCTATGAGATGCAATAAAATACACCAAACATTTTGTGCCTCTGCTGATTTTTGGTTTTTCACGTACAACTCCACATACCCCACTGAGGAATTCATAACATAACTGTATAAATGAGTGCTTAAATCTTCTACTTATGTCTTTAATTACATGTTTGCCTTGAATCACAAAGGCAGTCTCACAGATCAGGCTACCCCAGTCCTTACTGACCTGGTCTGTTGGCTTTAAGTGCTTCTGAACTTGCCTCACTGGATTTATTCAGGCAATTCCTGGAGAAACTATTTTGCAATCTGAATTTGTATAATGGATGTGAAACATTAGATGTCCCTTGTAAAAGACAGATCAGGAAGTTTGTCACAAGCCCAGCTATAACACATTTCAAACAATTATAAAGCTGCTAGGTATGTGCTCAATACTAGAAGAAACACTGGCTTTGCTGCAGCATGAGCAAAATTCTTCCCTAGAGGAATTTTATAGGGTTCCCAAAGTTACACAGTGACTTTCCAGCAAAGATTATTGTTAAGCATTTTTGTTGGGATCAAGTTGTGTTTTTTCAGCTGGCAATTTGTCTTGTAATGTTGAGCTGCAGCCAGCAGTCAATACTGACACTCAATACAGCCACTTCAAGTCTATCATGAGCCATAAGCAATCTGCATAATTCCTTTTGTTTCTTTCTAAAGGTCATCTTATTTGCTTTTGCTCAAGCAGACTTCCTACAACCCACTGAAAAATCTGGGAGAGGGTGGCCTAAATTACTTGGGTGTGTCCTGGTTAGAGCCTTCTCTCTAAGACCAGAGATCTCCTTTGTGTCCTTGTTGTGAGTAGGCACTCACCCCAACTGGATCCCCAAGCAGGGATCGTTGTGATGCTTTAAGAAGAACTCTCTCATGAGACAGCTAAAGATAAAAGTGCTTTATATGACTGAGATTCCTGGTTAGGGTGTCTGGAGCTGCATTTAGCCTGTAGGTATGAAAGGGTAACTTCTGTCTAGTAAAGGGTTGTGGAGCTCTCATTCAGGCACTGGTCTGAGAGAGGCTGAGCATCAGGTGGCCACCCCATCTCGATGGAGTGAATAACAGAGGGACCTTCCTTTTTGGTGATTCTCAGTGAGAAAGCTGAGAAAGACAGCATGTTGGCAACCACTGTTGAAAAGCAACCAAAAATATGTGCAAAAAGATTATTTTCTTCATTGCTCAGATGGCAGTAGAGCCTCAGGATGAGTCAGAGACATTCAAAGGAAAGTAGAGCTACTCGCACCCTAACTGGTGAGATTCTAGGATCTGCGACACAGGTGAGTCTCAATTGCAAGGTGATCCTGTAGTAAGATAATCATACAAAGGTATAATTTCATCCTTTTTATTTTTTACATCTTTGCTGCTGGGGGTCTATGTTGGAGCATGATAAGAAATTGCTGGGCTGCAGAAAGCACTCACTATAAAGGTTTTAAGTAAATATCTGGTTTTAAATAAAGGTTTGTTACCCAAGGTTAACGTCAGTGCCTGTGTTGTATTGTTTCTGTGTCCACTTCAGCTATATTCTTTGTGTGTGCAGTTTTCAAGTTCTTCCCTGCATAATAATAGGGATACTGTGGGACAGAGTTTGTGCTGCACATTGATGGCAGTAAACAATTGAAATTGTAGCTTTCATTGTTTGTGCTCCTGACAGTGTTTGTAAGGTCCTTTTTGAGGAGAACAGAAGCACTGACATTATTGCAGACAAAGACTTCTCTCTATAAGAGGTACTGGCAGTATGTTGAAAATTTAACTCTGTATTCTTCAAAGCTCCTTCTGTTGAAATAGTTATGCATTGTCACTTTCTTCACTGTCTGTTCCTTCGAAGCATTTTCAGCTAAGTAACTTGAATATTCAAGGATTTGGATGAATGAAAAAGAAACTTGTTTCTTTTCACAAGGAAATGAAACGGGTAGTGAAAACATACTTTCCACACTGCTAGTATGCATGTCAGTAACACATCAATGGTATATATGCCTGATTACTTTCCCATGGAATAATTTTCATTAAATTGTTGACACTAGAATTCAATATATGGTTTTGACTAAGCATCACTTGGGATAGCACAGTCTCTCATTATTCCTTTTACAGCATAGACATAGCTCTTAGTAAGGATATTCAGATTTTTAATGCAGCAATGGAATTGTAAAATTGAGCTATTTTTCAGCTATCACAGAATTCAGCAGGCCCAATGAATTACATCTCATAGCCACTTTTTCTCACTATTTTTTTTAAAGGCCTATCCTGTGCCAACTCATATTTTTTATGTCAAACATGAGACCTAGGGAAGCATTCCCATGAAAAAATGTGTCCACCAGCCTGAGGCTTTGCTTTGCCAATTTCATCTTTAAAGCCACCTCAGCTAAGGTGCATAAACACTATGCATCATATGCGCTGCCTGGCAATACAAGGGCATGAAGCATCATATGCACTACCTGGCAATACAGAGGGGCCTGTAGCCCTTCCAGCAATTGATCTGGATCCACCTGCACAGTCCAGAGCAGTCGCTGGGCTGCTGCAGCAGGTGATGTGCAGCACTGTCTGACTTGCATTCTGCCTAGTCAATTTCCTTCTGTGAGCTTCATAACTGTAATTTGTGAAGGATCTAAAATGAGATCTGCTCAACTGTGCTTATCACTTGCTGAGGAGAGGGCTGAAGGAGAGCAAAGCTCTCTTTGCTGTCCTCCCCAGTATGGACCATGTGTGTGTGGTACATCCCAGTCAAAAACTTGTGGTTTAGGCCATTTCCAAATGCTAAGGAATGCTGATTGTAAGTTGGAGGCAGAGAACACCATGGGCTACATCCACCCAGACTGCTGCTAGTGTTTGTGCTCCCTCACATCTAGTGTTGGCACTTCATTTGGGATGCCAGAAACTCCCAGGGACTTTTGCAAGGAATTGATTTTGTTGCTAAAAACAAGAGGTTTTCTTTCTTCAGTGAAGATATAGAAAAGGAAAGAAATAAACAGATGCCCACACTGTTCTGCAGCTCGCCATTGCTGATGCTGCAGGTGAATGTGCAGACTGTCCTGGGGAGCAGCACTGCACACAGAGAACACTGAATCTGCACACAACTGGAAGCTGTAAGTTTTCCCAATGAGTCATCATTTAATACCTTTACCAAATAGCTTTGTGCAAACATTCACCACTTTATTAACTACCAGAAGTCTCAATTTCCTACGTGGGAAATGGTTTCCAGCCATTTACTGCAGTCCGTATACAGATGATTTTAAATTGTTGTGTTCTGTGGGAAATTGTGCAGCCTTTAAAATCACCTTTGCTCACGGAGTACTGCAGCTCTGTTTGTCTCACAAGACTCCATATAGACTTGTCAGTACAAAATCTGAGCAAGATTAATTCACTTTCTGTGACTTTTCTTTGTGGCTGATGGATCTGGGGACCATGCAAACTGACTCCCAGCTCCCTAGCACCTTGGAAAGCTGGTATAGCCGATGGGAGTTGGGGTTTCAATTATCGTCACGCACTTTTCTATCTGGAAATCATGGGGCACAGCTATGCTCCACCTCTGCTGCATCACTCTGGAGATTCTTAGAGGTGAAGCAGCTCTGCACTGCTGGAAGGGTGCAGCCAAGTGAAAGCCATGTGGGGAAGCACCCAGCCCTTGCTTTATGTCCTAAGACATAGATGGTTTTAGAGGAAGACAGGAAGCAGAGCTGAATTTCCAGTTTCAAGGATCTGATCCATCAAATAAATATCTGGCAATTATAAAAAATGCATTTTTGATACTTTCCTGGTTGAATGCTACATGATATCACCATGTATTTGAAGTATCTGATTCCAAATGCTGAAGTTTTGATAACAAATAGTTTAAAAAAACAACTGAAGAATTCCCCAACCTTTTGCCCTGAGTCAAATGTATGGATTTTGTAAATGTTTGAGAAAATAAAACCTTTCCTAATACAATAAAAAGTAACACTACTGCAGCAGATCACATGAATGATTACTTTGGCTTTTAGAGACAAGGGTTAACTAATTTAGTAAGCTGGGTCTGACAGAGGAGCTTTGCAGAGTAAGTCTTTCAGTGCTTTAGGACTAAAAGCTTCCCTTGGATTCTGGGAACCCATAAGATTGATTTTGTTTGCCTTTTGATTTAAAGAACAGGATTTGGACATGAAAATCCAATTAGATGATTGCTGGGGGTGGGAGGGAGACAGGGAGAGAAAGAGATGAATGACATACAAATCTCATGCAAACAGACCTTACTCTGAAATCTGGACTACATCTCCACTGGCTTTCAATTAATTGTAAAACAGCTGTTCCTTCCTCTCTGTGCACTGGAACAAAAATCAGAAAGTTTTAGGATTGTCAGGTGATAATACTGAACACTTAAAAAGAGAAAACTTGAAACGAGTGAAAATAAGTAACAGGAGTCTTGGAAAGTGGGAGAAGGCAATATTTTGTTCTCTCCAGTATTTCTTGCAGTTAAGGATCTTGAACAGTGTTACGTGCTTTACTATCAATAAGCCTTGCAGCAAAGCCCATCTGTCTGTCATTCATAAAATAAGATGTTACCATTTTGCAGAACCATAAACCACATTGGGAGTTTTTCCAGAAAACAGATGATAAAAGTCAAAATATAATGATCCAAACACTTTCTAAGTGAAAGACTATTTGAAGCAGCTGTTTTCCTTTATTATTAGAGATAATTATACTGTCACAACAGCAGAATATTAACTTTTCACATGTCTGGTTCACCTGTTTATAGAGTGCTATCCAACTGCAGACATGCCAGATGCACTGTGCCAAGAGTGATGGTGAACAATAAGGCTCTTCACAAATCTGGAGATTGCTATGTTCATGAAGAGCAATCAACCATCTAATCCATTCCAGAGCTAACAAAAACTTGAGGGGAATGTTCTGAAAGAGGAAAAAGCTTGCAATGGAGCCTTCTGACTCTTGTTGTTTCATAATTTCTTTCTAAGTCCCAACCATGTGGTGCTGTCTTGGTGTAACGTGTGGCCTTTTTTCCTCTAGCAAAAAATCTTTTGGTATGTGTTTGTATCTGCAAATTCTTGTTCAGTGAACAAAGCACTAACCTGTTTGAATACTGCTAAGCTTTTCAGTCTAACCGGGGCTTGTGGCCGTAAGTTCTATCAACTCTGATACCTTTATGGGTAGCTTGTAACAGCAATACAATAATTGCTATTTCTATGTCGATAATCCAGATTTATGAGAAAATGGACAAGATGTTTCCGATTCTGTTGAGATCTTTGTGACTGCATGCAAAAAATTACTGGTGGAATTTCAGGAATTATTTTACAGTGATATATAAAAAGACAGCTGAAATACAGTTTTAGTAGATGAAAGACAAATGCCTATGTGAAGGAACCATTTCAGTTTTTCATCTATGTACTTGGGATATAAATCAGGTAGAATTTTTCATAAGTGAGACCCGAGCATTGCTGTGCATTACTCCATTAAAATCTACTGAGTTTTATACCAGTTTCCTTTTGAACCATGTTTTAGGAAAATGGATGTGTTTCTCTTTAAGTGTGTCTTCAAAACTTTCTGTGGTTATTGAGCTTGCAACGTTATCTCTTATCTTGGGAATGCTAACCATGATAAACAAGGAAATAATCAGGCTAAATGTGAGTTTTGGCAGTTGTTTTGGATTTTTAGCATTTGGTATATTAGGGATGTGCACAGATCAAAATCCTGGAGGTTCTGTAAACATTGTAGTCCAGAAGCTAATATGTATTCTGAGGCTTTTATTTTCCTTTGTGAACATAACCTGGTTACCAGTGATTAGTGGTTGTTATGATTTTGTCTAGAAACCACTAACTGCAGTTAAAAAAGGGTATTAAAATCATACATAGTAAAGTATGTTAAAACTAATTTCTTAAAGGTAGCACATCTCTTTTGCAGCTCTAACTGAAACTGTCCTCTATATAACCACATAAAGGTGTGTAAGTACACGCATAGGAATATGTGTGTACAGTCCTCAGCTGGTTGGATCCTCAGCTGGTTGAGTCATCTAAGGCATGTTACCGTGTCTGAGCCTGGCAGAGAGATGCTGCCAGGCCACTCTGTGAGACAACAGAGCAGGTCACCAGTTACTGCCTGGAAAATTAATTTGCTGGAATCAGTGGTTTTGTTCTATTCCTGTTTTGAAAGGAGCTGAAGACATCTGGATCCTACTGGAAAGGAACAGGCCAGACAAGAACTGCTTTTAACACGAGAGAGAAATTATGCAGTTTTTGTCTCAGGTATTTGTCTAGTGTGATTTGAAGAAGTCTCTGAAACTCTTCTCTGCCCCTCTTTATAAAATGAGGATTAAAACTTGAACTGTGTTAGCAAATGGCTTCTTCTGTGACCTATACAATACTTAATAGTGATACTTAAAATGCTGTTTCAGGTATACTGGAGCCAGTTATGGCCAAGTGAGGCAAAAACACTTGCTTTTTTAAACTAGAATGAGGAAAGTGTAAGACCAAATGTAAAAAGCAAATTATCTTCTAAAGGATAATGTCAACTGAAAACTAAAAAACCAAACAAAACCCAAAAATACCACCTAAGCCAAAAAACAAACCCAAGTTGTTTTCAACATAGTGATTTTAAAGTTGCTGGTGAGGTATTATTACACTGAGAACACTCAGATTATGCACTTTTTTTCCCCTCATTTTTGTGCAGGTGTAAGAGCCAGGTTACTTTACACTTTTAATGAGGAACATGAGAATAACAGACCATTCAGGTTTTATGCCCTCAGCGGCCCCAAGTGAAAGGTTGCATGTGTGCTGCTTGTGACCACGACATCATCTAGGCACCATCTGGATTCTAATAAAAGCTAATTGCATTTTCTCTTTTCTCTTGTCATCTCTCATGCAATTTAGTAACACATCCTCTGTTTTTCAAAAGACTGCAAATCACTACACTTCTGTTATTTACTAGTCATCTGAAACTCCCACCCACTACGTATTATATTCTCTGTGTTTAACTCACAGCTACCCAGCATATATGTCAACATAGATTTTCACATTTTCTCTAAACAGCAGCAATTAATTGCTGTACTTCTACACATTCCAGAAAAGCCTAGAAGGTGTAAACTCAGACTGACTCATGTTTGCCATGTGCACGTGGCAGATTGTACTGACTTAGCAACAAAATTAATCAAAGCTATTTCTTAAGTGGTTTTCGTTACAGAAGAAATATCTGGATTAGAGGAATGCCTTCTGGTTAGTAAGATGTACTGAATATTTTCTGTGTTCAGTATTGCTAATATTGAAAGTAAAATATTCAAGATGATAGGATACTGATATAAGTGAAATGGGCACCTTTACAGTGCTCTTATGTCAGTATAATTAAAGCCTATTGGCAAAAAAATTACGAACCTGTTGCAAAATAATAATTCAGATCAAAATGCCACTGTGTGGCTTTTCCCAGTCAAGGTTTCTAGGACATACAAGTGCATCAGGGGACTGGAGCACCTCCTGTATGAAGACAGGCTGAGAAAGTTGGGGCTGTTCAGCCTGGAGAAGAGAAGGCTGCGTGGAGACCTCATAGCAGCCTTCCAGTATCTGAAGGGGGCCTACAAGGAAGCTGGGGAGGGACTCTTCATCAGGGACTGTAGTGACAGGACAAGGGGTAACGGGTTAAAACTTAAACAGGAGAAATTTAGATTGGATATAAGGAAGAAGTTCTTTACTGTGAGGGTGGTGAGGCACTGGAATGGGTTGCCCAGGGAGGCTGTGAATGCTTCATCCTTGGCGGTGTTCAAGGCCAGGTTGGATGAGGCCTTGGGTGACATGGTTTAGTGTGGGGTGTCCCTGCCCATGGCAGGGGGGTTGGAACTAGATGATCTCAAGGTCCTTTCCAACCCTAACTATTCTATGATTCTATGATTAATTTAATACATAAACCTATAGTGCAGGTTGGGGAAATACTTCTGTACTTTCGTTGTCATTCAAACTTCCAGTACATGGCTTGTATAAGAGCTTAATACGATGACTGGCAGCACATACACCTCAATCCCAGAAATTGTGATTTCCAGGGATTCTCTGGGAAGATTTTCTAGCCATTGGCTTTGATTTCAGCCAGCTGCCAGAGACACTGGCTCTCTGAGAGTGAGACCTTCAGTTGCTGAAACTACTGCACAACTTCAGCTTTTTTTCTACCTGTAATTGCTTGAACACTGTACGCGGGAAAGACAGATGATGAAAGGATCTTGCCTTTGGAATTGGCAGTATATTTAAATAGAAAGCGGAAAATTAGTTTCCTCTGGTCTGTTTGTTGTGTATTTTCTAAGAGATAGTTACATTAAAGGAGTGTATGTCTTAAGGCCTCAGATGAGGTCAGGGCTCCATAGTGCTTGTCTCTGCAGGTACCCACACAAGAGAAACAGGAGTATTTTTTATTATTTTGTGCACACACACACACTTCCAAGGTAAATATCACACCAGGATGGCAGGAAGAAAAAAGCAATATATAGACAAGGGAAAACCTTCTTGTAGGGACAGTAGCAGGATCAGGAATGGAGATCATGGGACGGATACTCTTGGCCACCAGCACACCAAAGCTGTCATAACCATAAGAGCGGAGAAGCTTGTGAACATGGCCAAGCTGGGCTTGGTTAGCAGCTCCTGCCAGATCCTCTGCTCTGCACCAGAGAAGATAATCTGAAGCTCTCTTCTGAGCCAGTACTGTTAGCAGATTTAGGCTTTCCCAAATCCTTAACTCCACTTAAGATTCACAAAGTTGCTGTTTCCCTTTTGCAAATACAATAGCTGAGCTCTGTCTTTGTGGGCTCCCAGAAAGATCCTGCTAGCTCCAATAGTTGCAGTTTCAGTGAGGGTGTGTCGAGGTTTGACAAGGTCTTACAAGGAACACTGCCAGGTCAAGAAGTAAATTGGGCCATTCCTCTTCATCCAAGTTTGTGACTGAGTGGCACTGAGGTGGTATCACAGGTCTGCAACCATCAGTCTTGGAAGTCCTTTGGACCCAGAAGCCATGGAGGCAGTGGTTAGGATGGTTATATGGGGGGACATTTCACATAAAAATTGCTCATTACCAATATGTATCTAGAGAAAGAGGTTTTCTGTGTCATTTTCTAGCAATAAAATTTTCATCCAAAAATTCCCAATAAACTCTGTGGGATTTAGTCTTCTTAATCAGAATGTCTTTTTTTCCCTGTGATTCTGCAAAATGCTAAACTATTGCTTATTTTGCTTTTGTAATTCCACTGTAAACCTTTCCAAAAATCCTAAGCAACAAAAAGCCAACAAAGCAAAACAGCAGTATGCAGTTTTCATTTAAATGTTTCTTAACCAAGTAGATTTCCAGTAAGTAGAATCCAGAATTATTTTTTTTCAGGGAAGCAAAACAAATCCATGAGCTAAATAATGTCTCATCTTCTCCTCCATTTTTTTGTTTTGTTATTTTTTTCAGTCACTGGGAGAAGTCTTAAGCCTTCTGCTCTCCCTACAATGAGAGTTCAACCATTTGGAGGAAATGTGTTAAGCTGATGGCAATGGATTGTACTGACATTTGCATAAAATAATTGATGTACATACACTTCAGGGTAAAAGTGGAGCCAAAACATAAAATAATCCAAAGTGCTTATCAAATGTTTCTGAGACACAGATATCTTTGAATATCCAAGCTATTTGTCAGTGAGTTGAGCTTGTGTATTTTATTTCTATTGGGCTGGGAATGTATGAGCCAGAGTAAAAGAATTTGTTTTCGGCAAGGAATTTGTTTCCAAATGGAAGAGTTCAAATCCTGTCACCCTACTGACCATCAGACACAATCCAATTCATGTTATGTTTATTCAATGTTCAGAATGAGTGAACAAAACAAAGACAAAAAGAAGACAAAAGGAGTTTTCTGGCCTTTTTCAACATGTGAACTCTGTTTTCCATTCTGATATTCAAATAAAGTAACAGCGGATGTTTAAACAGAGATTTCAATCCCAAACACTCCTTGCCTGTTTGTTTAATTACATTTCTGGAAGGTTGCAGCACTCCAGCAAATCTGGACTCTGTTTTTATAGGCTTCTTGAATTCTCTGCTTTCTTTGACCCTGCAGTCTTCAGTTCAGTTCAATTATTGGATATAGAATGAATCCTGCTGAAGCCAGTGCCAGTTTGCTCATTAATTCACCAGGGACTGAGTGGTACATCAAGATCTTCCTCTTTATTTTCTCATTCTGAACTTTGCGTTACAGCTCACAGCAGTTCTCAAACACGCACCCTGATGTCTGGAAGGTGATGCTCATCACTAAATGCCATGCAATATACAGCAAGTGCCTCCGTTTGTGACCTTATCTGATCTCAGCTCTGCTCAATGCCCTGCTTGCTCCCCTGTACAGTGGTGGCAGGTATCCACATACAGATCCTCCTCATTTCAGTCACAGCTGTGCCCCCATTTCTTTTCTTACTATTTGCCTCTCCTGTCATGGGCAAAATCCCCACCACAACCCGATCAGTCCTTCAGTACTGAGTAATTTGGAGGGCTGAGCTGCAGAAATATCCAGAAGCAAATGAAACAAACTCACACAAATCAAACTCTTAACATCTTTAGGTCAAAATCTCTGATGGGATGAAACATATTATGACAATATTTATAGTGTTTTTCACCAGTAGTTCACTGGGCTGATTTCCTTCTAGAACATTAAACATAAAAGGTTGCTGTCACATTAGATGCACACACTTCATGCTCACAATTATATCTGTATTTCAACATAATTAAGTTCACTAGACCTCCATGTATTTTTCTTCTTTCTTCATTTGCATGGGGCTTATCCCATTATTCTGGGTCTTTTCTAAAGGTTCGTACAATTCCATGGAAAAGGAAACCCTTTTATGTTAAAAACCATATCTAGATCTTTCATATATAAATGGCACATATGTTTCCTGCTGAGGTTTGAGTAAGCTTTCTCAAATACAGTCTATTAGTATTTTAATAGTATGCTCACTCTAGGAAGTCTTTTTGTTTCACTGGCCAAATATGAAAATATCCTGTATTTGCAAAACACTGATTTGGTGCCATTTACCCATCAGATATGACCCATATCACATGGGACGTCAGGCCATCATAAACATTAGCAAGAAAGAAATAGCTATCAAATTATACACAAACCTCTGCTGACAGATCCATACACTGACACCTTTAAATAGTTTCACCATTTGCCACTCTATGCTTATATTTGAATTGCAAACATTGGTAAACATTGATGTCTCAATACTTGTAATGCAATTTAACACCCCACTGTAGAAGCATACGTGCATTTTGAAAGCTAGTAGATTTTTTTTTTTTTAATCTCCTGGGCCTATGTTCTCCCTCCAGATTGTCTCATTACCAAATATTTCATACTCATGAGATCGTTTTGATTCCCCTTTGCCCACACAAAGAAACACTGTGTTCAGTGAAAGATCACCTAAGGAATTGCCTCTGTCTGATTCCTTCTGGAAGTGGATATGAAAAATGAAATTCTTCAGTTCTGCAGATACGCTTCCCTCATGTAGCAGTATCAGGGCAGACATTTCTTCTTCCAAGGCTGCTATAGCCCTACTCTTCAATGCAGATAGCCAGTGGTAAGAATGGCATTTTTGCATCTGAAGACAAAACAGGATACATCATTAGTTTGCTGATACAGTCTGTGGTAGAAATCATACAGGTTGCATTTTCCATGGAGATTCTTTGTTTCAGACCTATCCAATGAATGAACTATTTTGTTTGTAGTCTGAGCAAGACAAGCAAATTTGGGAGAGCTTGAAATCCCGTTTGATTTTCTGTGATCTGATGGCACAGATCCCTATGCATTATATATGATTTAGAAGAGAAATCAAAACTTTGTTTTTCTGTGTCTCTAATTTGTATGAAAACTTATAATTTCTATAAAAAAATACAAGTCTTCCTCTTGCACTCTGATTCCCCAAGCTAAGCGCTGCTGTAGGCTACACTCAACCTTGATTCGATAGCTGAACTAGAAAGGTCCTAAAAACCATTAAAGTAACAAGTTATACTTTGCAAAAATGACAAATAACTTTGTCCTAGCACAACTTGGAAACAACTTTACAAGCAACGCAATAAAAAAAATGCATTGTTATTGCTTGAGTATATTATAACACTCATTTGAAAAGAATCTCAGTCTGGTTTGAAATAGCTCTGTGCATATGTTACAGAAAGTCTAGAGAGATCTTGTTCTTTATTAATGAAGCATGAAGAAAATGGTACTGAGAGTGTTTTGTTAGAAGTTTCAGCTTTCTTATGCATGCTATACATTAAGTCTTCCTAATTAGACTTTTGTAAATTAAAAGGCTTAAGGGGGTGAGGACACCTCTTGACTATTATAGGCTGTTTCTATAACCACATTGCTTTTCCCTGAAAAAATATTCTCTGTTGTTTGGCACACTTTACCTTGAGATCATCCTTCTGGCAGCTGAATGGAGAGAGGAGAAGGCTTGTGAAACAGATTGATCTATTTGCTTGCAAATATGGAAAGCATATTGGAAAGCATGCTATATTCTGGGACTAAAAAAAGTGGTTTCTTGCTTACCCTATTTGCAAATATGTGATGTGACTGAAAAGGAGTCTTGGACCTCTTAAAGAGTGCACTTTTGGCCAGTGTTGTGTGTCAATGAAGATGCTTGAGAAGCTCTCTTCCACCCTCACGCAAGCCAGCCCAGTTTCCTCTTGATGGCAGGCAGAACTCGCCATGCTGGGGAGTCTCTGTTGCTGTTCATTTTCTCGAACTATCAGTTCTTCAAGATCATCTCTGTGCTCTTTGATAGAGGTTCATATTGCACTGCTGAGTCCCTCGAGATCTCTCCTTTGCCGAAATGACCCACAAGTCAATACTGAGGATTTGGCCTTAAGACAAAAACCTAACTCATTAGAAAGCTAGTGGCTTTGCCCCTGAAGGAGCCAGTGCATTTCTACTGTTACTCCTAATGTTTTCTTATGGTGTAGTGCTAAAATAATGAGAGCTTTGACATGATGCAGGTCAGGCTCAGCATTATAGCCAGCAGCTATAATTTGGCAAAAAGAAAGCCCTATAGTATAGTAGTTCAGGGCCTGGTTTCAGGCCCTCAAAAAGATTTGGGGGTGAAAAGGTCTAATTTAATCTCCTCAAGAAGGAGAAACTTTTCCGCTGCACAAGCACCAGGATCGTGAACTCGGTGCAATGACAGAAACCAGAGGGTTGCATGGGCAGGTTTCCAGCTTTCAGGGTTTGAGGCACTGGATAAACATCAGATAGCTCATAAAGGCAGAACTCCACAAAGGAATGGCAGCAGCAGCGTTATCTGAAAAGAGACAAAGTCACTTGTTTTCCAGTTGGAGAAATGGTAACTGAAGGGTTTGCAGAGTCCAGTGAGCTGAGGAGCAGGGGAGGAAGTGACCGGCTGTTTGGGGCTGCTGGCTGACCTCTGCTCCAGCTGCACTGTCCCCACACTGTGCATTAACAAGTTGGGAATTGCCACATATCATTTGTGTGCCTTTCTGTTTAGCATGTAATCCCCAGAAGCTTATGCTGTGTTTATTATTCAAACTATAATGAAAAAGGATATTAAATTCTTTTTAATTTATCAAAAGAATAAAAATTGCATGGAGAAAGAGCAGAGGGGAAGTTTTTTTCACTCTTTTGGGATTTGAGAAAATTAGTCCTGCATTATTTTTTCCTGAAGAAAAGGAGTATTAGATACCGTAACTTCATTCTTTTGTTCTTTCTTCTTTAATGTTCTAAATTCTTTGTATTTAGGAAAAAATAGGTGCTATCCAACTATTAAACTGATACTGTATTTCTTATTTTATAGCTTTTATAGTATTTTAATGCATATTTTATTTGCTCTGCAGAATATTTTTCTCAATAAGAAAAGCAGGACTATTATAAATAAAAAAGAGTTGTTCTATAAAAAGCAACAGAAGTAACACACAGCTGACCTGTGTGAAAAAACTTCACGTGAATGAGGGGACGGGCATGCATGTGTGTATGTTTTTATCCATGAGCTACATTTTAACATTCTAGTTAAGCCCGTGCTTAATATTTGTAGCTGCAAATGTTTTTCAAATATTGTTGGCTGATAAAAATGGCAAACGAATCCCTGAAAAGTGTGAAAGTTGAGATTTCTGAGTGTTCGGTGGTTAAACACACAAGAGAATTTTAGAACTGTGGGTTCCAAACTTTGTTATTCCTCTCCCTTGTGTGTTTTCTAACTCATTAATTCAGACAGCTTTTATTGTTTATTATACAGACAATATGGGAATGCAACATTTGGCTTTGCAAGAGTGAGACGCTAGTGCTCCTGAGGCATCAGGGCTGCTGCTGCCCCTGGCTCAGGCACCTCTATGTGCAACGATCCTAAGAAGCCAAAACTGCATGTACAAGGGAGTGAGAAAAGCAATTGTTATCCCTACTCAGCTATCAGCAAACTGAGACACTGACAAATTAAATGACTTGCCTAAAAGAAATCTGTAGGAAAACTGAAGCTAGAAATCAGTTTTCCTGAGGCCAGAACTGATGTGTCTGCCACAGGGACTATCAGTGATTGTCAGGGACTAGTGTGTGATGTGTAAATAATTCTTGGTATTTACTTCCTCTGTGAACTGGACCTGGAGAAGGAGAGACCTTCCTCCCCAAATACTCTAATGTGCTTTGTACTTTTTTATGCTGGTATTTTTGGAAGGTGAGGAGTGAGGAAGGGCAGTTTAGCAGTTGCATCAGCCACTGGTAGAGATGTTAAGGGGGCCGGGAGAATTAATGACCTTAATAAAACAATAGAAAGAACACAAAGATGGTGAAATGTCTGTCTTAGTGGTCCGGTAGCCAGGCTCTAACAACTTTTTGTGGGTGACCTCTACATTATGACTGCTGAAGGAGAAGATAGTGGCTGCTAGTACCCCCAGCAACAGAGGGGACATTACTGGAGGAGAACTGGGCACTAAATAAAAAGGACATGACCTGCTGGAGAAGAACTTGGCTCTTTGATATGGCAGCAGGGTGATTTGAGGCAGAATGGGGTCAGGACATCGAGCTGGGTGCTGCTGTGGGTCCTATCACAGGAAGGTATGTGCCGAATTAGCACGTCTTGAAGATAATGTGCAAGACATTTTTACGAGGCAGTTTTCAGGAAGCAGAGTCTAGTGGCTGGAAAGAGATGAAAAGTATCATAGAAATTTAGTGCATATAATCAAACCTTTTATTTCCTCATTTTGGAGCTCTCAATTTATGATCAGAACTGCCAGGAGGACGACAGAAGCTCTGCACATGAAGTAACCTTTTCAAACCTGGCTTTGAAAGTTTGCCTTCAGAGGGTATAGAAGAAATTCCCTTTTTTTACTCTTGGAACTCTCTGATTGATGCTACTTTGTCAAGAGGCTCCTTTCCTTAGTGTGAAATTAGTATTTAGCAATTTGGTTCTCTGGCCTGTCTCATCACAGGGCAGCAGAAGTGGCTGGGCAGGAGATGGACCAAAGAGTGGGGCTGGCACCCCTTGGTCAACATGAGCAGGACTGTTGCAGGTCCTCTGATAACTGCATACAATACTTGCAAAGGTTTGGTTTCCTGCAGATTTGAGTTCCTTCTTTCTGTTGAGGTAAAGCGACACGTGATTCAAAGCTAAACTTACTTCAAAGCTCAGTTATTTCCCCCAAAACACAAGTTCTGAGTGGGCAGAAATTATACTCAGATTTGTGCTGAAATAAGTGGAAAGCAACAGCTAGAAGAAAATGTGAATGAAAGCATGATGGCTCATTTCAAACTGAAGCACTTTGAACTTTCCTTTTGAGGAAATACTGAGAGTAAAGTAAAATGAGATCAAATAAAAAATCCCATTAAAAATAGGGGTTTCATTTTGGATTCAATATGAAAGTATTTTAAGATCTTGTAAAAAGGTACGATTTGCTTCAGGTCAGCCCAAAATCTACAGTGATCCTCCCCCATTGTCTTGATCCAGCCACTGCATTAAGAAACCAGCCAGTGACATCAACATTAAGTAGAAGTCCCTCTACTAGTTACTGTCAAGTCCACTTGTTCACATACAAAAAATACCTCAAGATAGCTATTTCAAACAGATATCCAGGCTTGCTTCAAAGGATCACAAACTAGGCATTTTGCAAGAGCCTTCATGACACTTGCATATAAATGCTGGGTCTTTTCTTCATGCTCCAAGGGCTGTTTGTAACCTTTGGCTGCTTGCCTTCTGCTCACTTCCATTAGCAAAAAAACATGGAAGTCAAAAAGCACAGGATTACCTGAAGCTGTTCAAATCTCAAAGACATAATTCCAGGTCAAGGCCAACTGCTCCAACGTACTTAGATTTGAGAAGTCAGAAGGGACTAGACCTTTTATAGATATCTCTGAAAACCAAGCTCAAGATTCAAAAGCTGGGAAGAAGATCTCTGATCTTTTTGAACCAGCTGGGATTTATCCGTGATTTCCTCAGATTAAGGCTGTTGTTCTTTGCATTTATGTTGTGCTCTTTTCCACATGCCAATAATTCATCTGGCTTTGAGTCATTTCAAGCACAAGCTTAAAATTGAGCATATTCATTCTCCAGCTGAAATAATTCTGTTCTGGTGGCAGGAACTCTTTCAAGTTCCTTTGAGTTCTTTTTTTTTTAGTAAAGAAGAATGAACAAAGATGAAAGAATAATGCTTTTTATGACCTGAAACATTTAGTGCTTATACCGTTTTTTAGACCACCTTCTAAGATGTACACGTCTCTGTATCTATGTGTCAGTCCTTCAGTAATACATTTAAACCCAATAGCTGATTTCAGCTGCATTTGGCAATAGAACTATGAGAAGTTCCTACACCTTTTGTGAAAATAGGCAGCTGGCCTTAGGGAAGAAATTCGATTAATACCCAAGAGAGGAAATGGTTAATAAATTCACTTTTTCCAGATATCAGAGGACCCACACATTGAAGCTAGATGACTTTAGCTTCATTGCTCTCAGAACTATTTCATATAGTGAATGAGACTGGATGCCTGGACTCATTATTCCTGATTTTGATCTTCCACAGCCTGTGTAAATCCGCTCATGTCCTTTGCTTCTAGTAAAACTACAATGATGTCCACCAGCTGAGGATCCAGCCCTACTATTGTGGTGCTTCCACCCAGCCAGCATTGAGGGAAAACACTGGGACTCTCTCCTCAGTTGGGGCCTATAGTGATAGGCTATA
This sequence comes from Psittacula echo, assembly GCF_963264785.1. Lineage (NCBI taxonomy): Eukaryota > Metazoa > Chordata > Aves > Psittaciformes > Psittacidae > Psittacula > Psittacula echo. The sequence goes on from NC_137739.1 coordinate 6,876,915, forward strand.
TAGTGATGCAGATTTCCCAGCAGCTTTTGCATCAGTGCTTTCTCCTTTTGAATGGTAGTGTAACTCTTTCAGTTTTGGCTTTGCAGAGGGCTTATGTACTTGAGGTACTGTGCAAACCTGCAACAGCAGTACCTGCAGACAGAGAGTTTGGATAGTGCAAGCTCCTAAAAACATTGTAAGCAAGAGCAGGCAGCTGTGCAAGATGGTGGGAATCGCCTGCTCTTGATAGTCTCAGTCTCAGTGCTAGTATTCTGCTTTCAAATGCTTGCTGCTTTTGTACAGTGCAAAAGAAAAACCAGTACCACCAACGAAAAAAAACACAAACTATGGAAACACTTGCATCTGTCCTTGAAAACCTCTGTCTCAACATGCCCAGGGAGAAACCATAACGAGTGTGCCAGTGTGTGGCTGAGCTGTATGTTATCTGAATCCTGAGAACAGGGTACAGCACAGCAGGTATTACCTGTGTCCTTGTAGGAGATGCACATGTAGATGTAGTAGATGAGAGTGAGTGCGCTGAGTCAAAATGCACCTGCAGCGATAAAAACATCTCAATAAAGCTGTTAACTTACAAATAAATGGAACAGTGAACTACCCTAAAAACGACATAATAAAGAAACAGTCAGGGACCACATTGGCATTCAAGTAACTATTTTTAGCTTGTATTTACTAATTGCATAGGAGTACAAAAAGCAATTGTAATTATGAAGACAAATGTTCTTGGTAAGTGGAATAAGCTTTTTCTGCACTGTGTCTTCTTCAGAGGAATCCATACATTTATATCTAGTATTTTTCAAAGAACAGAAGGGTAAGCTTACTGAATAGGCAGTAATTGGCTTTAAATGGGCAGCCAGTTAAAGCTGAAAGCACTTGCACCCACTTCCCTCTTCATTATACTTTTTCTGTAATGTAGATCACAGAAGTGCAATAGCCTGACAATTTACTTGATTAAAACTGACATTGTAAATATAGTCAAAGGCAGTTTGTATTAGAAACTATTTTTGGTAAGAAGGTTGTCATCTGTAATGTTATTAGGCTTTATGAGATGAAAGACAATGAAACCCTAATTTGCATATAATTCAGCTTAGTATTTTTTAATAAGGTCTCGGGTATTATCCAGCCATGGGGTTTGATTTGCACAGATGGAACCAAGAGCTAGAACTTTTTCAAAGAATGTAAATGTAAAGTTTGTACTTTGGGCCACTTTCACTTTTCATTTCAAGCACACTCATGCAGGCAGAGAAGAAATAAAGAAGAGGTCAAGAAAAAAATATCCATGGGCTATATAATGCCCTCATAGCATGCTCAGGTCTCCGACTGATTTCACTGTCTCTCTCCTGGCACAGGAGTTATTGAGCCAAGATGCACAATCTATATTGCTGTCCCTAAGGCTGTGTTCACATCACATCAATCTTTTTTACCTGTTTTCTCTTTTTTTTTTTTAAAAAAAAAAAAAAAAAAGCAAACCAAACCCCACTCCCCCCCAAAAAACATCAAAACTGAGCAACCTGAAAAAACCCTCGTGTGCTCACTTCAGAGATTCAGCTATTCCAGACCGCAGTCGAGGTTAGTAGCATCATCATGAAGAACTAAATATTAATCATATTCTATGTACTATTATAGAGACTGAAACAAGCAATATCATCTTCTCTGAGAGTGGTACTTGTGAGGCTGTGCAGCAAGTGCCTTTCTGTTGCTCCCTTATCAAATTTGCTCTGGTTATTAGTCCAAGGACATTTTTTTCCCAACTGCTAGCACTTCTAATCAAATTGGGAAATATGAAAATCAAGCTAATGGACCTGACATTGGTTCTCACGGCTGAGAAAGGCACTGCAAAATCCCTCTCTTTCTCCTGGGTTGGCTTGGTAGCGGTAAAAGGCATAAAATCTTCCTTCTGCCAGGAATATCAGATAATTCTGTTCCAGTTTTACACTCTGGGAGTGCACAGCATATGTATATATACTCAAGACTTCAGACTTCCACGTCAGTAAAGAAAGAACAAATCCAGCTTTCCGTGGCATAGCAGGTTACTTACTCTGGAACAATTTATTGACTTGACTCATGTTTCTCTGCTCCCTGTAAAACCAGTCTGGGAAATTAATTGTATATAAATACACAAGAAAAATACAAGAAAAACAACAAACAAAATAGCTCAGTTCTGAATGTTTAAATAGATAAGCCAACATCTAAAAGATACTCAAGGAAGAGGTTTACAGAGTAAGTGAGGGCCACCGTTACACTTTTCCCGGCTTTAATCATGCTTCAGGAAAGGCTGTTGCTATTCCCTTTGCTGTGTTCTTTAAAGGATGCCTTTCTCTTACAACTGACATTGTGACATGGATATCCCGCTTAAACACAATCACAGGACAGGTTTGAATGCTCTCACTATTGGCTGTATCAGCTTTTCTGGCCTCTGCAGGCATTCAAATCCAAATCCAGCTCTTCACATGATTCCTACAACGCATGGGATTTGCATGGGGAGTTCTTCCAGTGCTCAGGAAAAATGTTTTGGTTTCTCAGCAGGGTTACAGCCTGGAGAAGCTGCTTTGGAGATAGACATGGAAGGGAGGACTCCAACCTTTCCACAGAGAGATAAACTGATTATTCCTGGAATGTGTAAGTACTCAAATGTGTCTATAGAAATTGGTTTGGAAAGATTTCCCATTACACAGATTTGTCATTAGGCGCCATTCTCATTTCTTCTATTCCTCTGCTCTTTGACTCTTTGTGAACCTAGCCAGCAACTTCAGCAATGCAACTGACCTGTGACCCATCATTATTTGCCTGTCTAGAAGCAAAAAATAAATGAGACAGAAACTTTCTCATCATTTTCCTTGTCCCCATACTCTCTATATGCTCTTTTCATGGCAGCATTGTTCAATGCAAGTGACAGGGGTTAGAGGAGGAATCAGGCACAAGCATGTGCAAATTTAGGTATGAGTTTGGTAGGACACAGGGGAATGGCCAATTCAGCAATGCAGTATTAAGCAAATTAAAAAATGAGCAGATGTAGAACACACTGAAAGGAGAACAATGCCTTGTGGTAAATATGCACTTAAAATGAGTGGGGAAAATATATATAGTACTAAACATCTGCTGCTGGACTACAAATACAATGCCCTGTGAGAACAGCAATGAGCACCTCTTCAGTACACAATTCCAAAATCACCACCTGTTGTGGTCAGAGAGGTTGAATTAAAACCTGGACAAAAGGGAAAATTAATCCTTAGTATGCCTAGATTTCAAGGCACTGAGGAAGGATAATATCCAAGTCATGTCTGTCTGGCAGAGACTAGGAAAGAGAGTCTGTTGGCAAGAGAGCATTAGTTCCTCAATTACCATCCCAAGGGAGATGCCTCCAGCCTTTTGATTGAGCAGAGCAGCCTCAAAATGTCATTGCCCATGATTGCTAAAAGCTGTATGCTTCACAAGCCATCCCCTGAATTTCTGCTCTATTTTTTTATCCTGGGCTGGTTGCTTCGTATTCCTGATATGAATATTGAAACTGAGTGATAACAGTGTGAGCTGGAATATATGTTAGGAATCTTGAAAGGGGTAAAAGTGGGTTAGGAACTTGGTTGGGGGGGGGGAAACTGTGAGAAGCAGCATGATGAGAAGTAACTGGGAGTGCAGATGGTGGTGCAAAGAAAACCAAAGAGGAAATTCAGGCTGTTCATACCCAGAAAAGCTGACTGACAGCAAAGAGGATGGCATGGGGAGAATTGGTAACAGAAGACCATTGAAAGACTGGATTCATGGCTGGACAAGGTGGTTCATTTTGGAGTTGTCACAAACACAAGATGGTTAGATCATGGAAATATTTGTCAGTCAATGCATTATTTTGGGAAATTGTGGGGGAAGATGATAGACTGTGGGAAGATAATTGTTTAGAGGGTCTGGAGAAGAGAAGGAATTGGGGTGGAAGATGCTGAATGTCAGAATCCACTGAGCAGTCAAAGTAAGAGTTGGAAGGAGGTGGAATAAGAGGAAGGTATCAGACATATGGAAGCAGCACAGACAGGCAAACAAGAGGAGTATTTGTGAGAAAAAAACAATAATGGATAGAATATGGATGAAAGAAGAAACTTTATATTAAGAAAATACCATGCCCTTGTAAGGGTATTTGGAGAAATCTCAAAGGGACTTACATTGTATAGGACAGTCCTTATGGAGGAGAAAAAAACTCTCAGTCTTAAAATATGGAATTCAAAAATGAGATGCTGGCCCAGATTTCTTACAGTACCTCCACAATGCAGTGCAGTATCTACCTTAAGAAGAGCTGAAAAGGTTTATTTAAAGGTTATGAAAGTCATGTTCCATTTAAGGCTATTTATATTTAAACACTCGAAAATCATTAGTCACTTAAAAAATCTTGGCTACTTTTTGTATACGACATTTTTCTCTGAGTACTTGTGTATTATGCAAAATACACAGTGTTTCTGAGCCAAGGGCTTTTGGTATAAATTGAGTGGGTTCTAAACTAAAGCAGAAGTATAAATAAATGTAATTTATTGCACATCTCTATACTTTTTCTCTCCCCTTCCAACACTTAGTCAAAAAATTCTAGAACACTGAGGATTGTGTGCTCCAAGGTTTGACAGAGGAGGAATCTTGACTCCTGTGTGAAAAGGTTTCTTGCATTTCCACAATTCCCAATTTGTATTTGCAGGCAATCGTACTGGGCATCTGGATCTCTGATCTTTGTGGAGCCAGAAACTTTGAAGGCAGTGAATGACTTCCTATCTGCTGGAAAATCATGCCCATTCTCACTTCATGAATCTGCAACAGACAGTGAGTTCCTTCATGGCATTTCTGGTTATTCCATGTATAATAAGGCTCTGTTGACTTTTGAAGCTCCCGTTTATGAAGCCAGAGCATAACAAGATCTTTCTTGTAGCTTAGATCCTCCCTCTCAAAAGAGCATGCTGTTTGTGCAGGAAACTCTGCAAAAAGAAAATAAGGTCTCCCAAATTAGTACCTGTTGAGGAAGAAATGCTAATCCTCTCCATTAGCTCTGCAGCCTCCAGCCAAACTTACAAAGTGCATGTGATATGGACATGAAGGTGGTTCGGGTTGATGGACGTATTTTCGTGGTTTGAGGGTTTTTTCTGTCAGCTGAACTATCCTCCCATTTCACAGGCTATGAAGAGGCACAGATTAAATATTATCCAGTAGTATTAGACAACAAATAAAACAAGAATAAAAATCAAGAAACACACCCATTTACAACACATACCAGGGTAAACAGATGCTTGTAGCACAACTGCATGGTGGATATGTACCTTTAGACCTTCTTAGCCGTTAAAAACAGCCTCTTTCTCCTCATAATGAAGGTTCAGTTTTGAGAGTTAATGTACAGCTCATGCATACACCCAGATGGAAATGCAATACGTTTTGATAACCATATGGTGCAACATGAAAGATAGTCAAGGATAAAGATTATAACAACCCTGAAATTAATTTAGTGTTGAGCCTGATCTAGATCCCACTAAAACCCAGTGTAAGCTTTCTCAGTGACATTTGGGTCAGGTCTTTCTGTGCTCTTTGTGTGTAACTTAAGATTATTTTTCAAAGGTCAGCATAGCTGAACATAAATAATAGATGGCCTTGAAGCATTCTCTCCCTTTAGATCTGCCTCCAAATTACCTTTTGGGATTTCAAGGGGTTTTCTACTGGTTGACTCTCCCTAAAACAATAATTAGATAATGCTCCACTTGTAATTTGTGCTGGCAGATAATGAATGGTGAAGTGCTCTTCTGTGAATGACCAGGTGAGACTGATAATAGTATCTGCTGAAGTGAAAATACGGCATTTAAATATAAAATAAAATACAGCAGATTATAGACTGGATATGATTCTAGGGCAGTCTGTGTTCTTTGTAACAAGGAAAATAGCTCTGTTTATCTAGGAAGTGGGTAATTTTTCCGTAGGTCTTGGAATACCAGTCACTTTCAGATGACTTTGGATCCTTCCTAGGAGCAAGGTGTGGTGATAAAAACACAGGCCTTTAAACACAAAAGACAGACACGTTGCACAAATGAAAGCAATTGCCAATAAAGAGCTATTAGCTGAGTACATATCACCACCCAGCTCCACTTAATTAAATGCTTTGCTAAACACATGCAAGTACTTTTATAGACACTAAATATTCAGGGAAATGCCAACTGACTGGATTTTTATTTAGTATTTCCTGTTTTCTGGGCTGAAGTGTGTGAACAGAGCTGCTTTGTTGCACTTTCTTGAGCTCTGTTGAATGCTAACGTTCACGGACCACAGCATTGCTACTGAGCAGGCACATGAAAAGCATAGCAAGGACTGAGCAAAGTGTGGGTTTGCACTCTACGAGGCCCTCAGCAGCACCTTCTATGGACTTTTACAGATGGAATCACACTTTCTATGCATCTGCATTAGTCTGGGGTCAAGGCTGTGGATGTCTGCCAATTCCTCTGTTTCTAATGCAACAGCTTCTGCTAATAGTCTGTATCTCTCTACTTACCAGTTCACCCCCTCTGAGTGTTTCAGAGCAGCAGCCTTTTTCTTGGAAAGGCACATGCAGATGGTTGCTGTTTGGTTCTGCCATGCCATGTCTGGGGACCAGTGTGCCTGTGTTGGTTGCAATGACCTTGGCACTGACATTTACCTGGAGTGTCTCTCAGAAACAAGTTCCTTCTTTGTTTTTGCCTCCTGTCTGCTTTTAGCTTGTCTCACTCTGTCTGCCCAGCTTCCTCTGACCAGTGCAGCAGGTCAGGCATTCATAAGCCATTGCCTTGGATAGGAGCCAACTTTTTGACTAAGAAAGATCAATTTAAATGGATGTTCATCAGAGTTTAATGATGCTTGTTAGCTGTGTGCCACGGGCAAGACCGTCTCCTGACACCTCTGTGGGTATTGTCACTCTGTGGAGGTAAAAGACAGCAGGAGAGATCTGCATCCAAAATGCAGTTTGCAGGCTGACACATAGTCCTGTTATTAATCACAATTCACCCGTCTGCATGCAGATAGATTGCCACTCTTCGCATATTTCTAACATGAGGTGTTCAGAAGGTCATTGGTTATTCTTTTTCCTAAAGGGGATTAAAGTTTTATTATGGGCATTTATTGTTTCTGAGGATTTCTAGTTTTTGTTATGGATACTTGTAATCAAGCTGCATGCTACCTGCTAGCTCAGTAACTAGCAGAGTTTGCTCAGGCTGCCTATTTTGAGGGAACAGGCAGTATCTAGCACCCAAAACGCACAAACTAACTTGTTCCCAGCAGGATCACAACCTGCAGCTTGGGGAGTCATTTTTTTCTGCAGTAACTTCAGTGTTCCGTGAAGCCTCATTAATGCACATTTTGAAACTGCACAGATGCCTGAAGAGGCATTAGGAACCTGAGAAAATCCAACCTTTAGTTTTGTACTCTGTGTGACTTGACTTTTTGCGGTATATGATAAGGTGGTGAGACTAATTGCTGTCAGAGTTGGATTCATGGGAGTTCTGCAAAAACACAGATTTGTGTGTACTGTGGCAGTGGAAAATGTTATGCTCTGTGTGCAAACGCCTGCAGATTCAAGTCTCATCAAACGTGTCACGGAATCGGTGGTCCTCTTGAACCTGTAAACTTTGCAAAGCTATTAATTTTTTTCTATTTTACGTATCTATACACCGAGGTCATGTTCCCTGGTGCTTGCCTTTCTTCATAGGGGGTATGTTCAAAAGGGCATAAGTAAAGAAATGGTCCATAGGATTTGAGCACCAAAATTACTTCCTTTGAAATCTTTACCTCCCACCTTCTCTGGGGTTGTTTTTTGTACATCTTGGTAAAAGAAAGAAGCTGTAACAGTCCTTTTTGCTCCTATCTTTTTTTTTTTTTTAAATCAACAGTTGAATGTGATTTGCTGTGACTAAGGCTCACAAGAGTGCTCTGTGTTACAAGATTGCTGGATTTAAAACAGCAGATGAATTTTCTGTGCCACTTAATCCCATCAGAGTTCACATTTTGCTTTCTAATCCTGAAAGACCCTTTCTCCCTCCCAGTTCTCTGCTGTTGTTCCTGCTGCTGTGATGGCGATCTAAGCATTGGGTGGGAACTGCTGGGACTTTGCAGCACTGCAGGTGGTACTTTTGGAAAGTTAAGTCAAGCCTTCATTCTTCTGAGATGAATGCATCAAAATTCCCCAGAATTAATGGTGGATGGGATTTTCAGCTCTAATCTTGAAAGCTGAGAGGATCAGGGAGAGCCCTCCTGTTGCAGGACTGCCCATCAGCTGCACGCTGCCTTTCTTACATGGAGCATGCCTGTGTGAAGGGCAGAGAGAGCAGAAGTCCCAGAGCAAACTGCCTGTAACAGCGCAATTGAGAAGCGAGAGGAAGTTTCCTCTGGGGACTGCAGGTTTGTGGTGGGGCTTCTCTTAGTACTGAGACAGTCTTGAGATACTCAGTCATTTTTCACCCTGCCCTCCACCAGGCTCAGATGAAGGCTGTCAGTTCTGTGTGGTCTTTAATTCAAAAGGAAAGCAATACCTCGGCCTTGCAGCCTGTAAAGTCCTTTATGATGTGACAACTGACAGCATGCAACTGCGCGCATTGCTGTCCTGAAGGCTGACAGTGCTCTCCTTTGCACCAAGACTGCTCCAGGGAGGTTTAATTTCTTCTGATAAATGAAAGGCATTAAGAAACGTCTCCTGCCCTTTGAAGATACAACCAAGAAATTTCACTTAGCTTAAGCACAATATAATGGGGTTGTTATTCCCAAAGATTACCCTCAAAATATGCCTTTTAAATGGCTTGAAAGTGCACTGCAGAAAAGTCACCAAAATGGCTTGGTAATAAACAGACATTTCTCATCATCCACCAGAACAGAGAGGCTTAATTTCTCGGTGGTTAAATAGCAACATTAGAAATGAGCTACTCTGTGATTTTTGTTTGCAGGGTGAATGGATTTCCAAATATATTTTCACTGAGGAAGAGCTATCTCACCATTACTGATAAATAAATGCAAATGTTAGAGTCATAATCTTCTTTAACCAAATAATGCACAACAATTAAGTTTTAAATTATTGATGTTATAAAAGGCAAAACAGCCTCTAGGCACAGGAGTTTCCATGACTCCAGTACCGAATAATGAAAACTCCTTTTTCCCTCATTTTTGTCAAGTGCATTATTAAAATGCAATTCTTCATATTTTTTGTCTTTTGAACTTTGAATTCTATTTAAGCACGGACACTGGGGAAAAGTTAATTAAAGTGAGAAAGTTAGCTGACATATTTACCATTTCAGGGGACATACTGTATTTTTGCAGTGAGAGGTGAATTGAGTTTGCATTCAGAAGAATAACCTATACAAAGTCAGCCCTGAACAGCAGCAAACCAGAGAGGCAAAACTAGGTTATTACAAAATAGGTGGATGGCTACAAAGGTTCATATTTTAATTTCATCTCTAAGACTGCTCAGTCTTTTTGTATATTGATAAATAGCGATGAGAAGACCACTTGGGATTGTTCCTGTGGGATAGCACTTCCTGTACAAAGAAAAAGAGAAAGTTTTGGTATAGTAGGGTTTTTTTTTTTAGCATAGAAAAACTGTAATAAGGCTCAAGAACTGGAAGCTGAAAGCACACAAATTCAAATGAAAATAGATGCTTTAATTATGCAACCGAGTACTGAGGGAAGGTCCAAATTCGCCATCTCTGTGTCTTCATGTCTGTAACACCAGACTGGGTGATCAAATCCCCCTTAGACTGTGACCTGGACATACGTGGGATGGGAGGGATGTGGGGCATCAAGGGAGGAATAGTATTTTGAGATTTATGGTGCAAAGCTTTACTTTGTAGCAGCTTGAGAAGGTGGGATCTGAGACAAAGCGTGATGGCAAAAGCATAACCCTGCCTTTACATGATCAGGCTGTCAGTATTAACATGGCTTTTGAATGGTGAAACGACTCAGTGCCTAGAGGTATTGGGCACAGCTATAAATCTCTCACTAGAAATAAGTAACTTGTTGGGAATCTTTGACAAGTTTAATTTAGTAACTGTGCCACAACCTCGATGGGGGTTTTGTGTGTTAGAAACTTTTTTTTTTTTTTTAATTTATTTTTTTTTCCATAAGTCTGTTAAATTATTTAGGGGCTGAATTTTAAAATTAGAAGATGCAGCATTAAAAAAAAAAAAAAAGCTATGAATATTTTATGAAGGGTTCTGGGATTTCATGGTATCAAAATACATGTTGCAGCTTTGGAGACTCCAGTATGGAGCCACATGAGCCAATCGCTCCCTTCTGTCTGACCTTCAGTGCCCACCGCAGCCACAGAGGAGAGCAGAGGGGTTCCTGTGTCCTCCAGTGCGGGAGGGAGCCCTGTGTTGCCCAAGGAGCCCAACTGATGATCCACCTCCCATCACGTTCCAGTAGTTTCCCTTTTTGGTGGTAAATAAAAAAACAGTATTTTGTATCAGTGGAGTTCCTACACGTTTTGGGAGTGATTTGAGAGTGATATATAAAACAAGTGGGGCTTGTTTTATATATACAAAGGGAGAGTTTAGGGAACTTGCAAAAGCCATTTGATACTGTTCCCAGCAGCACTATTGGATCAGCAAAGCTGCTCCAGAGTCCAGGGGATGCTGGAGGAGCAGGAGCCTTTGCAGAGACCACAGAAATGGGATGCACAGTCCGGTAGGGACAAACTCTTGGAAGGTTTCTTTGCAAAGAGAAGAGCAGCAGGAGTAAAATACACGAGCTGTTCTTGAGGATAACCTGCAGGTATCCTAGAGGGGTATGTTTGTGCAGGCTGCTGTGCACCAAGGTCCGTCTGTGCCTCGGTGGATCCCTTAGCAACCTTTCAAGTCAGACAAGATCTTTGGCAAGTACTAACAGCTACAGTCAGGCTTTCTGCAGCGTAATTTACCCGTGTCTAAATGTATGTAAAATAAGTCCCGATGACACTTTTTCTTATGAATTAGCAGGTCTTGCTGACACAAAACAGGAACTCAATACAATATTCAGCAAGCACATTAAATCTCCTTCTAACATGTGGCATGCTGAGACGCTCTTCGTTATTACCTTAAAGTATTAGAAGCTGGAGAAATGCCAGTTCTCCACTCTGATGGCAACAACAATGACATAGGCAGAAATAATTAGCTTTCTGCTACACAACTGGCACGAGTGATGCTGTTCTTCAAAGTGCATTTCTCTCCTTTTAGCTGCTGTGCAGAAATCCTTGATAATTAGTCAGCTCTTGGTGACACTGCAACATTAATAAATCCTCAAGAGTTGCATTAAATGTGTTGTGCAGATACTCAGACCTCAGTATTGTCAAGATGGTTGTGCTGCAGATTGAGCCTGAGCTGGGGTAACAGCATAGCCCCACTGAGGTCAAAGGAGCTCCAACGATTTACCAACACTGACATTCTGCCTTTGCGTGCAATGTCAGAGCAAGTCCTTATCTTTAAACCTGAGAAAACAATAGCCCTTTGGGTTTCATACAGTCTTTGACTACAACAGTTAGGAAGAAAATATTTTCTGGCAAAGGAAACCTCTTCTGATTCAGTGGATTTTTGAAGGAGCAAAGTTATCACCCAAAATAAAAGCTGAAACATTTTATCTTCAAGTTTATAAAAATCCAATTTTTTGTTCATTTCCTGTTCATTATTACGCATGTCTACTTTTCCTGCTTTGTTTTCCAAAGCAGGACACCCTCAGCTTTCTGCAGGGCTGATCTTGGTGGGATGCTCTGGCAAGAAGTTCTGGCAGTTGTCTGGGGCAGTCACCTGCAAGACTATGTTACCCTTTGCTATCAAAGAGGCACCAAGGGCAGACTGCACACCTTTTCTTCTTTTCTTTTTGCTCTTTTCAGGAATGGATCCTTAAGAAAACTAATGGAAGTTCTGCTCTGAAGGTTTGATTCTAGAAAAAAAGAACCATTTCTTGCTGAGAGGTGACTTCACTGAGTGCATGTCCTAGGACAGGTAAGCTAGTAAATTGTAAGCTTGGGGTGAGAGAGCACCTTGCACTTTGCCAAGCATGTCTTCATGATAGCTAAGGCTCTTCATGTGAATCCTTCATTACTTAATGCCACGAATCAAAGCATTATTTCATAGCACCACGGAACAATTCTCTTGACCATATCAGAAGAAGGAGTTAATTTTTTCTCACCAGACTACATTACAATTATAATCTGCACCAGAGAATAATTTATTCCTCCATTCCAATGCTGGCAATGCTTTCTCACTTTTACAAAATCAATTTCTCCTGCTATTGGCAAATACTGTAACAAAGAGCAGGAAATGGTATCAAATGTGTCCATTCTACTGACATGGATTGTAATGAGAGTAGAAAGCGGCCAGCATTAGCTCTCATAGTGTCAGTAGCATAAGCTTAAGTGCCAAGCCATTTTAATTAATTATGTGCTAATAGTCTCTGGGCTGATGCAGCATTCAGCATACTCTATGTGTGCAAGTTATGCTCTGTTCTATTTTTCCTTTTTGAATAAAAATTAGCAGTAATCCTTCAATTCTGTGAAGCCTTCTGTTGCAATCCAAAAGTCAATGCAGCATTCAGGCTTCATATGTACTTTACCATTCCCTTAGGCCATTGTTTAGATGGCAGTTTTAGGAAAGTTAAACACCATTAGTATCCTGTGTTTTGTTTTGGCAGGGCAAAGTCACTCCAGAGCTGCTATGGGTAAGGTTTACAACTACTTTGGGACACCAGGCAGCCGAAACAGCAGAAGGCAATGGCAAATAGGATCCTAATAGGCCCAAATTCCTAGGAAAGGTTTTTTATTTGGCAGATACTTTTTTGGGTTTGGGGTTTTTTTTAATGCCATCTCTTTCCCTATGGAGTGGCTGTTATTGTTGTGAATAAAAGGATGTCTTCTGTGGACCTTTTTCACTGTGAAACTAAATATTTTAGAAGTGCCTGGACTGATCTGGAGAACTCTTATTGTGGTTAAATGACGAATTGAACGGAAAGCAAAACCTTCACATGGTGCTGTGGTGAAGTCCTGGAATTGATGGTGATTTCTCTGGTAGAAAACAGTCCCGGAGGAAGGCAGTTCACAATTCAAGGATGATTTGGAAGGATTTGGGAATTTGTTGTTTGGCTCCTGATTTAATTGTTGTTTAGCTGTAAACACTCCCTCAACCCGGAGTGGATGGCAATTATCAAATTCAGAATAATTAAATGGTTGTAAGTACTCATGAAGTTCCTAAATAACCAAAGACATTCTAATGAAATAGGCCTTAGAACCATGTCAGGTCTTTACATCTGTGAGATTGCAGCTTAAAAATAAGATATTCTTTTCTCCTAGCTTACCAAAGCACAGCTATTTTCAGACTAAAATGTCTCTTCTGCCCAGGCAAGAGAACATTGTAATATTCAGGGTGTTTAGTAACATAACAAATGTACAATAGTCATGTTTATTTTGACTATTCTCTCTCCCAATTAGTATTTATTGTGAAAAGCCAGATCGTAGCTTTCTGTGCAATTGCCAAAAGGTAATGTGTGCTATAGTCCCATTACTAGATTATATTCATAGTTTTCTCATGCAAGATCACATACATACAACCCAAGAATAAATTCAAGCTCTTATGGTGAGACTGCTTTTGGCTGTGAAGAACACAAAAAGGGCTCTGATTAAAAATTCGCCTTTCTGATTCTCATGTTATTCCATATAAAATAAAGTCTCTCTGATTTTAACTCACACCCCTGCCTCAAAGATCACACTTTGTCCTCTGGGTGTGCAAGGCCACAGTATTCTCATGGGCATATGGACCTTTCCATAGAGGCAAGCATGGTATGTGCCAGTGAGACCATGAGAAAATCACTGCCCAGCTCATTGATGGAGAGCTGTAATTTCAGTTAAGGCTGCTCTCTTTGCTGCTTGAAATGAAGATGAGTAGAGCATGAGGCTAACTTTGGAAGTTTCTAGTGGTAAATATCTGTAGTCTACTATCCCTGTCAAAAGGGATAGATGTTTCAACAGCTAGTCAGCCAATTTCACGCTAAAATTAAAGTTGTCAGTCATCAGGTGTCCTGCGTGGTAGATAAGTGATATTACAGTTTCACATACCCAGTCTTTTTCCATTGGTCAGAATTTGATGCAGAATCCTTGCTGGCATGCCATTGACACATAAAATGTAGCAATTATTGCTAGTATTTTATTCTCAAGGTTTTTTGGCACATTGAGCTCAGATTCCCATTTGCTTGGTTTAATACATGTAAACAATCCAATTTTTCATCAGTTCTGCTCAAGAGCTCATCAGTGACTGCATATGGGTGTAATCAAGTAAGCATCGTTTACTAAATTCAAAGCTTAGTTCTTTCACTTCCATCAGTTCCCACTTCTTTTTAAATTTTCTAGAACAGCTCCACATTTTTAAACAGCATTAGGCAGGATTCTTTTCTGTTTGTTTGTTTTACTCTTACTGATATAATTTCAGTTCTTTTTTTGCTGCTTGAAGTCTGATTCTACTTTCCCTGCATAATTCCTTTGCAAAGCCAGATGGACAGAAATGGTCCCATGCCACGCTGAAATCCTCTGTCTTATTTATACAAGATAAATCTTGTTCCTAAACAATTCTGAAGAATGTGTTCATTATATAATATCTACTGAATTTGTCATTCAACTCATTGTTATTTCGTCTTTCATCATTCTGCTGTTCTCTATACACATGTACTGGAAAGGGGAAAAAGATAAAAGCTGTAGAGAAGATGGTGACAGCAATCTTGTGAGATGGATGAATTTGTGTGTCACTGTTTTGCCTCCATGACAACAAGCAGATTTTTGCTCACCCTTTTCTCCTCTTTTCCCTGAAGTATACAGAGCTCCCTTGGTGCCACTGCTGCAGAGCAGAGTATAGTGCCTGTTGCTCAATGTCAGAACTCCCAACTTACTTGCTGATTTTCTGGGCTTGGGATTTCATGTGTCTGAATATTCCTGATGTGCATCTCTGGAAATGCATCCATGGAAAAAATATGTTTATTTAATTGGGAGTGTACACTGGACTCTTTGGGAACATGTATTTGTAGCAAGTTATCTGTGGTATATACCTTGTATCTTTATTCAGGTACAGCTCTTCAAAGCAGTCTTTCAAAGGGCAGAAACACCCAGTATAGGGCTCAAACATGGAGGCTTCATGGAAGAGAGAGTAAAACCATCCCACTGCAGTTAGACGTCTCAGGGACATCAGCATTTCTTCCTTCTTCCTGCAGTGCCTATTGCTGCGCTGGTATGCTAATCACACTTGTGAAGACAGAGTGTACATTTCATTTAGTACAATGGCAAAAAAGCCATCAATACGAAGACAGTGGCTGAGGTTTTGACCCCTTTGCCTCCTTTGTCTGTCAGAGCTTTTTAGCTCAGTCTCTTGTGTTCTCCATGCCACCACTGATCTCAAAGACCAAGAGAAAAACCATTTGGGCTGTGCAGCCCTAACAAAACTGCACAGTCTTTCTGCTCACACTTCCATCCCAGCCCACATGCCCAGGAGTGAGGTTGTAGACCAGAGCCTGTGCCCAGGCAGGAGGAGATGTGCTGGGGAATTTCCAGGAATTTTACTCTCTGGCACAGATATTTTCATGCATGCCTGGATTAGCACTGTCCTTAATTGAAATCATCCTGTCCTCAGTATGCTGATCCTATCCTTTGTGGGAGTTCCTTCCCCTCCCTGCTCTTTCTGCTTGCATGTTTACAGCTCAGTGTCACTGTTACGGGAAGTGGCATGCTGTGTTCCAGCTTTTTTCTACCTCTTTGAACTGAAATAGTAAACCTTTTCTCCACAGGCCTTCCTATCTCTCCCATTTCTTGCAGGAATGCTTCATAAAGTGGTGGGATCTCCCTCATCTGGACCCAAGGACTTTATGATGACTTTTAAATAACAAGTTCTCCCTTCTATTTCATAAAGACTTCTGCAGTTTCTCTTTTTTTGCTTGCCTGGGACAGAGTGTCTCACCATTTTTACTAATCTTGAGTTTAAGGTGCTTGAAATTCTGCTTCCAATAGCAGAAGTTAAAAATTGAGCTAGAAAAAGGACTCCAGTTCCTCCTATCTGGTACAATCAGGCTCTTCAGCTTACTTTGATTGTTGTTTGTTGGTTTGTTTCACTACAACTCCTCATTTGATCTTACTATTCACATGTTTTACTTGCTGGGCTGTTGTGCAGGACTACTGTTTCAAGGTTCACTTACAGTAGCAAGTAGGAAATTATGTTCTCTCCTCAACGGTCAGAGTTTCCAGCTCCAAAAGGTCATCTGTAGGAAAAATCTGTGTGAGGAAGTACAATAAAGGTGTGGAAATCCTTATCTAAACCAGTGCTGCTGGTTCACAGAGAGCACACAAGAATAGCCTTCCCTGTGGGTTTTCAGACGGAGGAGGAAACACAGCCCCTAACTCACGAGTTTCCCTATTAAGCAAGAACAGTGTTGTTTCAATTAGCAGAAGGACAAAATGAGCTTGTACTTTTCAAATTACTCATTTTCACCAGTCAGTCCTAAGGCCTGGTTTAGCAAAGAAATGAAGCTGAAATCATTCTCTCCCAGCAAACCTCACCATCCCAACTACAACACAGGCACCTCAAAAGCACAGCTCTAACTCATGCCTTCGTTTGCTACCATAAAGAAAATAACCTGATCCTTTTGGCTGCTTCTTTAATTAACTTCAAAGGGCTTTTTACATGGAGAATTTCTTGTGGGGACACACTATAATGAAACAGAAATGAGTTTTAAGGATCCTCATCTCAGAAATGTGGCCATGTTACAGCATTATAGCAAAGGTAAAGTACTGTAATGGTCTAGAGGTCAGGTTGAAAACCCTGGTTTGCCTCTTAAATCTTACATTTATAACCCAATAAATAAGCATTTTTGAGCAATTTGATTTGTTACTTAAGTGATAAACAAGATAGTTAATTCAGCTTGAATGCTATATTAAGGAAAAAATCATATAGTCTACAGAGCAATATGTTTGAAAATGCTTTTGCAGTAAGACACTAACAGAGCATTTATAATACTAGGTGAGCTAGTCATGTAAAAATGGTGACGTATTTCTAGAAAGCTATCAGTTTTGTGCTATTTCCTTCCCAGTCATTATTTATGCACCCTTTTTCTTAGGCTCCAGTTATTTGTTTAGTAAATGTACTATTAGTAACTGAAGTTGTAAAGGTACCTTTGACTTTAAGGATTGCTAGGTTTGGATCCAGTACAGAGTTAAACTAGAGCTTTTTCTGTTTATATCTTCTTATACCAGTAGGTTAAGTCACACTTTTTTTTGCCCTTCCTCATGTTTAGCTATGGAAAAAGGTTAATTAGTCACAAGAGGTGATGAACAACACAGTGGAAAGTTTTTGTGAACATATTCTTTGGAAAAAAATGTGACCTTAACAAAAAAGAAGCTGAAAGCATTAGGCATCCTGTAAATAGTTTGGTTTTACAGCTGCTAAAAGGGTGGAAGAATAGATTGCAGTCCCTGAGCATTGCTCAGGAATGTAACAAGTAAAAAACATCTTAAACACCCTAAACAACATGTCAGGAGTCATTGGAATAGGCAGGATAGTGCTGTGGTTGCTTTCACACATGGCTGTAAGTGTCTGTAAGCTGTAAGGCCAGTGTGTGGTGAGAATTGTTACAAGCAAATTCTATTAAAGTGCTCGGGACCAGAAGATGTTCTTTCAACATGGACAGTAGTTAATCAATGTTGGAGTGTTAACACATTAATACAGTATAGGTTTCTTCCTTGAGTTTCAAATATGACAGTATAAGGTGGACCCTGTCTATGGTAAATAACACAAAGCAGTGGTGGCTGAGGTCTCTAAATGGGTAGGTCAAAATCTAGGAACTAGGTGTTAAGAACTGTGGCACTTCTGATCTTGCCAGGTGCCCATAAAAACCTGACCTCTTGCTGTGTAAACGTTTACATTGTTCGTAGTCAAGCGTGTGAGAAGGAGAGAGGCTATGTATTCAATGGAGTTAAAAAATATGTTTGTTGTTACGGCTTTGTTCAACAAAAAGTACAGAGAATTGTTTCCTAAGACTGTGTAAGAGCTGTGGTTTGATCCTGCTGATAATTGGTGCTTTAAAAGCCATTGGTATTAGGCAATTACTTGTAGTTGCTAGGACCACTTGAAAAACTTTTCTCAGGCAGTTTGTTGAGAAAGAAGGCTGTTTTCTTCTGGATCTTTTGACCCCAAAAGCTCTCCTCTCTTTTGAAATTTTCTAAATAATTATAAGTTGCAGATGCAAGAGAAAAAAATAAGCAAAAAGGGGCAGTGATTTGTTGTTGTTGGGCTTTTTTTTTTTGTTGTTGCTTTAAATTTCAAAATCAAGGAAATTTTGTACATTTTATGTATAAAATGACACTTGTTGATAGCTATGGGCCAAGATTATTTTTACTGGGGGGTTTTTCAGATTTCTTTTGTTATTTGCAAAAGTGAGTTGATATTATGAAATTGCATTTTGACTTTGACAGAAATCTATTTCCTGCCCAAACGCGGCTATTATCTCATATGATGATAAGGTTTTCATGTCTTTCCGACCTTTGAGAAACAAGGGTTAGCCCACTTTTACTCACAACTGACTCAAAGTACCAGTTTACTTCAAAAGAGATCTGCCAGAGCCACAGACACGGGCACTGCAATATAAGCACAATGACCCCACCGTGCTCAGTCAAGCTGTGATTTTACAACAGCAACAACATGCCTGTGTTAGTGGAGAACAGATAATTCCTGAGCAGCTGATCTGTGTCTCTAAGATCTCTTTGCTATGTAATTTAAGAAATTAATTCCATTTAATGAGCAAAGAATATTAAACAGGAATTGTGGTGTGATTTTAAAGGCTTTGTTAAAAGAAAAATACAAGCCAAAACCCACTCAAACCAACTTTTTTCCTGATTCCAATTAAAAGCTTACATAACTCTCTTGAACAGGATTTTCCCAGGTCAGTGTTTCTGTCTCAAGTGAATTCCCCCATTTATATCTCCTCACGCTCACTGCCCCTTTGCAGAGGATGGCTCTGATGTAGTACAGCACTGCTTCACCTGGAAGACATCTTGCACTTTCATGCCAAATCGCTCCCATGCTGCCTGACACCCAACCCTCCACCAGCTCAAATGACAGCACACTTGCCTACTGGTGTGGTCAGTGGCTTGTGTGTGGCAATACCAAGGGAGCATAACTCCACTGTGACCTGTGACTAACACCAGCACTGCCTGATGACACTTCCAAGAAATGAGATCAAATACAAGGTCAGCTGTTTTGCAGTGAATTGCAGTGAGGCAGCTCTCTTAACTCCAAACTTGAAGCCTCTAATAAGGGTGCTCAGGAGCAGTTAGCAGGAATAGAATCATAGAATCATAGAATAGTTAGGTTTGGAAAGGACCTTAAGATCATTCAGTTCCAATTCCCCTGCCATGGGCAGGGACACCTCACACTAAACCATGTCACCCAAAGCTCTGCCCAACCTGGCCTTGAACACCGCCAGGGGTGGAGATCTCACAACCTCTCTGGGCAACCCATTCCAGTGCCTCACCACCCTTACAGTAAAGAATTTCTTCCTTATATCCAATCTAAACTTCTCCTGTTTAAGTTTTAACCCGTTACCCCTTGTCCTGTCCTGTCACTACAGTCCCTAATGAAGAGTCCATCCCCAGCATCCCTATAGCCCCCCTTCAGATACTGGAAGGCTGCTATGAGATCTCCATGCAGCCTTCTCTTCTCCAGGCTGAACAGCCCCAACTTTCTCAGCCTATCTTCATACGAGAGGTGCTCCACTCCCCTGATCATCCTCGTGGCCTCCTCTGGACTTGTTCCAACAGTTCCATGTCCTTTTTATGTTGAGGACACCAGACCTGCACACAATACTCCAGGTGTGAGGTCTCAATGCAGAGCAGAGCAGCAGAATCACCTCCTTCGACCTGCTGGTCATGCTCCTCTTGATGCAGCTCAGGATATGGTTGGCTTTCTGGGCTGCGAGCGCACACTGAAGCTGGCTCATGTTCATTTTCTCATCGACCAACACCCCCAAGTCCTTCTCCTCAGGGCTGCTCTGAATCTCTTCTCTACCCAACCTGTAGCTGTGCCTGGGATTGCTCCGACCCAGCTACAGGACCTTGCACTTGGCATGGTTAAACTTCATAAGGTTGGCATCAGCCCACCTCAGAAGCGTGTTGAGGTCCCTCTCAATGGCATCCCTTCCCTCTGACGTATCAACCAAACCACACAGCTTGGTGTCATCGGCAAACTTGCTGAGGGCGCATTCAATCCCACTGTCCATGTCACCGACAAAGATGTTGAACAAGACCGGTCCCAACACCGATCCCTGAGGGACACCACTCGTTACCAGTCTCCAGCCGGACATTGAGCCATTGACCACAACTCTTTGTGTGCGGCCATCCAGCCAGTTCTTTATCCACCGAGTGGTCCACCCATCAAATTGATGTCTCTCCGATTTAGAGACAAAGATGTTGTGCGGGACATTGTCGAACGCTTTGCACAAGTCCAGGTAGATGGCATCAGCTGCTCTACCCCTGTCCATCAGTTTCATAGCTCCATCATAGAAGGCCACCAAATTGGTCAGGCAGGATTTCCCCTTAGTGAAGCCATGCTGGCTGTCACCAACCACCTGCTTGTTTTTCATGTGCCTTAGCATGCCTTCCAGGAGAGTCTGCTGCAAGATTTTGCCAGGCACAGAGGTGAGACTGACTGGTCTGTAATTCCCTGGATCATCCATTTTCCCCTTCTTGAAAATGGGGGTTATATTTCCCTTTTTCCAGTTGTTGGGAACTTCACCTGACTGCCATGATTTTTCAAATGTGATGGCCAGTGGCTTAGCAACTTCATTCACCAGCTCCTTCAGGACCCGCACATGTATTTCGTCAGGTCCCATGGACTTGTGTGCATTCAGGTTCTTAAGATGGTCTTGAACCAGATCCTCTCCTACAGTGGGCCTAATGTCTTCATTCTTACAGGCCCTGTGTCTGGCTTCCAAGACTTGGGTGGTGCAGTCAGAGCCTTTGCCAGAGAAGACTGAGGCAAAAAAGTCATTAAGAACCTCAGCCTTCTCCAAATCCAGGGTAGCCAGTTCTCCTGATAGCTTCTGGAGAGGGTCCACGTTGTTCCTAGTCTGTCTTTTGTTCGCTACGTACCTATAGAATCCCTTTCTGTTATCCTTGACATCCCTAGCCAAGTTTAATTCTAACTGGGTCCCTAGCTTCCCGGACAACATCCCTGTATTCTTCCCAGGCCGCCTGTCCCTGCTTCCACCTTTTATAAGCTTCTTTTTCCTTTGAATTTTCCTGAGCAACTCCTTATCCATCCAAGGAGGTCTCCTGGCCCTCCTGCTGCACTTCCTTCTAGGTGGGATGCAACACTCCTGAGCTTGGAGCAGGAGATCCTTGAATATCAACCAACAGTCTTGGGCCCCCCTGCCCTCTAGGGCTCTATCCCATGGAACCTTACTAAGCAGGCTCCTGAAGAGGCCACAGTCTGCTCTCTTGAAGTCCAGGGCAGTGAGCTTGCTGCACTCTCTTCTCACTGTCCCGAGGATCTTGAATTCGACCATCTCGTGGTCGCTGCAACCAAGGCTGCCCTGGAGTATCACATTTCCAACGAGCCCTTCCCTGTTGGTGAGCACGAGGTCAAGCATGGCACCTCTCCTTGTCGGCTCCTCTATTACTTGCAGAAGGAAGTTGTCTTCCACACAATCGAGGAACCTCCTGGATTGCTTGTGCCGGGCCGTACCATCCCTCCAACAGATGTCAGGGTGGTTGAAGTCCCCCATGAGAACAAGGGCCTCTGAGCGTGAGGCTTTTCCTATCTGTCTGTAGAGCACTTCATCCACAGATTCCTCTTGGTCAGGCGGTCTCTAACAGATCCCCAGAGTAATGTCCCTCATCACTGTTCTCCCTTTAACCCTGACCCACAAACTCTCTATTGAGTGCTCAGAATAAAAAAAGTGATGGCAGAATTGTGTCTATCAGGGCTGAGGTGGTGTTCTTCAGAAGAGAAGGGTGTATGAAGAACATCTCTGTGACTCACCAAGCCCATAACCAGCTGTGCAATCCAGGGCACAGAGAGCAGGGAAATCAGCTGGAACAGCTTACATACATTGAGTTGGACCTTGTACAAATTACTTTAGGGGGAAGATTCCTCCCATAAAAAAGATCAGCTTAGGTTGGAACACAACATTAGCCTAATTTTTCAGTGTTTTTAGTGGGTTTTGACAACAGAGATCCTGTGCTGGCCTGTTAAACTATGTCAGATAAAATCTTTATGGATTTTAAAAGAAAGATTCCTAGAGGCATTTACTGGATAACAACAAAACTCTCAAGAGGGTTTGAATATGCAGAAAAGAAATCAACTAACCCCACCAAGTTCATGGTTGCTTACCTACTGATCACAGCCCACAGCTGTTTCAGCCCTGCGGTACCCTGGGAAGGTGGGAATGAAGGTGTGAATTTAATTTCTCTGACAACTTTGTTCCTGTCACAGTTTTTTCATAGCTGATGCAAATCTGAACTATAGGCACTGTGATGGTGAGGGTGACTGAGCACTGGCATGGGCTGCCCCGGGAAGGAGATCTTCAAAAGCCATCTGGACATGGTCCTGGGCAGCTGACTCTAGGTGGCTCTACTTGAATAGGGTGGATGGACCAGATAATCTCCAGAGGTCCCTTTCAACCTCAACCAGTCTGTGATTCTGTGGACTTGGAGCCGCATCCAATGCAGAACAGGCTCAGAAATCCCTGTTCACTCCTGTACTAATGATCTGCTCTGTTCACACATTTCCCGAAGTGAATCTGCTTTTAGATGGAAAGTCTTGGACATAAGTGACTGTCATGCTAGGAGGTAGATGGTTTTGGCACATACAAATGTTGCTCGAAAGGAACAGAGAGGTCTTATTCTACTTTTACCTCTCTTCTTTCTCCCCGTATGGGATGAGTGAGGGGTATCCAGCCAACTGGGTCACCTCTATGGATGTCAGAGGAGGGTGAATAATTAGTAATTTTTATTTGATTCATTTTACATCTTTTCTCCCCCGTTGGCCACCTTACTGAGCAGACAGCAACTTCCTTGGAAGTGAGTCATCATAGCAAACCCTTCTGCAGTCAGTTTTTGGGCTGTAGCTTATGGTACACAGATCATTTACAGCATTTATTGATCAAAATTATAATTGTTTCCATCAGACATTTCAGTCTTGGGCAATACTATAACACCCTCACTGGAGGGACAGTAAACGCAGAAATCAGGTATTTACCATGATGAATCAGCCATTATGACTTTTAAAACCTTTGTTTTCTGGAAGCTCTCTTTGCCTGAAAGATATTGTTCATGCCAACACATTTGCTAAGAAGTCTGCAAAAAAAAAAAAAAAGCCCGAAGACAAAACAGATAGAAAGGAGGAAACACATATGTTTCAAAATGGAAGACTCATTCTTCTAAAGACATTTGTGTGTTTGTGTAAGTCTCCAAACATGAGCCATTTTTTCATTTTGCTGAGACAGACTTGCAGCTCAACTAGATTTGACATGAATTAGTAAGAAAGCCCCTCCAAAATCTGCTGCTACAGGAGAAACAACATGTTGCTGTATCCAAAACATCCAGAAAAGTATTATGCAAAGAGATTACTCATCACCGGAGCAAAGTCTTAATTTCAAGTTCCCAGCACTGATTTATGTCTGGGCCACTGCACCAGCTTCTCTCCCTGTGTGTGTTCCCTTGTGCAATAGGAAAAGGCTTTTGCCTCCCCTGCAACTGATGTTGGCTGAGACTTGACTCTGATCCAATCCATGATGAGTTTGTGTGCATCTGTGAATTGCAACAGCACAGAGCTGATCGAAGGGTGGTCCCATAACACCAGCCTAGGCTGGTGACCAGCAAGATATCGAGCCTTGATTCCAGAACTAAACTATACAATCACCTATCAGCTGTGATTTTAGTTCGCTACACTCATAACAACACCTATTTTGCTGGATGGGAGTAAACTAAACGCAGTCAGAATTCCTGCGCAAGTGGAGATGATTGATAGCTCTGTCACAAACCTCCTATGAACTTTCAAATATAGACTGACAGCACCCATTTCTGGAGCACACAGAAAAAACTGCAATTACACAAATGCTTTACCTTCGTGGTCTGAAGATGTGACATGGGGGTACATGGACAGCTGTGAAACTGAGAAATAACAACAAAAAATCAAAGGAACCAAAGGCTGTCTGGTTCGCCTTAAAAAATTCATGACTTCAAGAGAAATTTGGGGATGATCAAATTCTTGAAACAGAGGTCACTGACTCTGCTCATTTGCCTTTCTGGCAGTTGGTATTGATAACAAGCTCATAAAGTTGTACCTAATTTTAGAAACACGAGAAAACCATCATTTAGTACATTCCATAGCTTCTATTGATTATTTCTGAGCTTGAAAACAACCTATAAAGAGTTAATGCAGTTGCTGCAGAGGTGAGTCCATTGTCTGTGCTTCGTGCTGCTGGAACCACTCCACTGTTCCTTGTTCCTCGATGTGACCGAGCTGACTCATGCTATATTTAAAAGAAGAGTTGCACATCATTATTGCCTCCCACCTTGGTTTAACTGTTGATGCACAGCACTGTAAGCTGCTCGGGGAATTCCGGTCCACCTCATGGTCCTGGCAGATGGCATGCCTCAGACTTTGTGCTTTCTTTTGCCCCTGCTCTGCCCAGTCCAGGGAGCAGTCTGGGATTCACAGGCATGGCATGGAGGCACCTGCAGGCACAAAGGCACACACAAAGACAGGCAAAGCAAAACACCAAGAGGGAATGGCAAGGGGATGCTCAACAGCCTGAACCCCCCAAGAGCTGGAAGAGAATTCATTAAGGAGAGGGTGATGGGAAACAAAAAATTAAATTTGGCTCTCCTTCTCCCCCAGCAGGCTGGAAGGTGTTCCGAAGGGGACGTGCTGCTCCCTTGGGAAAAGGCTATTCTTTAAGAGCAAAGAACTTGACCCTGCATGTTGGGGAAGCAGGAGGGGTACCCTGGGGCAAGAACAGCAGCAGGGAGAAAAGAGAAAAAAGGTGAAATATAGAAAAACAAAACTGAGAAAGGAAGCTTGACAGGGAGAAGCAATGGCAGCAGTGTGAGGAGCTGGTGACCCAAAGACATCCATCTTCCCTGTGCAAGTGAGAGGGGATCAGATAACACAAGGTGGTTAAGAGCAATGTCTTTGCACTCTCCTGTGTGTTCTAATAGGTATACGAGAGATCTTCAACTCTACAGTTCAGATTTGGGGTTGTCAGCCCAAGGAGCTTTCACTTCCCATTCCTTACTGCCTAAGTGAGATGCTGGGAAGCCACAGAGCACAAAGCAATGCTACTTATGCTGCCATCACTCTTATTTTCAGCTCCATGAGCTCCAGAGGAGCAAAACAATGTGGGGGGAGGATGGGAGAATCAGGCTGCCTGGACATCTCATCACAGCTGTGATTTACTCTGCTCTAAGGCAGCTGATGGAAGAGGTTATGGCTGGGTTGCTCTGCACAAGTACCATTTGGATGTGGAGAATTCACTGGCTCGGGTTTGTGTATTTTATTGAGTAGCAGAAAAAACTCCTTTGATTTTCTGCTGTGCTGTACACCCATTTCTGAAAAGAGCTGTGGGGCTGGCAACAGACTGCAGAGTGAGAGACTTCCTGCACATACTCCATGTGCGATTGGGGTGGCACGTGCCTTTCTCTCGTGCATTGTTGCAATGGGCCATTTTACCTGCTTTTTGAGAAACAGCAGGGGGGTTCTTTTCCCTGATTATGTGAATAATTAGATGTTTCAGTACTTAAGAGAGATTGCTATGCAGTTCGATTGCAGGAAAGCCAGCTTGTTTGGAGTGGGGCACAGCCATATGGATAGAAAAGAGGTGCCATACTCTGTACCGGTAACCTTCTCAGCCTCCTTAAGGGGACTTAATCAGGCTCCTAACTGTGCTCAGGTGGGCTCTGACGAATTCAGGCCCAGCTGCCTAAAGTCCTCCATTTGCAAAGGTATTTTGTTCTGAAACTGCCATTTAGCCGGTCACTGTGCTCTACCAGCCTGGAGGAGAGCAGTTGGTGGCAGTTGTGCAGGGTTAGGACCTTATAGAAATCGTTTTTGACACCTAAATTAGGTGTCTGGGCACCTTCGTGCTTCAGAGGTATGCTGCAAGCTCTGGTGGTGGAGGCTGTGAAGTGGGATGGTGCATAAGGTAAGAGAGCTAATGGAGGTATATTTGGATGTATTTTGTTGCAGACTGCTCTGCGTGTTCCTAAGGATGAACTAAGGAAGAAAAAAAGCAATGATTTTTTTTAATTAGTTCTGTGGAAATCACTGTGCATTTCTTGGTTTGGTCCTGCGCTTCTGAGGTTTTGTGTTGTGGTGCTGGGCCCCTTGTCCTGCCTTGTGAGACAGAGCCATGGCTTGCTTACAGACTTGTTGATGCAGTATGACCCACAGGGCTTAATTTTGAAGAGCCTTTATTGATTTGTTAGCTAGGAGAGAAGTGATAAGCTGTCCTTCTTACTAGCTGAGATCTTTCTGGCTCCCTCAGCACAGCATCTGCCACAGTTGTGGAAAAGGAAAGGCAGAAGTTGAATGTCTTCTTGGAGAAGTCTCAGTGTTCCCAGGCCAAAGCTCCTCTGCTCCTTTCAACAGTGTGAAGTTTTCACAACTTTAAGCAGTGAAAACAAAATGTGAGCTCCTTAGGACTGGGATTTCCTTTGTTACTTGTTCAGGACTGGGCACAGACCTCGATCTGCACTGGGGGACCCAATGCATCACTCAAATAACCAAGAGATCAGTGGCTGCAAGACTGATCCAGAGGTCAGGGATCATGCCTAAAGGCGTGCCCAGCTGTATCTACACTGCTCCTGACTGCTGTTTCTGTTACCTGTCCTCAGAAACATCCTCCAACAGGGGCATTGCTTGTCCCCTTGGCCAGTAACATGACCCCCCCAATCCCAGGTGCAGGGAGCACTGAGCCAAACTCAGCAGCTTTTCAGTATCAGTGTCTGCTTCACTGGAAGTGAAGTGTCTGATGGAAATACAGCCCTTATGATGTATTTATGGTGTGATGCCAAAGGGAAAAAAGTTTGAGTTAAAGCAAAAAGATTTTGTGATTGTTGGTTTGTTGCTTTTTTGTTTTCTTTCTTTTGGACAAAAACTGTTTGAGGCAAATTTGTGAAACAGTTTCACACAAGAGAGCTGGTCAGAACTTGGAAGAGAAAACAAAGTATTTAAGTCCTTTTATTTCCAGTCCAAAACACCCCATTTTTTTAATTGTGTCCATGATATTTATTTTTTTTCCAGAGCATCAAAAAACCAAAAGTGTTTCAGCTTGGGGCTGAACAAGGAATGCTTGATTAGTCCCAAATGATGTGTTGTGTTGCTCAGGATTTCATTTTCTTGAGGCCAGCAACACAATCATTTGGCATCAATCAAAAAAAAAAGAAAAAAGTTTTTAATTCTTTGCTCATTTGTAGTCTGATAGATCCCCTCTGCTCTCCTACCAGTTTGGTCTGTCACACTGTGGGACCTCCACATTTTCAGGGCATGTGCCTCCAAGACTACAACTGCTCTAGGAATAGGGAAGCCAGCATTTCCGGGTGCCTGAGGCAGTGGCTCAGTGCTGTCAGACTCTGATACCCAATTTGTTCTGACCATAGTTCCTCCATCACCCAGCATGAAGGAATCTCACCCACTAATACAATAGAAATATTTCTCTTTTCATTGCTGTAGGATGTAGTAACTTTATATATTAATAAAAAGGAGTATTTCTGAGAAGGAATTTGATCCATTGTTATTTGGAATAGTAGTAGCAATATTAATAATGATGAAAACAAATACTAATAATCAGACAGTGCCAGTGCTAGGGGCAGGAAAAATTACTGCAACTGCTGAGAACAGCAAAATAGCCGTCACCCAGCTGTCTTCTGCCCTGGTTAGCAAATGCTTCCTTTGCCTGTGGAAGAGCTCTGGGAAGCCAGCACTGCTGGGGCTGCTACTTCAGAGGGAAAGATAAAAGGCTGAGGAGCAGCAGTGGCTGCCAGGAGTGTGAAACCTCCTAGCCCTCTTGCCTAAGGGAAGTAAGAAACTGTTTTGTCTACTTGGCCGTGAAGCCTTGAGCTGCTTCCACTTACACAGTGTTTTGCACTGACGATGTTTATAGATTCACATGATAATCACCAGACATAAGAACAGTAAAACAGAGTGTCCCTCGTATGCATTTTGCAAATACATCTTTTTATAATCATTCACTTTAACATAGGTATTCATGTAAAGGAAGGGTTAATTGGCTGACCCAAATGAATCCACCAGGCCAGTGGCAAAGCTGACTGTGACATTAGTCTTCATTTGTAGAGCCACGAGAGCATCTGTGAGTCAGTAACATTGTACATATTCCCATCCTACAGATAAGAAACAGGACATCAAAAGTTCTTCTTTATTTGCATAGCAAATTATTTTTGGGTGGCGTTTTCAGGGTGGGGGAAGAGTTCATTTGTCATCATCCAAATACTAGTGTGCTCAATGAAGAAGTAACTGGTCAATACTCAAAGACCTCCGTGTGTAACCTAGAGCATGAGTGAAGAACATTGTCATGCTACATGGTGGAGTGGAAGGGGAAGGGAGTTGTGCAATTAAGAGCAGTGTGTGATGTATAAGGGATTTTTTGGTGGTTGTTTTCTTGTTTGTGTTTTTTCCTCTGGACATGGCAAAATCTCAATAGATGTCAGGCATGGGCAAGGCAAACAGCTGATCTCTATTTGAATTTTGGGTGTAGCTCTGTATTTGCAGGGGAACACAAGTGCAGAATGCTCCTGTGAGCTCAGCTGGACTATTTCACTCAGCTGGATAGACTTAACAAGATCAAATCCATGTGAACAGGGTGAGAAATCAGAACTTTAAACTGCCTCTCAGGAAATCTTGGTTAAAAGTTAGGAGAAACTTTAACAGTGAGAACAGTTACATATTAATAGAAATTGTCATGGGAGGTTGTGCACCTAATGTCACTGAAGGTTATAAAGAGCAGGTTAGAAAAACATCTGTCGGGAATGATGTAGGCAGAGTTGGTCCTGAATTGGGGAAGAAATATGAATCAGATGGCCTTGCAAGTTCCCTTTCAGCCCAACTTCTTCTGTTGCTGCAATGTTGCATAGTAGTAGTTGGCAGATAAATTATAATATATGACATAAATACAGGGTTCAGACAGGAAATATTCATGAGCAAATAAATCTCAGAATTATTAAACAGGCAAGCAAGAGGAGCATCCTTATTTTTTCCTTATTTTTTTTTAATAAAGGCAATACATTTTCAAGGGGGGAAATAAGGAGAAAAAAATAGGCCCCAAAGAAGATGCATCAACTTGGAGATGTTCGTTATTAAATTAAGGAATCTAGAATGAATGAAAAGTTCCTATCTTTAGGAAGAAAAGAGAGGGAAAGGAGAAGGGAAAGCACAGATATCATTAGAACAAAACCCTGGAAAAGGTCCTAAACAAATTAAATTATACATCTAATGAACACAAACAGACATCTACTTTCAAAAGAGATTTAACCCAATTCTTCAAAGAAAACCCAGCAGTAATTAGTAAGCACTTTAATCTCTTCTGGATTAGAGTATCCAATAAAGCTGGATTCCTAGAGGTGAAGTTCCTCCTCCCCAAAATATAAATCTTAGAAGATGTTGTGTAAGCCTTTTTCTGTTTTGGCCCAATAGGATGCCCCTGATGTCTGACTGCTTGTGCTGTGCTTATTTTGCTTGTCAGCAAATCAGCTGTGACCAGACCCCAAATGTAAAGATGAGAAAAAGAACATTAGGAAACTGGGACTTCACCTTAGATGTTCCTATGAGTTACAAATCAGCTACCCAAATCCTGCTGGTCTCTAGTGTTTTGAGGCAATACTAAAGTGTTGTAATTCTTTCAGGACAGTGAACTGGGAGCATAATGTGGGAAGGAAGTATGATAAGCAATTAAACTAATTTTCTGTCTCGGCTGGGCTGCATGTGCCCTGGCCACACAGTGAAACCAGTCCCTCAATTGTTAAGTGCACGTTGTGCTACAGCCATGATGGGAAAAGCCATGTGGCTGCAGAGTACAGATCTTTATTTCAGGTAACTTTAAAGCCCGAGTATAGAGCTTTTGGGCAGAGCAGGATGCAGTTCCCTGTTGTAACCCCACGGCCTGGGGAAAGCCCTTATTTGCTTTTTGTGGGAAGTTTCACACTAGGGCTAATGCACCAATGACTTCAGCCTGCCACCTGGGAGCTGTTTTTATGATATGAATAAATATGCCATAAACCCATAACGGAAAACTGAGCACATCTCGTGCTCGCATGCAGTCACGCAACAAGTATTTCAATCTGCATTTGACTCTTCTTTATGCCTTTGAGTTTTCTACAGCATCCCCTGACTCTGTAAGTGAAATGGGAGGCTGGTGGTCTAGGAGGGATTTGCCTGTGGGGTGCGATCGTGGTACATGATGCTGCCATTTTGCCATGTGGCAATAGGCAGTGAGGGTGGGAAAGCCCAGCTGGGGCAAAGCTTTTGCAATCTGCTGCTCTTTGAGGGGAAAAATAGAAAACAAAAATTACTCATCACTGGAAATATAGGTCAGGGTGGAAAAATACAACTCAGAAAAACTGAAGACCAGTTCACGTGCTGCTGCCTTTGAGTTTTCAGCCAATAGACATTGTACCGGTAGCCCAAAGTCTGCTCACTGAGCTGAGTGGATGCTGAGCACCCAGGTAGAGTGGCAAACATTGCCAGAAATTTTCTCCAGCCAATTCCTTCAATCCAGACATGCTCATCACTCTTCTGTGGGTTTAGACATTCCCAGTGGGTAGCTTCTTTTTCTTCAGTTCCCATGTTTTGAAAGACTAAGTCTGTTTGTTTCAGCAGAGTTGCCCGGGCTCTGAGCTGTCAGCAAGGTTCATATTGGTAGCATTAATCATCTGGTAGTTGCTGTTCTTTCATTTCCTTTTGCTAACTTGTGTTCTCAGCTGCCTTTCTCTGCTTTGAAGGCAGAGAGCTCTCTGACTGACCTGTATGAGCAGGAAGAATAAGAGGCAGCCTTAGGCAGAGCGTGGGAAGGGAGACCTGCCCCTGCTGCCAGCAGCCCTGCTGGGTCCCATTGGGGTTTTAGTTACACTTGAGATGTGGAGCAGCTTCAGCCATCACTAACTCCTCACCAGGAACTCAGTTTCTGCAAGTTTGGGTGTCTCTGCAGCACACCATCTAGCCAGTGGTGGGATGCTGCTTCTGAACTGACAACTTGTCACTTGCCCAAACTTACATCCATGTAACCCCACTGCTGTTCAGAGGGCTGGAGCCTCCACCTCCACCAGCCTGGTAGCTCACAGTTACTGACTGCAAAGCCAAATACCCTCACCTTCCCATCTTTTTAACTTGCATAAATGCATCATGTATAAGTTAGGGTTTGGTTTATGTTTTCATTTTTCCAGATGCATACCTGAGCAAGAAGATACGTTTATTTGTTCACCACAGTTATCACAGAAGACATACAGTTCTGTGATCCTTGTTGCACATCTTTCTTTTTTCTGTTTCTACTTCTAATATCTTTCCCTCATTATTGAGATAAATTCTTCAGATTATATGGGCTGAAGTCATCTTGGGAAAACATATTATTATTATTGAGATAAGTTCCTGTCATTGGTAACCGGGGTGGTTATTAGTAATAGAGTCATTGAATGTTTATACAGTGTTGTGTGTGCACAGTACCTTCCAAACAGTTCCAAATAGCAACAAACTATTGCTGTTCTTTTATTGAGGAAAAAAATCATGAAGTCAGCAGCTGTGATCACTGTCCTCTCTTTTAGGATGAAATAACATTTGTTTAAACCAATATCCTCTTCCAAACGAAACCAAAGCATCATGCCACTTTCCAAGCCACAGGCACATGCAAGGCAATATAGGCTGTCCTGGAAGCACACTTAATCCCATAGTTTTTGAAAAGTATAAAGGAGGAAGAATGAATGAGTGAGAAAATATCGCGGGAGGAGCAGGTTGGAGCTCAGTGCTGAGCCTGGACATGCAATGGGAACGTGTCTGCACATTTTTTCCTTTCCAAGTCAAAACATGTAGCAGAACCAGCAGTAAATAATTAATTTCTTTCTATGTTTTCAACTCCATAGCCAAAGCAGTGACAGGTACCGCATGGCAGTGTATGAAGGCTGTCTTAATGAAGCAAAGGGTTGTCTGCATTGGAAATGCAGAGACATGTCACAGCCCAGATGCATCCAGGCACAACAAGCAGAGCCGGAAGCCCTGGGTCACCAACCCACCACTGGTCTGCTAGCACTGCTCCTTTCCTTCTCACTCTCTTTTCAGGCCATATGTCCCTGTGATGCTGTGTCAGAGGTGGCAGCCACCTGAGGAAAGGTGGGTGGTGATGCCCCAGTGACAAGCTGAGCAGAAAAATCAGAAGCAAGAGTTAAAATGCCCGTCTGTTCTCTACAGCACATGTACAACTAATGCTGTCTGCATATTATAGGTACGTGTCTAAAGCAAGGCAGCATCCAGCTAGAGGAGCCCATATCCTTAAAAGTTATGTTCTCCCCTGTAACAAACTGTTGAGCTTGATATAGCCATTGTTAGGGCTCATTCCCTGCCATGGGTTATGTGTGGAGGCAGCCAGGACAGCCAGTGTTTGGTTTTGCAATTACAGTGTCTGGCATGGAGTGGTCGTTTCAAGTGCCTGGGATTTTTTTTTTCATTTATTTATTTATATTTATATTTTTATGTAAGCAATGTGGTAGCTCTCCAATGTATTTATCAGTGTAGTGCCAAAGTGGCACTATTTTTGCAACAGGAAAACTAGGTCTCATTTAACTTTGTTTGCAAGGTAAAACTGGTAAATAAAACTAACAGACTGAAAGCCATGAAGGTGAAGGCAGATTGTTGAGGTTTAGGGGTCAGATGTGTCTGCTGTAGCTACTTTATCTACATGTCAAAAAGTAGAAAGCCTAAAAAGACGTTCCTAAAAGTCTTATTCCTAGACCAGCTTCAGAGAAGCAGGACTTTAACCCAGCAAGAGGAAGTGCCACATTACTGACCTGTACCAGGAGCTCCCTTGTCCTGAGGCCAAAGCTGGTCTTAGAAACACAGACCAAGCAAGGTTAAGCCTTCCCCAGACCAGTGTTTCTCTCAAACGGACTGAACTCCTCACAAGTGGTCAGCAGTCCTCAGCAATGAGCTGCTGAGCAGTCAGACCAGGCACTGCCTCTCTCTGCCGCGTCCTTGCACTTATTATATCCTCTGCAGAAGGCAGCGTTTCTGGCTCTGCTGCAGCATTAGATAATGCTCAGTGGCTGCTGTTGCTGCTTTCCCATAATTACCAGAAACATAGCTTTAAGAAGTTACAACTTCCTGGAATGATGTGAAAAATGAACCGTTTAGAGCACCAGTGAGTAATAGGTAATTGCAGGCTGAGGCATCTTTAATCACTTTCAACCTTAAGTACATTTTTGAAGAGTGTAGCTCATTATTACCTTGCAGATCTTGGTGGAGTTGTACATTTCTGGTAGCCTAGATTAGAAGTGAATAAAGGATTTTGCATACAGGGGGTACTGGTTGGCAATTAGAGCACAGCCTGACCCGCAGGGGCTTAACTCCCTGCTCTGCTGTGGGCTTTTGTACGGCTGTAGAAAAGTTATGGAGAGGTTTGTGTGTGGAGGGACTATAGTGCTGCAGCACCTACTGTTTCAGGTCCCCTAAAACCCTGGTCCTGTGCAATCTGATCCCTAAGGCGTATAAATGTGGAATGAGGCAAAAGTGTGACCCAGGACAGGCTGTGTAGACTCAGAATTATGGATGTTGGCCAGCAGAAAAAATTACACGTCAGCTCCATTGCTGCCCAGAAAAAGGTGCTGCACTGCTTCTGGGACCTCCAGACAAAAGCCCACTAAGCCCTGTTGTGATTGAGCTCTGCATTTCCTGCAGTATGACTTCTGATCTATAAAATTAAGATAAGAAGATCATCTTATGTACACAGGTAAATGCATTGATACAGGTTTCTCAGCGCTCTCTTTCAAGTGGTGCGTATGTAGACATGAAATAGATAAAGAGTGAAATGGATGTTTTCTTTTTAATTAATATGCCTGTTTTCCAAGCTTGGGCACTCTCTGTCCCTGCACAATATGGAATCTAGGAGTAACCAGGATTCAAGTGACCAAATTTCCTTTGCAGATGGTTCCCAGGCCCCCTGAGTAATGCCATTCCCATGCTTGTCCCAGTCTTGTCCCATCTGCTGGCTGCTCTTTCTCCCCCAGCATGATCATTGACCAGCACGTTCTCAGCTATAGCAATGCTTCTGCCTGTAACTTTGCAAGCAAAGAAACCACACCACCTGGCTTCGGTGAAGAGGTGAAGCCATGCTCCAGCCACAGGCAAATACCATCATCCTTCATTGCGTCTTCCTGAGAGGTATGTGTCAAGCAGCAGGACATGCAAAATCTGTATGCGGCACCCCAACTCACTGGCCTAACGCCTCTGACGCTGTTTTATAATTCCCATTCCTACCATCCATCTGCAAATGCCCTGAATTCATTACCAGCAATTTGATGAAAACTGGTTTTCTCCCACTTAAAGTATTTCCAAATACCTTTTCCCACTGCATTGCTCTAGACATCTCCTGCCAGCAAATGGAGTTCTCTTTCCCTTCCTCTTGTGGTAGTGAAAGCCTGAACAGCAAGGACCTCTGCTCATAGCACGCTTCCCTGTGTATCACTACCTCACTGAGCATCTGAACCCCATATGCCGTTTCACAGTCACCTTTCGGGGGAGCAAAGGGATGGACAGCGGCCCAAGGGTTTGAGGATTTGTATGTTTTTAATCTGGATTTATATTGCTGGAGCAAGGAAGGGCAGTGTTTAAAAGACTCCCTGCACCATCAGGAACCTGGCCACGTCTATGACTGACGTTTGCACTGCTAATGAGACCATTTCTATTGTAATGAATTCATTACTATTTTTATTGCTATTGTATTTTGCATGTTTCACAGATCATGCAGGGAGCTGCTTTTTATTTCCACTTTCCCTGTCTACCTTGGAAACTCTCAGGGCAATCCCAGTGTCTGCATAAAATAGATGAATGAATTAACCCCTGTGGGGAGACTGACGAGGGGTAGCTGCTCTTCACTGGTCATAGGGGGCGAAGGAGAGAAAGGGGAGGATTGAGTTGTGCCTGGAAACTGATTCAGTAAGGAGTTCTCATGCTGCTCTGAAACCCAGTGACAAGACATTTTTATGAATGTATCCCTTATTCAGGAATGTTTGCACCAAATTAGTCTGTTCCTAAGAGGATGCTTGGCACACATATTATGCTCTTTGTCAACAGTGTCTTCCAAATATTGATTTGGATCAGACTTTGTTTCTCTGCCATTTTGCAGTATTTTGCTTTAATAAGCTTTGGATATGATAAGGCAAAGTTCTGGCTGTGCAGCAATATTCAAGTTCCCAGAGTTGCTCAACGAGGCTGATTCATGTCCCTTGAGCTACTCCTTTCCCTTTTTGTGCTCCAAATGTATATGCAGTAGGGAAGTCCCCAGAGACAGCTCTTGCTGGCTTCCCGTGATCCTGTTGGCTTGGATTGCTTTGGCTTCAGCCCCTTACCATTACCTATTCCAGTTGGCTTCTCAGCAGCCACTGCCTCAGCTTCAACTCTTAGTGAATAGCCAATATCCTGGAAATAATCCTCTGCTAACTTCAAGCCACTTAGCTTCAATAGTGCACCATGAGATGCATCTCAGAGAGGGAATCAAAACAGGTAATTCCACAACTACTCTGTGGAAGCTTCCAGAAACCTCTGGAGTGCAAATCACTGTGAGTCAGTTGCTGGAAAATCATTGCTAGACCGTATTACTGCCAGTGATAGGTGCCACTGTACCAGTTTCTTATGGAGCAGAGAAGACATTAGGATGCATAGTTATGGTGGTGGCTGAGCCTTGCTCTGAGCTTGTGCTAAAGGCTCTAATTCTGTTGATTTGGTTAAGAGAGGGTGTACCTGAGGGTGTAACCTGGGATGTTAATGTGGATGTTACTGTCCTAGAAAAACATGCTTTATCCTCAACAGAGAGGAGAGGTATCCAGTGTGGACATGGCTGCCTGCCACACTGGATTCTTCATCAAAATGACAAACCTTTGTCCAGACCCATTTCTTTTCCTTGCCTACATAATTCAGATATTTTCAGCTAAGTCTTTTGCAAAGTCCAAGAATTGCTTAAGAAAATTAACTGCCATGAAAGAACACAAACTACAAAAAAAAGTAAGCATGTACATCTGCTTGGTGTTGGAGCTATTAAGCTATGTTTTGAATCTCAGGTTTGTTATTTTGTTAGTTTGAAGTTGTAACTCTTTGACAAGCTCCTTCTGTCTCACTTATTTCCTCTGTGTCCTCTGGCTGCTGAGACATCATCACTCTTTCAAGCCCAGGGTTAGGGCTGGCCTGTTTAATACTCTGTAGACTTTGATGGCATCTGGCAGTAGTACTGCCAGCTGTTGCAGGGAAGATAAAGAAGCAAGCAAGAAATCAGATTAAAATAAATAAATAAAGCCAGGTGACTGGGTTGTTCAAAGACTCAGTCCTCACAAATTCATATTGAAGGGAAATTTAGATGCAAAACTTCCATGCCTTTCAGATGAACCTTCTGCTATCTTGCTTAGATAGCTCACTAGGGGCACAGGAGATAGAAATAATGGATAGATATAGAGACACAGAAGTACGTACTGCACCCCCTTCAGGAACTGAGTAATCATTTAAATGAACCTAAAGCCCTTTTCTCCTCCCCAACATCTTAGAAATGTCTCTCTGTTGTTGTTCTTTTATGCACTTTGTACTGTGCTGATATTTTATGTTTAATAATGTGTGGAGTGAAGTAGCAGAATGAGCAAGAGTTTTGCTTCTGGCAAGATTATCTACGCTATCCACCTCTGGCTGGCTGTAACAAGTGTCTTTTCTGCAGATGTCTGTGAGTGCTTTGGGGTTTGTGGCAAACTGCTGTGGGATTTGACTCCTACTGCACAAACCAGCAGGAGTCAGCTGAACTTGGTGCCTTCCTTAGGAAGTTGTGAGAAAGGAAGAGAAACAGAGTGAAGCAAACTGTCACCCTTTAAACTGGTTGTGTACAACCAAAATCTCAAGGGAATTCCCCCAGAAAAATGTAAATAGCCACTCATCAGTCTCTCCTCCGTGAAGTTGCTACAAGCTTCAAAAAGGAGCTTTTTCCTTCCACCTACTGTCTAATTCTACCTTTTCTCTGTGAGTCTGACGCCTCTTGATGGGTTCCCCTCAACTCATTAGTACTTTTTCAAGCAAGTAAGTGTTGGATACCAAGATCATTGTAAAATATACATATAACTTATCTCTTGCTGTAGGTTAATAAAGTCTGCAATAGAGAAAATGCAAAGAAGAAACTTATCCAGGCTGTTTTTGGGGGGTGTTTTTGGTTTGATTTGGTTTGGTTTTTCCAGGGACTGGCAAGTTTTCATACGTAACTGCTGTACTGAGAACCCCAGTGTCTGATCCCAGCTGGAATCTAGAAGGATGAGGTAAAATGTTGGGCACATCTTTTGTGAAATGTAAGAGGGTTTTGGTAAAGGAAATATCAAAGCAGGTTACGAGGATGGAAAACCCTCATATTAGCAGATGCTGGTTAAATCTTCCTTTTCACTATTTCTTTGTATATTTATTGTAGCTATTACCAAAACTCCCTCAGTTATCCAGTCCCTGGGGTTCAATGCATCTCACATTGCAACTTACCTGAAATGCTTGTATCCCACAGGGCACAGGAGTGATGCAGGGGATGACAGTGACAGGGTGGCCAGCATATAAAATAGTCAAGAATTCCAATAACGACAGTTTAACTTTATTTTTAGGATGGGATGGACAGGTGATAATTAAGCAGTGCTGTGTCCAGTTAAACAATGGTGAAGACACTGACAAACTGATGTCATTGCTGACTGAAGACAATGTTCTGGTCCTGTATGGCATTTCTGACATGCAATGATCCAAGTGTCATCTTGTGCTCATTTTTTATGGCTCATTTCTCTCTTTTCTGGTTCTTTTGGCTCTCAGCTCATGACAGAAGGAGGATAAAATGTCACCCCAGGATACTTCCGTAATAGTCCCTCTTGTGCTTTTCTTTTTCCTTTAAAAGAATTAAAGCATTTAATAGAACTAAGGTATTACTCAGTAACTGCAGTAAGAGACAGCTCCAAAACCAGGCTAAGCACCAATATCTGTGAGTGCCAGTGGGTCCTGATTCTAAACACTCTACTGAAGATGAGGGCAAAGATCAAGTCAAAAGAGGCTGACTTGAACAACCATGTTTTTGCAAAGTCAGTGCCCCCTGTGTTTTTGCAGAGTTTGTTTTCTTTCTTTTCAATGCAAGGGGGGCAATGTTGTGCTTTCTCTATTCCTCCAAATTACAGTTGAGAGTCAGCTGTGCTATCAGTTTGAATTTGGGGCAGTAGAAAATTACTGTGCATTAATGCTTATTGGACTTGACCTGATGACCCCTTATCTTGCCGAAGATGGCTTACAGCTTTCATTTGTGACCTGGACTGGCCTAATTAGTGCAATTCTGAGAGAAGCAGTAGTGTAGTTAGGGTCCTAGTTTACATTTGTTCCTTTTTTATAGGTCCTCAGCAATGAAGAGGTACTGCAGTGCAGCATTTCCCTGGATTACTCTGCCACCCTTGTAGAACATCAAAGGTACAAATCTTGTGCAAACTTTTGGCCTCATTTCAGCCAGTTTATGTGATGTCTGAAGTACATTCAGCAGCAAATTGCACTGGAAGCTGTCCTTTTGGATTTTCTATTTATGCAATGCAAGGTGATGTGAATTTGAATTCAGATCAGTGATCTTGTCAGAGTTGCCATAGGTAATTATATGCAGACATAGAATGTCTTCCTGTAGAACATATCTATGGATGGTCTGCACGCAAAACTGAAGTTTAAATCCCACAGGTAAGTTTTTTTTAAACATGATCCTATGCTTATGGGTTCTCCATTTTGCATGCTTAATTCAGCAATCAAAATCAAACATGCCTTGAGCTCTCCCAGATAAAACCATCTCTCCAAATTGACTCATACTGTGATATTAAGTCACACTGGTGAATTTCCTAGCTAGCCAACTGTGCTGTTTAATTAGGGTGCCTTTCCAAATCACCTTCAATAGCATCGTTGTAACATATGGGTTGAGATTTAGCCATACGGTCCAAACACAGAAACAAAGCACAGCACTAATTGTCTGAACACACAGAGAGCTACAGCACACAGGCTGTGTGTTCAGATAGGCAGAGACGGGAAGACATGTCCTGCTTTGTAGGAACAGTGTATTTATTTATATTTTTTATATAATTTACAAGTTCATAATGAAATAGAAAGAATAGAACGAATTATGATGAGATTGTTATTAGATAATAGATAGATATTTAGATATTATGTAATTAGATAATAGAGATGTTCAGAGCTTAAAATCCACCTGCATTGCTCACTAATCTATTTGACTTGGGCTATCCTAGGAACTGCAGTGCTGCCTTTGAACTAAGCTCCAAAGTGCTGAAGGAAGGACAGACACAGCAAAGGCTTTACTTTAAGTGGGCCATTTCTAAAATGCAGTTTCCTTCTACTTAAAAGTTTCAACTGAATCGGTGCTGCCAGGTTGCAAAGAATTATTGCCTTTTCCTGTATTCATGGCAGACCAAATCCTACGACCCTCTGAAAGCACAGTCTGCACTTGTAAATACACCTTAAAAGTGGACAGTTTATTCAGTAAGGAATGAATAACCCTCAAGCAGAACATTTCCTTTCCTTCTTTAGGCAAAGGCAACCATTTATTTTCTTCCACTATGTAAGGCCAAGGGACTGCACTCCAGTCAGTCAATTTGATAGCATAATATAGCAAACAGGTAGCACTGGCAAAAGAGAAGAACCTGTTACTTCAGATAAATTAATGGTAGTTTTATAAAGAACATGGAGCTATATGAAGCGCTAAGGTACATAGATCAAAAAATACATTAATCTGAGTATGTACCAGTCTAGTTTCAGGGATGATTTGTGTGCCATACACAACCAGCTCTGAGATTAAGAAAAACAGGTTAGTTATATGGGTTGTGGTTATCCAAGAAGTTGGAGGGTGTTTCTGTAAGAATGTCAGTAAATTCCTGTGAGAACCTATTCCTAACTTATTAATTCAAAATAGTGTCCATGGCAAGGACCATTTATTCTTCAGTATTTCCAGAGCTCCCTGGCAATGATGTTAATAACAAATACTTCTTTAACATTACTTATTTTTTTCTAAGAAAGACAACGTAAACTGTTCGTCCCCAGACAGGAAGAGTTAATCAGAGTTTTAACATCAAAGAGTTAATCTTATCTCAGAGTTGCTTATTATACTCCTTCACTTTAAATTTGTATTGGAAAGGGATACTGGATGCTTTTCATACTTCTCAGAATCAAACCCTGAGTAAAAATCTTGACTTGTGCATGCGACATTTGCTTTGGAAATCCCTGTGTATTCATCAGAGATCTTTCCCTGTTTTAATATTGATGCCCTTATCTGGATTAAGCTGAAGACAGTAAAAACATCCCAATTCAAATTCTTCAAGTAACTCCCTCTCTTTGTTTTACCTTTGCTATTAAACACAGATACAAATAGAATAGGGACAAAGAAATTCAAGGTGGAAATTTTGGCATTTCAAGGAAGATTGAATTTTGGTTGCCTGCTAACTGTCCTGCATTCAAAGGACTGTGGGAACCACCAAGTTTTGGGGGGCTGGAAATCTCAAATCCCCTTTTAGTAGGAAAATAGACAGCATCATGTTCAGACCCTCTTTGCATGGGAAGTTTGCTCTAGCCTTCAGTCTCCTGGGACAGGTAAGCAAATGATTTTGCATATGGCCCTGAGAAACAGAAAGCCCAGCAGGAAAAGAGACATCAGGGATCCCCTGCTGTCCAGGTAAAAATGAATCTTTTGTTCAGTTTTGAGGGGTGGGAACCCTCTTTTCCTCTCCTTATTGCCCTGGAATGGAGAAACCAGAATTTTCCTCCTCTTTTCTGAGGTAGTTTTTCAGATAAACAGTCTGTCTTTCTCCCTTTTGCAATCCCATTGGTGAGCTTCATTTGGGCAAGCAGGAGTTCAAGGTGTACCATGGGGCTCAGAGGGAGGAAATGGGGAAGAAATCCTTCCAGGAAAAAGAAAGCAAGCAATAGGATTTCATCCAAGGAGATCCCTGAATCCAGAAAGCATATGGAGATTTCAGTTCACTAACAGCTCAACTGAAGGACATCAATATTAACTTTTTTTTTCCAGGAAAATCTTTATGCCAATATTAGTGAACGTGAAGGTAGGATATAATGGATATTTTGATCAGCTACTTACTCGTGATTCAATCCCAGTTCTTTCAAAAGTAATGTGGCGTGCATAAGAAACCTTATTTGTTTCCTGCCATGTCACACGCTGGGCAAGATTTTCCTGCTTCAGTTCCTTGGCCATAGAAATCCTGCAGTTGTCAACAGATGTGGGTCTTAACTTCCCATTTCAGTCACTTCATTACCCTCCACCTGCCTTTTCAATCCACACGAGCCAGGAAAGCCTTCCTGAATGTGACTAACATTTAAAACATAGCTGGATGTTTCACAAGATATGTAGTGATGAGCAGGATTTTGATTCAATTAATAATAGATCCCCTCTCACTGAGTTGTTTGTTTCCACAACCTAATTCAAATTTTAACCCTGTAATTCTAATGCTGTGAATTTTCTGACTCATCCTAGGTTTTTTTTGTGGTAATATATTCAAAAAGAATAGATCTAATCTATAGATCCAAACTGGGATTACTGAAAATGTCACACACCCTCCCCTCAACTCTACTCATCCTCACAGTATCTCATTTCTTTTCAACAGTAGCAAAGCCTGAATTTTCATATTATTTGTTATTTTTAGGGCAGATGACCTACCCAGCCAGAATCAGGGATTAGGAATTAATTTTCTAAGGCATTATGCAAAAATATAACAAAAATCTGACCCTGCCTCAAACTCTTTATGTCCACTTGTATGTAATTGCAAAATCAAGACTAGAATGTGGAAGAGAAGAAAAAACAATTGATGCTAGCACACATTTTGGGACTGTCATGATTTTTTAATGATTTTTCTTTTCTGCACGAGAGCTTCTGTACACAGAAACCTTGAAATAGTGGATGGCTCCTTTGCAAATTCTGATTTTTTGTACCAAACAAGATTACTCAGGAGTAATAAGAATGACCCCCAGCTGTTGTCTGCTGCTAGAAACCTTTTAAATGGATAAGGACATAAAGACACTCAGTAATTACAAGGAAGGAAGACCACATTGTTTAAAGTGACCTGTTAGTAATCAATTACTGCTGTGAAAATTTTCATCCTGGCTCTAGAGTATGTGTGGGAAAATCAAAAACGTGTGTAAATCAAAGACCTCCAGCACTGTTTCATATATGGAAAAAACAAAAGTTCATTCAGAAATGAATAATGTAGCCAGCACATTCTGAAGTCCCTCTGTTTTAAAATACCTACTTTAATTGCGTCAATCTTTTAATATAATTGAGAATATGAAAGTAATCAATTTTCCTTTCATTGCAGAGCTTTTCATGTGCATTTGGAACCATTTTTTATCTGGTTTGCTTCCACAGCTTCAATTTTAAAGGTCATCTTGTTTTATCAAGATATCATTTTGTGACAGCTTTTTTTAGTATTCTCAGTGGTACTAACAGCATGCAGTGGCTGATCTTTCTTCAGAAACGGTAAAGGAAGTAAATGGTGTATACATACAACCTAAAAATAATGGCTATTCCTTTCACATTTGAATTTAGCACTAATTAGCTGGTATTTTTCATGTATGTATTTAGAACACAAGGAACAGCTCTGGCTTTGAGTAGATTCTGTCACCGAGTTTGAGGAAATAAAACAAC
Source organism: Psittacula echo (assembly GCF_963264785.1). Classification (NCBI taxonomy): domain Eukaryota; kingdom Metazoa; phylum Chordata; class Aves; order Psittaciformes; family Psittacidae; genus Psittacula; species Psittacula echo. The sequence goes on from NC_137739.1 coordinate 6,919,827, forward strand.
TCTCTAAACCTCAGAAAAAGAGGACAACTAAATGCCATAAATGCTGCAACAAATGAAATTGTGATTTTAAAATTCAGTGCTATAGAGAATGATAATAGGACGAAACCATCTCTGAGATGTGAAAGAGCCCAGATAGCCCATTGATAGCTGCATACATGAAAAGACACAGAAACAAAATATAACAATACTCATTTTCTGCATTAGTGGAAACAAATCGTCCTTTGAGAAGAGGCAGGCAGCACTTAGTCATGTTCTCAGTGGCTGCCCACTTGCTGTTGGAACTGGTGGCTGCAGAGCAGCGTGGATTTTGCAGTATTTTAAAAGGACATTGATGTGAGGTCTTCTGCCTAAGTAGTAACAGATCTCCAGTTTCTCAGCAGTACTTCCAGCTGTGAAACTTATTTTTTTCCTTCTTTAAATTCACCTGCAACAGCATTGTCCCTGCTTATAGACAATTCCTTCCATTCAATACCAATAAAATTGGCTGCAAGAAGAGCAAGAGTGGAAAGACAATTGAAAAGATGATGTCCCAGGGCATACTGCACTGCCTGTTGGTTTGCCTCTTTGAAGGTAAGAGAACAGGTCAGGAGTAAATGCTTTATAACACTGGTAAAGTTACCAAAGCAGTATTTTGGAGACTTTACCATAGTTACAGATCCAGGGTTGGACCTAGCTTTTGGAGAAAGAATGGCAGGACTGAATAGAGAATGTGGAAATCTTGAATCTGTTCCCAATGCCAGCCAGGGCTCTGTGATTCACAGGGGAAAAACTCAGCCTTTCTCAGTTTCCTATGCATAAACCACATGAAACTCTTTGGAGTAGGAGTGACCGCCCATGATTTTTCATTTTGTTTTTCTTAAGGGAGATTGCCCCTTGCTTGAGCTCCTATTACGACAGCAATATGAAATAGTTTGCTTCAGAGCGGTTCACTGACCCAAGTGCTTGTTTTTCCTTGTTCTTAAGACATTTTGAACATTTTACTTCAAAGGTTTTTTTTTTATGAAGCCGTTTGCTTAATGCTGTTGTGGTTTAAGCCCAGCCAACAACCCAGAACCACGCAGCCACTTGCTCACTCCCCCCTTTCTTCTTCACTTTCTCCCGAAGGGATGGGGAGGAGAATCGAAAGAATGTAACTCCCATGGGTTGAGATAAGAACAGTCCAGTAACTAAGGTATAACACAAACCACTACTGCTACCACCAATAATAATAATGATAAGGGAAATAACAAGGGAAGAGAATACAACCGCTCACCACCTGCCGACCGATACCCAGCCTGACCCGAGCAGCAATCTAGCCCCTCTGGGTTACTGCCCCCAGTTTATATACTGGGCATGACGTGCTGTGGTATGGAATACCTCTTTGGCCTAGTTTGGGTCAGGTGTCCTATCTCTGCTTCCTCCCTGCTTCCTCTCCTCCCTGGCAGAGCATGAGACTCAGAAAGTCCTTGGTCAGAGTAAACATTACTTAGCAACAATTAAAAACATCGGTGTTATCAGCGCTGTTCTCAGGCTGAAAGTCAAAAGCACAGCACTGCACCATCTACTACAGAGGAGAGAAATGACTGCTACTGCTGAATCCAGGACAAATGCCTAAGAGTATTTCATATCCTCTTGTTTTCTCCCCAAAAAGGCTCTCACTGAGAGTCATGATATGAATATGGTTTGTAAATGAACCATAGGCCTCGATCAATACCCTTCACCTTGCTGCCAGGTAGCATAATAGGTGAAAGATGTTCTCATAATTGTAATGAGAACATAAATGTTTTATTTATGCAAGTGAAATGTATTGTTAAGTCATCTGATGAGATGAGCTTTCTGTACGTGTGGCAAAATGTGAATATTCCTAAAGCATCTTACAGTCAGCAGTTTCAGAAGACAGGTTATTTGCAAAATATCCTCCACATTATAATCCAGTGGCACATAAATCTGCTGCTCCCTAACTTCCAGTATTGTCCTTTCCAAATCCAAAGTTAAATTGATTCTACTCCAAGAGCTGAATCGTCACCTAAACTGCAGCACCTGCGAGATTTGCTGTTGCTGAGGAAATTGGTATCCTCCATATATCTATTGAATAATTTCCCAAGGACCTATCTTCAGCGCATGGTAATACAGTATATTGCAATGTTGTAGTTCTTGGATAGTCTAATGGACATGTAATCTTGTTTTAGCAGAAACCTGGATGCTCATAGACTTACTCCCACACAGCAGTAATTTGCTGTACAAATAGTCCCCCTGAAATCAACAGGAAACTGTGTGCAGGTATTAGTTAGCGTATTAAAGTATATTCACACCTCATTAGCTTATACCAATGACTTCAGCAGAGTTACTTCTTGACTTCTATTGCAGTAAAGCTCAGTCCCTTTTCTGGTAGCCAACGTATTTTATGCTGTGTAATAGAAAAATGTGAAAATTCCATTTAAGCATGGTCTTTCCAATACATTTCAGGTCTCCTTCACCCATGTTCATGAAATTCTGCCTGTAGTCACTATTACTTAATTTTATAGTTATTCATACTCGCAGTGAACCCTTTGGTGCATAAAACACAACTCCTGCTCCCCCACAGTGAGCTGCTGGCCAATTTTTGTCTTGGATCATTTTGGATAAGAGGGAAAAAAAACAGTAAACCACATATATTGCTTAGTGTAACTGTATTCATTTCTCAAACTGTGCTGCCCATTTCCCACTTCCCTAAGCAAACTGGAAACCAGCAGCAGGCATCATTTCCCCTGGTTGTCCTCTTGCCAGCTTCCTTTGGATCCTCTGTAATATTTTTTCCCTGAAACTTCTGCAGATTTATGGATATGGGGTACACGTTGCTGCTGAACAAGATCAAAATTGACATCTCTGAAAGACACAACTGCAACTTGTCACTAGCTTTCATTTGTGTTAGAGGATGAAAACCAGGGCAGAAGGGATGAAGATCACCCTTTGCTCTGTCATTTCCCTTACACTCAGCATGGGAGCTGCTAATGTAAGTGGCTTTTCTTGAACATTGCTATTGTACTGTGCAACACAGTTGTCATGTTCAAATGTTATCATGAGTACTATTCTTGCCATACCTGGACAATCCACTCATATCAAAGAGTCTTTTCAACACAGATCTGCAAACAATCTCAAATAGGACCTTTCCCTGACATGTGACAAGTAAGTGCACGGACTGCTTGTTGCATGCTAGGACTCGCAATTGCCTGGGGTGCAATGCTTCAGGATCACCTTGGCCTATCAAGAAAGGCAGTCCCAGCCGTTTCACTCTGATAAGCAAGGCCAGGGACCTTGTATAGCAGTCTATTTGTAGATGCACTGCATGGACTCGAAACCATGTGTATGCTCAGCTCTCACTCAGATAAAATAGCCTGTGATGAATTCCCCAGTAAGAGCAGTAAAGAGAAGCTGTGTGAATAGGGCTTGGAGGACCAGATCAAATAACTCTAGAGAGCACTTGAAGCAGCCTGTCAAGAAAATGCGGTCATGCACAAGTTTCACTGGGTGTTTCAGCAGGCTCACTGGCCTCTCTCTTGCTCCTTGTAGCAAGCTATTGTCTCCCATGACAAACTCTCTGCAGGCAAAAGATACCAAAGCAGGTCAGGCGCCAAAGTCAACCCCCAGTCCCTTTATTCAGTTTGCCAGATACAGCTGAATAAGGAACTGCATTCCTTTAATACAAGTCTCTTGCCTCTGGTTTGATTTGATGTAATAGATGTACTATAGATAAAATAGGTGCAAATAGTACTTCACTTGAATCAAATGGTATAGAGAACTCAATACGTTAACAATGAAAGCACTTTCAGTCATGTACAGATTCAAAACCACTTAAGGAAACTAAATATAAATCTCCTTTTACTTGCATTGGTATGTGTATTTTACCATTATTTATTAGGTAAGACTCACTCACACATGTTTAAACTGTCTCTCTTTTATTTATTATTACTTAGTTCCTTTATCATAGCCTCATGGTTCTATGGAATGAACTCTCATTCAGGAAAAGCAGAACACATTATGATTTTTGCAGCCCCAGTATGTTGAAACAACAGCAACTCTCACTCCCCACCATACAATGCCACCCAACATTCACAAATGTCAATGAAGGAGTATTATCACCTAATATATAGCAAACGATACTGTGATATTTTATGCCAAAAATACATGAGACAGAGATACAGAAACAAATAAGGAAGATATAAACAAACTGGAAATCTTAGGATGCAACCTGAATGAATAGTGACATTGTGGTATTGGTGAAAGCCTAAACAGAGCTTTTTTTGGCTGAGTGCTGGCTCAGGGAGGCTTGGTGTTGTATATAAAAGTACTTTCTCGCATTACTTGATTTCTGTGCTAAGACTTAGGATTTTATGTTACTTTCAGATAAACAGAACTACATCAAAGACACTTGACTCTCGCATCCTTTTTTCTTCTAAGGAAATAACAAAGTTTTGTCTAACCTTTAGGAGAAAAAAGAAGTAATGTTATGGAATACCTCACCATGTCAATTTCCTGTTTTGTTTGATGGGATGACTATGATTTAGAGGATTTCTTTATGAGACCCAATTAAATATAGAATTTATAATATTCATGCAGTTTCTGTGCCAAATATACATAGTGCTGATACAGCAGGGCTCTCAAAATATCAACCACCTGCTTGGAAGGAACAGAATTATGAATACATCTCCTTAAACAATAATTCATCATACTCAGAAGCCTAAAGTTAAGCTGCTCTAGAGCCAACACAGCTGTTTTATCATCTTATTTGGGGGATGCTGCTGACTTACTTGCAATGCTGGATAGCGTTCTTGCAACTCATGACTAAGACTGAATTCAGGGATTTAGAACCCTAGGAAGCAGCACTTTCGACATGAAGGATCCTGGCTTCCAGAAGGGAATCCGGAGTTGTGAATGCATATCCACACATCTCATACAATGCACCAGGAAACCGAATCAGTCAGTTCAGGGAACCATCCAAAGTTAATGCATTCACAGTGTCTGTGGAAACCAGGAAAATATTTGCATACCTCACTGAGGACTGTAGGGAAATACCCTCTTTCCAACATTCCTAGATCAGCCAGGGTACCAGCTCAAGAGTCAAGAAGACGCATTTTTCCCTAGGGAACACTGGCTGCTCTATGCAGAATAATGAAATTAATTTCAATCTGCATGACTTCCTCATGAGATGACTTTGATCTCACATAATTTAGGTTTACAGTGTGGTTTTTTTTTTCACCAGACAGGCTAGTGCTATGGAAGTGAGGCAAACTGAAAGCACCCACAGCTGAGCTTAAAGGACTTGCATACAGTCTAGGGATATATGCATCTAGAAGAAATGAAATCTTAGGACCAGAGTGGGGTTCTGGGGAATCCAAGATAGCACCACAGCATGATAGAGACTTTAAATCCATTTTCACTGCATGGAAGCAGAATCCTGCTGTGCCCATTCCAGACAGGTGTTACTCTAATTGGTCCTTTATAACTTAGACTTTACAGCTTTCCTCAGCAGCCAGACTCAGTAATTAAGTATCCTTCATTAGGAAGCTTTTCCAAATCTCTAATTTAAACCTTTGCTGCATGTGGAGTCAGGCACTTTTCTTGCCCCTTTGGTGACTCGGACAATATTTCAGACACACCTTCTTTGCAGACTTTTTGAGAATTAGGAGACTATTGTCATGTCTTTCTATTGCCAAGCTCTACAAATTCACCACTTTCAGTTTTATCCTTATGCAAACGAAATTTTTTCTTAACCTCTTTATGATGTCAGTTGCTGTCCTGGAACCAGGGATACTTTAGCCCTTTCTGCCCACTTCTCACCAACTAAACGCATTTCAGGATGACCGCTTCTGTGAAGTGGGCATCAAAAGCTCTCTTAGTCAATAGCTGGGGTGTCAGGAGGCCTAATGAACGTTGCTAAACTGTTTAGACACACCGGAATAAAAGCCTCCTGAGGAATTTAAAGTAGTCAGAGTATGAGAAAGTCTAACACTGCATATACAATCTGTTGAGAAATATTAATCCCATCAGTAGCATCCATGCTTTAATACAGCTGCTTATAGCAAAAAAAGAAAACACAACAAAATAAGCCCAATGAAAACCCACGATACCATCCTGCCTACTTTACCTCTAGCAGGCTCACATTATTACCCAGTCTCCAAGTCTTCCTTTTTGGAGCATGTTCCTGATCAAGAGCTTTTCCAGCCAAGTGACGGATTTGAAGGTCTAGCTCTGACAGACCCAGACATCTTTGAGGGCATCATTACTAGCTAGCCTTTAAAAACAGGTCTGTTTATATTGAAGAAAATCTGTGCTATTGTGAAGACTGAGACCACCCTCTTATCTTCAGGAAATAACCTTTAGGGTTTTAACAACTAACACTAAAGAAGAGTCTTTTCATCTGCTATTGCCTGAAGCATCAAAATGCAGTGAGGAATGTTTTCAGAAATAAAATGCAAATGCATGATGGACTCAGGATGGGGTGAGAACACAGCATGAAAGCTTCAGATTTATTTAAGATTACAAGGAGATTTGCTTATCTCATCCAAAACCCTCTTATAATTAGCATTTGCATCTCATCTACTGTCTCATTTTACCTTTTGCTCCCAAATAGTGCTGGAGGCTTGGTTCTAGGATGGCTTGCTCTGACATTCGCAACGTCTGCCTTCTCCATTTGACTGAAGCTCTATCTCAGTGATGCAGAAAATTAATTAGGGCATTTTATTTCCTTTATATGTAGACCTAAATACTATTTCAAAGGCTGCAAATATGGTGACTCTGTGAATGAATAAAAACAAAATTAGACAAAATTATTTCTTTTGCATGATTTCTGGAGCTGATAGCAAAAACAACCATGAAAGAAGCTAAACACAGAATCTGCTATTTTAACCATGCTGGAAAAAATTCTGTGTACCAATTAGAGAGATTACATTGCTCCAAGTGATGCAGAGAACTAAATAATCAGGCAAATATACTAACCAGATGTCACTTCATCAGACGAGAAAGAAGTATTCCATAGTGAATGGAAGATGGTCTGTGGGATACTCACTGACTCATGCATAAATTTCCCATTATTCCCGTAGTCACTTCTTCCATAGCTTTTCCTCCAGCCTTTGCTCATGAGTAGCATGAATTCCTCCACTGTGCTCGGTGGAAAGAGCTGCTACATGAGTGACGACTACTTGTTCAGCTGGGCAGAGGCCATGTGCACAGGGAATGTGGTGACTGTGTACGTGCTTATTGATCCTGGGTCTTGGGCACCAGCACGCACCTCCTATGCTCTGTAATGAAGTATTACAATGTCAGTAGCAGAGAAGTGGATTCATGTCTTCAGCTTCACTCATGACAAATCTCTACAGGGCTTGTCATGGCAAAACTGACATGCCACTAAAGATACAGAAAGAAATAAGACCAAAAAAAGACATTAATAGTAACAGACAATTAGGTATCATCACCTGTGCTCAGATGTTGCTGTTCAACAAGCTGCTGAAAATATTAGCCATGTTTGGGTTTTTAGAAGTTGGATATTTCTTCAGATTAAAGCCTTTCTGATATTAGTACTTCACTACCTAAAAAGCAGTTGTTCAACCTGTATCTACTAAATATATGTTTGAAGTTCAAGTTGATCTAATGTGAATTCATGTTCAACTGTGCATGTGATGTTTGGATATAAACATCCTTTTCACATTGTACAATACACCCCGCTGCTATTGTGTCTTTTCTCAGCTTCAGTTATGTATCTTTATGATATTTCATCTCAGTGGCTGATCAGATAACTTAAAATGCCAGCACTAAATCTGCTGTCTTTAAATTGGGCTAAAAATGCCAAACTTATTTATCTATGTATAGTCCAGTTAAATTACTTTGGTTGAGCTAACTTGCTATGGAATGGCACCTTTTTTCCAGAATAGGACAAAAAGTTTTCCACCTTGTATTGTTGGTAAGGTGAAAACAACCAAACAGATGCCCCCTCCAGACCTTGCTCACCTGGAAATCCCAGCCACGCACTGAGACACAAGTTTGACGTTGCAAGCAGTTCAAGACAGAGCACAAAGGAAAAAAACACCCTGCTCAGAAATCCGACATAAAGCCCCTTTCTGCTCAACTTTGAACATGTGCTGAATGCTCACCTAACACTAGGCATTACTTTGTCCTTGTCTGCTTCAAGACAAGGGAACAAATCTCAGCCCATTTGAATCATAACAGCTGCAATGACTTCAACAGAGTGATGAGTATTTATTCCAGCAGGAAGTCTTACCCAAAATCTTTCCAAACTGCAAGATCACTCTTATTGCATAACAGGATATTCCATATCACATTATGCTAATGCAGTAGCATGTTTTCAGCAAGCACAATCCAGTAATCCATCAACAGCACATGATGACAGTGATGACCACTATCTTCTAACACAGCCTCCTATTCTATCTGGTAACTGTTACTGAATTTTTTAATGCTCCATAGGTACTTTTTCATAGTGGCCACAGAATTAACAGATCTGTTAAGCTCCATGAATAAGAACTGTATTCTAGAAAAGGTAAAATGTTAGCTGTCTGGGGATATTTAATCTATGAAAGGCTCACTGTAGTGTGGATTAATAAAGTGCTTTTAAATAACAAAAGGCTAGGTAGGGGGAGAAGAAAAATATTTCTATTATGTCTTTATATTCTCTTTATTAAAGAAGATCTTAAAAAAAATTCTCAAATCCAACCTCAATACAAACAACTATTTGTATAAAGATGCCACACTATGGCAATGGAGGATTAAGCAAAGCAGTATTTAAAAAACTTAAAATGTATGGGTTTTGTTTAGGGGGCAGAAACCCTTTGTTCAATAGGAAAGTTCTTACTGAATGTCCTTGGGCTTCAAATCATCTTGCATTTCCATAGCCCATTTTCATGCTCCCCAGCCAGTCAACACTGGTTCCCTCTGCCTGAGCTCTCATCTCGCCATCCCCTGCCCAGCAATGGCTCTCCTTGTTTTCTGTAAAGACAGATAAAGCAGAAGGGTAAGAGTTGAGAGAAAATGCATCTCTGCAGTAAATGCAGCCTGTGGACATCAGTTTCTCTCAGCAATGGATGGCAATTATTTCTGTGTAATAGGCAGTCACTTGATGACCCCCTCCTTCAGCATGCAATGCTTCTACTGTCAAGTGTTAATCCCTTTGTTAGCTACTCAGCTGCAGGTTCATTTAGGGGGCTAACGACTTATACTGTTCTTTCTCTGCATGATTTCAATGGACATGTAATTAGAGGTGAATGGAGTCTTCAGAGGTACAGCAGCCATGAAAGCCAGGGGCAAAGTCAAATTATTTGTCTAATTTTGCAATCAGCTGTTTCAGTGAATGGAAACCATGTGGTCGCCTGCACACAGAGGAAAAGAAAGTAGAAAAGAAGAAGCCAAAAAAAACCCAGCCTTTAAAAATAAACTAAAAAGTGGGTTGCCTGGCACTGACAAAGCTCTGAGCTGAAAAGAAACGTGTTTCAAAATATTTTTGGTCGGAGTGCCAGAGAGCACATTGTAAGATAAATGCCAGCAAAGAGCCTGTTCTTTTCACACAGATTGGAAAAGTATCTGAAGGTGAAAACTTTGTTTTAAAGTGCTTGAGATCCTTAATCATTAACAGAATAACTGTGAGATCTGGAAAGAAATAGAAAAATACGCGAAGGTGAACTGAAGAACTTTCCGTGAGCCACAGCACCGCCTTAAAGATTTAAGCTTTTTCTATGAAAGCTGCCCATATCTGCAACACCTCAGGAAATATCCTCAGCTCTTACACCAGCTGAGAATGTCCTTTTGAAGTCCAAGTGATTTTTGCATATGTATTAATATCATGGGAAGAAGTAGAAAATATAATAGGGAGGCATAGCCCTGATAGATTATAGATGAAATAAACCCTCTCAGCTCTGATTTTTGCATATGCACAAACTACAGAGAAGGTCCCATTTTGCTTCGAGCCATCACTCCCGTTCCACTGCACAGGGGTTTGTGGATGAGGCCAGATCCTAGCAAGAAGTATTGGCTGCTGGTCAGTCATTTATGTCACTTTTAGGTCTATGTCACAAGGACCGACTGTGCTGGCTGAAGCCATGGCAAAGCAGGGGAATGTTGCAGGGGCTCAAGTACACATTCAGGCTATCATGTGATGCTGGCTGTGGTGCTCTGTGCTAATTTCTCACACCTCCCATGGCTGCATATTATTTTCTGCTTTGAATAATTTTTTTGTCTCTTTTTTCTTTTACCTCCTCCTATGCTTTTGGCCTCCTCATCGCTGGTTTCCCTGTGTGCTGCATAGCCACCCCTGTTGTCCCTGTGTGCTGCACCACCTCCCTGTAGCACAGACTGTAGACAGGATTTTCTTCCTTTTGTCCATTTTGGAGCCCTTTTCTCCTTATAGATCATGCAAAGTGCATTCTTGGATGAGATGGTGTTTGCATTAAATAATACCTACTCCTATTCTCTCAGTTACTCAGGAGCCAATCAGAGTGATATTTTTCCAAATTAAAATAACATGCCTTCACTAGTGCTTTGAATTCAGAAGCATAATTTCATTAAAAATGAAAGCCCAGAATAATAATTAATTAATAATTGTTTTAATTCAGTCTGGTCTTATGAGCTAATATCTCTCACACAGTTGTCTAATATAATTATAAACATAATTTCATGCTTAATGAAATATAAATGAAGCAATTGAATGGCATGCTCAAAAGAAATCTCCCTATCAATCAGTTGCCCTCCCAACCCTTCCTTCTTTCCTGCATGCTTTAGTTAGCTATTTTGTTTGAAATGTAGCTTGTGTTATGGAAAGATTCAATTTAAAGACCACAAGCAGCAGATAATCCATCACATCCCTCAGGAAGAAGGTCTGCTGGTGAATTGCCATCATGATTCAAACTGGGTGTCTTGTTACTAATATGAGACCATTTTATTTTCCCATTCTTAGCCCTGGTAGTGCTTATAAAGTTGCAGGAGAGTTCTCCAACACCAAAGTGATCCAAGCAGCCTCAGATGAGCTGACACACTCTGGGCTCTGGTCTCTCCATCTAAACAGAGACTTTCCTGCTTTGTACCTGAGTGCCTGGACACTTCAGTTCTTCATGAGAACTGTCTCCGGAGTCAGTGCAGTCCAGCCTGCCCTGCGCTCCTGCAGCAGCCAAGTCCCACGTTAACTGCAATGAGATCACACATCCATGAATGTCTCCATTTCCCATCACACTGGCAGAGACAGAATATTTTGCTGTTGGCAGCCTTGGGTAAGATGACTATGGGCAGCTGGGTGAGGATTATGTGATTTTTTTTGGCATGATTTGGGATCAGCTGATAATCAAACACAGAAACTCTACACTTCTGGCTATTTTTTAGTTTATCATCTTTATCACTGAAACCACTATCCGCTTTTTGAATTATAACAGTAATTTCTCCCACATTTTAACTAGCTGGCTGGCAATGCCCAGTGGTGTATTTGTGAAAAACCTTGTGTGCAATTGCATGGCTTGCAGCTACAAATAGGTAGAACTGTAAAATACTTACTAACTTCTTATGCATGCATTCCAAGGGCCGCAGTAATGCCCATCTTCACCGTGTGCCTACAGAGTGGGGGAGAGAAATAAAATTAATCCCTTTTGATCAGAAGTGTAATAATCCTGGCAGAAGTGTGGCAGGGGCTGGGAACCCACAAACTCCAAAGTGAGTAATGCTTGCTGTGGCTTGGGTGCAGTAAACGTATGTTTTATTTTGCTAAGGCTTGGATAGAATTAAATGGAAGTTTGTTGGAAACTTGAGTTTTGCTTAGTTCAGGTTTAATTATGAATGGTTCACTCAGCCTCAGTAATGATTCATACTCACTAGCTATCGTGTATTTGAGATGTGACAAAAGTGTAGTTCAGGAACACAAAGTATAATTATTTAATGATGAAGTAAAGTTGCATAGGAAGCCTTTAAACTATTACACTTTTAAGTAGGGTATTTTGCAGTCATGGAATAATGAACATAATTTAATTTTTAAAAAGCTATACAGCTCCTGCTGCTTTTGAAAACGATATGTAGCTAACAAGTTAGGTTTTTCCCATTATAGAAATCTATATGCTACAACAAAGAGCATACAAAGTTCAATGCACTGCCACCAAGATTAGGGGAAACTATTCTTAGTGACTATCCAGGCTAAATATGATAGAACTCACGTATCCAGTAACAATCATGAACCCGACAAATCAAGCTTGTAAGCCTGTGGTGTGATCTGAAAACCTAACAAGCTTCCAAGAAGGATTTCTGGTTTAAAAATACGTTCTTTCTTTCTGGATTTTTTTTTTTTCATGAGATGTGCAAGACTGAACAGCATGAGGACGGCTGTGCCATTGAAGGGATATATTTATATATTATGTAGCTGCGTTCCAATTATGAAATTGATCCATGGATAAAAATCCCTTAAGGGTAGCTATTAATGAGATTGCTTGCTCTGAGTGCATCCAGTAATAAGATTAGGTATACATTTATCCTGAGCAGAGATAAACCAATGACAAGTTTGTGCCAAGATAAGACAGTTTTGAAAGGCAATTAAACTGGGAACATAATGTGTGTGCATATGTCTGTGGGAGGCTGCAGGATGGAAAGTTGGTTTTCATCTGCAGAAGTGCTTCTGAGTGTAACAGGTAGGGAGTAACAGGCTTTTCACAGTAGTGAGATGAAATTTGAGCTTGAAAATCAAAATATTTGAATCTGGAATTTACAAACCAGTTTTCATAAAATGTGCAGCCTGGCTTTTCTGGCTCTTTCTCCATCAGCAGAAGCCTTGAAAACACCTTTGACAACTACCAGCTGCCCAGTGAGGCAAGACTCAGTCACCACAGTTGGACTTGTAATATGATGGAGTTCAGAGAATGTAGCACCTGAACAGCATCCAGGCTCCTATGTAGCCTTACACATCGCCTAGATTAGGCAAATCAGTCAGTGATGCTCTGAGAGAAAAGATGTCAAATATTTCCTACAGGATTTGCCATAGAAATACCTGTGCCATAGTCATGGCATTATGTGGGTCTCAGGGTTTAAACCTAAACAGTTTTGGTAGTGTTGGAGAAGCAGCCACGGCAGCAAGGAGCTCAGCACATACAGAAATGCACATAAAAACAATGGCTCTTGCCACATCTTAGCAAGGGCATTTCTGTCTCTATTTTATGGCCCTTGCAACTGCTTGGTTACTCATTGGTCTCCTGCAAGACAGCTGAAATGTCTCCTAAAATATTCTCTTATTTTTTACAGTGCTGGGAAAAGTATCCTTCTTATACTGTTATTACTGCTGTTGCTCAAAACATTGTTTGGGTGCAGCATTTCCAATAATTGGTGTACACAGGGTGCAGCAAGGCCAGAATCCCTCCAGAAGCAGAATCCTCTCTGGTACATAAACAACTTAAGCTCACATCAAATTTTGAATTACTGGGCTGGTTAAATAGACCTTAAAATCCTGCCTCTGCTTGCCACACGTCATCTACCTGAACCAGAGCCAATAGCCAGAGCCTATGCCGCTGGAGCTGAAACCCCTGGGTATTGCTGTGGACATCACCAGGCATCAGGTAAAAACGTGGAGGAGGAGGACAGTCCTAACCCAATTTCTGGAGGAGTATCTGGGGAGATTATGGATACTGGAGTATAAAGGGTGGGAATGAAGATGAATACTGGCATGATTTGTGCTCCCTTCATTTTTCGCCTGATCAGTCCAAGGTCACTCTGCTAGCACAAATGAGAGCAGCCTGGAGGCTTCTGTAAACCACATCAGTTGGCAAAACCTTTGAACAGAAAGGTATGAGGAGAGAGGGAGCACTTCCAATGAACACAAGCATCTGTTTCAGGACATTTGGAAACATTCTTAAAAGCAAGAATAACATTAATTTGTAATAACAGAGTATCTTCAAAATTCCTGTACTCCAGAAATACTGGCGTTTCAATGATATGTGAAAGTAAATGAAATAGTGTTGCACAGGAAACTCCCTTCCTCATTTTTTTAAAATATAAAAACCTTCTTTTCAACTGTCAAATATCCAAATTCCTTAAATTAAGTTACTTAAAAAATTTGGATGTTTGCTACTTCATCTAGGTGTGAGAGAAAGGAATAAACAGACTTCCACTACATATTCACAGACTTCAAAGGGACGGTTATAAGTTTTTAAAATATCCACTAAATGAGTATTCTGCCTATAAAGTGGTGACTGTAGAAAGTATATGCAGACAAGTGTATTCTTTTAAGAGTCTTCTGTTAAGAAGCTGCAAAAAACATATGGTATTTATTAATAAATATATTTAGCATTTTTCTTCCTAATTTATTCACACATAATTATTTCCTTAACTTATTCAAAGTGATCTGGAATCCAGTTCTTACCTGCTACAGAAAGCTGTTGTATTTTTACTTCTCTTAAGTAAACCACCAAGATCCTTTTGCCTCCCCCCATCTCATTTGGCAGAAGCTGTGCTTAGGCCAAGCAAAGCCAACCTACACTTTCTCTCAAAAATAATTCACAGGCCTGCTTTTCTGTTAAAAACCTTATTACAAAGTGATAAGAAATCCTGCAATTCAATAAGAAATACTGGATTTAGCTGGTCCTCCCATTAGGCTGTCTGCTCCCTGCCAGGACAGCTGATTCTTCCAAAACCTGTCCTTTGTGTCACATGTCATCATACTGTGATACTGTGATATGGACACACAGTGCTGAGCAGTGACATTAATTCTCCTAACAGATATTTTGAATCATCAACTTTGTTTTGCCTCTTGGGGTCCCTCCTTAAGAATTTTAAATAATCAGCTCTCTTCTAAATTAACATCAAGGGTTTGCTGGTTGGGTGCAAGATCTCTGAGCTCTTTTTGAAAACTCTGATAATTTTCCTTTTCTTTTTGTGTCCTTCCTTCACTGCTCCTCCTGTAATCAGGATCCCAAAATGTGTGCTTTCTGATGAGGATTAAGCCATGACCCATGCATGATTGCAGGAAATAAGCCTTTAAAATATGCCTAAGTGCTCTGCTTGTTTGAAGTTACTGATCCTTAAAATAGATGTCTGAAAAAATTTGTAATTTCAACTGTTTCTGCAGATATTGTTCCAGTATGGGTAACAAGGAGACACATCAAGCCAAGTTACATCAGTTATGCTCCATTATATCATGAACTGAGCCAAATGAATCAAAACATACAGTAATACTTCAAATGAAAATGCAAGCCTTATACAGTTTCTTTCCCTAGTTACCACTTACAAAGCATCAAAATATTCAGCTTGATTTGGGGGATTTATTTTAGCTATTCACCAAAAATCTTTTCAGTATAGAAAGTATTTTGTGCATTGTGAGAAAGGATGAGTAATTGTTCCCTGGTTATGTTTTCAATATCACTCATGATTCAAAAGCCCAGTAGGATAGCCAATGGGTCCAATGTTCGCTCAGCTTACCTCATATGGACCATTTCTTCCTTCCAGACCACACTCCTGTTTTCCTGCTCTCCATCCTTTCTTGTTCCTTTCTAACTATTTCAGAGGAGATGATCACAAGTGGGGTTTGCGAGCTGGTTTATCATAGACTCATATAATCAAAATTAAGAAATGCCATTATTTTAGTCTTCAGCAGTTTCCACATTATTCCTAGCATTGTTCCCCTGCCTGATCACCTCTAAACTTCAGATGGCTTTTGCAAGAACTAAATGCAGTGACTCAGAGATCTGTTTCCTAAGTCAGTTTTTATAATGAAGCCATGTAGAGTAAGAAATCAGCCAAACCAGGATAATCAGCACAGGATAGTGGGGCAAAGAGTTCTTTCTTTCTCTCTTGTGACTCAGCTCATGGTACAGTTCTGGGAAGCTCCAGAAATCAGAGGGAATGCAGCAAGACCAGAGTTTCTTCAGCAAACCCAGTTTTCCCTTTTTTGTGACCTTTCTGCTCAGAAACAGTGAGAAAAGAATGGATTTTTTTTTCCCCCATTTTATATTTTTTCAGGGACCTTTTGTCCCTTTTGAGATATTGGGTATCAAGTGCAGCCACTGGAAACTCAGCGAAAGAAGATGCGTTAGAAATACTAAGGTACTGTCTGTCACTTTTAGATCCCTGCACACTAAGCTTGCTAGCAAAGCTCTTTCACAGCCATTTAATGTATTGAGTATATTGATAGAAGTAGTAGAGTAATATTGCTCCCTCCCCATTAGTCTCTCGAGGTAGTTATAATTTCATCCTATTTAATGTTACTTTAATCCTAACAAAGTCAAGATAAGGTCAGATATTTCACCTTTACTGAAGTTCTCAGGCCTCTTATGCCTGTGTGCATACAAACTTATGAGAAAACATTCCAGTCATTTCCACAGCAATGATCAAAGAAAATCACAAATGCAATGGACTTCAAAGAAAAGAGCAATGGCCCAGACCTAGCTCTGAGGCAGTGTGCACAAAATTGGTGAGATCTGAGCTAAATTGCTGAAGAACAGCTCCCACTTTGCAGCAGTGGATATTTAAGGGAGCACAGACTTAAGGTCTGTGGGTACCTGCTGCTCACCAGGCAAGGGGCTGGG
The DNA here is from genome assembly GCF_963264785.1 of Psittacula echo. Taxonomy (NCBI): domain Eukaryota; kingdom Metazoa; phylum Chordata; class Aves; order Psittaciformes; family Psittacidae; genus Psittacula; species Psittacula echo. The sequence continues at coordinate 6,936,329 of NC_137739.1, forward strand.
CTGCAAAGCTGGTCCTGCATTCATCTCTTCATGGTGAAGCTTCAGGCACTGGAGATTTTAGATAGTCTGTGTGTCACCAAGCTCTGACCTCTCAGGTCTGGGAATTGAGGATCAGTGGAAGAAACCAAAACATACACAGTCCCAAGAAGAGAAATGGAGTGGAAAACACGTCATTCAATGCAGCACTTATCCCAGTAAGATGGATGGATGACCAAGGAACTGTACTTACCCCAAGGTCTTATTCTGGACCTGTAAAATCCTATCTTCACCTTTACCTAGAATGTTTATATTCCTGCCAGTGCTACAGGAGGAGAGAATATGAACATTAACTGGTCAGCAGGGTACTGGGAAGGTGGTCTGTACTTTCTTTTCCCTTCCTCAAGTTCTGACAGGTTCAGGGATCATAGCCACAGCTCCCCAGAAATGGAGGAGGTGTGGGGCTCTGCTGCAGACTGGCTTGTACTTGACACTGTCTACCAGAGGAAAATAGTTGTAGCCTGGAAACCCGCAGCTGCAATCTGCTGTAGGCCAATGCAACTCCCTCATTGCAGTAGTTCAAATGCTTTAAGCTACTTGTTTGCCTGGGTATGCTATTTAAATCCACCTCACTAATGTGCATGACCAACAGTCACAGGCAATTTTCTGTAGGTGCTTGGGGAAGAGGGGAGAAGGGAGAAGAGGATGCATTGGCCCCACTGAGCTAGCACTGGCAAGCTGGGAGGTGAAAACTCAAGAGTTGCATTTAGCAGAGTTAAAGCCTCTGTTGCACATGGTGGTGCCTGCACAATCATGGAGAAATAAATCTTGGTTAAATTTTTGATGAGCTTTCGGCTGCTCTAAATAATTAACTAGGACCTCTCTCAGTTGAACACAGGGGCAACTTTTCATGTTTCAAATGCTTCCCGCCTTAATCACAAGGGAATCGCTCAAGTTATTCAGGTCACTTCGTTTATTTATTTATTTTTAATGCCACTCATCAAAACAAATGTTGAGCCTTCATGCAGGGACGGGAGAAAGTAGCTTCCTTTTGACCTCACTCCAGGTAAATCCCCAGGAGAAATATGTGTCTTATTTCCAGTAGCTGGATAATAGAGATTGATAAGTTCATCACTTCCAACACAACTTAGAGTGATAGTGTGCCCTCATATCCTACGTTTTGACATTCCTCAAGTCCACACTGCTTCAAAGATGATGATGCCCGATATCATAGGATAGTTTTTGAAAGACAGATTAATTAACAAGGATACTTCTGTATCCCCTCATGTAAAGCATAGGAGACTGATCCTGCTTTTGACAGTCTGATTGTATGACAGCATAACTACCGAAGTCAGCCCTGCTCCACTACCATGCAACGGCATAGAAAAAGGAGGTCTTTAAAACATTCATTCTGCCCCTTCATTAAGTGTCAAAAGGAGCTTGGACATTGTTTTATGCAAAAACCAGGCTATCTTATGAGTATCTAAAGTGGGCATTAAGTGTATTAAATATTGGATTCAGTCCCTAATGACAGGCTTTGATCTCCTATCATAAGACTCAGATGTGAAAATTGGACCCTGAAAGCAGATTAGTAAAAAAGCCCCTCCCTACCCAGTCCAGTCTACTGCTGCTCCAGAAGTCACAAGACTGTGCCTGAACTCATGCAATATGAAAATAGCAGCGTGCTGCCTGCAAGTCCAGTTTTATGTAGAGAAGGGGCGTGCAGGTGAGGTGGTGATAATCTGGTTTCAAGCCATAACTTACCTAAGCTACCATAACTTACATATGCTACCTGTGAGCTTCAACATCCCGTCCACAAAAATGGGACTACCCACACCACTCTGTCTCAGAGACATCACGGGAAAACAAACATATCTAAAATTGCAGAGGGTTTCAAGAATATTAGAGATGCAGCAGCAGATTGCACTCTCAGCTGAATTTCTAACAAAGACCTACCCGGAGCTTTCAAACCTGTCAATAAATCGAGGATTAATGATCTCAGCCTGCACCATTTTGTAACTCATTACTTTAGGCACCAAAGCTAGCGAGCAGTTTTAGTCCTACGTGACTTACTTTTTTTTCTATGGATGGTCACCGCAAAAATCTGAGCCAGTTAGTTATTTCCCAGGAACCCCAATTACTAGTGTTCAGCAATTATAATAACCAAGTTTCTATATATGCTGCTTTCACTAATTTGTCTGCTTTTGCAGTGAAAACTGTCATAACTGCTTGATTTAAAATGCAGACTGCCTGAGAAAGAGCCTCCTGAGAAGTGATGGGTTCAGAGAAGTGCTACATGTGGAGGAGAGCACTTAAAATTGAAAGCGGGTGCTCTCATGTTTCTGCAATGAGATTGGCAGAGCTATGTGTTATTAAAACTAGAGTCTTACAAGATTTTCTTCAGAAAATGTCTTTGGTGCTATCCATCTCTTCAGCCAGTTTCTCTGAATTGTGCATATGTGGATAGCCATAGGTCAAATTAATTTATTTTTTTATTTGATGGTGTTGTTACCAATGCATATATTTGGCCATAGGTACTGACAGCATCCCTGGAGGTATTAACTTAGGCACACGGTTTAGTGCTGGACTTGGCAGCATTAGGTTTACAGTTGGACTCCATGATCTTAAAGGTCTTTTCCAACCTAAAATTTTCACTCTTTTCCCAGCTTAATTTTTATATATCAGCATTCAATAGGTCATCTATTCTTTCTGTGGTTTAATGCATTGTCATACTTTCTATCTCAATACCTCTTGAGTGTTAAAATGACAGACCACACTACACTTTTCAATGCAGGGCTAATTCATCCCTACTTTCCAACACAGTTCCTCACATCATTTCCAGTATTTCAGAGAATAAGCAGTTATTTTAATCACCCTGTGCTGCATATATAATTTTTTTCCAAGGTGAAATTTCCTTTTAATGGAGGCTGGGTCATGAGAGAGCAATTATATGAGTTGTGTGCACGTTATAGAGTAATTTAAAATCAACTTTCAGGTCAATCTTTTTTAATTATCTATTTTATCAACTGGTTTTGACTAGCAATTTAAATAATCATGTTTGCCTAATACCTGGAAATGTAATTGCTTTTAGATGGCCTTTATTCTGATCTGAGTGTCAGTATCTTTCTCTGCATACTGCACATGTTTGCACCTGTCTGCATGGTGACAGATTTGTGGTGACAGCTTGTATAACTTATTTATAAAATGATGAATTATTTTAGAATTTCTTTAAGTTCACAGACTGGAAATATGGAGAAACACCTGCTTGCTGCAGAGAGCTGAAGAGGATATGCTAAGTCAAAGGGAAACTATGTGAATTGGTGAAGAGCACATTTCAAGTGAAAGAAAATCCCATGGGCCATCCTTATGCTGCTCCAGGTTTCAGGGAAGGCTCCATGGATGTAATTTTTTAGCTATACACTCCCTGTTGCTCAAGCCAGAGATCACAAGGGAGGTTCTCAAAGGCTTTAGGGCATGGACTCCGCTGGAGTGCAGGGGGAGGAGCAACCCCCTCAGAGTTGGCTCGGAGCAGAAGCCAAGTGGAAGTGCTCTGAGTGGTGTCTGGCAAACCCCCTCCACTGAGCCTAGCTGGAGCCAAGCAGCTCCCTGTGCCCAAAGCAGACATCTGCTTTCCTGTGTCGTTCTCAGTCCTGCAAGGAAAATACCTCGCTGTCCACTTTGTGGTTACTTGAGCAAAGACTTCACCAAGTGGCTCAGTGTCATTTTTGATCCCAACATTAAACATGCCCTGTCACTGTAGTCACAGTAGGAGTGTTGCTATGAAGCCATCTTGTTAACATAAAAGGATCAGTTCATCAGCAGGTGGTTTCGCTAGGTAATGGAGTCTGGGATGTCCAGCCAATGTGCTATAGAAAGAGTAACGAGACCCTCTGATAGCAATTAGTCCTCATTCCCAGCAGTACAAGCAGAAATAAACAAGTGAATTAACTTGCAGGAGCTGTAAGTGGACAGAGCAAATACTACAGACAGAGATTGCATTGCACAACCAGGTACAGAGAACACCGATAAAGGACCACTAAAGGAGCAGCACACATACAAAGTACGCTCTGACCACCTGTTAACAGCAGCAGTACCCAGGAGAATCAGGCTGGAAAAGTCTATGCATCACAGGCAGTTTCTATACATGAAAGAGTCATTATAATAACTAGCTGTGGCTTACCTGTAAATATGCCTGAATAGGGGTCATCCAGCACAGCAGACGCTCTTTTCCTGTTGAGTTTTTGGTATCTCTCATTTCTTCTGAGTCCTGCCAGGAGTACTGTTTGCTCATTTTAGAGAGTAATTCCTGGAGCAGAGGCCACAACTGACACTGTGCAACAGCAATGCTTAGTGGATGCGTATTAAGACAATCAAAATAATCCACTATACCCCAGCCGATAGAGTAGTACTGCATTTAAAAAGAGGTTATCACATGTGTCTGAATAAAGCCTACCTAGACACATCCTTTTAATAGACAGGTAACCCATTGTGCATCTTTGTCACAAAGTTACTCTCAGTCACTTTCATACATAATGAAGATACTTATCATCATCACTCAAAAAAAGACATTGCTTTGAATTTAGCATCCACCATGAAATCCTACTCATAGAAACATCCATTTATCAGCTACTTAATGGCCTTTTGATTGGAAGGCAGCTTCTTTTCTAATCTAAGAATGGTTTGAGTTGGAAGGGACTTAAAGCTCATCCTGTTCCAACCCCCTGCCATGGGCAGGGACAGCTTCCACTAGACCAGGTTGCTCCAAGCCCCATCAAACCTGGCCTTGAACACTGCCAAGGACAGGGCAGCCACAGCTTCTCTGGGCAATCTGTGCCAATGTCTCACCACTCTCACAGTGAAGAATTTCTTCCTAATATCTAATCTAAATTGTTTCATATTGTCCAGGTCAGCTCTTGGTCTCATTAAACCTGCAGCCCTGTATAAGTTAGTATTTCTGGCCCATAATATTCTGAACTCTATTCAGGCCACCAGTGGACATCAATTTTTAAGCTCTGTGCCAGCTCTGATTATTATTGTGTACTGGTCAGCCTGCTAGGTACATGGCAAATGACCACTTTGGTGTTACGCCAAGTCTGGCCTGGGCTGAATGTTTAACGCTTCAATACTCATTATAATGCAATATAGCAGCATATCAATTACTACAAAATTAACTGCAGAATTGCTCCTGGATGCAAATGTACATAGTATTGAGATTTATTTTCCTACCAAGAAAGACTGAATTTTATTTTTGAGAGTGACCAAGATATTGGCATAGTGCTTTGTGCTTTTCAGATTGTCTCTATTTGAAAAATTAACTATCCCTTAAGGTAAATTAAATGAACCTTTTTCTTTGTTCTTTCAATCCTTCTGCTAGAAGCCTAATGCTGTTCACCTGGAACTGCATGTAAGCCAGAGATACACAAGTTGCTCCTCTGAGTATTGATTTCCCAAGCAGCATATAGACAAACTAGCAGGAATAAACCTAGGCAATTCAGGCCATCTTCATTGTCAGAAGAAATGCAGGTATTTACTGTGCTTATGAAGGAATATGACTTGGTCAGACCATGTAATGATACACTCAGTGCAATTTCAGGAATAAGAGAAGGGGATATGTGAACTTGCAAAAAGGATGGAAGCAGAGTGCCCCAACACCTACAGATCACACACACATCTGATATCATACCCCTAGAAGGCAAAATTTGGTCTCCATTTAGACCCACTCATCCTGCTTGCAGCATTAATGTAATTGAACACAGTAGCATTTCCCAGCACCTTGTTCCTATCAGACTCTGCAAATACTGTGACGTGTTTCTCCATCAACACAAAACCTTCTTCCTGGCTTTATCTGTCTCAGTGAGAAAGACTGCAATGCACAACGGGTAAATATAGCTACTTCCTAACCCAGAACCAGAACTGTTGGAGTAGGTTTACCTTCACATGCCTGCTCTCAGTTCTGGAACGGAAAAGCTGCTACTATGACTCCTGCTCGAGACACCTGCCTTGTCTCCAGTTCTCCTATGCAGGTTTATTTTCTGCCTCTTTGGTAGTATTTTCTGCTTGCAGTCACATTTTATGTTTGTTTCTGTTGGCATTCTGTTTATCTATGAGTACGAACATGCATGTCTGTGCACGTATTTGTGCTTTTCATATACTTGTGTATGTGACTGTATGTTTGTATTTCACTTGTAATTGTTTCCTCCTGGCTGCACTGAAAAGCTGTAAATATTCCAATTTCTTCTGGCACGTACAAGCAATTGTGATTACAACAGTGCAAGTTTGGAGATAACAGCTGACACATCCCTTTCTGATCACAATTTCTGTGGAAGCCTGCCTTTTAGTCTGCATTTGGTAAGGAAAATTAAGGGTTTTTCACAGAAGATAAAACTGTGTCAGCTTGCACTCACCTAGGGATGTGCTGAGCTCTGAGACAGGTGAGCTTAATGCTAGGATTGAAGTTGCACATTGTTAAGCTGAACATTACAAATATATTTTTAGGTGTGTTAGAATCAAGGCATCACATGGCTTTTTTGAAATAAATTCCAGAAGTTCTGCCTAAATAGTACAACTATATAATTAAAGTGAAAAACCACTGAAGTGGCATTAAAAAAAGCATATATACCCACATGGAAAAGACTTCTGTAATCACACCCTACCTTCGCACAGATGTTTATAGCACTTAGTCCTGAAATGGTGCAAATCTGAAGAGCACCGACAACTTCAGATTGCTTCATTTTTCTTTGAAACGCTGCTGTATTGATATTTCAGTTAACTCCATGTTTTCGTATCAAAAGCAGCACTGTGAATAGAGACAGGTCATTTGTATAAACAATTAATTGAATTAACCTCTTTTTTTTCTTGTTCTTGTACTATATATGAACACATTGTGATTTACATGTATCTATCTCAATTTTCATTGGGGAAAAAAACCCCAACAAACACACACGCACAAAATACCCCCAAAACCCTAAACAAAACCAAAACAGCCAGCAGCCAGAAACCCAGCAGAGCTCAGAAGCTGATGGTTCAAATCTGACGCCTGAACTGGACTGGAAGGATATGGTGTGCCACTGAAACTCCAGGGTGGAATGAATGGATAGATGGGTTAAAAGAGCGGGTAACACAGATGGTGGATATTTCAAAGCAAATTATTTCTTTGGCATTTAAAAGGATTTCCCCTTGCACAGCCAGTTGCAGTGACAGGACTTCAGAAGAGAAACTGTTCCCTGCCTACTCTGCATTTGCACAGTGCTTTATTTAGCTTAACTTCAGCCACTGGACCTGAAACTGCCTCAGGCACTTAGGAGACTCTGAGAGATAAAACATAGGTTTGCTTATGTATTTGCTTTTGTGTTCATTGTGTAAAATCAGGAAAATACATGATTGAAATCAGGCTTCACTGGTTGGAAATAATCACAATTCATGAAGTGCTCTGCATTTACTGCCCAGCATGCAATCAAAATGGGTGACAGTGAAACGGCTCCTCCATCAGCACTGAAATGTGGATCTCGGTTGCAGTTCTGGAGCGTCTGAGGTCAGATAAAGAACTGAGCACTCCAGAGGTGCCCAGTTATTATGAGACAGATCCTGGACAACCAGCCTGGGTCTGCGCTAGTAGGAGGGCCAAGATGCCAGTAGGTCTGCCTCACCCTGGGCAGACTTTTGTGTGGCATCTGTAAGTGTACGCACAAGCAACAGAAATGTGTGCTCCTGTGGGCAGTGACGGGGATCCAGGAGCCAGCAAGGAATGGGCAAGTGTCCAGGACCAGCAAATAAACAGAGCCAGCAATGCACTCTAAGCTGGCTTTGCCCACAGAGCTGCTTTTAAAACCACTCACCCACAAAGGCTATGGGGAAACAAGAGCCACCGTTTCCAGTGCTGTTAGCTGGGATGAATCTCTTGGGTTTTGTTCTAGCAGGCACACTGCAAGCCTGTCCTTCCTGCAGGACCTGAAGTTATGCCAAAAGCTGCACTGTGCAACTGTAGCATGCACCAAACCTCTTGGATGAATAATAGCCCATCCAGGCCCAGACAGAGCCATTATGATATATTAAGTCAATACAGCATAGAGTCCTTCGCATTTTTGTCCTGATCTGGAGACGTTAATTGCATCCATAATAGCTCCAGGGGGCCTGCAGACTAAACACAATTTCAATGAACTATTAGAGCTCTTGGAAAGGACCATTAAGATTGCAGAGCAAGTGCTCAGGACTGAGATGCCATTTGTACAAACTGTGTCATCACAAACAGTTTGGGGACTTGCAGCCTCTCTAGCGAAAACAGTATGTGAGGCAGTACACAGCAAACAGCTCTTCTGAAATCCTTCCAGACCTTCTGTTTCTGTGCAGTATTTGAGTTAGGATGCAAAAGTAATGGTACATGGACTAGTCCTGCTGCAAGAGCCTTTGTCAATCTGAGGTGGTTTTAAAGGAATGGAGCTTAATAATCAATCCTGTTCTATGACTGTGCTATTCATAACCATTTACTCCATCTCCACAGAATTACAACAAATAGCTACCACCCCTTTGGGATTCAATATTCAAACACAAATAACTCATAAGTGATGACATTTTTTAGCAGTATCAGAAAGCACTGGCACCGTTTAATCTTTTGCTGATTGAATTTAGGGTTCGGCTTTTAAAATGAAGGCATGATAAAGTCCTTCAATTCCAGCAGCACAAACAGCGGCGAAGTGCTTGCAAAGCAGCTTTGCTTACTGATTGCACCAGATTGGGTTTGCTGTGATGCACCACATTTAGGGACAAGAGGAAACAGAAGCACTGAAGTACTGGAGGAAACTGTATCTGCATCATCACAGCTTTTCAGACTTTTCATACTCTTATTTTTATGAAAACAGATTTATATAATGTTTATAAACTTATGTGGCTAATTTTCATGTAGTGCCTTGAGGCAGACACCGAGCCACCCTTGAAGAGAGATGAAGGAGGTGAGTATGGAAGGCCTGAACAACAGCAGGTGGTTTTATACAAGATACAGAAGGTGATGTTTCTTGCATAACAAGTTGCTGGTGAGAAACTGAGATGAAGCTCTGAGATTAGTTTTGAGACTTTCAATGAAGCAAGGTTAAAATCACCCAGTGTTAGCTTTGTCATGCTAAACATGTTTCATATTATCTCTCTGCATACACTTTTAATTAATTCTTACCATTTTCACAGGCAACATGACCTTGAACAAGAGGCGTGCTCTAAGACCATGAGAGTGACAATATAAATAATACAAAAGCAATCCTGGATACAGACAAGTTAGTATTTACTTCCATCTAAAACTTACCTGGCTGTCTTTTAATACTTCACAGGGCATGAAGAGGCATAAAAGTTGTCACCTTTCTGAACTTGGCACAAAGTAGAACAGAGTGCATAACTTTGTGAAGTGCAGAAGAATCTGGGTTCAGGTAATGCTGTTCTCATCCCTGCTGTAGTGCTGCAATGTAATAAACAGTCCAAAGATGGCAAAATCTGTAGTGAGATTAAAGACTGGGAGCCATACATATAGCTTGTAAAAAAAGTGGAAAACCAAATAAAGCTGCTTCCTATCAAGGGAAGTATCTGGTAGTTTTACAGTCGTGTTTTCTGTACAATTTTAGGTCACATGAGCAATTTAATAATTTCTTCTGGATCTAATATAAAACCCTGGAGTTCATGTAAACAGCCTCTCTGTTTCTGAAGGAACAGATTTCCCAGACACTGGAGGGCCGGATACTCCAGACTGGACACCCACCATTAAAGACTGCTATTTAAAAATCAGGCACCAAGAATCTCTGATCTTGCTCAATACCCAACAGATTCCTTTGTTTGAATGCTTAATCCCACCATTAGGCACAAAGGTCTATTAAAATAATGTGGCTTTGGATGTTCTGCCTTTTGCCCGTTTTAAATTATCTTTCTTAACCCTACAAAAAGTTACTCTCTGAGAATAACCTGATTTACATTAGCCTGGATATACTGTCTACTCCTCTCACATACGTATATTCTGTGCTACCGAATTACCAATTTGGTCAAATATCTTTCCCTAGCAATCTATTTAATACCCAAATAAAGAACCAAGCCTCTCAACTCCTCTGAGCTCTCAGTATCTGATGTTGTGCTGACTTATTTTCGAAGCAGCAATGCTCCTTGGAGGGCAAGAACGTAGGTACAGGGTGAGGCATGGCTGGACAACACCAAGCTGCAGAGGCACAGTAGGCACAGTGGAACTGAGGTATGGCTTGCTATTACTTCATCCCCAGATATTCTCTTTTTTGGCAAGACTAGTGGGTGACAGCCTTATGTAAATACAAACGTAATTGTTGATTTGGATACTTACAGTCCAGGTACAGATGGTTTTTAGTCTAAATAAAGTGAATCTAAGGAAAGAAGGAAAGGCAGGAATAGTCAGTGGTAATGGGAAGCCGAGTTTACCGCAATGACATTATTGCCCCAGCCACGGCTGGAACAGAAGCAAATTCACTTGTGCAGCCTCCTACCACATCCTCAGGTCACCACCTCTTCATTCTGCCACCCTTCAGTATGTACTACCAATTCATGTAAGACACACAACTTAGCAAATGACCATGTCTGATCCACTGCATTTAGGGACAACAGGGGTTAGGAGGTCGTAGTAACCCTTGGCACAATGGTCTGTGTCTGCATATCAATGGCTGGTGCCATACGGGCCTGTTGATTGTGGAGCTTCTCCCTTCTTGTCTTTTGGTAAATTCACAGTTCAGAAGTCCAGCTTTCTTCCATCCACAGCTTTTCACATGCTATAGCCCATCATTGCTCTCAGATGCCAGGTAAAAATCATTCTTTTCATAAAAGCTAATCTCTTTATAACAGCATTTGTACATAAATTAATGATAGATCAAAATACAAAGATGTTAATTTTTGATTATTTGCCCATTTACAGGAAATTCAGTTAAAACTGTTTAGTTTTATCATCACTAGACAAAATAAGCATGACAGGATATTCTAGCCTCTGGATTATGTAGATAACACACAGAAATGTCATTTACATTTTCATTCTTTTCACAGAGCAACAAACCCATGCTTGCAAGCAAATTAAAATTCAGAACTTAATTGGATTTTATATTCTGTTTAAACAGGTAATATTGTTTTTCTTTTTATTATTGTATCTGAACACTGGATTTCATTTTGAGAGTGTGCCACTGAAGGTAAGAGGCCTTCTGTGCTAAATGGTTCATTTACCACCATTAAAATCTACCTTTCTTCAACACATTTGAGGATTTAGATTGTTGAACGGCAGTAGTTTAGTATTATTGTTAAACAAGAGAAAGGCTATGGAAAATTATTTTCTAGGCTGTATGCATGAACATACATATGTGTGTATATATCCACACAAGCACATGCATATACATCTATATATTTGCATGCATGTGCACAAATATACGTGTACTCATTTAAATGTATATCTGCACATGCAAACGTACAGAAGATGTTCCAATAATTTACCTCTGCATGCTTTTATGTTTACTATAACTTGACAAACCATTTAGGGAAATAAAAAAAAGCAGCCGCATACTTTGTTTGAGTCTTTCTGGAAATCTACTATGTATGAAACAATGGAAATCATTCACTGTTTCCCTTTCTTCTTCTGTTTATCACCAGCTTCACTGACGTGGCACTGCCTGATACTGCATTTATGATCCTATCTCTGATGTTGGTCAGTAAAGTCCAAAGAGCTTCTCTGCTACTGAGGATTACGAAGAACAAGTTTCCCACTATGTATGAATGGTATGCCCTAGGTAGGGAAAAGAGTCTTATTAGGGCAGAATAAGAAGCATCCTGGAGAAAAACTCACTAAGCTGGTCATATTATCATTGAAAAAGACACTAAGAATGGGACTTTGTCAGGAAACAGCACTTGTAAGGGTGACAGAGGGAAAAGTCACCTTGATGCACTCCATCTTACTTTACCACTGCTGACTCTCCATGTCAGAGAGGAGCACTGCGGTGCCAGGCACTCTGCAACTGAGACCTCCTGACACACTTCTGGTTTGTGGCACTGGAAAGCAAGGTTTCACTCCACACAAGCCATTTGCTACATGAAAATTCCAGATGAGAAAGCATTTCCTGGACAGCACTTCTCCCTGTGAGTGTTCCCAGCACAACAGAGGAGCTGGGAGGCAAGAGGCCATTCCTGTTGCATCCCCTGGCAACATGGTCATGCTTTATCCCAGGGTGACAAAGGTCTTCTTGCAAATATACATATTCCCATTCATCTAATGAACACTTCATGACCCTGAAGAATTCACTGAAGTGGAAGCCCAATTCAAAAAGCCTCAGTGCTGAACAAACACACTTGGACTAATCCCAGTTCTTCCTTTACTGCAGTTACTTCTGGTCAATGCGTGTCAAGCATCACACCCACAACTGAAAACCTCCACACTGCAAATCTGTATGGGGTGAGGCATGAGCAGTAAGGCATTGCTAACTGAGGGCCTAATTATAATACTGCCATTACCTTTGGGAAATAACTGACCGCAAATGTCAGCTCATCAGCAGGGCATTCTTGCTGAAGTATAAAATTCTCTGTATTAAGTTTCTGCTTTTCACGCTGTATCATTTTCAAGTGCATGACTTAAAACTGATTATGCCAGACATCTTCCCACGTCTTCTGTGTTTTCCCTTTGTCAGTGATGCCAGCTTCAACACCTGCCACAAGCTACGTAAGTGTGTAAATTAAAAATGTACCTTGCCTCCTCGGCATTGACCTTCCTCACAGATTATTAGCTGCACTTGCATCCACCTAAGATGGAACCTCCACATGTACAATGCAGCAAAATCTCTGCATCGTTTGAAGATTTACTCCCCATTTTATAAGTTGTATTTATTATGGTTTGTAACTAAGTGAGGATTTGGAATAACTTTTCAAAAATGAACCTTTTCCACACAAATCCACCCCTAAGTAATAAAGAAGTAAGCAAGGAATAAGAGTCACATTTTTTGTCTAGCTAGATCTCTGTTCCTTGGGAGTTCAGAAGCAAGCGCATGAGTCTGTCAGAAAGCCATTTCTGTGCTATTTCTGCCCAACCTTAAGTAGCAAAATCCTTAAATGATCATATAATGGGAAAACCTGCTCCCACCAGGATATCAAGTCCAGCTTTGTAGACATCAAAGTTCTGTCTAATTCAAATTACTTTAGCATAACTGTCAGAATTTGCTCTGCCATGCTTATTTATTTCAGCCGCGTGGCACTTTTCTCTTGTGCTTAGGCCAGTGATGCACCTGGCCAGCCCCACTCACACGTGATTTCCATCACAATGCTGAGTGATGTGAGACTCAAGCATAAACTGCTCTTCCCCAGCCTCTGTGCCAGCCTCGCTCCCTGCTCAAATGTCCAGAGGACATGGACATGAAAGGGGCCCACAGAAGCAGTCATAAAGAGTAATTTTTGATTTTGAAAGAGTTTTCTGAGGGGTTTTTTTTACTCTCCCATCTTTATTGTTTTTAATGAACACATTTTCTGTTCCAGTAATAATTCAAAGCTCTCTTTAAAGCACAACCTCCTATGAAGGTAAAAAATTAAAACACAGGTGGTCAGAGAATTTTTCCTCTGTATCTCCTGTCTCCATGTGATGACAGCTGAAGACACATTTCTACCAGAAGTATTTTTGATGTATGGCTTTTGTTTTGAGGAAATAAATAAACTGAAGTACTGGCTTTTGGCATAAAATTCTGACTTTTCTGTGGAATGCCAACACTTCCCACATCTGCAAGGTAACACACATGAAACAGAAGGATCTAGTCCTTTCCTTCTGGTCCTCATCCTTCAAAAAAACCCCACCAAGGCGTTTTCATTTGCAAGAAAACTCTTCCTCTTTCTATCAGTAGTAAGACTATTGCCCCTTTCAAATGAATAATGAATTTATATTTACAGGTGAGACCATACGCTTCCCTTCACCTCCTGCTTCAGAGAGTACCTGGTTAGCTACTGCCCTATAAATACCATCAACTTGACTCACAAATATGATGAAAGCAAATGCATTTTGAATGCATATGGGCAGAATAGCTGGAGGGCTATACAGCTGCAATCCCACTACTCATACTTTTATAGCAGAGCAGTTCTGTGCTTCAGCTGCAGCTCCCACCAGCAGTATTGGTACCACAGTTGCATACTACAGGTTAGGGATGATGGAGATCCCCAAGGGGCAGGTGCCAATTGGAAAACCTCAGTGGCTACAATGCTGACCTGTGTCATGATTAAAATCCCAATACCAGTGATGGGAAGTATTTTAAAGGTCTGTTTAAAATTAAATAGAAATTACATACTTCTCTTGTACTTCTAGATTTTCTAATTTTATTTTTTTTAAATAAAGACTTGCTGAGCATATTCAGTATCTGTTTTCCTAGCTATGGTGTAAGCACTTAAGACCAGATCTTTTTATTCTGTGCAAGTGACTGGACTGGGCTGCTGAGTGCTCAGCATTACCAAAACATGCAGTTCTATTCATGCAAGGGATACCCATCAGCTTTTGTCTACCTGCTTTAGCTAATTGTGCAAGTGAGACTAAGTAAAATTCAAATAGTTCCTGAAAGGAGGAGGCATTCATGAGCAAACCTCTGTAAGGTGGGAGGATGGTATTATTTCTACTTTTCAGCTGACAGAGAGGGCTGGCAACGGACTTACCCTAAGTCACACCAAAGTCTGTGGTTCTCACTAGCCCCTCCCTGACTTGCAATGCTTTGGCAGCTCTGAGTCCTGTGTACAAGGTAATTGTGAACTCCACAAGGAGCCTGTGATTTTCAGCCCTGTTAGGGAGCTGTTACTGATCACTAAATCCAACTCCTAGAAAGATGTATGGAGATGCAGTTGTGTAGAAGGCAGCTCGTCACTGGCACCAGCAGAGAGAGGAATTTGCTGCAAGACAGCAGAGCTAACACGCTAAATTGTCAGGGCAGGATGACAACCCGCAGGCAGTTATCTCTGCAGAGTTAGAACATTTTATGGGGAAAGCTTCCCAGTCAAGCCATCCTGGTGGTTAGACATAAGCAAGCTCCTTGCTGACATAGCCAAGGCATGGAAGTGGCTCCCCACTGATTTGATGCCAGAGGACTATGGGACAACCTATGTGGTGGTGCAGGTGCTGGTGGGTGAGTAACTGGGGCCTTAACCCTTCTCAGAAACACTGTGGTTTGTAACTCTGGCTCTCACAGGAGGTCTCTTGACCCCTGATGCTGTGACATAAACTTCTGGGTAACTCAGATACATGCATTTAAACAAAATCATGTTTCTGAAGGTTCACTGGCAATACATGGGGGGAAAAAAATCCTTTCTTTCCCCCACCTCATTTTGGAAAACAGTTGTTGAAATAGTTTTCTTCTTAAGCATTTAATATCGATGCTTAGGGAAAAAGCAACAGCAGGAAAAGGTTGCCGAGAAATACCATCTTTCAAATCATGGGTGATGATTACTAGTAAAAGGGAACCTGGTGTTATTATCTTTGCTAGAAGAAAAATAAAGGGGAAAAAAGATCCAAGAAGCTGAAATTAATTTTATGTCATTAAATTATACTTTTGTCATTACAACAGATGCCAATGGAGTGGCCATAAATCTAGCTCCTCAAAGAGAGACAGTAGAGTAAGGCTGGTTTTAAATTACAGAGGCTTTTTGCATATAGATGTATTAAAGGACTTAATTCAGTTGTGACTATTTATAGTTTTAAGGTTATCTTGGCAAGAAGTTTAAGGCCTTTATATTACTCCTAGACAAGTCCATTTTGGGCAAACATAGCTAAATATTCCAGAGGACCTCAAGTATATTTATCTTGCATCCATCCACCCACCCCACATACCCCAAACCAGAAAATACCATGCAACACCTCTAACAATCTCAACACCTTAGGCACAAAACCTGACACCTCAGGAATATGCTGCAGGAGATGTCAATGCTCCTACCATTTATATAAATGTGGCCAGTTATATTAATGGGTCATTAAGATTTGCCACCTATCTGTTCCTGTTGCAGGGAGCTGTCGGAGGTGTGATGGGCTGAATGTGACAGCACAGCCACTGTGACTTTTCTCTTGCTTGCAGAGATCAGTCTGTCGCCTCAAGCCTGAACCCACTTTAAAACTTTCTGCCTGGTGAATGGATTAATTTGTAGCAAGATCTAAAAGTCATGGATTTTCCATGACTTTATCTCCAGTCTAAAATATAAGCTCAATATCTCTAATGCTTGAGACACAGGAAAGATGTGAAACGTGCCTTTTAAAGGGTTTGTTTCTATTCTTTTTGCCGATTGCCGTTTGTTGTTCTGCCACCTTGCCGACCCACGCAGCATCTCAGTAACATCCCTGGCAGCCTGCTATAGGGAGGTAATACTAATTAGAGTTATCAAGTCCATCTTGATTTTGACATGATGCTGCACACTGCCGTGCAGACTGCAGATGATACATCTTCCCTCCCTCCGCCCCCCAGATGTAGCACTGCTACAAATGTTCAGCTCAGATCCAGTTATAAAGGAAAAGAGAAGGTCACCAGCCACTTGCAGCAAACCTCCTGGTGATTCTGTGCCAAAACACTACTGTTTTTCCCCAGAGTAAGCCCAGCTTTCTGGTAGATTTGCCAGCTTATATCTCTTCTCTTACACTGGATCTCAACAAAGTAGTCATGTATTCACAGTGTTTAGAAACTAAATTCATTTTGTATTGGACCAACTCTGCAAGCCTCATCAGGAAGCAGTGAATGAGCTGGAAATCAAGCTATAAAACACACTATATTCCTGTATTAGAATACAGAAATTGACAGGTAACAACAAATACACTCAAAAGTGTTATAACAATAAATAGAGCCTAACAGGAAAGGAGTATTTTTTTCCTGTTCTCTGGATGTCTGACTTGCTTTGGAAATGCTGCTTTAAGAAACTTCATTAAGAAACAAGAGCCAACAGTATCAAAATTTCACCTTTCTTTTCAGAGACCCAAACAAAAGTACAGCATGATTTTAAAGTACAAGTGATTTTGATTTTCCCAATAATTCTGTTATCCAATTGTGCTCCTTTAATTAGATATCAGCAGCACTTTATTTATTTCTAGCGTATCGTTACCAGGTTTTTACCTATCTCCCAACCTATGAAAAAAAATCACAAAAATAGACCTACAAAAATTAATCTTCCTTTTCCCTGTGCAGAGATATTAAAATGGTAATTGCATTCTTTATACCTCTAAAACCTGGTTATACTTCTAGATACTTATCTGAAAGCCCAGTGAAATTGTGTGATAGCTGTTGTTGATGCTACTTACACATTACTGGAAGTTACTGAGATCTGATAATAATCAGTGCATTGTAATAGCTTCACACAGTGAGGTTAAAGTTCATCGGTGCCTTTGATTTCTATAGTGAAGGGTGACTGTCTGGACAAATAAACTCTATTTATTAATTTCTAATGTCATACTTACCTTTATTTATTATAGTACCGGAAGAAATTTTGTCATCTCAATGACATCCTCAGCTTGCAACAGAGCAATTTCTTTAAAACTCAGAGCTTAAATACAGACTGCCTCCCCACGAGCAGGTAGGTTATGTGGTCAGATCCCACTTTATTCCTTAATATAATTCACTGCCCTACAGAAATACCTTCTGCTCCCTCTCTCCCTTTCTCCCTCCTGAAAGTCCTCAAACTGCTATGACTTTGTTGCGGTTGGTTGCTCACTCCTTGTAAAGATCAGGACCACTTTGAAACACGTCCAGGTTAAACTGTTTGTTACACAAGCCATGAAAGCACAGACTCCAAAAAAGTATCTCATAATTCAGGAGGATTAAACACAAATGAGTCAAAGGTTACACATTGCTGCCTCTTGCTCACTGAGCTTCTGTACATGAGGGTTGGGGGGGATTTTCCACTACTGGAAGCTGTGGCAGGGCTCATGCACCCCACGAGGACAGAGCAGGAGGAAGACGTCCCACTTAACCCACTGCCAGTCCCACGCCTGTGATGTGCATCATAGGGTGAACTCACCAAAAGGGGTGGTTGGCTGCTCCTGGGAAGGAAGTGGGCAGAAACCAGTTGCTTCCTGGGTCATGGGAGTCCACCAGCATGAGAGCCATGAGAAGACAGGTGCTGCCCTTCAGTGGAAGGAGGCTTCTCAGAAGTACCGTGTGATAAAACCAGTCTTCCCTTATCATTTGGACATAGCACCTTCACACATCAAAGCCTCCTAAAATAGGAAGGATGGTGAGGGGTGATAGGACTTCCTTTTTTTGGTTTGGTTTTTTTTTTTCCTTTGTTTTGCTTTTAGATCAAGTTATTTGAAGACTTTATTTTCCATAGACCCAAGCATAGGAAGGCTAAGCAAGAACTATGAACAGCTTAGCCAGAGGCACTTTTCTTGTGATCCAGACAGGCCCTTCAGGAAACACAAGTGTTCTGATTACTCATTCCAGAACCACAACATCTGCTGAAATGGTGAAACAAAAGTTCCAGTAAAAAAAGGAGGGAACAGAGATCTTTTCAAAACTCAGTACTTTGTACTCCGGAAGAAGTTGTGTCAAAGAGAGAAGGAAGTGAACAGGTTACACTGTTTAAAACTCCTCTAACATTTGGATGTATTTCATTGTCGTTTAGCAAGTTCTCACAATGGCCAGCTTCAGATGCCCTAGAGTAATTGCAAAAGAAACCCCATTAAGAGATCCTGATGAGGGAAACTATTAAAATTGAATATACAATTTTTCTACCTCATTTTTGCAGCAAATAATATAGTTCCACAATGTTTTTCTCCTTTCACTGAAAGCGTGAATTGCAGTCCTATAAATTCACCCTTACTGTCAATTAAATTAAATAAACATTGTCTGAGTGCATTAGGAAGAGATAGAAAACAATTCAATACCAGGGCTAGTTATTGAGGAGGCTTTTTAATGAACATAAATTGATGTAATTAAAATAAATCTGCTTTTCACGTTTCTCGAGAAGATGCCCTGTAGCCATTCCTGTAGAGCACTACAGCAGAATAAACACTGCCTATGCAACTATCTTTCTTCAGATTAAATGGAAGCTTCCTGCTTTCTGGGGTTTCAGAGATGAGTAAGGCTGGAGGATGCTGCCTACTTAAATGGTTGTTAAAAGAATGTGAAAGAAAATATCAAAATTCAGCTTTTTTTGTTAAATTCTGCTTCCCCTCCCCCAGCATCACCTTCTTTTTACAGAAGGAAATGAGTAAATAAAAGTGCCTTTCAGTATCACTTTTCATAATCTGTTGGTAAATAGTTCTATCTCCTATGAGTTCCGCATTTGGAAGGTTGTTTTGCAAGCTGTGATAGAGTCATATGTTAGGACCACATTCAAAACCAACAATGCAGGGTTAGAGAAATATTTTTCTGTTACATGATCTTCCTCCCTCTCTTTCTTTATGTCCTTAAGATAATGACAATAGGATCACCAATTTTTTTAATTTTTAATTATTTTTTTATTTAAAATTTATAAATTTAAAATTTATAAATTATAAATATTATAATTTATAAATTTTAAATTTAATTTTTTAATTTTAATTAATTTTTAAGCAGTTTGAGCTGCTTAAGAATAGGAGGTACGACTTATCCCCAGACCAGCAGATACCAGGTTATCACTAAATCATAGAGAGCTGAGGAAAGCAAAGAGCTAAAGCAGCTCAGCTGGAGTACATTAGATAATTTTACACTGATTGAGATTAATAAAAAAATTATCAAAAATCTTTGGCATTTGAGTACTACACTCTGATGGTGATGATGCCTAATGTGGAGGTGTGTGCATACTTGGGGTCCCTGTTTTAAAACACTCTGAGCAAACCCCACAAGGAAGCTGTGCATATAGGTCCTACTGACAAAATAAAGGTTACTGATCATCATACTGATCATCACTGCACAGTCCAGCTCTCAAGATTGCTCTGCAAAGAGCATTTGGGTTTAGAGCATAGGTAAGGCATAAAAAAAATCCTCTATCTGACAGAACAACCATTCTTCCCCTCACCCTCACTTGGGTTCATCCAGGTTCTCAAGCTGAAGTCCCCCGTCTCTGTCAGATAAATTGTCCAAATCAACTTCCATTTCAGGAGTTCTCCTTCACATGGCAAAATTATTGTGGCTTGAAAACAGAGCAAGGATATTTCTTGTGTGCAACATCATCATTGACAATTAGTGCCTTTGGCATCCCCTCTACAGCGAGAAGAATTTCACTCTGTGGATAAATAAAGAGCTTAGGTCTCCAGGCTGTTAGCCTTTAACAAACAATAAATGCATGCAACACTGTAGAAGGGAATAGAAATCAGAACAGCAACTTGAAGGGCTCTTTTTATAACATAAAGTATGTTTATCTCCAGGAAAAGAAGGCCCAGCAGCTAGCAAACACCACAAAATTCCCACACACTATGGCATTGTCTATAGCTCTTAGAAAGGTAAAACATGCTTGAATGGAGGTCAGTGTTCTTAACACTAGAGACCTGCATGCTTAGAGAAAGACAATCACAGCACACCACTTCTCCCGAGGCAGTACAAAGTACTCTTTCTTATAATTGCAAGCGTAAGATTTAAAAACATTTCTATTGCCTTAATGAGTCATGTTGCAAACTGGCAGCATACCAGCCACTGGCTTAGGCTGTGTGGCACAACGTGCAAAGTCCTTAATTCTCAATGCACATGTCTCTCCACCCTTAGAAGATAGTGGCTTTGATAAAGGCTGGGAAGCATGGGAGTTCATTTACAGAATGCTTTTAGGGTAAGGCAGTTCTGCTCTTTTCAGTGTAAATCTTTCCCTTTTTCCCCCCTCCCTCTTCTGATTTTTCAAGGTTATTATCTCAGTGCTTTTTCCTTAGTACCAATTCCTCTGAACTTGAGTGCACAATGACTCACAGCAGGGAGGCAGAGAGAGCTAGCACCAGGAGCCTCCTCCCCGGAGAAGCTTCACAATGCTGCCTATTATTTCGGAACTTGAAATGCTGGCTTAATAGCACACATCTCTTAAACATCCCTTTCTTTCATGTTCACCCCAGGGAAAAAGCCAAGGATAGGTACCTCCACTCCTGCCACCCTCCCCACTGGCAAGGTGCATGAAAGCAAGGGGGCTGCCAATCTCCACGTTGCCGCTGTGACTCCTGACACTGCTGTTCAGCAGATTGAAGCGGTGGGCTCCAAAGCTCAGTTCCAAGTTGTATTCATCCACCAGTGAAAGCTCTGGAAACGGCGAGAAAAAACCAGCGCATCTTAGGTGGGTATTACATTTGGAAGTGTTTTCTTTAGTTATGATCAACCCTCTACCCCCAAAATCAGAGGTGAAGTGCAGAGGAGAAGACACTCCAGATGCTTTGACTGTGCTGGGATGGGGTGAAAAGCATCTCTGCTGATGTTTAGTAGAGGACCTTCTTAGTAGAAGTAAACCCTCATTAGCAGAACTCTTACCGCAGTTAAAGTCAGCCATCCCTCCTTGCACTCCCACACAGTATTTATTCAGCAGAAAAGGATAGATACTAGGGACATACAAACAAAGTTCTGTAAGGAAATCAACTCCCCCACTGTCCTTATAGATGACAAAATTACAGACCATTCTGCCTCCATGTGGGCTGTAGCCCTTCAAGCTTGAAGACAGTGTCTTGCAGGCTGACAACAGGATACATGGCCATTACATGGTATTGCCAAGCCTTCAAACCAACCTACCAGTCATTTAAATCTGTCTGTATTATCTATTGCTCCTAAATTTCTCTCCTCCAAAACCCAAGGCAGGTGAAATCCAATAGCATGCACTGACTCACAAATAGCTTTTCATTTTCAAGAAATCTTTCACCTGAATCTTTTGTTAGAAGCTTCTAAGGAAAACACTGGATAACAGAAAGTGTAGATGAAGTGACAAGTTGAACTGATAGCAAACAATAAACAGTGTCTGGGGCTTTAGTATGCTAGTTTGTTTGGATGAACAGGATAATGATGTGAGCCTGGCAGCGGTTCAGGATTACAGGCTACTACTCAGTTGTAGGAGATTCACCATGTGATGCTGAGAGTGTCTCCTTGTCTCTCTTTTTTTTCTCTCCTTGACACATTTGCTTCTACATTAGCCATCTGCAAAAGAAGGTCCTCAGAAGAAGGCCTGTCTTCCATCGACTTTTCCCTCTCTGTTCCGGCCCTGGCACCATAATCCCTTGTCAGCATATCTAGCAATTGTCTTAAAGTGTATACAATTATAATTCATAGCAGTTATAAGAACAGAAATAATTACTAGTTTTATGGTCTTTTGGCCTGTATAGCAATTTGTTGCAGTTCAGACATTATTCACATTAAGTCCAAGATCATAATGGTAACATTCAATGCATGTGATGACTAGACACTTTGGTTGACTGCTTACAGCAAAAATTGTTGTTTCCAAGGCACTGTAGAGATGGCAGCACTGCGCTATTAAAAATGTATTAAATTAATTTAATTCAAACAACCAACCACAATAATAAAAAGGAGAAAGTGTGACTCTTCCACCACAGTACTTAGCTGCCTTTGACAGCATGCAAAGATGAATCCTTTTCAGGAAATATGGCATGCGCACAAAAGTGGGTCAGGTTCTACTCTCGCTTGCTCTGTAACCTTCATAGAATGCGACAAGTAGAAATGTAGTAAATGGGGGGGTTTCCCATCCTGCCCCCACCCACTTGCAATCCAAGAACAGCACAGATTAGAAGCACCATTTCCATTTGGATTGCTCCCCACAGGGATAAACACCTGCAGAATTCAAGTGTCATTTGGACATGCATGGTTCTAGAATGCCAGAAGATGAGCTGTGTGCAAGCTGGAACAGCCTTCCTGTTCCCTTCCTTTCACCATGCCATATACCAACCACATTCATGTGCCCATGAACACCACACATCCAGGAGCTCTGAGACAAGTGGAGGTTCAGGACACAGGTTCTGAGCTAAATGAAACCCAGAAAGGGTGAAGCAGTTTTGCAAATCTCCAAGTCAAACCACCATGATATTGAAAAATCTATCAAAAAGCCAACTGCTTGGTAGAGGAGGTGAAGGTCATATTGTGCAACTTCCTTCCTCATGCCACGGAGAAGCACAAATTATCTTTTCCTTCAGTACAACATCTGCCACTTTCAGGTGATCACAGAATGGTAGGAAGTGGAGCTTTATCCAAAACAGCTGAAATTTCAAGCCTTCTGCATCTCAGAGTAACGTATGCCCAGCAATCTATTGGCAAAAGGCAGCTGGATTAGGCATTAATCAGATTAATGTTGGGTGGAGAAAGAATATACTCCCTTCCCCAAGGACACCATGTTTGAAAGGCTTCAGAGTCGAGGGCTGAACACACCCACAAGCTGCTAAACTGGGCCAGCTGCAAAGATATCCTCCCCATCCCCAGCCTCCAGCTCTTTTGGGCACTGATTCGGTATCCCATGCTGCTGCTGTGCAAGAGACTAAAGGTTCATTAGGCATTTCTTCCTTCCCTTCGTAAGACTCATCTTGAAAATGTGCTGCAGCCCTGAGCTGGCCTGGCTGTGCTCACGTCTCTTCTGCCCAGCATAATCCCTCAGCTAATTGCTGCATGGGAGAGGCAGCTCTTCCCCATGCACTAGGCAGTGCTTGGAACATGAATATTTCATAAATGAATACAGACTGCTCAAAAATTATTAACACATTTCTGCAATGGGTGTTCAAGGATTGCTGTAAAATAAGAGCAAGCTGTGCTTTCAGGGGCTGTGCTTTCCACTCTCAAACTGATCCTGACAGTGTTTAAAACATGCAGCTACAGCCTTATTATGAAGCATTAATGCAACAGATCTCAAGGATATTTATCGACTGCTGCTGTTCAGAAACATTTTGAAATGGTTACTTGACTCCCGTTAGATCCTGTGCTAAGGTGACATCTCCCAGGAGTTTATTTGTATTTCAAAGAAGAACACATTGACCATGTTCATTCTTTCCAACATTTCTTCCAGACACAAAGGATTGTTTACCCATGCAAATATCTAACTCATTTTGTTCTTTTAAAATGCTGTTTAAATACAGCTTTTCAGGGAAATAGAGCCTGTTTCAATTTATCTTAGTTGAAACTAGGGCTATAAATCTCTTCAGTTTCCTTTATTGATCTTAGACAAAATTACAGATATAAATTACAGCTGCTGCAAATTAAATGTTCTAATGACTGTGTTTGAAAGCAAATGCAATAATGTCAATAACACATTAGATAAGACACAGCAAGAATAGCATAAAGCTACCATTCGCTGGTGGAATCAAAGAGATTTCTGCAGAAACTCACAGCCAGGGGATCCCTTCTCCTACAACCAGATTTCTCTCATATCCTTGATCAAGTTATGAAATTAGCTACACCAGATCTATACGACTTGCAGATGGTTTAATGCACCCACCAAGAAAACTCAGGTTTCCAATTGGTCTTTCAAGCACTGCTGTTTCAGGATCTACCAGCCACTAAAATGCTGTTCTTGGAAGTTTTTCTTGTAAATGCACCATAAATGGCAAGCTTTGGCTGAAACTGTATTTTCTGTCTTTAAGAAATCAGAAAGTTTGTACACTGGACCAGGGCAAGAATCCAATACTGGCATATGGTGCTGAATCACTGTATTTGAAGAGGCAATACATATTCCATACAGCCCACGCTGAAAAATATAAATATATCTCCAGATTAACTGTTCCACTGGTTTTCTTCATTCTTGATTTCACTAAAAACACTAGCCAAAAGGTCATGCTCTACAAGGGCAAATATCAAGTGATGCTGCTTCAGGTACAATACGTTTCTTATGAAGAAGCTTCTATTTCACAAAGCAGCATCATCATCAGTTTTCTACACCACTGACACTTAGACCCTTAAGCACAAAGGTATCGGTTTACCAGGTCATGAAATTGCAAGTATAATAGCAGTGACTTTGCTGCACTTGATAAAACCGTAAAACATTTCATTTTGCTGCCTACTGAGCTTTAAAAAACCCCAGCATTGGAGAGGAGACAACATTCTTGTTACCATCAAAGTATTTCAAAATACCGACTTTCCTGCTTGTGATCTGTGGACATGCATTTTTCCTTCATTCCAGTTCTGCCACTCCTTTCTGGCACTGCAAATATCAAAAAAAAAAAAGATTCCTTTTATGCTTTTAAAAAGTTTTATATGATCACAGAGCCTCTCTGAATACATACATCTGTGTGCAGTCAGGGTATTAACATTTCTACACATTTTATGAAGAAGACACCTCAGTAACTAGACAAATAAGATCTCCATTTATCTGGAGATAAATGCAGGACACGGGGACTGGAAATCCTGTTGTCTTTGTAGCTCACAGAACTAATTGCTTCTAAGGAGAATTCAATTGGTTTGATAGACACCATTGTTTCAGGGCCTAACTGCTGTTAAAAGTGTTGCTATTGGAAGTCTCGCTTATAAATGCACCATAAACAGCAAGCTTTGGCTGAAACTGTATTGACTGTCTTTGGAAACCACAAGGACTTTGCATACTGGGCCAAGGCAAGAATCCAACACTGGCAGGTGGTGCTGAATCATAGAATCATAGAATAGTTTGGTTGGAAGAGACCTTCAAAAGCCATTTAGTTCAACCCCCCTGCAATAAGCAGGGACATCTTCAACTAGATCAGGTTGTTCAGAACCACATCCAGCCTGACAGATCCTCCTAGCCTGAGAGCTGTCCCATACATGACACCTTGTATCACTGGCATCTTTATGCTTTTGGAGGAAGAAGCTGGATTTTTTTGTTTTTTCTAAAAATAAAAGCATTTAGTGAATTTCCCCAAATCCTTGTGGGGATTCAGGCACCATTTGCTATTTTTATGGTGAAATTAGTGGGCATACCAGTAATTTTCTAAACCTAGTCTATACGGCTGGTAGATCTGTGTCTCTAAGGCGCAAGCACAGGTGCAAGCCTTCCCTGGGCAGGTATGGATGGCCTCTGATCTAGGGATAGTATTTATGTAAACTAGCCTCTGACATTCTGGTTTATCCTGCACTGTATATCAGTTTTTGAAATTTAATTCATGATTTACTATGACCTTTAGCTGTGAGTGGTATTTTCTGGTACCAAAACTTGACACTTAATAAAGGAAATTTCAAGAAAACGCCAGCCAGCAAGCTAAATATCTGCACAAGAAAGGCAGATTTTATAGAGAACTCAAAAATGATTGCCTTGCTGACAGCCTAGAAAGATTCTCCTACTTCAACCTCAAGATGCCCAAAGCAGGATCTTCTTTTGCCTTAACACTTTTCATACTGACTTCTTCTCAAAATAGAAAGGTCTCTTGTTCAGCTCTTTTGGGTAATAGTGCTGTCCATATCTGGCTTTGGGAAGATTTTTCTCCTCTCAATTAATGTTAGTTAGTCCAAGCTACTCTGCGTGTAGGCATTCAAGCATGTACAAATTTCAGTTATCTTCCATGGGAATATTCTGCAAAAATCATCTGCTGAATGCAAAAGTTCAGCTGAGAGAATTATCAACATCCAACAGTAAATGCTGTGATCTTAGTGTTAAATGGCAAAGAAGCAATTACAGAGATCAGGTTAAATACCTTTCACAATGCCTACAAGGCTTGAAATATTTGCTTTTATAATTGTACTTGGTAGCACAGGGTCTGTGTACTAGTGAGCCAGAGTGGAAAGAACTGATCCCTTCGTGGGCCTGGCCCCTCTTCTGCAGTTATTTGCAGAAGGGAAAAGCACAGCCTTTGCATTCAAAACTCTCATGGAGCTTTGCAGGCAAAAAAAAAAACAAACAAAAACCAACATGAAAATTTCTTTGATTATGTTTAAATATTTCAGAGAGGCGACCAGACTTTGGAGGTTTAATTATCTTGAGCCATGAGAGGGCAGAGAATGAGGGCAATGACAAAGAGAAAGAAAAGAAGAAAAAATGAACTTCTTTCCAGGACAAAGGGATGTTACTATTTATGAACCTGCAAGAGAATTAGAGCTGAAATAATTAGACAGAAAAAGAGATTTTAATTAATGATGGTAATTCTTACGAAAGGAACCAGATTGCCAGCCCTGGAAACTGCCAGTTCTTTTTATTCACAATGAGCATACAATCTCAATGAAACTATTGCAAAGACCTTTAGTGCAGCACATAATGCTGAGCTGAGAAGTCTAGTGTCTGCCTGGTCATACCTCTTGGTTTTTTCTGCAGATGAGCTTTGCAACATGAATAGTTCATTAAATCAATACCTTGGTGCAAGCAGATCACTTGACATGGGCCAACTGATCTCTAATGACTTGAATCAGGTTATACTGATGTCTAAGAATCATAAAATCTACTGAAATCGATGGAGAGTCCCACAGGTTCAAATGATCATTGCATCAGGGTCCCAACCTGAGGAAGTCATGGCAAATGGTTACCAGTTCCCTCCAATGCCTAAGTAAGCCCTCTGAAAAGGGTACCTTTTTATTCAGATCATGCTGGTTTGGTTAACTTCCTATTATTCTGTTTAGAAACAAGGGTCACACTATCCCAGTCCTTACGAGCACCATAGCTGTGTGGGCCATGAGGCAACATATTTGTGGAAAGCAGCAGCTGCAGAATTTGTTCCCGAGTTGGAAGGTGCAAGGCAAGGATTGGTTTTTTAGTTATTAATAATATTCTGGAGTAATGAAACACTAGCAGAAGCCTTTCACCATCTCCCTTTACATCCTGTTCTCTATGCCTTTGCAGCTAGATGGAGAATTCTACCTCCCAGAAGTGCTGAGCAGACCAGATCTGGTTTACAAGTCCTCTGGTGGAAGAAAAACTAGCCTGCCTGTCCCTTGAAAAATTAATTTCTAACCCCTGTTGGCTAACACAGCTGGCTTAAACTGAATCTGAAAAGTAATACCTTGCTGCAGTTCCCATAACATCCTGTGGCAAGGAAAGCAATGATCTTCACTACTTGAGCCCAATATGAGATAGATTAAGTCACATGTATCAACTTCACTTTAACATGAGTATTTCTATTACCTGGGTCAGAGACTCTGTGCAGTCACTCTCCAAAACCTGCTGTTATTAATTCAGCAATTATAGCTTTATGGTGGCAGGGAATCCTTGGTGTTTGAGCTGGCACTGGAAAGCTGTAATTCTGAATGGGACATGACATGAATTACTGGATTGCTGTAATTTTTCAGCTTTCCATGCATTTTCACTGCATATATTAAAAATAGAGCAAGTAATTCACTTTTAATTATGCAAATGTAAAGATAGTAAGACAAGAGACGGATGAGTTTTTAAATGCCTGCTTTGCCTGGCCACCTGAGGTTAGCATAGAAAATCCACCAGCTAATCAGGTAACCTGGCCCATCAAGCTCCTGCTTGCCCGGGCATAAGCAAAATTACCTCTTTTTAGTATTCAACACTATTACAAGAGCATAGAGTACAGGAAAGAAACTGCCAAGCTGAGCAAAAGCTGGGAAAAGGCAAACCTTCTCAACCTGCCTTCCCTGCCCCTTCAGATGTTTGGGGCCAGCTCACACATAGCTGTCCTCACATCTGACATCAACATAAGACCTCAGAGGCTTTCAGGTGTCTACATGCTTTCTAATTTGGCAATTTACTTCCTGACATAAGGCTTGATTTTACTGGGACAGCATCCTTTGCCACTATTCCTCATGGAAAGGGAAAATTTGCCCAATATCGATATAATGAATGACTTTTCACTAGAATATTAAAATTAGGACCATTGCATGCACCAGCTTCCATGTTCTGCAGCTGCCCTTGGCTTCTTCACTGTTACTTAGCAAACCAGCTTTTACACACTTGTACATACACAAGTGTGTGAGTTTGTGAAGGAGGGAGAAGCTACACTGTTCTCAAAGACGTTGTTAAATTGTAAGATAGCAAGTGCAAGTAATGATGGCTTGTTAAAAGTCTAGTGGCTGTATCTAATAGTAGCAGTGTTCAGTGCAGTAATTACAGAGGCAAGAGATTGCTGAACATGTGTAAAAAAGGAAATAATTGGACTAGCAGTAATGCAAAAGCTTCTCCAAGCCTAGAGCAATTGTTATTTTGCCCTCCTACTGATGTGCTGCTTATCAAGGATACAGTAGTTAGAAACTAGCTCTCTTTAGTGAATGTCAAGTTTAGGTTTTCTATCCAGGAACCCCAAGGCTTCCCATCCAGCCATCCAGTACATCCACGGTTCAGGACACAAAGGTAAAATCACTCAAACACCTTACTGCCTTGCCCTGAAAGGATATATCTGCCTGTTTTTCCTGGAAGCCTGGAGAACTTTCAAGTGAGCAAACTAGCAAAGCAAATCTCCAGCAACCTATTGAAAAGAAGGTGCTAAGAAAGTGCTCTCAAGATATTGCTGTGCTGCATTCTTCACATTAATATTTTCACACCAGGTGGAAACTTTTCATTTTCTCTAATCTCTTCCTCTCCCATTCCCCACCCTGAGATTTCCCACTGCTAGTTGCAGTCTTGCTTCCCTAAAGGTGATTTCTAGCAGCTTTCTCAGCAGCTGTTCTGTGTGCTGAAGTCTTTCAGTGCTTTCCTGAGTGCCTATTGCATCCAGTTTCAAAAGAAAGCTTTCTGAAGGGGAGTGGGTGGTTAGAGTGTTATTCTGTTAATTCCTTGGCATTGCTATTGCAAATCTCACTCACATATGGTATCTGCCCTGAAACGCTGGAATTCAGCCTTAAACTTTGAAACTCATAGCTCCATTTTGGCATACCTGCTGATCACAGCCTTTATAAATCTAGCCAGAATTGAGCATTAACTTCACCTTACAGCATCTGTAGAAACCTTACTTACACATTAGTCTTTTGCTGTCTCGACTACTACTGCTTCATTTAAAATTGTATTAAATTCCTGCTCTTTGCAAAGTGAAGCACTGAATTAGCTGACTTACCTGTTTAACTGCTTTACTCTAACAGACACGTGTCTTGTTGGGCAGGGGAAAGTCACTGTTTCAGTCACTTACCCACATGTATCACCAACTTGTTCTCTGGCAAGCTGCTGAGTCATTTTCCTTTCTGTCTCATCATGGAACACTTCTTGCAGTATCTGACAAAACATCCAAACACACTGGTTCTATGAACTTGTCACCAAAGAAGTCTGAGACCATACAGCAAAAGAGCTGAGACAACTATCTTCCTACTGCAGTAGGAAAACTAGCTCTTGCTCATTGTGAACAGCAGAGCTTGAACTTCTCTACTTCCCAGTCTTGCTAAAGGGAAAACTGACTCATATTTATAATCAGAAGGAAACAAAAAGCACAAAAGGAGATGTTGACAGTGTGATTAAGGATTTCTTTTAAATGACAGAATAAAGCACAATTAATATCTTGGCTTGAGGGAGATAAAACACTTGTGTGGATTCTTCCGTTCTCTGATATCTGGTATCACCTGATGTCACTGTTATGTAGCAATGGTTCTTGTAATTCTCTTCAAATTAATTCTGCAATAGACATCTGCTACTGGTTCTGCCAACCAAAGACTGTTTAAAGATCAGCTTGTAATGAGAATCAGTTTAACCCCATTTACTTTCTTAATGTCAGCAGTATCACAGAGATCGCCTATAACCTTGCATGTTAAGTAAAGCAGTTAATTGTGCTGCTGTACCAGATTTAGACATAAAAGGCAGAATTAATAGCAGGTTTAAAGAAAAAGCTGAGAACAGGAGTTCTGAACGCAGGAAAAAGCTAATGTGAGTTAATATCAGCTGGTAAACTGAAAACAAGGTTAATATTTGGTTAAAAGATAAGACTAAGAATGGTTATTGATCTGAACGACTTATACATAGAATGAGGGATAGAAAACAAACATTTTGATGAAAACAAGTGACAGAAGCATCAAGGTTGCCCCTTTGTTTAAAGTATGGTTCTCCTGAGCAAATGTGCCTGCCAGAATAGAAACATCAATTTCTGAGCTTGCCCCACAGGAATTCTCATATAGTTAGTAGAGACCAAATAAACACCAGGTAGGTAATATGGGATGGCCTCATGCTACCTGGACACTGGCTGGGTGTGGAACCAGAGGTTCAAGTGAAATAATAGGATCCAGGTTAGAACTGTTGGAGGAACTTATGGATGCAATAAGGTATATAACACTTTTTGCAGAGGGCTAGAAGAGAACAGGCATGCAGGTCCTCTTGGTTTCAGTGAACATGAGTGGCCTACCTTCCATTTCTGGAGAAAAAAACCCTAAAGACTGTGAGCGTATTTGCGTCCTTAGGCACCTGAATACCTTTATTAATACCTTTATTCTTAATGGTCTTAATATCTGCTTAAAGCAAGCAGGACTGTAGGTTGGCAGGGGAAGATTAGAGACTTTCGACTCATAATTTATTTCCCAGGCTGCTCCTAATGCACAGCAATTATGCACTTTCCCTTACCCAGGACAGACTGTAAAATGACTGTATTGTCCTTAAAGACTAAATCAAAGTAAGCAAAAAGGTAAGTAAAGGTTTTCTACGTAACTGCTACCTTTTTATAAAAAACCTCTTGAACTTAAATGAAAGGTACCCATAGGAACATAAACAACTTCTCTTTTTTTCCTTTAGTTTTAACGATCCAAGGCACTGTTTAAACAACAATGCTACTATAGATTTACTTAGTTGATTTCTTTCTGAGTACATCAGAACCCTGATCCTTCAGACAATGAATGCCACAGAAAGCAGCATTAGGCAACTTACTGTGAGACCAAAGTGTATTTGTGCAGCGATAAAAAAGAAAAGAATTAGGACAATAATGAGCAACCAAATAGTAACACAGTTAAGGGTGCTGCTTTGCAGGAGACAAGCGACTATTCTCAACTCTGAAGTGTCAGTGTAATGAATCACAAAAGCCCACTAAAATGAGAGCAAACATATAAATTCTCTTATTTCACTATGTACAAATACCAAAGCAATTTGGGTTGTTAACCTCCACAGCTTGAGGGCAATATGTTCATCATTATTGTATAGCACTTCCTTTTTCAGAAATTCTCTGTATATTGGTTTTGATGGTTTACTGAAGCATAATGTGTGCCTGAAAGGAGGCTCAGTATCAGACAAAGCTGAGTAGCTGATAAAAAAGTGGACAACTTCTTAAAAAATTAACTCGGAAAGGAAGCAAACTGATACTGTACATTATTTCTGACAATGCAGATTGTGAAGAGATACTGAAAACAGTTGGATTTTTGCAAGGATTTCATAGCTCCTCTTTTCCTAAAGAGCTTAACAGTTCCAAGTTTATTTCCTTTACCAGCACTGCTGTTTCATCTCTATGTGTCCTGCTTCCACAGCTGCTGCTGAAGTGCACCTATTCCTGCCTTCTATGCTCTGTGCAGAGTCCCTACAAGGACTTCAACCAAGTCTGCTGCCAAAGATGCCTAACTGAAATCAATTGAATTAGAGTAGAAACTCCAGCAAAGAACAACGAGCACATGGCAACTGTTTGTTTTGTGAGGTTGGCTGGGCACACGTCATTCTTTGTAACCGCAGTGAACACTGCACTGTCCTCTCCGTCCTGATCTGGCCAGGTCACCCTTTACTCAGGATTTGAGAAATACCTTGCCTGATGCAAATTGTGTCTTTCAATATATCACAGAAGGATGACATTCCAACAGACAGACAACAGTCTGCAGTATCTGCCTGCCCCCACCTCTACAGAGAAGGTCATAGTCATGAAGGAAGGCAGAGTAAGGTACTTCAATGTTATCCCTGTAGATGTGCACTATAAATAAGTCATGCTCTATAAAATCACCTTCTAATTACAAGGCTGACTGATGCACGCATGCATTGCTGCCATGTTTTTTCTATATATTTTCAGCCTTACTGCTGTGATCCTGAACCTCACTTACGTAGAACTTACCCCTTGGTATTCCTCACATGAAGCATATTGCATGAGTAAAGGTAAAAGATTAGGCACTGGACAAAGAGTTATACAAGTGGGAAGAAATTTCCTTCTCCTAGGAAATGCTTTGTCAGTTTACTAAAAGTTTGGGGAAACAGATGTATTATTATCTGGGTATGGAAATGTAAGTAGCAAAAAATACCTTTCTTTCTAGACCTGTTAATTATCTGTGGAGAACAGGAAGCAAACAAACAAAAAATGCTTAGAATTCTTCAACAGGCAATTGAATCTTTTAAAAAATACTCCAGAACATAAACAGCCACTTCTTTACTTGGAGGACGGGAAAATACCATAAAGCTTAAGCAGCATTTTGTTCAGGAAATCACATCTTTCCCCATTTTCCAGCTGACACATTGCATTGCAAGTCTGTCACAGCACATTACTGTGGTGATGTGATGTAATGCAACACTGCTGATGCAACCCAATCTGATGTGTCTAATGTGATACATCAGGTACAATATCTGGGAAGATTTTTCTGAAAACAACATCCATAGCAGAGATTCTTTCCCCATCTATGCCAATTAAAAAAACCTTCCCAAAGAGTTGTATCACCTGGAGGTAATTGCTTTTTCACAGGTAATTAACAGATACAATTAGGTGTGGGAAAGATTTGCTTTTCAGCAACACACACCAAAAACAGTGGGAAAAGAGATGATCATAGCTGACATGTAACTGCTTTCCACAGGAGGAGGGGAAGTCACCTGGATAGATGTTATTTACAGGGCTAGACTGTGTCGTTAGGTGACTGGGGTTTTTTTTCCCCCCACTGGTAAGTGAGAATTCAGGGTTTGGAGCTCTGTGCTTACAGATTCTTCATTTAGGGCCCTGAATTACAGTTATGCTCTGAAGGAAAATAACAGAGTCACCCATTTATCCAGAGATGCACCAAAAGTCATAGAACAATACCATAAAAGTATCAACCTTATGAACTCTTCAGTTCATAAATTTACTGGCAGTTAAGTTTGCTAATCTCTGTAGTAGATAAATATTCCTGAAAATGGAATCAAATAGATACAAGCCTCAGCAGACATTGTCGGAAACTGTAGTGAATTCAGAGTGAATTATTCCAATGTAAGCATTGGACACTGCGAATTAATTTAGGACTATCGGAAAATGTGTTTCCAAAACCAACACCAGCTATGAAAACTGCTGGATTTTCACATACAGAAGGGATATGGTCCATGTGATTTTGATCAGATGAACAGTAAGAATCAGTGGACAGACTCTTAAACAGTCCACTACCATGGTGATGTTATTTGTCAGCAGAGGGGGCTTCAGCTGAAGTGACCGAAATGGTACTGGACTGATACCACACCTCATGCTGAGAAGCTGGCAGGAGAAAGCTATAAGCAAGCCTACATCTCTTTGCTGTATCACTTGACCAAGCCAGGGTAAATGAGAGCCAAAATCCTCACAGGCTTTTAAAATAGGTTTTAAGGAGGGCTTCAAAGCAGGAGAAAACATTAGCTCTTAATGTTTTCTTTCCATTTACCCACCTGTATCCTGCCCTGACACTGCCACACACCACTCAAGGTACCTTGTAAGTGTAACTTGCTCTGGCCAGGAAGAGAGCAGCAGAGGACTGGCACAGAGACAAAATGCCAGGCCATTTCACTCACTGCTTAGATTGATTTTTCAAGTGCAAAATGTAATTTAAATCTCCATAAAAAGCTATTTGCTCCCTAGTCTCAGGATTCTTACACCAAGTTCCAACCATGAAATCCAATTGGGAAAAAAAAAAAAGAAGCCTTATGCTCAAGGTCTGAAAATCCTGCAACAGCCTCTCGGTCTCAGACTCAATTGTATCTTACACAGCATCTGACCAGTTGTGTTTCTTTTCTCCAAAGATATGGGATAGTGCCTTGTCTCTAAAAGCCAGACTTTCAAAGCCAAGCATACACAACCCATTAAAGTGCAGGTATTTACTGGCTATTTGTTCATCCATGCAGCTATCTGAACAAAAGGATCAAAGATGAGCCTTCTGAATTTTGAAAATATGGCTCAAAATGCACATGGCAACTGTACAATTTCATCTCTGAAATTCAGAGGCCATGTAGTCCCTCAGGGCACTTAGGGCATGACAAGCCCCCATCATGGAATCATAGAATAGTTATGGTTGGAAAGGACCTTAAGATCATCCAGTTCCAACCCCTCTGTAATTAGCAAGGATGCCCCACACTAAACCATGTCACCCAAGGCTCTGTCCAACCTGGCTTTGAACACTGCCAGGGGTGGAGCATTCACAACTTCTCTGGGCAACCCATTCCAGTGCCTCACTACCCTAACAGGAAAGAACTTTTTTTCTTATATCTAACCTGAACTTCCTGTTTAAGTTTGAACCCGTTACTCGTTGTCCTATCTACAGCTGCCATTCCCAAAAGGGTATTATTCCATAGGAAAACAAACATTTACCATTGTTCCTAATCCACCAGTGCTTTTCTTGCTGATTCAGATTAGCAGATAGCATGAGTCCCAGCAGATTTTTTTCATGATCTGGACTTTCTTTTTCACTGTTTAATCTTCCCTCCTAGTACACATGAAATATTTTTCTTTTATAGAATCTTCTATTTAAAATGATCTTAAATTACTGAACGATTAGCAATGGACAATGAGATTTACAAATGTTTGAAATTTGATCTCCCTTCAGGATAAAAAGTTGGATATCTATATATCTATATATGTAAGTTTTCCAAATCTCTTGATTATGAAAATTTATCAAAACACTTTGGAACATAGATTGATATTTCTGCCCCTAGTTTCCAGTGAGTCATTTCAGGAACAGCTTTTCTCACATTCTAAGATTTTCTAAATCAGGAATTGCAAGTGGAGTAAAGGTACAA
This sequence comes from Psittacula echo, assembly GCF_963264785.1. Classification (NCBI taxonomy): domain Eukaryota; kingdom Metazoa; phylum Chordata; class Aves; order Psittaciformes; family Psittacidae; genus Psittacula; species Psittacula echo. The sequence continues at coordinate 6,971,927 of NC_137739.1, forward strand.
TAATTTTTGAGTATTCTAATCCAGAAATAGGTAAACCATTCCATTGTCACATTTTCTAACCCCTCAGCTAGCATCTTTCATAAGAAACAATACAATAACTATTTCTATTTATACCTGTGTCTTGCTCCAGTGCCTTCCCACAGGCACAGGATTAGGTGAAAAAAAAAAAATCTTTTATTAAATATGAAAGAAGTTTCTAACTTCTATTATTGTATTGTAAAGCTTGAAAATATGATCTATGAATATTCTGAAAGCTCAGAAATGAGACTTGTTGTCTATTATATCATAAGTTACATTTCATCCTTTCTTTTCAAAAAGATGTTAGATGTTTTGGGAGGCTTGAAATCATTCTGAAGAGCCAAGAAGTGATTTATGTGTTACACATGTGAATTGCTCCATATACCCAACCTGCTGCTGCGCCTCACCTGTCAGCTTGAGCGTACCGACTATTTTATCAATGCACAAGACAGAATTTAAAAGAGCTTTTCCCAACCAAAACCTCTCTTTGGATCTTTCCAAGTTTTCCCTCTTGATTTCTGCTGTTACGAAGTGTGACAGGATGCTGCTCATGAAAAAACTTTCAGCTTTCCCTTATATCAATCATTTTTTGCTTTTTGCTTTTCAATCCAGTCCACATGTACTTCCTGGGGAAATCAACCACTCCATTTAAAAAGCATTTATTTCTCTAAAGAACAAAGTTCACCTGATATTCTGCTTTATGATGGAAGAAATAGTGACATGGTCATCTGCCTTCCGATTAAGAAGACCATTATATCTGAGAGACTGGGAAACCTCATCTGTATCTATTACTGTATCACATCTATGACTGGGGAGAAGGGAAAGAAAATCTCTTTTCTACTCATGGACTTAGCTTAGCAGTTCACTGACATGAGAGTTAGTTATCTGCTCCAGTATCAGGTAACAGCACCACCTTCTGCCAACAAGTTACCATCTCTTTAGAAAACTATTAGGTCAATTTTCTCCTTATGATTTCAGTAGCTCTCTCAAACATTTCTGATGTAGACAGCAAACTTTAGACCAACATCTGTAAGGCTGTTTTACAACACCCCAAGCTGTCCAGAAGAGACATAGATGGAACTACTGAAGTTTAACACATTTACTTACAAAAACATAATAAATCTAAATGCTTTAAAGCTAAACACACTCTGCTTCAGCAAAACACTTAAATGCTTAACTGCACAACACTTTAATAAATCCTCAAACATTTTTTGCTGAAGCAGGGCTTGAAATGCCATTGCAAGATTACCAGCCCAGTTCCCTGAACACCTCCTTGGCATTTTCAACACGATTTAGGAGGTCAGGCAGATCACAATACCTAGCTCATTCTGAAAATACCATTTGGGCCCCTGAGTCATTTGGGTGGTTTCAAGTCTTTATCCTGTGAAAAAAGAGAAATGACAGAAACAGAGAGAGAGAAAAATGGAGCTCCCAATACAGGCACAAGAGGATAGGTCTCTCCTATGCAGCAGAAGCCCTGCAGGTGTGAAAGAGAAACTCCCAGGCTGCAGGTTAGACGCTGAGCACCTTACTCCGTGTTTGTGTGGCACACACCACATGTGTTTGCTCAGACAGCTGCAGCCAGCATCCTACAGTTACACATGCTGTATGCACATATGGGTACTGGTATACAGGCAAATACACCTCCTAAGATACATAATGATATAAATGCACTGTCAGGTCCAAATCATGTATATCCATCTGATATATTAGTAAAAATCCACTTCAACCTTTAAATTAGAGCAGCCCTACACTAAAACGAACCAGAGCAGATTGCCAGGTCAGCAAACTGTCTCTGATTCTTTGCCCCTATCAGAGTCCCAAAACCCCAGGCTGAGGCAACCACTGAGGCAAAGAAAGGCTGAATGAGGTAGTAGCAATGATGAAGAAAGGCTGCAGGCTGACTTGTTTCAAGACAGCTGTTTCCTCAACTCCTCCTGTCCAGAGAGCAAAAAAGAATAGCAATGCATCTTCCTGCTCCTGCATTCTTCCCCCAGCTCTGATCTCACCTTCCATAACAGGAATGACCAACATCCATCCAGCAGCGCTGGCAATGGAGAATTTGATTTTGCACACACTGTTGGGAAGCCTTGGACAATCTCTGCTTCTTAACATTACAGCCGTACATAATGCTACAACCATCCAGTGTAAAATAGGTTTTCTCAGCCATTTTCACTGAAATAATCAACTTTCCCCAGTGCTATTGGTGGAACCACAGGAAGGAATTAGCAACAGGCAGACTCCTGCACCTGCCATGCAGACGCATATACCGCAAGATGCGAAGCATGGTATTAAGCAAACATCTGCCATGTGTTGTTCTCTTACCCGCTTTCCCAGGGGAAAAATGGGAGGAGAAAGGGTTTGGTTATGGATTATGATCATTGAGGGCTGTTTATCACATGAGCAGGAAAGTTTTTTCCACTAATTCTTGCATCAAATTTGTAACTGCTGACTGAACTGACAGATATCATTTGGAATGCAAATAGGGCCCATCAGCAGAAAGAGGACTGGTGGCTGGGAAATGCAGCACATTTCTAGGCAAACTGCTGTAACTATTTCTCTCTAAAGAAAATTTTGTGTTTCTAATATTGCTGTGTTTTGTTAAATTAGATTCTGATGTCTGCCCCAACTCTCAGCAGCAATAATGCCCGAACACTTTGAAACACTTAGCTGGGTGACATAACTGGGTAATGAGACTTAAGGTACAAAATAGGGGCATTTATTCCTGGGAAGGTAACTGAACAGCTTCTGGCTGAGCCTTTAATGAAAACTCACTTCCCTTTTCCTCAATGTTTTCGGTGTTTCCCCCCCCCGCCCCCACATTTCCTCTTTAACCCCATGCTCCTGTGAGTTACCATCTAGGATGCTGAAGAGGTTCCATGTCTGGTGTAAAACTACTTGGGACGTGCATGCAGTGAGGATATGTGGAGCTGAGTGCATTTATACCAGTCGTGAAAAGGGATGCTCCTCCATTTTCTGTACATCTTCAAAATATTCCCGTAGACTTCTAAGGGAAAATACCTTAATTCAAAGTGTGTGCAGAAAGTCAACGTGGGGTTTTTTAATAGCAGGAAACCTGCAGGGAGGTAATAACCTCCTACCCAACTTAAGCAGCCTAAAAATTAGTAATTTGTATCTTAAGGTCTCCATCTATGTTCTCTTTCTACTTTATAGCCTATCAATGATATCCCCGCCTTCAGCTTAGATTAGGCGTCTCATTTTCAGACAGCTAAGGTTCAAAGATATGAACCTTACACAATGTACTTAGTTACTTTTAAGAGTGAAGCTGTGCTTTAATTACAGGAAACATCATACTTCGATGATAAAATTGTCCCTCTGTTGGAAGCACACCTAGCTGCTACTGGATTGAACCAAGGGATCTGGGAGTGATGGTGTCAGTGGACACAAAGATAAAGAATAAGGCACTGACGAGCCAATCAATAAACCAGTAATTAGGACTGTTTGGCAGGGTGAGAGTGTTTTGGGTTTGATATTTGTGGGTTTTTTTCTCTGGATTTAAAAGAAGTTGGCTTATCTAAGTTTCAGAATCACTTAAATGAATTCCAATTCTGTTCAAATCAATGAAAGCCTTCGCAAGACAGCTGTAATTTTATGTACATGCATTTTAGTAAATTAGAGGGTTTAGCCTTAAGGATTCAGTTTAGTGTAATCTGCTAAAAAGATAAGTAGAACCAGATATAGTGTCTTTAAAACTGCTGGACAGTTGCAACTGGAGGAACAGCATTGAAAGCAACTTAATAGCATTAGGAGCAGACTTTCTGACTCAATAAATAAATAAATATTTTACAGAAGTAGTTGTAAATATTTTATATTTACAATGTAAAGAAAGAAGGGTGCAAATAGGTAAAAAAACCCAGACCCCTGAGCAATTGGTTTTATCTTGTTCTGTTTGTGCATATCCAGGGAGAAATACAAGCTGTAGTATAAACCATTTAACTAAATTAAATTCTAGTTAGCATCTGGGTTCCCATCAATAAGAGTCTATATTTCTGAGGCGCCACAGACTGGTGGCAGTAATAGACACATAAAGATTTTAATAGGTAGATAAATTTGCCGTAGCATTTCTCCTGTTACCAAAACACAGTTTAACAGAGTAATTAGTGGTTAGATATCTGACTATAATGAAGCAAATTCTCTAATCATTAGAAATTCTCAAGAAAGAGCATTCATATCATCAGTAATGTTTACTTATTGAGGCACATTCAGCACCAGAAATAGTTGTCACCTGGTTCCTCGCTCCACATAAATTTTTAATAAGAGATTTTCATCACCATTAGAAAGAGATTTTCAGGGTCACCATCAATTTCTGATCATTTCTTATGTCCTTAGCCACTCTTTTTTTAATTTTTTTTAAATAGGTAATAAAAATCCATGCAGTTTAGCTATAAATCCACCAGAGCTCGGCTTCATCACAGTGTCTTTATGTCTTAGTCCCGAATTCTTACTTATAAATCTCCTAACTCTTCCGAGTCCTCAAGAGGGCCGTGCATAGAATGAGTGACTATAATAAATCTGAAGAGATAAGCATTTACCCCAGCCTAACCAGACTTTTTATGTTCCCTTTCTTTTTTTTATGTTCGGGTAACTACAAGTTTGACTATCTTGTTATTAGCACCATTTCACAGATGCACACACACACGAGGCAAGGAGCTGAACATGTGGTCCTAAGGCTTGCACGTGTATCTGCTCATCTTTAATGGATTAGGTGAAGCTGGATCGAAAGCTGGAGGCTTGCCAGCACGTAAGAAATTGAACCCAGATCTCTTGACATTACATCCAGTGTCTTATTTATGCAAAACCATTTACTTCTGGTATGCAGTTTGCCACTTCTGAACGGTTTAGAGACCAAATTCCCATTGAAGTCAGTGGAATTTAAACACAAACAAGGACTGATGACAATGCAATTGTATTTTGGAAACTACCAAGCAAAATAAATCTGGTGGTGCATAACATTTCAATTTCAATGGCTGTACCTCAAGCTTTCTCATCACTATTAGGTCTGTAACTTCCAAGATACAAACTTGCCAAGCTCAACGAGTAATACATAAAATACTGAGCCAATTTTTTTCTGATTATAAACAAACACCACTAACAAACATCTCTTAGGATGAAGAAAGAACTGTAAAGTCACTGCAAAGGGGTGATTCCAGCCCTGCAGAGTATCCAGTATTTGAGAGCAAGTGGTAGAGATGGACTGGAGAGGAGAGGGAAATAATGAACTAAATTACAGCACTGGATCCAAGGGATAGGCAGCCTACAAGAGTTTAATTTTAGTCAGTATGGCACACAGCTATAATCTGGAACACCCTGGAAAGAAGGCATTCCTGTTGAAAACAAACCCCAACAAACAAACCTTTTCTGCTCATAGCCAGATGGTGAGAGCTACAGGATCTCTCTTTTTTTGGCTGTCAGGAAGACAGCTAATGGAATGGTACTTGTTCCATACCAACAGTAAAGAACTTAAAGCTAACTCAAACAGCAGAGACTAAATACAGAGTCTGGGCTCAACTGCAGCTCTAGATCTACAGCAACATGAATCCTTAACAAACAGACTGACATCTGGCAAACACCTGAATGGGAAAACTACCAGCGGTGACACATTTGCTGAATTGCTTCTCTCATCCTATTTTTCTATTATTATTTTTTAACTTTCTCCTGAATTGGCAATAAGATTACATCTTCTGTATTGCTCTCTCATTGATTTGCTCCTCAGAAGCAAATGACAGCGTTTCTGAGAAATAAATAAATAACCAAATAAACTAAAGCTGAGAGGCAATCTGCATGTAAATCAGCATTAGTCATTGACATTTGAGACTTGACAATAAGCCATCCCAGTCCCAGCTGTCCCCACAAAAGCTGATCTCCTTTGTAAGACAGAGAACACTCAAGCAAATGAAACCAAGGATGAATATAGATAAGATGTAAACCCTCTTTGCTTGAACTTTATCCTAAAACCTCCTTTGTTCCTCAGCACTTAGGAATACTTTTACCTACTGTTGCTATTGACGTGAGTTTTGTCTTTGGTATTTTCCTTCCAAGGATATACTACACTTCTCACTGAAGTTGTTTATAGTGTATCTGCCCACATGTGCAGTTGCATCACTGAAGGCGGCTGCTTAAACTGGAAAATATGTTCACTATTCCATTCTCTGTACTATGCTCCACCTGTAGTAAAACCTATTAACCTAAACTAGGTCTTGTTATCACTTTTCTGGCTAATTTCTTCTCTCTTAATATCCTAGCTCCATTCAGACAATATTGCTTTTGCTAAAAGTCAAGAGATCTGGGTTTACAACACAAATTTTTCTAGAGACTGAGCACAGCTCTGAATAGCACTAAAAGTATTCTAGCACTATTTGGCCAAGTCAAATTGCTTAGCTCTAGCTCTTACCAGTATTTCTACTGAAAACTCAGCTACAGGTATGTTTCTGTGCTGCTTTGACCTTTCTCATCTAATACTGCTGCAAGGAAATGCAATGGATAGCAGAGGCTGCCTGTTCAGGGAGGGAAGTGTTTCAGCATGCTGTATGGCAATTATCCAAAGCCAGGGCTGGATTTCTATTGCTGCCAAAGCCCTAAAAAAGTGCAGTCAGTTACCGGCCCGAAAGGCAGCGGGAGATACTGCACACTATGAGAACGAAACCTTTCCCAGCATTTCATTTAATCTATTACACAACAGAGAACATCATGTAACTATTACCCCCAAAAGCAGTTCACTCAAGTGTGCCATCAATTAAACCTAGCTAAACGTGTATAAGTGCAGCTTATAATTCCCTTTTGACAGGGGATATTACTCTTCTCCAGGAGATATGGCCCTGATCCCACTAAGACTGTTTACGGAGTGAGGTATTTACTGGAAGAGCTATCCTGGTTTCATCTGGAATCCTCCTGTCTTTTGATACCTCCTTTTTTGTTAGTGAAACTGAAGTACCTCCATGTCCTTCCATTTACAGGAAGGTTGGAAATGCCAGCATGAGAGGCTGACTGACATGATGCAATGACAACTTCCAGGAAAGTCTTTCTAGATTTCTAGGGTTTGATTCTTTTTTGTTATGTTTTTGGTTTTATTCTTTTTTTTAAACAAGAATGCAGAAATCCATAGGAAGCAAATCCCTATTCTTGAAAACCTTCATTAGGTTTTGAAAACCTTCAAACCTCATAGTTTACCATCTGTAACCTAATTACGGGTAAAACACCTCCAAATTCCCAAAGCCCTAATTATGTGCATAAGTCTCAGCATAATGTTGCCTTGGTGTTGCTAAACAGAGTAATGAGGTTATGGAAGAACGAAAATATTGATTTTCTTTGACAGAGACAAGGAGGGCTCAGCTTTGGGTTCTTGCAGTGGTGTTATCAGCTTAACCAGGTCTAATTAGCTTAATTCATTGTGGTCAAGTCTTCATACAAAGAGAAGAAAAGTCCGATCAACACCAAGAACACCACCAAAGGCTTAGACACACTGGTTTATATGAATTTTCCCTGCCTTTTCTATGCACAGAGGCAACCAGAGATCTAAATCCTTTAATCCCCTAAAAGTAATACATTCCAAAAGGCTGGAAAAATCCACCCTTACAAAAGTTTATAAAATGTCATGTACCTTATGCTAAGAAACCTGCTGGAAGATGGTGCTTCAGTCCATGGCTGAAGAAGCTTGGGCTGTCTTCTACAAGGTGACTGTTCAGGACACGAATGAATGTCACACCCTGAATGATTTCATCATCATCATCAGGTGGTATTTGGAAACTAACTCTTAAATGGCCCAGCTGGTGTATAAGATCCCATGATGAAATTCACTGCTTTGTGTTAAAAAGAAAAATCCTCCTCCCCTATCCCCCTTCTCTTGCAAAACCCTGCTGGCACTGTATACTCTAGAATGCTTTCTCTAGCAAAACTTCTATATCAAAAGTCAGTTACTGCAGCACACAAAACATTACTACTTCAACATGCCAAATAAATGTTAGAACAAGATGGAGTATTCTGCAAAAAATGTGCTATTCTTCCTGGTTTTTCTGCAATTGTAGCTATACTGTCATATCACATCGGTTCATCAACTCCATTGCACACAAAGAGAAACCCAACAAAGACACTGTTTTCTCAAGTGGTGAGAAAAAGACAAATGAGGGTACACTTGCAGTGGGCAAGGAATATTGCTCCAGTTACAGAGCGAGCAGCAAACTTGCTCTCCCAGCACAGGTGAGCAGAGAGCATCACAGGCACCTTCCCTGCCCACATTTCCACAGTCCTTCTGAAGAAAAGGCAGGCTTTGGCACAGCACGTCCGGTCTTTCCAGCAAAAAGCAAGGATGAGTCTGGGGACATCCCTCTTCCCTGTCCGGCAGTGTAACCCACCTCCCAGTGATGTAAATCCACTGGGTTGAAAACACTTGTAAGACCTCCTATCCTGTACTTTTCACAAGAAAGAAGATCCAATCTGCACATGATCACTGCCCTACCTAAAGCAATCAACAGTGTTTGTCAACTAATTTTGAAAAACAGTTCTGCCAACATGTCCACAATGCCTCACTCCTCCTTCCTTCTCAGTTTCATTGCTGAGCAGTTCCCACCAGTCACCATTTTTAAGAGAGATTTTTGCAGCACAGCACTGGTAATTTAGTGTGTTATACTGTTATGTCTGATATAACCAGTGCTGCCGGAAAAATCGAGAAATCAAATGAGTTAGTATCTCCTAATATAAACTAAGCAAGTTTCTTTTGGGTCCTTTGGCTACTAACTCTCTCTCCACCTCCTGTGTGAAAGAATCTAAGCAAATAATACTGTACATTACCAACCACACTGACTATCAGCAATCATTTTGCCTTCTGTCAGAAGATACCTGCTATGGTGGAAATTGTTTCACCTGTGTCCCAGATCACAGAATACCTAGAAGCCTGTAATCCTTTACTTTGCTCTGCACTACTCAAAGAGATGTTCATCACCAGTCATAAATCCATGACATTGTCATAGGGAACCCTAAGGGAATCTTTTAACAAAGTCTTGCTGGTGTTAGCAACTGATAAATTGCCATATATTAGAGTAATTCCCTCTCCACTTCATTTCCTCCTGAGGCATTTCTAAGAGCAGCCATAACCTGGCTTACTGTAGCTGTGTAATTACCTGATAATTAATAGATTAGTGGTCCTCCAATTTGTAACCATTACTCTCACCTCTGTGCAACATCTCCTGCAGCAAGATCCAGGTTAACTCACTGGCTTAGCCTGCTGTCACTTTGCAGTGATAACACGATGACAAGGGGTTTAAATGTATTCAGTGAAATACCCAGGATCTGGGATAGAAACAAAACCTGGGATGCTCCTTGCATTTGAGCATTTGGCTAGCAGGTCATTGCAAAGGATCACTATAAGAGCAGGTGTTCCTTAACACAATCTGGCTTGCATAGGGGTTGTGAAATGCGCTGCACCAGCTCTATCTCCGAGTACCGAAATCCTGCCAGGAGACTCCTTTGAGGTCTGATTCTCTTTGCCTTGCTCTGCTTTTGGTTTTGCTTCCGTTTTTAACACAGAATAAGTATAGCAACACTGCCTGATTTGATGAGAAGGAATGTAAAATTCAGGCTCAAAATGAACTTCACTTCTGTCTATGGTCATGTGTATTACTCATATGCTGCTTGACTTTTTTTAATTTCTTTTTCAAACCCAAGACAAAGCCGCTCATTTCAGCACCTTGTTCACTTGTCTTTTCAGCCATCTGGGTGTTGCATTTTGCAAGGTCCCAATTTAGCTGTACTTTATTCTCTCTAAACTAAGCAACCAACATAAGAATGACATCAGCACCCATTTCTGGTGCTAAAAAGAAAAGCATCAAGAACAAAACAGAGCTTGTGCTGAATAACTTCTAAATGCTTCTGGCTCTGTCTACTCAGCCACATGCACGAAATCCTGCTCCTCACTTCTGAACTGCTGTGGGACTTTGCACATGAAAAATCAAAAGGACAGAGTTGTACAGCTGTCAGATGCAAACTTCAGTGACAGCCAGCTATAAGCTATCTGAATCCAACAGAAACTTCCTGGCCTGGTTTGGATTGCTTATATCCACAACTTTAACTTTCCCTAACGCTGCTGACATCCGTATGATTTTGCCTTTTGAGGCATTATCTGAATGCCTTCAAGTCCAGCCAATGAACCTTGCTACTTCAAAGGAGAACCTAAAAAACCTGACAAAGATGTTAGGATGGGGGAACAAGTTAGTTCTGTTGCTTACTCTTTGTCCCAAAAGACCACCTAATACAAAACCAACATCTTCCATCCACCTAAGGAAGCCATTCTCCTTTGTCTAAGGCATCAGCTCAGGCAGCAGCACAGTTGCTTCTTTTGAGCTATTTAGCAAAAAAAGAGAGGAAAAAAAAGCTCGCTTCTGAATGGAAGGTAAGTCAGTAAAAGGACATGCAGAAGGGTGAACGCAGCTCCCACAACAGCCATCTTGAGCCAAACCCCAGAAGGAGCAAAGCAGCTGCAAGTGAAGCCCTGTAATGAGCCAGGTTTTGATGAAGCGTCTGCTGGAGATGGGGATTTTTTATTTCAGTTCAGAACTTGTCAACTGGGTTATGAAGCTGAAACTGAAGGGAACCTTTTGGGTTTTTTCTAATAGTAACAGCTGCTCTTGCTAGCAAATACCTGTACTTCCTAGAGATTTCTGGTTACCTCTGGAGCTGCTGCTACCAGAAGTAAAAGTGAATAGTTTGGTATTTTTCCAATAGGAATTAATTAGCTTCACTTTAAAAAACAAAGACCAGAACTTGGGCTTAGAAACACTTGAGCCTTTGCCTTCTTTCAGTTGGTTTCTTTTGTCTGCCTCATTCTAAATGCAGGGAAAAAAACCAAACCCTCGCCACACCTTTCAGCATTTGCTCCTGCATCCCTTTATGGATCTCCAACTGCGATCCACACCTTTACATCCAGTATTATGCTTATCTCATCACCCTTCAAGTGCCAGTTTCCTTTCTACTCCTGTAGCTCTCCAGTGCTAGGTGCTCACCTGCCAGGAGTAAGGAACTGTAACAGATGGATGAAATAGCTGGAGACAGACGTGCTGTGAATACGTACCCATCTTCCCTGCCCCAGTCTGTCCCTGTGGCTTTCGCTGGGTTCTGCCAGTGTTTTATTGGCAGCTCAGGCACTGCACTATGGGGAGGTCGGCAGTGACCAGAGACAAGGTTCGAAAAGGCCCAGCAATGACAGATGGATGTGATAGCTGAACTACCTGCAGTCCTCAGGACTTTGGAATATCATTTAAGCGTGAAAAATGGGCAACAGGAACAAAAGATTTTAAATTGTTTTAAATTCCAGAGTTTTTCAACGCCATGAGTACACATTGACCTCTGTCATTTAAAGTCCATTTCCGCAAGAAAACTGACATTGAAACTACTGTAGAGCAATAAGGAGGCTTTTTACAGCGCAGAGGAGAAAAGTCATATCTCTCTAAATGGGTCACGAACCCTGCTCAGACCTTGCAGCCCAGAAGCTGCCAGAACCATCCCAGCCTCAGGATGCATCTGCCCAAGTTGTCTTTACTTCTGCACTGTTTCCCTGTAAACACTGTAATACACGTGCCAGCTGTGCTGCTGCTGTTGCTTTTCTTTAGTATTTCCTACATTAACTGTACAATATATACTGATTCTGCATTGTTTCAACTGGACCTCTTTGCAGAACCTGTAGTTAGAAGAGGGGGCTGGCCGTCTACCTTTGATGGCCACTATGCAAAAGAAGAAAAGCTCATAGTGTGTATGTGAACTCCTACCCTGCAGAACAATTCATCTTGCAAGTCAGATGAGTACAAGGACAGAGTGCCTCTGAAATACTCAAATTCCAAAAACAACAAAATAATTAACTAGACTATATTTGCCCTGACAAGAATCTGCTTTATTATTACTGCACAGCTCATCCTGGTATGTGGATGCTGGGTATCAGGTACTTACTACTGAGTTTCTTCTGAGTCCTTCCAAAATGCAGTTTGACAGATAGATGATGGCAGAAAACTCACTGATCAATTCCCGGTTTGGAATACTTTCCACATGCTAATGGTGAGCTATTCCAGTCTTTTCATTTTGATTTGCAACATTTCTGTAAGAGGCTTTGATTCAGACAATACCCATTACTGCTTCCTGCTGATATATACCCAGAAAGTGCAGGAGATTATATTGTATAAGCCTGAACATTCATAGCATAGGTTAGTTAGAGCAGCTCTTGGCAATAGTTCAGATACGGGGGGGAGGGGGCGGAAATGCTGCTAATATCCACTGGACATAAATTACCAGTTTAAAACTAGCACCAGTTCATAGATTTAAATGGATTTTTAATGGACTCCAGCCTCGCGATTAAAGCAATAAGAGGATATGATTCCTCTATCCCCAGTGGCATCAGAAGGGCTTCATTGACATGTGCCTTGGTGACTTATGGTTGACTGCCTTAATCAGAGCTCCAAGCACTGTGGGAAAATGTCCAGGCAGCAAAAGACAGCTCATGCAAAAGTGCATGCTAATTTGCCTTTCTGACCAGTATTCACAGGTATCAGCCTGCTCGTGCTCAGACTGACCCTGCTCCAGAGCCTGCAGCAAAGTCAGTGGGGCCTTCTGCTGGTTGCAGTGGAGTCAAATCATTCCTATGTGTATCAGTCACACCAGTTTTAACACCAAAATTTCAGTCATCCTGTAAGCTGCCTTTGTTTTGGGTTTTGTTTTGTTTTGCAGCCCTAAGCTCTGTTTAATATCCTTATCAACGATCTGGACAAGGGGACCAAGTGCACCCTCAGTAAGCTTACAGACAACATCCAGTTGGGCAGGAGTGTTGATCTGCTTGAGGATGCGAAGGCTCTATGAAGGGATCTAGACAGGCTGGACTTATGGGCAGAGGCCAACTGTATGAGGTTCAATAAAGCGCAGTGCCAGCTCCTGGACTTGGGTCACAACACCCTATGCAATGCTACAGACTTGGGAAAGAGTGTCTGGAAAGGTGCCCAGAGGGAAAAGACCCATGGATGTTGGTCAACAGTGGCTGAACATGAGCCAGCTTGTGCCCAGGTGGCCATGAAGGCCTCACTTTTTTCTTCTCCCAAGTAACAAATGATAGGACAAGACCTAACAGCCTCAAGCTGTACCAGGGGAGGTTTAGACTGAATATTAGGAATATCCAACCCGAAAGAGTTGTCAAGCACTGGATCAGGCTGCCCAGGGAAGTGGTGGAGTCACCATCCCTGGAGGGATTTAAAAGACAAGTAGACGTAGCACTTAGGGACATGATTTAGTGGTGGAGTTGGCGGTGCTGGTTTAATGGTTTGACTCTATCGCAGAAGTCATTTCCAACCTAAATGATTCTATGAAATGGTTAAAGAGAAATACTGGAAATACAGTTTTCTAGAAGTTTATCCTTGCTTTTGATGTTATAACCATTATAGCACAATCATTTTGAAGCGTTGTGATTGCTTTCAAAAATCAAAATAATTCCTACAGTGAATCTTTCTTCTTTTTTTTTTTCCCCCTCCTCTCCAGAGGCACTATGTCTTATCTTAGCTTTGTCCCTCATTGGTAAGTCAAACTGTATCTTAGATGTCACATCCTGTCACACTTATCTGTGATTTCATGCATGCAGCAATACTGGATTTTAGCTCACAAGCTCTGCTACTGCCCCTATCTTTTTAGGCTGTGGCTATGGTAACTGTTCCATAAGTTGCTTCTAAATAACTGTAAAATAAAGCAGAGAGTACAAGAGATCTCTTTTATTAATACACCTCAATTTATACTGTAATCAATGCAAATTAGCCTGGAAGAATCAAGAATGCTACCATTTACACTTAGGTGGAAATTTCTAAACCAAAAGAAGTCAAAGTAGTCAAAATAAAGCACACATTGATTTCAGAAGGTTTAGTATCATGAAGACAGAACTGATGAGGGTGAAACAGTGAAACAGCTCCAGTTTTTAAAATCTCTGGACTGGCTGTGATAGAGCAGAGTATTTGCTTTTCTTCCCCATAAATGCATGTGAGGACTAGGGATTCCCAATTCATGATTCTTAGCTTGCTTTTATCTTCCCAGGTAAGCCAGTCTCTAAGATGGTACCAACCACCACTGGGGTCTCAGACTAAACAGAAACTGATTAGTTTGATGAAAACTTGACCCAAAGAATTTTGTTTAGTGTTTTGCTAACAGATCATACAAATTACAGCACAACTATATAAAATGAGTCCAAATGTCTAAAATCCTGGATTTGTACAAAAACCAGTCACTAGGCAATTGATACCAACTAATCAAGAACATTATAAACAGCCTATGAAACACTGTTACACTTCCCAGAGTCCCAGTACATCAGCAATACATTTTAGACGTGATCAGCTCTGAGCTACCTGCTAGCAGAAGATAGAGTAGGACAGTGCACATCCTACAAGTTCTGACAGTGGAGCGCTGGTTTGCACACTGTGGTTTAATTCAGAAAAGACCTATAAAAGCACAAGCCCTGACCAAGCAACATATCTCTACACTGTTCCAGGCCTTAATGGTACGGCATTATACGTGCTGCTTACAAGATACCCTTAACATGTTTTGGTTTTTTAGCTAAGAAGCTATACACAGGCACCTGACAGAGACCTGGTTTTACAACTACTCTGAGGCTTCCTTAAACTGCCCAAGTAGCAAAGGGATTTCCTTGCAAACAATAAGCTGTGTATCCCTATTGTCCCCCAGGGATGTAACTTTAAAATTAGTTTGCATTCTTTATGCAAGAAATAGATATTCAAAAACAACATCCTGGCTGAAATTTGAGTGCTACGTATGTTTGATAACAGTCGTGAAAAATTGCTCTTCCTGATGGTAGGTGTCTTGAAAGAGTGGACTGCTCCCTCATTGTCACCTTTCCTCCTTGAGAGGAAAATGCAGATTAAAACACTGTGACCTTCTAGGACAAAGGCTCTGTTGTTAGTAATTAGCAGGAATGCTGACAAATACTGAGAGCTTAATTACATGGAGATGTATCCTTTTCTATAGCAACACTGTGGATGTCATTGCTAAATGGGTACGTGCACAAGTAAAGCTTGAGTGCCATGGTAGAGACTGGTGAGCAGACACCCACCCAAGCCTGAGGAAGGTTTTCTGCAATCCAGTCTGCAGCATTTCTAAGCTCAGAGCATTGGTATGTCACCTTGGATTTCTCCCCAAAGTGAAAATAGATGAGAAATATGAGAAAACCCACCCACTTTGTTTTAGCTAATGGTAGTATCATTCATGAGCAAGCTACAGGCTGAGATTGAAAGGCTGACTGACAAGTATCTGATCATCCTTACTTTACCACCACAAGAGAGCATGTGAGTTAATATTTCAGGCATGATCTGAGGTGCAGTGGGTAGGCGAGGTGCTGGAAATGACACTAATGCTATTCTGACAGGCTATGACTTTCTAAGTGCATAACTGAAGGGTTAGGCTGAGCCATGACATGAGATCCAACCATAATGGCATTGCTACAGATTGCAACAAGAGAGCTTTGGAACTAGTTGGCTAAAACTCTTTCCTTTTTCACATACTCTTAGCTTAGTAAACCTGTAATCTTCTGTCAGGTTCATGTGTTCCAGGAGGAGATGGATGAGGAATGAGGATTTTGGAGCATGTCAACTTCAATGCATCTACTATCAAGGAAACATGCTAATAAAAAATGCAACTACAGGATTAAAAACCCTCTGCTTGAAATCATCCAATACACGAAATAAAGACTGAAATCCTCTTTAAAGTTTCATACTACACAAACAAGGGATTGAGAAAATGGTCTGAGATCCACATTACGTTTATCCTTTTGCAGAGAGATTCAGACTTCCTTTTTTCTGGCCCTGAGTTAATTATAAATGAATATACAGCACATCTAACTAGTGCTTCCTCTAGCTATCAGGGCTAGAGAAAACAGCCTGAAACTGAGCTGGAAATTCTTCTTTTGGCTTCAGTGGTGAATAATTCATTCTAGCACTAAATTTGAACTCACAACGCATCAGCAAGGACCTACAAAAAAGACAGAGCCAAGTAGTTTCTCAACCGTGCTAAAGGCTGTGAGTCTCCTTACTCGCATCTCATTTCTAAACATTTATTTTTTGCAGCGTGAATCACTACAAAGCGCAACAGCTGCTCCCAACTGGCTCCACACAGCTTCTGCACAAGCAGTATGAAAAACAGAGTGTACCCCATTTCCCCCTTCTAAACATCACAACAGCCAAAAATCAGTCTTAAGTATAACCGAAAATTTCAAGCAAAGTCTCCTCTTTATTACAGCTTCTCAGCAATGTCCACTTAGTTATGCCTCCTGCGTTGCTGCCAGGAGCCATGGGTCTCAGAGAGCCTACCAGATCTCCTTATACCATGCACTAGGTCTCTGCTGTTTTCACAAGCTGTTGATACTGATTGTGAAAGACCTTTCCTGCAAAAGTACAAATTCAGGAGTGCTTTTCTACCTTTTCCCCTTCCTACATGGCTTGTGTAATGTGCTGAACAATCCATGAGAGGTCAAAGCAGAGCATCTTCAGTGTACACATCCCTGCAATGTTAAACACTTTTTAGGGACCAGGCAAACAGAAAAAGGCATCTGGTCCTGAAAGCAGAATGAGATGCAGTCTGCCAAGGTACAGAAGTACTTCAAAAGTAGCAAACCCACTAATTAGAGCAGGAATCAATTCGCTATCTTTACTTTTGAGTAGTACAAAACATTGGTAGTAAATTGAAGCCACCAGTGTCAGACCATAGTTTCACTTGTCATACACCAAGACCTGAGGCAGAAGAGAGAGAATTACCCAAAGACAGACTCAGAGAAACACAATAGGACTATAATTTTAAGTAAATGTATTTCAGAGTAACAGAACAGGACTGTTTTTCAGAAAAACAACACTTGATGAATACAAAACATGTTTGCCACCCAGTAACAGTTTCTGAAATACACTGGCTCAGTGTGCTGAGTACAATATTCCTGACTGACCCAGGCACAGTCTAAACTCCAGTTGCAAATGGCACAATATTTCATACCACTTCTGACTCGAATATATTCATGGGGATGAAAAGTAAATTAATAGTCAGAAACATTTTCCCACTGTTGTAATGAAACTGCACTTGTGAGGAATCTCATTTTACAAAATTTCATGAATTTATGAAGCAGGAGACACAAAGAATGGAGGTCCCAGATTCTGCCATAGTCTCTTGAGCATCTTGAGGCAAATCAGTTAATCCTATAGAGGTTCAGTTCACCATCAATGAAATGGAAATACTATTCTTCTGCCAATTTTTACTGTAGATGTTTTGTGTTACTCAAAAAACTATGGAGACACTAATTAGATATTTAGATCCTGGTATAATAGCAGTAATATTTGACCTAAATTTACTACCAGAATCACAAGAAACCTGAATAGTCCCTAAGTATTCCCATCAGAGTATAATAACTAACTGTGAGAGCAGCAGGGACAGTAGTTAAAATAAGAAAATGAAACATGAATTTCAAAACCCAATTTAAATGCAAACTCTTTAAATGTGGTTCACAGAAGCATCCTACAAGGGTCCTGGAGATTGGCAAAGCGGATTAGGAAATGCATGCAACTGCAGTGCCATGACCAGAGCATTTCATCTGCTATGGAAATGCAAAGCCATCTGGAGTGACAAGCTGGAGAGAGTAAAGGTCCTTCAGGCCTCTGCCAACTTTCTATACAGTGCAATGAAAACCATGAAACGGAATCACAGAATCGTAGAATACCAGGTTGGAAAAGGACCTCAAGGATCATCTGGTCCAAACTTTCTTGGCAAAAGCAGGATATGAATCATGTAAAAGCAAAACTATATTTAGAAATTAATAAGCATCCACTCACGTTTAAACACAGCAGATGAGACTAACATGGTTAATGGTTTAGTATGGGTCAAATTAGGCTCAGAAGCAGATCTGGTTTTTCTACCTTCTAAGTACAATTCCTGAATAGCAGAAAAATACAAACCCAGGTTACTTCCTAACTTTGTCCTCAGCTGTTTACTGAGATACAGGTTTCCAGTCAAATCAATGAGATCCAGAAAACAAAGATTTTTCTAAAGCATTTACAAACATTAGCTCCCAGCAATCTTCAGACTTTCTGTGTAAATCAGGCTGTCTCTCATTTGAGACAACTGTCATGATTATTCCAAAATAAATCCATGGAGAAACTGGATCTCTTTTGTTTGAGTAGATGCCTTTGTTCAACAAGGACACTGAAAGTAAAGGTGATGGGGTCTGAAACAGCACAGCCACAACATTTGGGTAACAGAGCAACAGCTGATTTCCTCATGCAGGACATATAGAGGAGGCTTAAATTCCTCAGGTGCTTTTGGCCATTTCTTGCAAATACCCTAAAAAACATAACCAGGACTTTGAGATAAACTACACAGTCACTGCAGTCAGGACTACTTGTTACTGGAATGTTCAGCTATAAATTGTTGCACTTCATGACAATCAAACCTCATTTGTGGAAGCAAAGGACACAGCTGGGTGACACATAAGAGTTGTTGGTACATACACCACCCCCCCAAAACCAAGCCTGAGAAAACAGAAGCAGCATTTTGTCTTTGCTCAGATTCAGAGAGCTCAAACCGTCGTCTCTGGTGCAATGGACAGCGAGGATCTCACATGGCTCTGGAAAGGAGAGCTCAGATGCAACTAGGTTGCATGGTCAAGCGTTCATCTTATCAACATCCAGATGCAACTCCTACACAGCTGCTGTCTACTGGGAAAATTTTGCAGCAACAAGACTTTCATCACGCAGAAGTCACAGATTCTCTCTCTCAAATGAAGACATAACAGAAAGGCTGTATCCAGAAAACAAACTGCAAAGAAAATTCATCCCAGCTGCCAGCAGATGCAAGAGCTTCACACTCTTTCGAGTCAAACCTCCCGGTACATGGAGGAACAGACAAAAACAGACTGTGAGCTCTAGCTGGGATTGCTTCCTGAGGCAAAACTGTCACGGAGAGGGGGGAGGATGAGGAGGGAGACACAGTCTGCATCAAAACCAAGTAAATTGCAATAATCAGCAGGTCTGCAGTGCTGGAAGGAAAAGTCTCAGTGTGCAATACACAGAAGCACAGGAAAGATTGACTGCAAGAGGAAAACAGAACTTCAGGGGAAATCCTCTCTTAATCAGAATTTAAACAAAACTCAGAAAGCCAGTGTCAGGCAGCATCTGCTCCACAAACCCAAAGCACATGCACATGGTATGGTGCGCCCTCTGTAACACTGAGCACAGAGCACACTGCTGGGAGATGACTGCGGCAAAGGCACAAGGCAGCCAGGCACCACTGAAAGCCTTCAGCTGCAGCAGCATCCTGGAGAAGACTGCAGCCATGGGGCTGAACAGCCTGGACCTAGGCTGCAGAGAAACGGGAAGGAGGCATGCAGGGCAGTAACTGACCCTCTAAGTCTGCTCTCGTGAGACCCCACTTGCAGTACTCTGTGCAGTTCTGGTGTCCTCAACATAAGAAGAATGTGGAACTGTTGGAACAATTCCAAAGGAGGGCCACAAGGATAAGGGGACTGCAGCACCTCCCATACAAAGACAGGCTGAGAAAGCTGGGGCTGTTCAGCCTGGAGAAGAGAAGGCTGCGTGGAGACCTCATAGCAGCCTTCCAGTATCTGAAGGGGGCTACAAGGATGCTAAAGAGGAACTCTTCATCGGGGACTGTAGCAATAGGACAAGGGGTAATGGGTTCAAACTGAAACAGGGGAGATTTAGGTTAGATATAAGGAAGAAATTCTTTACTCTGAGAGTAGTAATGCACTGGCACAGGTTGCCTAGTGAAGCTGTGGCTGCCCCAAACCTGGCCGTGTTGGACGGGGCTTGGAACAACCTGGTATAGTGCGAGGTGTCCCTGCCTGTGGCAGGGAGTTGGAACTGGATGATTTTAAGGTCCTTTCCAACTCTAACCATTCTGATTCTACGAAATAGAAAGCAAGAGACACAAGTAGAAAGAAAGCATCCTCTCTTCTTCATGCCATATACCATAAAGATCAGACTTCTCCTGGTAACATTAATACAACATATGTTACAGAGAAATTACTGACTCCAGAATTTCGCACATGGAATTACTGCATTTTTTCTTGGGTTGCATCTAAAACGCATTTGGTGGAAAGAAACATGGAAGGAGAGATGTTCAAAGTAAGTATGTCTGATACATCCCACATGCTGAAAAGCTCCACAGCAGCCCAAGGCTTTGTCTGACAGCAGCCACCCCTCTGTACTCTCAGTATTTGTGCTGGATCAGCCAGTTCAAAACAAAAGGGTTTTAGTCATTGAAAACCAGCACTATATATTTACTATATATTTATACTTTATTTTATATATAAATATAAATATATAAATATATTTATATTTATAATATATATAATATAAATATAAATATATATATATTTATACTTTATATTTACTATATATTTACTAATCAATTTTCTGGGCTTTCTATTTTCCTTTGGCTTGAGATCCAACTCTCTTGTGGGATGGTCTTCAGCTGTTTAAACTCATAAGAATATACTTAGTTTTGTACAAACACTTATGTTTATACTTCATTGCTAAATTGTTGATCTGGAATTTTAAAACTGTTCCTCCTCCAGAAATTGAAAGAGGCTTTTGACACAATCAAAGCACTTAATCCCTTGGGTGATTTTCTTTTTATAAAAAGAAATGTAATCAAAATTGATTTTCCAAATATTGGAGAAAATGGGTTTGCAATTGCATAAGTCTTTTTGATAAAAATATTCTGAGCAGTTCCCAACTTCTCATTTGTTTTCTGGTGTTCTTTCTCACATGAAATAGAAAAGTGTGTAAGCAACAACAAAGCATAAACTAATATTCAGAGGACCAGCTCTTTCACAACTGTACTCTTTGAAAGTACATTGTCTTCTAACACACTCTGTAAAACCATGGCCTTTCCCAACACAGAACACACCACAGCTCAGGAGAAAAACTAACTGAAGAGACTAAGAAGTCTCTTAAAGGCACTTCAGAATAATTCTGACATAAAACTCCCAAAATGTGCTCTTAGCAAAGAAATATTGCAACAGCTCTTCAAACTCAAGTTTAATGCTGCCACAACACAGAAGCCATTGATTTCTCTCCCGTTAGATCCCCAGTTCCAATGTCCCCACAAATCACTGTCAGAATGGCAAGGAAAGCAAACAGTTTTCTCCTTTTCCATCAAAATTTTCTTTCTTCTTCCCTTCCTCCTTTCTTTTTTTCTTTCATATCATCGGGTCAAGTCCCATCTCTTGTGGCCTGGCTGTGCTGCAGAGTCACTGAGCCCTAGTGGCAGCTGCAGAGCCACAAAGATGAAGTCCTTAGTAGAAACACTGGACACACCATTCCTTGTTTCGTGTGCTTGTAAATGAGGAGTCATGAAGAGTCAGGCACAAAGCACTGCTGAAGGGGAATGCTGGCTGTCTTATTACTGCTCCCTTTCTTTTTTTAGCATTGCTAGCAGTAATGATAAAAATGTAACTAGATGTTTCCAGTTACAAAGCGTTTGAAATAACATGGCCCTAAAACTCTTCATCAAACAATCTGGCTTTACATATGGGAAAAGTGAGCTGCAGGGAGAAAGGATTCACCTCCCTTTCCTGAGAAATCCTGAATCTGGTTTTCCAAACAGAGAAGTAAAAGTGAATGTTTTAAGGACACTGTATGTAGACACTAAAATACATGATAAGTGCATAGGGAGGAAGACAGCCTTATCTTTTCAAGAAGCCATTTCTTAACAAATTCACTTCTTCTGTTCATTTTGACCCTTCATCTTGCAATCACAGAAACTATCTCTCAGGAACTGAAGTTGCCTGGATTTGCGAGCAAATGCTCTCAACTCAACTCTGTTGTGAGCTTTGCCCCTCTAAAATTCAGGCAAAGTAAAAATTTTATCAAGATGATTTCTTATTTTCTTTTATGGCTGGCACAGAAACCTGCAGTTACATCAGGCTCCAAGTTCAGCTTCACTCCTGGCTGTCCTGACAAGAAAACCGCTGCAGCAAGAAGCTGACTTGTCAGGTCCTGAACCTTGTGGATGATGCGGAAATACTAAAAATCAGAAAATTCGGTTCAGGAGGGATTTCAGACTTTTCTGTTTCTCTTTCTACCAGGAATCTAAGAAACCTGCACTGAAAACCACCTTACCTAGGATTGTATCAACTCAGCAAAACTGCTGGAGACCACAGAACTTTTTTGCTGATTATTCTGTGGAAATGTTGCTTCTCCTGGGTTCCCAAAGGTAATCAGTAAACAGAATAGGGATTTTTAAATATACTTTTCTGCTTGGCTGCTGAACCACATGCAGTTGCTCTCTGATTTAAAGTCTGTTCCTGGAGACTTGCAAGACTACAGTTTTAGAGCTCCTCCCCAGGCAGCTGCTGTTCACGCTCAGTGCGCTGGGCAGCCTGATGAAAAATACCCACCTGCTCCATAGCAATTCTTTAAGAACTTCTTGTCTTCCTCTTTACCAGTCAACACTCAGATCTTCAGCTGGTGTAAGTGAGCACTGGAATCGATTACAAGTTGTACACATTTATAAGAGCGGAAGATCTTGCCCCCACTTCTTTCTACATTCATTGATATTTTGGGATACCATCTCTCATTGCTTTAAACCAGTCCAAATTAGAGCTGGTCATCAAGGTAAGCTACAACCTGTGATATCACAAGATGTCCTTTAAAGTGCTGCGTTCCCCTCTGAAAGCATGAAGGTCCTTTTATATCACCTAAAGCAGACTTAGCATTTTTCACAGCAATGAAGCCTTACTCCAGGCTAAGCAATGGACATAACTGAAAAAAGGCCTGTGCACCAGAGAAGCAGCAAAGTCAGAATACATGCTTGCTTTTGCAGCTGTCCTCTGAATGGAGCACAGTCTTCAACACTCCAGCCCTACATCAGCCTATGAAATACATTCAGAACAGTAAAGCCTCAATATTGCATGCATTAACCATAGTTAAACTCCTTTGGTTTCTTTTCAGAATCTGACTCTTGGTGATAATTAACCTCTCTCCTTTCTGATATCTGTAATTTCCTCTAAATCAGCCAGTCTAAACCTGCAAAAGTTTGAGGTGTCCAAAATATTCAAAGGGAAAACAATACAATTCTGGGCATCTAAACCTCACAAACAATACAACACAGCTACACACAAATAAATGACATAAGAAACATTATTCAATGACTGAGAATCAGGAAAAAATTATTTTATGCTGCTCTAAGTGTTAGCAACCAATTAAAATTATATCTGTGAAATACAGGTCACATCAGAACAGTATCTGTCAAACAGAAATCACATTTTAGCACCTGAATGCCTAGTCTCAAGGTCACAGAACACAAAGTATACTTTAATTGGCAACTGAAGGCTCAAAACTACTGTTTCTGGTTCAAGGGCTTTGTTTCTGTATGCTGAACCAGTGGCTGGTACCAGGTTGTACCATCTTGTTTCGTAATAGCCTCTAGATGCAGCTATGCTTTGGAGACAAGTCATTAGCTAATAAAAAAAGATAGGTAGGACTTTGTATTACTTTGGACTGGTGTCTCCTGATGGGAGACTGATTGGTCTGTGGTAAGAAAAGAGCTGGCACAATATGTACTATATATTTGAGCCAGCTTGTTTTGGACACACAATGTGGAATTCAGTTTAACATTTCTACAGTAAGAATTCAAATCCCTAAAGGAAGATTTGGAAAGAGCCGTCTGCTTTCTACTAATCAGTGCATGAACTAAAAGCAGTCACTCATAAAACTTTTGTGATCTGCCTACAGCATCCCATACGCTGCTTTCAGCACCCAGGAGATCTCTCAACAGCTTATGTCAGGTGTATCTGCATGCAGAATATGATGTAAATCACGTAAATCTTGTAAAAATTAGTTACAGCTACACTCCACTGCAGGGAAACTGGTACACATTAAAGGGGAATCGCAAGCCTGTATGTGAACTCTGTATGTGAATTCTGGAAGATTAAATTTTTTAGGGGTGCACTCACTATCCACTTGGCATATACATGTTAATGCAAGCCACTCTGGGAAGCATTTGTAAGGGAAATTCTCATATTCATCTTCACCTTGGATATATTACCATAAAACTGAGTGACAGTAATCCGACTACACTACTGAGATTCAGTACCTCTGCCAGGAATGACTCACAGAGCACTTTCCTCTTCTCACTGCATTTCCTCTGTGACAGAGGAGTTTGCCTTGCCCATCTCCAAGATGAAATATTGGAAGAACCAAAATTTTGCACTTCCACTTGCATTTCTACACATTCAGAGTTGTAGCAAGTGGCTTAAGTGCCCCAGATAGGCCTTTTTACCCTCTCTATAACCCTGTCAACTCACAGCATGCAATGTAGACACTTGAGATAACTGAAAAAGGCAATCAAAAGGATGGAGAGGAAAAAAAAGAGAAGCAGGTAATGGTTCCAGCTCCCTGGAAGCTGCTGCTGGCTTCCTACTTTCTAGCCTCAAGGGGAGACATGACAAAAGTCTTCAAGGTAACTACAGAAAGGAAAGGACAAGAAATACCGAGTTTAAATAACAATAGCAACAAGATAAATTTAAATTAGATAGTAAGAATATCTTTCTATTACTTCTAGATATGGGGGATTCTGCATCACTGGAGGATTTGAAGAACAGGCTGGGAACTCCCTGTCACATACAGTTTAGCTATAGTTGAGTCTGCCCGGGAACACAGACACTGGCTATGTGACCTCTAAATGTTCCCTCCTGCCCTATTATCTGCTGAGTAATAAACTTAACTATAGCCTCAAAATACAGTAATTCAGATGCAAACCACAACTTTAACCATTCTTTCGCATAGTTGTTCTTTCAAAAACAACTGTTATATCTATTCTCTTCCCAGAAGACCACTGAGGGCTCCTAAGACAACATAAAAAATCAAAACCATATGAGTTCATCTCTGAACAAAGAAGGTGAATGTTGGCAAGCTTATACTTTCTGCTTCCCATTCACATGAAGTCCTTGCAGGTTCTCTCAGCTTTTCTAGTTAGATGACTGTCTCCCTGCTATACCCTGGAGTAACTATATGTGACCTTTTCCTACGATGTTTTTCCTTACATGCAGTACCATCAGAAGTTTAGAAGAAGAATTCAATATCAATGCCACCTTCTATTTTAGGAATAATGTTAATAAGTTACATTAATAAATTAGTTAATAAATTGTGCTATTAAATAGCATCCTAGGCTACTTATATACATGATTTCCAGGATACTAGAGTGGTAAGTAAGGAAGTTGGCTCTTTCTTCCACTTCATATTAAAGCACCAGGTCTGAACTGTTGCACTGTTTCATCCAGACATGCTACGATTTTGTGGTAGTTGAAGAATAATCACTTTCAGAACATCTGAAGTACACCTCTTGTGTCTGTGTTTGCATATTAGGAGTACAAATCTGTTAGTCACTGCACTTGAGTTTATCCTCTCACAAAACCTTGCCATGAACCATACACAGTCAAGGAAATTCACACTAGAAGACAAACACCTGAAAACTTAAGACCAACAGCTCTCTGGCAATCTCATATTCTTGTGTGACATTTGACTACGAAGCATTTTGGTGTTGTATCAAGCCCTTAAAGTCCTTTTAATGCAGAGTTTCTCATCTGAATTTCACTGGGACTTATTAAACACTGGGGTTTTCTTTCCCTGTCTCATATTGACATGATTACAGCAACTGTGTAATTACATGCATAGGGTAAATACACTAATTGCATAATTGCAACATCAAATAAATCCTGGCAAACAGAGAATGTTTTTAGGGCAGGCAGGACACATACTGACAGGTATAACAGAACTAGAAGCACTCTTTTATTTCCCATTATTAATATTTAGAGATAAAACAGAATACAATTTATCTACCATTGAGGTGACCCTTCCATTCCAAGCTAGATAGTGAGCCCTGCTAGCATGAGAATGGGAGTTAATAAAGTACCTGTAACAACTGCAGAACATCTTTGTCTAATGTTATCAACTGTATCCTGGAAGCAGGACAAGTTAAAGGTTGAATTTGGTCTACTTACTAAACTTCTCAAATATGGAGAAGGCTTCTTGGAAATGTAAAATATTACCAGTAATTTTTTGTCTTGGTGGAGAAAACCTATTAAGAAAAATGAAACCAAAATTGTACTCAAATACTGAGAGGAAGAGAAAGATAGGGACACAAATCTTTCCATATTATGATGCTTTATGTTTTAAAGTACGAAACAGGAGCAAAGACAGATAAGAAAAAAGGTACAGATTTTATTTCTGCCAATGACTTGATGTGTGATGCTGGATTAATTACTTCATGTCCTTTGTTTCCTTTTCTCCCTCTGTACTTAGACTGACATCTGTCTCCATCCATCTGAACATCAGCCAACAGATTGGGATGTTGTATTCGCTTGGGTGTCCCAGTGCTGTCGTGAGTTTCATTCACATAATGTTAAAAAAAGAAGCTGAGATTTGTTTGATAAAGGTAGACATGACCTTCAGGGGAGACTCATGAGAAGAGAAGGAAAAGGGATTTGTGTTTGTCTTTTAAAAATGACAGGATTCAGCTGGGATGAGTTTCCAGTTGATTAAAAACAAAAAGCAACCCCCCAAATCTTTAGAAAGGAGTGAATGGAAATGATGCTGTCAACAACTACGGTACCACTGGGAGCTCTCAGAACACTACTCAAAGACCAAAACCACCAAGGTTCCAACATAGCATTAGAATAATGATGAAAGAATTCATTCATGAGACAGTAAATAACAGGTTGAGATAAACTGAAACTTAGCATCCCTATCTGTTAATAGGAATGTAGATTTGTGTCCATTCTGACACAAGATGAGATCATTGGACTTGACCTCAGTGAGATTGCTGTCAACAGTCCTTAAGGTAAGCAGTTATGTCATTCACACCTATTTTGTATGCAGAACAGATAACACCAGCCATACTCCACCTTCCTGTGCCTGTGATGAGGAGCAGACCCTACAGCATATATGAATTCTTCATATAGGTAAGATGTGCAGGTTCAGTCAGATACACAGAAGTCCTGCAGCTAACCAAGAAGGGCCATAATTTTCCCTGAGGAAAGGTCAAGAACAGGTGCATGAACTGTAGAGCTTGGTGCAATAAAGATCTACCCACGTACAACAGTCAGTAAAGAATATAACATTACCTCAAAGAACCCAGTTATCAATGACTTCTCATCTTGAGGCACTCAGCTTTGAGCATCTTTGATTGAACATTGAAATAACAGGGCTCAGGACCTCTTTGAATCAGACCAAAGTCATCCTGAACCAGCTGTGTTTAGCTACAGCCTTTTAGACTATTGGCTCACACTGCCATGCGTTGTCATGTTGCTGGTTTGTAGATACAGATCCCCTAGTTAGTGCGGGTGCACCATATACCTGCATCACAAAAGATCTGAGTCCATTTTTAAATTATCACTTATATTGGGTCACACACAAATGAATTTTTATGCTCTACCAGTTTCCTAGAAACCTGAAGCGCTACACATCAGAAAGAAGTAATTATATTCCCTGGGATCCAAGCCAAATTCTCTTATTGAAAACAGATACTGTGTATTATACTACAGATCCTTCAGTGTGACTGGCCTGTTTTCATAACACTTGGCTTACAAAAGCTCAAAAGAAAGCAGAGGATGAAATTGCCTGATGACCTCTTCTGCTGACAGCCCTTGTTGCTCATCTCAACTCTGTTTGATAGAACGCAGCACATTCTTTTAAATATTTTATCCACTCAGTGATCATGGGTGAAAGAAAGGACTAACAAGAAATGACAAGTGAAATAACTACATTTCCGGACCTGACAACACTCTATTTTTAATTCTACCAGGGTTGTGGATAAGATATTAAGGTACAACTTTGACAAGAGATTTAATAAGTGAGTATAGCACTTGAATTATATTATGCCCACCCTGATCTGAATGTTCATTTGGAAACAGGAGGCAGTAAAAGAACACAGGGCAAAAAATGTGGTATTTCCTTACACTGCACTAAATGCTGTTTTCTTCTGTCTGAAATTTTCCTCGTGAGAACGCATTCATTCCTTCACAGTGCCACCTGAACCAACCATAAAGAAGCAGACTATAGTGATGACAGGAAAAGGTATCTAACTAGGTTAAACAAGTTAAAGTGAAAAGTCCCAATAAAATATTTGTAAGAACAGTTTTGTACTCGTTATCTGAAACACCTAAATGCAGTAGCGTGTGAATTATGACAGACTAGTATCATATTGTACCTATGTTAATAATTCACCTATAATAGTTTTCCAATTCTATTATTTCTTTAGTCCTTTACCCTAGACAGAAGAATTACCTTCCTTTCCCAGGAAAAAATTGTGGGTCAGACAAGTCTTAATGCTCTCTGTTCCTGCCTTAAATGAGTTTGAGCTGTGTGCAGAACTGCAGAGGTGCAAATGGCAGGTAAAGCATCACCCCGAAGTGCCCATATTGTCTCTTCTTGCAACCAGCTCTTTCATAAAGGCACATAGATCCTTGTGCTTTGCAGATAGCACCAATCTGAGATTCTTACAATAGAGTGTGTTCCTTGAAATTAACTGTCTGTCAGAGGCCTCAGCAGTGCTCACAGTCAGTCTGACACAGAATTATACCCTGTGGGAAACAACCCTAGTATAAACAGCCCCCTGGCACATACACCAGCCACAGCCTGTGAAGATACAGCATTTTACACCAAAAAAAGAAGAAAAAGGAACAAGGAAAAAAAAAAAAAAAGGATTTCTGGACTATGAAGTCAATTAATGCAACAAGGAAAAATTAGGAGAAGCTCCAGGCATACAGCGAGTGGCTGCACTGCACATGCAATGACACATCCTGTGCTTTGGCTCGGATTCCAACAATCCAGCCAGTTTTTCCCCCATCATAGTGCTCTACAGAGAGATGAGATTATGGTCATGAATAGATGTTATAAAAAGCAAGTATGATGTGATCCAAAATTAAGACAATGCTTCCTCGGTGGTCATGCTGAGAATAAACTCCTGCTACCTTCAAAGAAGCCAGTAAGCTACCTAATGACCTGACAAGCTAATCATTTGCAACATTTCACCTAGGTCTTAAAATATTTTCATTGCAAATGACTCTCCCATTAGATGAATGCCCATTGCAGAAAGTAATTACCCTTTCTTTGAACTTGCATTTCAGAGATTTGAAACAACTAAAAAAAAAATGACAGAGAAGAGTAAGCACATACTTTTAATGACTCCCCCTCTCCCCCCTTCCTCTCCTGGTTCCACATCAGTAATAGAGTGAGGGGCAGGGGAACAGCTTGAATTTTCAGCAATAGAGTTCAAGGAGACTGCAAAAGATGTCACGACCAAGAGGTAGCTCTCACCAGCCATTTCTTTAAAATTGCTGCTCTGACATATATGAATTGACAGGACAGTGTAAGTGAGCTGCCAGGGCAGTTGGGTCCTGGCTGGAAGCTCAAAGCTCTGAGGGCAAATGCCAAGACAGGCACAGAACTGCTGGCTCGCTGTAAACGCACTCCCCATACAGAACAGCGGATGGCAAAAACAGATTCTTACAATTCATTTAAAATATACACCCTAACTGAAGGCTGCATTTTCCACAAGGTTTACTTGTTACGTGTCCCAGCTCAGCTGAGTGTGAAGCTGACAGGAGATGAAGCAACGGGATCTAGGTTGCAACTGACAAGTTCCTAGGCTCTCGGGAGCAAACATCCACTTGTAACTGTGCTCACCAAGTTATTCGTTTATTATTTTTCTGCATGTGTATCTGCTGAGACATACAGGCTAAAATTAGGGTCTATACATGTATATGTGTAGATGTACGTAAGCACACAGACATTTAAAAGGGAAAGGAAGAAAATGGAACTATAAGTTAATAACAGTATCATAATTCTTTGTCTTAAATTCATTTTCTGATAGTTCACCTTGGGTTTGACTCACAATAACAAGCCCATCTCACTGAGGAAGATGCTAATATCGAACAACAATACAAGACCATGCTATTAAAAAAAATAAAAGATTATTCTCTACACTAAGAAGTCAATATATCTCTTCTGTGAAAGAAATTGTGTGTGTGTCTCTCTCTATAGGATTTTTCTGGTGCTGGGAGAAAGCTATTACAGAGGATGAATCAAAAACAAAGCAATGTTTACCAGTGCTTTCTTTAAGGGCAGAGAACAGAGAATAAAATTGGCCCTATCATTAAATATTTACATGGGGTTTTTTTGTAAATCACAGCAGAGAGAAAATGACAGAAAAGACAGAAAAAGAAGATGATGTTCAAACCAAGACTGTGAAAATTATTTTCTTCAGTAAAGTTTAGGGGGCAGGAACTGTGACTCCATACATCTTCTAATTACGTTTTGTTCCATGTGTGCTAGCAAGCAGCACACCCTACGACTGGCCTATCAGAAACTGTAGCTGATATCAGACATCCCCAAGGTACGGCACAATGCTTTCCAACCCAGCTTCCCTCAGTCATAAACACCCCCTGAACCCCACGGTTACACACCTCGATGCAGGTACTTGTGTGGGAACACAGGGGTGGGCATGGCCATGGGCACAGACAAGCAAAGCCGAGCCCTGGGGCTCCCTGAGCACCTCCCATGAGAAACTCAGCGCATCCAGCACAATGCAGTACAAAATCAATAGCTGAGTGTAGCAGCCTACCTCCTCCTCCTCCTCGTGCCACCTAGCCTAGCGTGTCTCGTGTCATCTGCACACATCCATCTGTGTTTTGTGACATGCGCACACCCCTTATCCCTCCTTACCTATGTGAGCTGCGTGGCCTCTCACATGCTGGGGACAAGTGGCTCCAGCTTAACCCCAAAGGGAGACTGAGGCAGGGCAATGCTGGGCAGCCTCTCTAACCCCTGGCAGCACAAGCCAGGACCACAAGGGACCACAAGGGACCACAAGGTCCCTGTGGTGCTCCTGACCCACACTTCTGGGCACAGCTGGGGAAAAGCTTATTGAACTACCTGTATCTTATAAATCTAACATTTATATTGCTACAATCATAAACAGTTTGGGTTTTTTTTAGTAGGGGTGAATTGATTTCCATGTGTTTAAAGCTAAGCACAGGTATCAGTGAGTGCAGGATTACAGTATTAATTCAGAATTAAACCCCTCTGGATTTTAAGCAGCTTCAGCTTTCACTATGAGTATTGCTACCACCTCTACTAATTGTACCCAGCAGAATTTTCTGAAAGTACAGCTTTGTTTTGGAGGGGAGAAAAACATATTACATAGATTTTGTAGAGGTCTGAATTTCAAAAACCCACATAGTTTTACTTAGAAAACTCCACAAGTTTTTCTACTCAGCCACTTCCAAGAGTTTTTTTTGTTCACTTTAAATCCTGCTCAGAGCTGCTATTTTCAGAAAAAAAGCTGCATATATCTGATGTAATTCAGAGATTGCACTGCAAAAAGTGTCTTTAAAGTGCAGATTTGGTCAAGGAACATCCTGCAGAGATTTGATGAGAAGCTTTTATACTTAAGCGGTAGCCTTTGTATTGTACACAAGGAGGAGGAAATAGCTATTCAGACAGAAAAACAGTGATCTATTATTCCAGAGAAATAAAACTCTGAATATGACAAAGCTGATCAGCAGCACAAAAAGCACAGCGGATCACTGACATCTCTCGTCTGCCAGGTAACACATACTGAACACTACCAGCTCATGACTGGTTGCAGTTTGCACGCTATGGTGGATATTTACTTTCTCTCTTCCCTTAAGTCTGCTTTCCAGCCCTGTCCTGAGATGACAGCACTTTGTAAGGGACAAGCAGAAATGAAAATCAAGGCCATCATACAGATTTGAGAACTCTTAGTAAAGACTGAGTATTTTCCAAGACTTGCACTTAATTAGAGTTGGAGTGTGTCTCCAGAAAGGTGCGTGTGTTCCCTCCACTCTATTATCTGTCACATTACATTTCTGCTCAACGTAATGCAGCAAACCTTGGGAGCAATTTGCAGAATACATTAACATAGTTTAACTCAATGTGCATAAGATTTACATGCTAGTGTTGTTAAGGGAAGGTGATAGGTCAGAATAAAGTGAATGATTAAAGAAAGTTGATTAATTTCTATAGCACTGTTTCAAAAAGATATATTGGAACAGAAAACTTGACTCATGCCTTCCGAGTATCTTAATTACGCAAAATGAAAGGTACAACGCTGAAGCCGCGATATTCCCTGCACGACCAGGCACTATGCACACAAAGCTGGTGGAACAATCAGTGATTTTTGTAATGTGGGGCTAGTTTTCAGCTTGCATCCTACACACCCTTGCTGGGTTCTCCAACTCAGCTGTCTCATCCTGTACCTCTCATCTTCCTTTGCTCAATAAGGATGGAATTACATGTAAAAATACTTTTTTTCTTGGGCTGGCACCCAAGGAGGGGCACAGTGGCTTTTACTCAAGCATGTCAAAGCTGAATATATCCAAACATCCGTACAGGATGAGGCACTGCAGGAGGCTCTCGGTCCCAGTGAGGCAGATGGGATTTTGTTCAACTGTCACTTCCAGTGGGGCCTAACAGAATCACAGAATCATTAGGGCTGTAACCTGTGTAACCTAGAGCAGGTTACACAGGGACGTGTCCAGTTGGGTTTTGAATGTCTCCAGAGAGGGAGACTCTATAACCCCCCTGGGCAGCCTGTTCTGGCTCTCTGCCATCCTCAACATAAAGAAGTTCTTCCTCATGTTGAGGTGAAACTTCTCCTGTTTTAGTATATGGCTACTGCTTCTCATCCTGTCACTGGGCACCACTGAAAAGAGTCTGGCACCACCTTCCTGGGACCCACCTTTGAGATACTTACATGCATTAATAAGATCCCCTCTCAGTCTTTAGGCCAAACAGGCCCAGTTCCCATAATCTCTCCTCAGAGGAGAGATGCTCCAGACCCCTGATCATCTTCCGCTGGACCTTCTTCAGTAGCTCCTTGTCTTTCTTGTACTGAGGAGCCCAGAACTGGACACAGTACTCCAGATGTGGCCTCACCAGGGTCAAGCAAAGGGGGAGGATCTTCCTCCTTGACCTCCTGGCCACTCTTCGTGATGCACCCCAGGATACCATTGGCTTTGCTGGCCACACGGGCATGCTGCCAGCTCATAGTCAACTTAGTCATTGGCTGCTTGGGGAGAGGACAGCACTGCCACAGCCCCCAGTCCTGGCTGAGATCTCCTGGCTTTGCCACAAGAAGAAAGAGCACTAACTCATAAAGGTAAAACATCAGTTTGGCCTGAATCTCAGTCTCTCTCAGCTGTGCGTAGCTCTGAATAAAGCACCAGTCAGTCACCCCTGCAGCATCCATCACAGCGTTGCTGCCATTTCCCAGCGGGTTGCTTCTTTCTGGTGGAACTAATTGACCTCTGACCTGTTTATTGCTTTACTGCCACCAATTTAGCACCAGTTTATTCATCAACATCTGGTGGTCGGAAAATTGTATTTTACATTATTAGCTCTCAAATGGATAGCTAATGCTGCTTAATGGGGCAGTTATGTGCTATTATGGATTCATTTTTTCTCATTTTGCAAATGAATGGAGAATCTTCATCAAATAAATATTTGCCAGTTGGCTTAATATCGAAGTCGCTAATTAAAACCAGAACAAATGCTCAATATATGGAGGGCTGAATGGTAGTGGCATGTGAGGTTTAAAGAAGTAGCATTTCTACCGCACTGTACTTGCACAGAGGCCAAATTGGCAACCAAGTGATCAGTGTGAGGAAGGTTGAGCTCTATTTAAATATTGTCTCAGTAAAATGCTACTGATTTATTTCTCTGGTGCCAGAGACACAATATGGGCATAGCTAAAATTGGCTTCTTTTCCTGGCTTTTACAAAAGACATGGAAAAAGAAAAATATGGAAATAAACAATCTTGAACTCGGTACTAAAAGATCTGATTCCCTCCACTGACTAGCACAATTGCGTTTTACAATGGGAATGTGCATAGATGGTGTGACCTGGCATGCAGAATTCATGAAACATCTCTGCATAAAAATGTGAATTTGGAGTAAACACATTTCAAGCTGACAAAGTGCAGCACTGAAAGGAGAGCAAGCTACACTCCAGCATATGTGCCCCAGGGCTCAGTGCCTGTCTCAGATTTGAGACAGTTCAAGTCAAGGCACTTGAATGAACTCCCAGTTTTAAAGGCCTAACAGTTTATATAGTTTAAAAGCTTTTTCTTTTTTTACTACTTACAAACACATGTGTATATCTATTACTGTCGAATTATTTGGTTATACATCGATACCTAGTGGTGTCTGCTGGTAGCATTCAAGGCACAGAAACACTTCAGCCTTCCTTACACTAAAACTCTTTCCTCATTTCATGATCATGCAAAGGATCTTACGCAGGCAACCAGCTACTGACCTTAAGAATGCAGATGTACGAGTACATTTGGTGTGCAGGACTGGAAATTGCTGCCAGTCCAATATTCCATGTGCTTGCAAGTAACTGAACTGAAAGAAGCACAAGCACTCACAAGTCTAAATTCACACAGAAATTCAAGTGCTTTTTTTGCCAAAGTACAAATATAAATGTGAATGAAATCTAACCTGCATTTCTTGCATGCTCATTCTATGAAAAGGTGCTGACAGACTGCTGAAAACATTTCTGACTCCCACAGGTGATGTCTAATAAGAAGCTATACTTTAGATTTAAGAAGCCTTCAGCATTTAGCACAGTTCACCCATGCCACCTTTTCACTACAATCCACATGCATCTTCAGGCAAAGTAATAAAGGCATAAACACATACAAATTATTGTAATAGTGCTATTAAAATGTGAAGATCCCTATTTTCCCCAAACCATACAATTCCTGTCATTTCAAAGAGAACATACTCTAATCTAAAGCTACTGAAGCACACAGATGTGCCAGCTCTAACATATCTATTGGCTTTATGGACCATTAAAGAGCACAAATGGCACTATGAATTGTCTCTGAAAACATCAATACATTTCTAATACCATAGGCACAATCCTCCTAATCTTTGGATGCACCATCCCTGAGCCTAGGTCCCAGCTCAGCTCCTGAACACCCTCTTTCCCCATCTCACTTAGCGGATGTGAGTAGCTGGCAGCAGACAGCCCACAGACCCCTGGATGCTACTCCAACTTTACTACTGTGGTTTCAAAAAACTATCAAGGGTGCTGAAAGCATGGCCTTAGCACTCCTGTAGCAGAAGGAAAGTATATCATAAAAAGTGAACACTAAAGCCCAGAAAGCCATTACAAAAATGTTTCTTTCTACTTATTTTTAGAGCTCTAATGCACTCCTGAGTGAAGAAAATAAACTGAAGAAAATAGAGAAAGAGTAATGAAAAAAGCTGTGTCAGGCAGATACACGTGGATTTGTTCTGCCACTCTTTGTGCATCCATTGGCACACATATGATAAGAGTGCAGAAGAATTAGTGCTTCACTAATACACATTATTTAAGCCTAATGTAGAAGAATCATGAACTTACCATTTTTAAGTAGTCAGAGTAAAACTAAGATGTATGCCAGGTTTAATATTTGTAGCCTGATGCTCAGGCACACCAATATTTGTCATGGCCTATGATTAACACCTCTAATTCCAAAATCCTTTATGTGTTAATACACTTATCCATTGAGTAAAAGGATTTTTTCCACCCTTAGTTTTACTTTTGGTACTAAATTTGCTAATATGACCTCAGTTTTCTATTCCTCTGTTTTTTATATACAGCTTAGCTGTGGCCAGGAGAACCAGGTTTGGAGAGCTAAGACAAAAGAAATAAACGTGGGTTTCATTTCAGTGGACATCTCTGCTTCAGTACAAGGCAATAAGGGTTTGTAATTGCAAAACCTTCAACTTCCACAGTAACTTGTCAAAGGAGAAACTAGCCAGATGAGAAACGTTGATGGTTCTGCACTGTCAATACATTCAGACTGAATTACATCTATGTTAAGATCCCTTCTACCTGTCTGACAATATAAAATGGCATGAACGTTCTCCGCTCATGGGCTTTGTGTCTTATCATCTTCTTTCATGGAAATGACTGAACCACATTAGCCAGCCTCATGAACCCTCCGCATGCCATCCTGAAAGATGTGCTATAGCAGAGTACTAGAGGCCATCTTTTCTGAGATTTATATGAGGCATCATTTTGAAAAGAATCTTAATTTGTGCCTCTCTGCATGCACATTAAAGATCCTTTTGTCACAAGGAAAAGTGAAGCTAACTGTGGTATTCACAACTTATCACAAAAAGCTGAATTAGGAAAGACGGATGGAAACTAGAGCAGGGTTTCCTTCTTTGGAGTAGAGAGCGATCTCACCAAGAAAAGGTCCTGGACTGTGTGATTTTAAGTTATGATTTCATACATCCTTAATTCCTCTGCAGCTTCAAATCTCCTGCAACAGACACCCTTAAATTGCTTTTTAATGTCTGATGCAAAGCACATTTCACTCTAAACCTCTATCTGATCTCCCCAAATCTGATGTAAACCAAGGTGAATCAGCCCAAATTTGCTGAAGGGCAGATCCAGATTGATTTACAATTAAAGGGCAACTTCTATTGTATTTTGTGATGGTTCAGAAATACCTGACTGCAATTTTTTTCCTGAGTTTGGAATCTGTAATGTCATCTCATATGATGTTTTTGTTGTAAGCTTTCTGAGGAACAGCTCTCAAACTGTAAAGGGAATCTCTATACTGCTTCTTTTCCAGTGGAAAAGAAGAGGGAAAAAGGAAAATAAAAAGCAGTATATATTGAAATACACAACACTTTAGCTAGGAAAGAGCTTTTCTCTATGGATATATAAAATACACTCTCTCACAAGAAGCTTGTAGCTTATTTATCGTTCTCAGGTGACTACTGAAAACTCCTTAAATGTTGTTTGATGGAGTATTGATTCTTCTCTGCCTTACCGGTGTAAACTGAATATATCTAAGAGGAGAATATATTGGTAATAAAAAAGGTTCTTTTTTTTTGAGATCTATCAAAATAAAATATACTTGGGAGGCTTTGAAGTTAAATGTAAAAAAATCTTTGGGAAATTGCCTTTCATTTCTGAGAGCACAATCAAAATTCAGTCTGAGGGTTTGCCTGGGACACCTCAGGTGCTCTCTCTGTTCCAAATTCAGTTGATTAATGTTGCCTAAAAAGATTTGCTGAAGAGTCAGGCAGATGTAATTAGAGGAGAGCTAGCTAATACTATGCATAGATCATCAAAGGATAAGTATGCAAAAAGGAGATAAGAATCTCAATACAATTGTAATAATCTCTGCAGATTAAAAAAATAATAAATTACAATCATAATAAGAAGAAAGTAATGAGAGCTTGTGTGAGTACATGATCCAGGTTCCCCTGCCCTGGTGCCTTATCACCAGCATTTGCTGGGAGGGAACCCTGTTCAAGTCAGTAGAGCCATCCTGCACAGGGAGCTGTGGAAAACAAGGCAGGGACTCAAGGGAAACAGTCCAGGTCCAAGAGTGCCACAAAACCTTGCAGAAATATCTCCCTAGTGGTTCTGGTCTGACACCTCTTGAAGCAGGGATATTATTTGGACCTCTGTGGGTTAAGAGGAAGCAAGATGTGCCCAGGGCTGGTGGATAAGCAGAAACTATACCAGCATCCCCAGAGGAACTGCCTATGGGTCTGGCTGGAGTGGACTTGAACAATTGGCATAGTCATCCAGAGCACACAGGGTATTGCCTAAATCTGGGATTCCTGCATGGAGAAACCCTGCATGAAGGTTTTGCATTGGGCACAAGTCTGAGTTTTGACTACTGAAATTCTAATGGCAGGAGGTGATTCAGCTTAATCACAGGTCTTTCAAGCAAATACTAACTTCTGGAGGCACCACTGTGCTCCCTGAGCTGGAAATGGCTATGTAAACACCAGAATGACTCAGGGCCAAAATGACTACTTTCATATTGAAATGCAAATTATGTAAAAGGTCTTTTTTTGTTTAAATCCAACAAAATGCACCTTTTTTTCTTTAAACACAAAACACCTTTTAATGCAGTTACAGACAGGCCATCATGTCCCCTCTGAGGCTGGTAATTTATGTTAAATATATGGTCAGAAAAGCAGAGGACTCTAAGGCCACAGCTAGAAATACAATAAATATTTTTCCAACACAAAGATGAAAACAGCACTTTGATAGGACACAAATGGCCTCATTAGTGCATGGGCACACCTCCAGATTTTATGATTTTTCCTTCTCACTATGAAAAGTAGAAAAGGGGTAAAGAAAATAAATAAGGTTCACTAAAGCAGTGTCACAATATTGTAATAATTACCAATATGTTGTTATTCAAGTAGGTTGAAAGCCAAAGTGAACTGGAGGCTGGTCAGCATTACAGTGCCTACTACACAGGATACCACATTGCTTGTGTTCCCTTATGCCTCATTTACTGCGTTGGAAAAGCAACACAGGACCAGTTTCTACAGACAGTTTCATGCCTGCTGCCATTTTCAAGCAGTAGGTGTTAGCATTGCCTAATCTTATTGCACTAATTCCTATAGTCAATAATGAGAGACAGATACTTCCAAAAGGTGACTGCCACATCTGCCTGAAGACAGGAGGGACCTTCTTTTCTGGAAGTGTTTCTTACAACAAACAGTTCTGCTGAGCAACTCAGGCTGGACGCCAACATTTCAGACAGCAATAGAGGAATCTCAGCCCAATTGTGAAACAGCATCACATGCCTCAGAAGATCAGCATAAGGACAAATATCTCAAATACCATGAGCTCAGTTGTATGTAAAGAGATTATAGGGTAGGTGTTTTTAATAGGTGGAAGACATTGCAGTACTGAATGCTAAATGTCACATCTACCACTTACAATGAATGGACTCATTCAGGCTTGGTAATGTTAGAAAGGTTTGCAGTCAGGTTATCAATACAGACACCAGTAAGTCGGTAAACAGACTTGCATATCATAGTGACACAGCCTCGCAGGAAGCCCCTTTATCTGGATGCATGCCAGCACCAATACCAGACCTCGTCTGCCCAAATGCAATGTCCCTTTTCCTGTTTTACTGGGGAATCTGAACTCTTAACAAGGAAATACAACTCTGACCTTTCAGTCAGACAAGGACTGTTCCTGCTAAGAGAGCCCAGACACATTCATACACTGACATTACCTTCAACTGCAGAGCAGTTAGCAGTTCTTCCATACACATTTTGCACAGATCCAAGAACTCCAGGAGAAAGGTTTTGTTAATTTGTTTTCACATCACTGACCTTTGTACTGACAACTTCAAAACCCTCAGAGCTACCCATCCATGCAGTCATGGCTGGAAAAAGGCTAACAGATATTTTCATACAAAAGACCACCACGTGTGAGTGGCAGCGTGCTTTCACATCTCCATTTGAACTGAAGAGTGTGTGTCTAATTGAGATGTCTGACAGAAAGGAAGTCATTGGGAGTAAAAGCCACCCCTTTCCCGCTGTAGCAGAGCTCATTTTCACTGCAGCCTTCCAGATTTCTTCAGGATTTAGTTCCACACATATTTAGGGGTGGAATAAAACTGTAAAAGCTTCAGAAAAAGATCCAAGAGGACTCAGCATTCCATTCACTCTGAAGACCTTCTTGCAATTTATGCAGACCTCAGAGCAGGCTGGAAGCTAGGATCACACCATCACCAAACCATGACTTTCCTCCCTCCTTCCCAATCCTGAACCTTTAATTCATCTATCTAGAACACAACAGCTATAGGCAGGTAGTGAATTACTGTCCAAATACTGCAGCTCAGTGGGTTGGCTGCTCTATAGAGAAAGAGGGACCTCCTTAAATAGAAGGAGGTGAGCTTAAACGTCAGTTCTGAGTGCCACCATCCCTGATGATTTAGCTCTAAAGAAAACAAGGCCAGGTTAACAGGAAGAGGCAATAACTTTCATTAACTCGATATACAGAAGGAGGCAAGCCTGCAAACACACTACAGGCTCCAGCTATAGCACTTAGGCCTAATGAAAGATAGCACCTCCACCCACAAACCTTAGCTTTCCTCTGTCTCTTAGACCATCACTGCCACCAAAGCCCTATTACTATTGCAACATCAGAAGAAAACAGCAGTGATCTGGGTTGGCTCAATAGAGAAAAACAGCTTCCACCCCTGCCCCCCCCCCCCATAGGTATGACCAGCCCAGGATAAAGAACAGGTATAGTCTTCAGCAGGAGGGAGGGAGGAAGAAAGAAAGCAGAGATGACCACATAGACGTAGCCCCAAGGCAGGTAACAGCTGAAGCATGGGCTAAGCAGGAGGTGCAGTTTCACTGCAGAACATGGGTTTGGATTACAAAGACCTGGGTTTGGATTACAAAGATACTTCGGTATCCAAGAGTACACTTGGCTGCCTTATTTGAGTTTCAAAAGAAAATAAGTGGATTAGGGGTTAGATATTTTTAAGGGATTTAATTTCCTAAAGGAACAGAGAAGTACCCCGTGGGAGAGTATTATGACTCAATTAGGATTATAACAAAGAGCTTGTATTTGTTTTTCATATTCACATAATTCATAAGTGGTAGAAAGGATTTTGTACAAATGATCAAATTATAGATAACCTGAAAAAACCCTTGGTTTCTTTTGATGGAAATCAACTGTACAAAACACTTCAGGCCAAATAAAATTTCAGAATTTTATCAGTACCTAAAAGAAATGTGGATCCAGGAAGAAGTTCTGCTGCAAAGCCTTTGACACTGTCCCACACGACATCCTTGTCTCTGAATTGGAGAGACATCAATTTGATGGGTGGACCACTCGGTGGATAAAGAACTGGCTAGATGGCGGCACGCAAGGAGTTACTGGCTGGAGACTGGTAACGAGTGGTGTCCCTCAGGGATCGGTGTTGGGACCGGTCTTGTTCAACATCTTTGTCGGTGACATGGACAGTGGGATTGAGTGCGCCCTCAGCAAGTTTGCCGATGACACCAAGCTGTGTGGTTCGGTTGATACGTCGGAGGGAAGGGATGCCATCGAGAGGGACCTCGACACGCTTGTGAGGCGGGCTGATGCCAACCTGATGAAGTTTAACCATGCCAAGTGCAAGGTCCTACACCTGGGTCAGAACAATCCCAGGCACAGCTACAGGTTGGGTAGAGAAGAGATTCAGAGCAGCCCTGCAGAGAAGGACTTGGGGGTGTTGGTCAATGAGAAAATGAACATGAGCCAGCTTCAGTGTGCGCTTGCAGCCCAGAAAGCCAACTGTATCCTGAGCTGAATCAAGAGGAGCATGACCAGCAGGTCAAAGGAGGTGATTCTGCTGCTCTGCTCTGCAGTGAGACCTCACTTGGAGTATTGTGTGCAGTTCTGGTGTCCTCAACATAAAAAGGACATGGAACTGTTGGAACAAGTCCAGAGGAGGGCCACGAGGATGATCAGGGGACTGGAGCACCTCCCGTATGGAGACAGGCTGAGAAAGTTGGGGCTGTTCAGCCCGGAGAAGAGAAGGCTGCGTGGAGACCTCATAGCAGCCTTCCAGTATCTGAAGAGGGCCTACAAGGATGCTGGGGATGGACTATTCATCAGGGACTGTAGTGACAGGACAAGGGGTAACGGGTTAAAACTTAAACAGGAGAAGTTTAGATTGGATACAAGGAAGAAATTCTTTACTGGGAGGGTGGTGAGGCACTGGAATGGGTTGCCCAGGGAAGTTGTGAATGCTCCATCCTTGGCAGTGTTCAAGGCCAGGTTGGATGAGGCGTTGGGTGGCATGGTTTAGTGTGGGGTGTCCCTGCCCATGGCAGGGGGGTTGGAACTGGATGATCTTAAGGTCCTTTCGAACCCTAACTATTCTATGATTCTACGATTACCCCAACTGCTGGGGTTTTTCTATTGAAATATTGGTATTTCACTGGAGGCATTTACCCCGAAACTCTAAAGTTGCCAGAATAATGACAATTCACTTTTTTTTTTTTTTCCTCTTTGTTATAAATATCTCAAAGAAACCTCAATTTCTGGTCCTATTTTACCCTCCTTACTGATGAACATTTTACTATATTCTTCCACAGTAAAGACCTCCTGTCTTGGTTCTCCAGTCTTTGTTATGCTCTGAAAAAACTTTGGAAATCTAATGCCCCAAATATTACCTCAATGAATTTGGAAGGAAGAAATAACATGCGTAATCCTGCCTTTTCCCTGAAATCCTAAATCTTCCATATTTCTGAACAGCTGCCAAAAGTGAATTCTACAGATGAAATTATTTTCTTCTTTGGCTCTTTCTACATTTTCTACAAAACTATCCACCGATACAAAAAGGTAACATTTACCAAAATTGATTCCTGTGCCAAAAGCTTGAACTTTAATAACAGACTGAGACAAGTCTCCCTCAGAATCAAGTTTTAAGAGCTCTTGCAGCTTCCTGATACTTCCATCTAAAGCAGAACTGTTACAATCTACCCCTTTATTTCCTAATGTAATACAGATTAATTGGGAGCTAGCCAGGTAACCGAAGCCTGAGCCAGGACTTGGCCCCATGGTTACTGAAAAATGATAAAGTCTAGTTAAAAACTTCCATTACATTCATTTTGAATGTATGTTTCTTAAATGCTGTAAAGCAGTAGCATAACTTTTGAAAGAATACCATTTACACTGTGGAATGGTGTAAAATTCCTCCCCTGAGGTAGCTATGTTATCTCATTGAATTTAAAACCAATAAATTGAAAGTTAAACATAAAAGAAAGGAGGGAAAGGTGGAAGAAATAGGTGGAAAGGCATTGAAGCTGTAGGAGTTCTGACAAATCATCCTGGCAGATAGTCCCAGCGGTGATGAGAAAATGTTCTGTGCATTTTATTTATTTTTTTACATGCCAGAACAAAATATGGACTTGAGGCAAAGTTGTAGAATATTGTTAAATTGGAGGGCTTCTTTTATTAATGCCCATGAGCATGCAGTGATGAAAAAGGATTATTCTAATACACAACCAGTGTGGGAAAACATGATAATACATGTCCCTGTCCTACAGTCTGTTACATGTACTTTATACTGTGAGTAATGACTTGACAATATCATAAAGGTACTTGCTCTGTACTTGGAATTACCTGCACTGGTTTTATTTCCTTTAATGGATAAGTCTAGTGACATACATTTACAATACATTACATCAAATCCAACAGACTACTCCCCGTATTTTGGTCTTGGAATGAAGCAGTCAGTTCTGTGTGCCTTCTACCTTGCCCTCTTACGAATTAGATAAATGACTTAGTGTCAATTAAATATGTAAAATATACTTTACCAAGGCATATTCCTTAACGGAAACTGAATCTCACTGTCATTCATTCCCCAAGAGGTATTTGAAGCCAGCAGAAGAAACCTAATGCACACGATTCTTCCGATAAGAAGAGCGAAAATTAGAAACATGGAATTTTGCTCAAACAGCTCCAAGTATCCCTAGAAACAAGTAACTAAAACCAGGCAAACCTTGCATGCTTCAGTTCACAGCGGCTTCGTAAACTGAATTCTGTTTTGCTGTTCTCAGGGCTTGGACTCGTGCCTGAAAAGTCAAGTTAGATTAATTTAAATCAGTGAATTAAAAATTCCTATGTAAGACAAGGAGAGGCTGTTGTGATGTGATGCAAGACAGAGCAGATGTGAACAACAGCCCAGGTTTAACTGGAAGATGCAGGTGTGCCTGTCAAGTCACCTTCAAGACAGATTTTCTACACATCTTTAAAAGATTCTGCAAAGGCTACATACACACATGGAGGACAAGATCTTATAATATGATACCAAGTCAGGATGGATTTGTGTGCTCAGATGAGATGCTGTTTATAGTTTGACTTTCATAGCTAAACCCAAGCTCAGCTGCATTTTCTGTGTTCTAGTTCAATATTGGCTCTTTTGAATTTTCTGAAGTTTTGATTTAGGCACAAAATTTCAACAGGAACAGAACTACTGTGTGTTTTCATTCACTCTCATTTTGTTTCCAGAGGGAGAAATCATCTCACAGACTGCATTATCTGCTTTCATACCAATGCCGTTAGTAAAATGTCATTTTGATTTGAAACAACTACAACCTACCTCAGAAAAAATAAATCCCATGTTCC
Organism: Psittacula echo; assembly: GCF_963264785.1. Classification (NCBI taxonomy): domain Eukaryota; kingdom Metazoa; phylum Chordata; class Aves; order Psittaciformes; family Psittacidae; genus Psittacula; species Psittacula echo. Next base: position 7,015,964 of record NC_137739.1, read on the forward strand.
ATGCACTATATATCACTGCATGAGAACTTTTCACTGGCTGGTAAACTGTGTGTTTATATATGAGCATGGCTTAATTAGCTGTACAATGAAAAGAGCAATGAAAATGCAAAAGGGTTAGAAAGGGCTGAGCTGCTAGAGGAAACTGAACCTTGACACATCTTGGGAATACTGAAGTTTGTATAATAAGGTCAAATTCTCACCTCACACTGATAAATAGACCATTACATAAATAAAAGATTATGTGTGTGGTCTTTATTAGACAGACTTGTAAGTTCAGTGAAGAAGACAAGAATGATGAATAGTTCCTCAAACAGCACTGAATTAGCAGCACTGCTCTGCAGAGAGCTAGCTCTGGTCTGCAGCTGAGCTTGCCTTGCATAAAAGCTTGCCTGCACCCTTGTAAGCCACTGTACTGGAACAATGTTTTCATAACAACGTATTTAGGTGTTGGAGAAGATGCCCCAAGGCACAAAATACTGTCTGTGACAAGCATGAAGGAAAACAGTATCATCTTTTAGTTCAAACTAGCAGTTTCTACCATGTGCTGAATGTGAAGGGAGCAGTTCACTTACAAGTGAAGATTCTGCCTGCTTAAAGCTGCAACTCCTGGAGGAGAAAATGATGCAGCTCAGGAACGGGTCCAGTGAAAGTAGGTTTACCTAGAAATGCTTTGACAGCAATCTGAAGACAGTCCCACATTTGCCATGCAAAAATGTTTAGGTACATAACAAAAAAGGAGAAGAAATCAAGAGAGAAAGTAGGAGACAGCATAAACTCAGCCACAGCAGCCAGAAAAAATTGTCTGGGATGAAAAGGATGAAAACAAGAGCAAAACAGCATCAACAGTGAACCATGCCTGTAGCTACTGATCTAAGAGCACTGCAGTGCATGAGGGCCTTACGCAATGTTGAACATTGGCCAGCCATGGTCAGAACTGCTCATACAGGGTCTAACTTGACTCAAATGTGTTGAGACTATGTGCAAGTTCCCTATTGTTATCTGGCAATCCGCTGGCCATGCTGGCTGCAGAAGCAAACACGATTGCCTGAGCCACAAGCTCTTTTAGGTCTACCTTAAGAAACCAATTAGCTGCCGCACAGAGATAAAGAGGTCTTTCAAGTTCTTCAGCACCCTATTAAAAGTATCATAAACTCTTCAGCAATTACCTCAGTACATGGAAGAAAAATAAACAAAATCTGAAATTCAGCTGTCTATTTGCTAGCTAATTGAATTATACAGGCAGGGTGTAGTCTTCCCTTCAACGCATTTTCTTTTTGACTAGAGATACCTTCTATAAACTGAGATGCACTGGCTAAGATAAACACCTGACTGAGATTTAATTCTCCATCTGGCTCCTTAACTGATCTTTCATCTGGTTCACTGTTGTATATATATTTATATAGCACATAGCAACTGACTTCTAATTACTTTAGAATCAGAACCAAGCTTCAAGATATTCAGGTACTATTGCACTGAAGTCATAAATCATGTCTCTGCCTTAGCTGCCTTTCCAAGCTGAGCATTCAAATTCTTTTCCATTAACTCCTCAAAACCTAGAAGACACCAGTAGACCTCTCCTTTACTGTAAGGCTCAGGAGGACTTCACAGAAATTAGGCTATTTCTAAAGTAATTTAGAAGTTTGACAATCACCTTATAAATTAGCTTTCCGAGATCCTAATGCATAACTCGGTAAGCTTTTCTAAGTTACTTTAAGAAAACCTCAACAAAACAACAACCAAACCACCAAATAAATATGCAACATTAAATGCATAGCAACGCCACTGAATTCTGTTCTCTCAGTATGCCAGATACTAATCCAGAGCTGGCCCCCATCACATAATGTGAACCCAGAGTTGTACTATACTAAAACACAGAAGGCCAAATTCCAACCCAGGATTTCATTCTAGCCTATCTTAATGGCAACAAAAAGCTGCACAGTCGAGACCTGGATCAGATTCAAAACTTTCCCAAAATGTATCTGTGTTCGCATCCTGATTTTTGATTCCAGCTCATCTCTAATTATAATTATTACACAGAGTGTCAGATCTCAGGTTATGCTCCTTAACTTTCTCCCTATAAACAATTAATTAGCTTGCTGCAGCCTTTCTATGAATAGCTTGTACATAGAAATTTGTCCCATCTGCTCAGACAAACAAAATCCGCTGTTTTTTGCCTTCTGACTTTCCCTAGCGGACTGCAGCTGTGCAGCAGTTAGACACATGTGTGCTCTTCATATTCAGAGCTAAAAATAAGGTTATGGGGCTAAGTGACAAAGTTTTTTGTGTTGAATTAATGCTTGAGAAATCAGGTTTTCCCCAGAAAAGGGCTGAAAGCAGTATTTCTATCAACTTAATTTGGAGAGAGAGCTGCCTCCCACGTCAGCTGAAATGCTGTTCAGTAAACAGCATGCATTCTTGTTTTGAGGCATCATGCTGTTATGGGACAGGATACATATGGTTGCCCAAATTAATTTTGCTGACAGGTTTTCCAAACTCATCCTATAGGTGCTGACAGGCAAGATCAGGCTATAGCTTCCTTCAGCAAGCTGAGAGCTACCTCTTCTCTCAAAATATATTCTTTGTTTCCTACCAATAGTAGAGCTGCTCAAGTAAAACAAGTAGTTACCCCTCTGTTGTGTTAGGGCATAGTCCTGTAACTTGGCTTCCCTTACAGATGAACTGGATTTATACAAAGACATCCTTTGCGATATGCGAACGTGAAGTGGGCTGGTATAGCCAGGCTGCTATAGCAATCAGACCAAAAATTGCAAATCACGAATATACAAGTGAACATATATGAGAATATACCAGATACCAAAACCATTCCTTTTGGCCTGAATGCATCTACCTGTGAGATGTGCATGCTAATAGTCTGTGTTTCATCCCTGTGTTGAGATTGCATAAGGAGTATTGGTAAAGCACTTTAGAAGATTGTAAACCAGTGCAACGAAGCATTATGATCATTTTGAAACACTAATCTATATGATTTTCCCCACAATCTAACACACAATCATCACTGTGCCCAGCCAGAGAGAAGAAAGCAGGATTACTGGAAATTTTAATGTTTCACAGCATAATACTACCGTCACAGTGTGAACAGCAAGGCACTGAGGAGATTGCCCTTGGTTTATGGCCTTCAAGCTCAAATAGGAATCGCTCTTGTTATCTTCCCCAGATCCTGCAGACAGAGCCCAGGATGAGCAGAGTGTTCCCAAGCTTGCTGCAGCCATGCTATTTCATCAGCCAGATTCCATGCCAGTGAGCACATCACGCCTCTCTAAGCTCCGCAGTCCCTCCACATACTTATTATTGCTTTACAGAAAGACCACCACAAAGCGTAAGTGTATGGGGGGAACCTCTTTACCAGCAGTGCTTTAAACAGCCCCTTTGTGGGTGCATGGCTGCCCAGGAAACAGACTTGGGTGGCCTGAGTTCTGGTTTTGGCATGATTTGTCAGGTGTCCTGGGGCAAGACACTTTTTCCCCTGTGTCACCTGCATAAAGTATCATAGCTCACATGAAACATTACAGGATCACCTCTGAGGAGCTAGATCCTATTGTATAAGAATACATCAGCAAATGTTAAGGATAATGTCCCATCTGTTTTTATCTGGAAAAACATAAAACCATTAAAATCCATCAGCTTTTTCCCTTCCCTCTGAAAATCTTTTTTTGTACACATATTTTTTTACACGTTTTTGCTGTTCATAGCTGGGGGAAACTAACAAGGTGAGCTTGAACCCCCAAAATTGTCACACTGCACTGAAATACTGTCAAGTATCTCCAGGTGCATACCATATGGCAAAAATGCAGTTATAAGAAGGTACAACTACAAACCATAAATACAGTTGTGTCAGTGTGCTCAGATACGGCTGGATATGAATACAGAAGCAGGGATTTTTTTCTAGTCTTGGCTTTGTCAGATGGGCAAAGTTTGCTCACCTTAATGCCTGTTGAAGGAGCAAAGCTTGCTAAGTGCAAATAGGGAGGTTTGGACTAGTCTGAGTAAGCCAGCGAAGACAGAGAGAACAGATATCTCTGTAATCACTCACCAGCCTTAGAATCACTACTACCCCCTTTTTTCTTGCCTCTCTACATCAAAATTTCTTGGAGTGGGAAAGCACTTTGTTATAGGAGGAAATTAATATATCACAGCTATGTTCCTTGTACATATTAAACAAATAAAATTAACCACCAAGCTGTCTAGCCAACTGAAGAATAGATTCAGGTTTGCTTTCTTGTATGTTACCAAGCCTATTTAATTTAACTTTTGCAAAAAGTAGACTTGATGACTGCTGCATTGTTCTCTCCAGTATTCCTCAAACCATTGCAAACGGTAGTGTAAAATGTAACCAAACTATGTGTAAAGTAAATACAGTATGTTTGCAACATAATAAATATGATGAAAAATGACAGGCTTTTGATGTAGGCTTTGGGACCAGTCACTTAAAGGGCTTCAAAATCTGAAGCTCAACTCCCTTTTGTGTTAAAAACTTCAAGGAGAAAATTTAACTGATTGTTGCCTCTCATTCCAAACAGACTTGGTTTTTTCAGACTTATAGATTATTATTTTTTACATTATTTGCTGCAAATAAGTTGTTTCCAGCTTAATAGAAAGGGAAAGAAATAAAGAAAAGCTGCAGTGAATATTATGAGATGAAACTAAGCAGAGTAAATTTTAAGGCACAGTACTAAAAATCCAGAGAAGAGTACTTTGAAATACTTGTCACACCCCAGGCAGAGAGGTGGTTCTCTGTTTCCACAGCTTATGTGAAAAGAAATGACACCTGGATATCACTGGTAAAGAGCTGACAGGAAGAAAGGATTTTCAAAAGCACTGAAAATTGGTCTTAGTACTCCCAATGCAGGCCATTATCACAACCCAAGCTGGATCAGGACCGGACACTTTGCAACTATAATAAGCTCCACTGAAAACACAGATTTCATTGAAGTCAATAGTTGTGGAAAAATGAAAGCATAGTAATACTTTGATCTTATTTTAATAGAATTTTGCCGCCTCTATTCATCCACTCTCCTGGGCTAACTAGGTTTTTTTAAACAACTGAAAGTGATTGAATTTTATTCAGAATGTGTGTGCCATGAAGAACAAGCAAATGTCTTTTAGAGTCCAGCTTTGAAAGTGGTAACAATGATGGGTTAGTTACTGATACTGGTTTCTTAAGTATATGCAGTATCGTTGTGTTTCAAGCAGCTTTACTGCTTTCGTATATTGCTGTTCATCTCCCTCACATACAAGATGTCTCTGACACATGTATTTTTCTTCTGCTTTGTCTAGTTAGTTATCTTTTGACATTTTACATTTTTATATTTCATGAATATCCTCAAAGCAGTAAACTCTGAACTAAAATCTATTACTATTCTGTAGGTGAAAACCTATCTTTTGCGTTTCTACTCCATATCACTCAGTAACATGAAATGCCAACTTGACCTGTTGACTCGTAGCCCCTTTGCCTTCAATTATTTAAGTGGTTTAAAGGCTTGTGCAATAAAGTCTCAAGTTCTTCATTTATCTGTACTAAACCGTTTCAGTCAACAATTGACCTTGATTCATTATAGGTGTCATTGTATCTGGTTACATTTACTCTTGGAATTTATAGCTCTTCTTTCACCCACACGTGACCGATACTTAATCTACTTCAGTTTTCATTTTCTAGGCATCCCACACAGTTCAGAGCATTATTGATGTTCTGGATTCATATATTCTAAGTTTCTCCTAACTATCACTGCAGACAAAGGCAGCTTTATTGTAGAACAACACTTAACTGGAAATGGAAGAGTGCTACTTCATTAGATTGTTTTATGAATTCCTCTCCCTCTCTAACATGAAGTTGTTTTGTTATGTGTTTTGGATTATATACCCCAGACTAAAACCTGTACATATTTGAGCCTCACCAAGCAACAGCACAAATCTCAAGCGGAGACCAAGATTACAAGCTGTCGAATTCAGATCAGCTGGTAACTGAGGTAAAGCACATCACTGCCAAGCATGGTTTATCTTTCAGTGCAGCCACCAAGATCTGAATTAAACAAGATCAATTTTGTTTTTCCAATTAGCAATAAGAAGAATACAATAGGCTACCATTCCAGGCGCTTTTCTGTGGGGTATCATATGGAAGCAACTATGTGAACACAGAAAGCAGGACAGCTTGCCAGGGGCAGAGAAGTTCAAGCAACTGAGACATTGACTACAAGATATTAACAAACCAAAACAAACCCTGTGTTTTGTTTTGTTTTGTTTTAATCCACCAGGCCCTTGTGTTGGAGAAAATGGGAGAAGATGGGGTCACTGAACCAATCCTCTGCTCTAGAAACACATGGCTCAGCAGGGGAGGGGCTGCTAGTGCCCACACATCCATCTTCCATCCTCTTAGAAAGGAAGTTGGGATTAAAACTATCCTCCTGCCCTCACATGCTGCATGTGCAGAGTTTGAACTCTGCCCTTCGCAGCCTTGGGGTGGGCGAAGCCTAATTTCTTACCAGCAATCACAGCAGAACAGCAAACTTGTAGGGAAATGTTTCATTATCAATAACTGTAGGCTCATTATTAGAGCTGACATTTTTATAAGTGTCCTTACTAGGAAAGTATAAATTCTGGTGAAATTCTGATTTAGGAAAAAGTCTTTGAAACACTGATTTTTCCTTTCAAACACATTTTTATTCTTAAATTCAATGTTCTACTCAATTTTTAATCAAGAGTTCAACAGTAATCCACTTGTAATTACTTACACATTCTTCTATATGTTTTTTGCCCCCTTAAAAAAAAGGGGTTTTATAAAAAAAAGAAATTCATTTGCTTTGCTTTCTTCATTACGAGCAAATTTCCCATCTAGCTCTCATTGATGTTTCTCTTCATACATCTCTTATCACCAGCAACCTCCAGACAAACTATGCTCCAGCTGGTTTCTATAGGATGCTATTATGTACCAGTACACCACATCGAAGGCTTGCTGGGTATGTACAGCACAAAGCCAACGCGGTGTTCCTGCTCTATTGCAGCTTGCTAACATAACTGAAAAAGAAATGGTAAATGTAAATTAAAATTCCAGCTGGCACAATTTGAGAAATCAATGGTCATCTCACAAAATTAAACCATCCGAACACATGGATTCTCCATGCAATACTGAGGATCTACTTGGAAGACCTGTGAGGACATTGTCTTATCTGTCCATACAGAGCTTAGCATTGCTGTGACAGGATTAAATAGTAACATACTAAAATGTGAAAATCAACTGTAACAACATTACTGCTATTGGGTTCCCCCTGCTCAGGATCTGAATTGTACTTTTTTCAGCTGCACAGTCATCCATTTTTATGAAATCAGTATGTCCACCCATATTAAAATCCTTCATCTGATAACAGATTTATTTTCTCCATAGTATTTTTTTCCTCTACTATATTCCTATATATCTTTCCAATGTTAAGAGTATTTTCTATAGGAATGGTTTGACATTTTCTTTGCTGTGTGCTAAATCAAGAGACCTAAACCCTAAAGAATTCTTTAATGACTGTTTATGTCTGAGGGAAACTAGTGTTAAAGTGCAATTTTTCAAGTAAGCAACATGCTGAGGCTCAGTAAAGTGATACAGATTATTTTAGATAGGAGCAACTGAGGTGGGTAATTCATCTAACCTACCTGACCTGACAGCTCCTTTCATTATTTCAGGACAGTAATTGAGATGCCAGAACATGTGATGATGATGACATAAGGTGACAATATTGGTCCATTTCAACCAGCCTCCATGTCTACATCAATGAGTGATACCACAGGCACACAGCTTAGTCACAGACAAGGTCCAAAATGGTTATCCTTGTCTGCCTTTCTTTTCAGAGGATAAGACAACTCCAGGGATCAATGTACGAATTAATTTTAACTTCTTTTCTGGTTGCCATAAGCAATGAAGTGCCCCAAGAGCAGTGCTGCAATTGGCTAAGAGCCACAGGCCACCACTCATCCTTTCTCTGCCCCCTATCTGTTCCAGAGTGAGAGGACTGCTGGCTCACTCTACCTCTTCTATCAGCTCTTTCTGTTTTGAAGCCTGGGCCACCTACTGCTGTTGACAGCCAGAGAAGTGGAGGCAAGGTTCTTCCTGTCCCCTTAAATTCACATATCAAGGGCAGAAAAGGGCAAGCATTTAGGTCATCTTCCTCCCCTTTTACTGCCTGCATATTCCAGGCTTATGGTTCTGCAACTTCCTTAACAGTTAACCTCTGCTTTGTAGACTTCAAGTCCACCCTTCCTGATGACCACTTTTAGCAGCCTCCCTAAAACTAAAAACCAGGTTAGACAAAGAGTGTTTTGTCCTTCTCCTTTGTCTGACCAGACACTTGCTTTCATCTAAATGAGTGCTAAATCCTTGCATTAAGTCTTCTCTCCTAGGGTCATTTGTTGCAAAATCACCTCCTGTTTTTTTTCTGCAGAGAACCACAACAAGGACTACAACTACAGTGATGCTCAGAGCTTATAGCAGGATATGTGGTTTAACTCAGGGATGTATGAATAATGTATGATATGAAACAGAATGAAAGCAGCAAGTAGAAACACATCAACCAAGCATCACAGTAGTGAATTGAAAAGTGGGGGGAAAAGCAATAGCTGTAGATAACACACTGCATGTGCTGGAGGGCCTATAGAGATTTCAAAGATAGTTTTAAAAAAAAAGACACTTCAGCATCTCTAGATCTAAGACACTCTTAAAGGTATTTTCTCCAAGCAGAGTCAAAAAGAAGCACTTCAGCATGAAAATACCTATTTAGCATTACTGTTTTGGAGGACTCGAGTATCTCCAGAAGCTCACATTCTCCTCCAAAGCATCACACAACAATGGAAATGAAGAACAAAAATCTAGAGCAAAACTTGCAACTGCTATAAAAATATTATGGAGATAATGGGGATCTACTATAGACATAATACCATGGAGAATCCAGCTGCTCTGCCCTGCTTACTGTAAATTCTTAGCAGTACCACAGCGGCAAAATACAGCCACAGATATTCAGAATAAACAACACAATGGCAAAAAGTTTATTTCAAAGAGAAGAAATTGAGTTCCAATGTTGTTGGAGCTATAAACACCTTTAATTAGAAAGCTTATTTCACTTAACTGCACAGAGAACTACACACTGGTTTCAGGCTAGTTTCATTTTCCAATCTCATAAGACAGCAGGAGCTACACATAAAACGACAAAAATTATATTGGCATGTTTTGCTAGAATGAGAATTGTATTCTTCAGGGGTTTGGGTGCTAAAGGGAAGTAAAAAGCTACTGGCAGCAAACTCAGGCTATTCTTTTTGTCACCAGAAGTCCAGGAGCCTGGACTGATATGAAGCAGCATTGCTTCAGCAAAGCCAAAGACAATTCCCTAGTGATAATGGCAGATGCTTCAACGAGCAGCAACTCTGGGTTACTGTGCTCAGGGCCTGGTTAGAGGCAGATAAACACAAGTGTTTCATTCTACTCCTCGAGTCAGTGGGATAAAGCAATTCCTTTCAGTACTGTGCAAGAGGCATCAAGATATATGAAATCAGTAAGAGGATTTTGTGATTATTATCTCTGATCACATATCACACTGCCTGATTCTTCCCTGCTTTTCCCCACTAGAATCTAGGTTAATTGAGGAACTTTCTACTCGATTTCCCTAAGGAAATGAGCAAAGGAAAATCAAATGCTAAATACATTGACAACCTGCAGTTTTCCTTTTGCCACATTACAAAAAGAAATTCATTCCACTGTCCACAGAACTGCTCCTTGTTCTGGAATACCCAACCCACAGAACACCACCTCCACTTCAGAGAGGTTTCGTCAATCAGTTTTCTGTCTGCATCCATTTTAAAGGCAGAAACATGAAGAAAACACTCATCTTCACTTCCTTAGAGCTTGAGTTCCAAGATTACGTCATGACCATCACTGTTGAGGTCTGAGTGAACAAAAAGTGACTACAGATCTATGCCACTGAAATGCAAATCCAAATTATATCAGGTCAATAGAAATTAATTTTCTGAAGTCCCATGATGGTTTAAAAACAAAACCAAACCAGCAATCCTAGAACACATACATACATCAGTCTATGTTTGCAGGCCTCTTATGTATTAGGCTAAATGGAGGAAGGGGATGTCTTGTTTTTCTTATAGTTTGGAGAAGGAAAAAAAGAATCCTATACTATCGCTTGATTTCTACCATACAGCTCAAATACCTGGTGCACCCAATGCTGGAATGGCTTTCTGAAAAGAACACTAAGTTCTTCCAATTTGACAGGCAAAGTCAGTGATTGGCATTTAAAAATAAAAGGCTGGAAAGAATATAAACCCCAAGCAATAAACCTTTCACTTAACACATGGGTTTACTTTGGCTGTATTGTCACAAAGCTCTTTCTCTTCATCAAGGTGATGCCAGGTATATTCACTGTCTCCCCGGAAGTTTTAGATAATAACATGAAGGAAGAAAAGAGAACTTAATCTATACCTCACTAGGACAATTCTTAGCTCTAATTTTTCTTTACTGAGATCCTTTCTGTTGACCTCCAGGCTGACACAACTGATGTCCCTGGCTTAAACTAGATCTTTGGAGTTTTGAACAAAAATTACTTTTCTCATTCAATCGATTTTTGCCTCAATTAGAGGGGAAAAAAAATCCACATATTGCTAGACTCTGCAACAAGATATCCATAGAACAGGAATGGGGCCGTGGAATTGCCTGGTATAGTTTCTGAATGCCAGCAAATTAAAGTTGACCAGACAGTGACAGTTCCATTTTGTGAGAACTTTCAATGAAACCACAACAAAAATGGGGAAAATATTTTCCAAATGCTTTCAGTTTTGCACTGAAACAAAACCAAACCCATTTCAAAATCCTGCCATGAAATAAAGAAAAACATGCAAAAATTCCCACTTTCTGAATAATAGCTGAGATTTTCCATTTGGAAAGAGAATGCAAGTGAGTTTAGATGTTATGAAGCAATATGGAAAATTCAAGTCCCATTTCTCAACCCACATCAGCACAGCAGTAAGACAGCTTCCCCAAATCCTCTTGTACTTCCTTCAAGCCTCACCCTTTCTCAGTGGATCACTGAAATACTTCAGTCTCCACAAAGCACTATAGCTTCACAGAAAGCATATTGGACAAGTGGAAACTCTCAGGTTTAGGCAGCGCTAGTAAAAACCTGTTCTTCCTCTTCCAGAAATTTCAGGAAGTTGTTCTTATAAAAATGAATAATGAATGTGAGTAAGCAGAGTTACTTCTGTGTAGAAGCAACACTGGACTAAGCTCTTCCCTGTAACTGCCGCTGCCACAATTCTGTCTAAAGTACAAATGACCACACTGCTTTCAAAGAACTTGCTGTAAATGCTATTTGCTGGAGGAGAAGATAAGCTCTTGCAGCTATAATTCAAAAGCAAGAAAAGCTGCACACATTCCCTAGCAACACAAGAAATGTGAGACAGACCTACACTCACAACAACAACAGATAGCTGGAATGGTTCAAATTGTTTGTTCCCCCAAGAAAAAGGGAAAAAATATCTGGTAGCTCTTCAATGAAACAGGTTGAGCAATCATGTTAGGCAATGCTTTTGTTTCTTACTATGTCGGTTAGGACGTGAACAAGGGATTATATAGAATAAAATTTCTGCAGCTCAATCAGCATTGTAACAGGACATTTAAATAGGCACGTGTGACACATGAAATCGTTCACTCTACCCAGCTTCAGTGAGAGTCCTGTGGCCAGCCTGGAGCATCATACCTCAGCAAACATGCAGACTAGTTTGGAAAGATTCCACCATAGAGCAGTGACAATGAACATGAGTTTGGAGATTTTACCCCCCTGACACAAGACAGACAGAATTAAAAATTGCCAGGTCTTTAAAATGCACGGATGTGAAATCCTGGAGAATGAAGGCCTGAGTAAGAGCTTTATCTTGATTCTGCCTGTCAGTGACGCAAGCCACTGCCTGAGTATACTCAACAGTCTGAAAGAGAACATTATTGAAAACGTATGAGAAGGTTTTGCTCTTGTAGATCTTAATTTTGCCAGTGAAGTCAGTCTTTGCAGTGAAGTTTCCCTCCTGGCATCTATCTCAGTGGATCAGAGGATTCACATTTAAATTTTTCATCCCAGACAGAGGAATACCCTATGCAAAGCAGGCAACAATAAACCACCCTTTTAAATTTGTGAACCTGAGACTTCCAGAAATCCATTGAATACATGGTCCCCTTTCTCAAACTTGGTATCTGAGACACATCCTCGCAATGGATGTGTCAATGCTCCAATTCAGCAAACATTTAACTTTCATTTAACTAGCTGCAAGTTCCATAAGACTGAATAGGTTTAAACATACTTTGCTGAAGTGAAAATGAAAAGTAAAACTCCAACAATTTTGGAAAAGTTCATTTGAACAAAATACGTAGGGAGCCTACAGAAGTGATAACATAAATAATTATCAAAGTCCAACAGAGTTAAATGTGGCATCTTTCAGATAGATTTCTTGAATCATGCTGCACTGTAGCTGCAAGAAATGGCAGAGTATTGCATGCTAAATTTTACGGCTGCATTCAACAATTTACATAGCGAATTAGAGATGCATTATTGACTTGATTTAGCTACAGTTAAGGAGTGCCAAAATTCACAAGTGCAAGAAATAAGAAGAAACACAGGACCATGTCAAAGGAGTCTGAAATCTTGTGCAGAAGTTTATTCAAGTCACAAAGTCAGTTTTAGTTTACCACGGCTGTTTGCATACCTGAAGGACTGTTAAAGCAATACTGCAAACCTGATAATCTCCCTCTTTTCTGTCTCAGTTCTCTGCACTTAACTGAGGGTGTTACATTTAAAGTGATTGCTCAAAACTGAATCAAACTGGAGCAGTAAGGTGATGAAAACAACCCACATGTTTTTCAAGCTTAGACATCCAGGCCAAACCCGGAGCAGTCTTTCACCTTTTATAGCTCAAGGATAATTTCCACCTCACTTACAGACAACTCTTGTCAAAGCTCTCCCTGACCACATTCATGCTGATCCCTGTATCTCCTGGACTCCAACCAGAAGGCAGGAGGTTTGCATTGAATATCACTACACATAATCCAGAGAAGACTTTTCCTCAATTCTACCACTGGTGATCAGGCGACCCTGGAGGTAACCCATCATCACAGTTTGGCAGAAATCAGTTATGAAAGGATGTGGAAAGGTGGTTTTTTTTTGTTGAATACCTTACAGGAGGACTGTGCCTATTGCAATTATTTACTTGAGTGACAAAGGAAGAACTTTCCAATCTTGTGGGCTAAACCAAAAAGTGCCTTATATTTATTTCTTGTTCCACCTCCATAGGATTTCACAGACTTCAGCAGAATAAAGATGATTTATACTGCCAAGCACTGACTGGTCCAACACAGAATCATAGAATGGTTTGGGTTGGAAGAGACCTTAAAGATCATCTAGTTCCAGCCCCCATGCCATGGGCACAGACAACTTCCACTAAATCAGGTTGCACATGCAGGAAAAATTGCTAAGGATTCAGAGATTTTTGTCTATACCTTTCCTCTTTGCAATCCACTAAAATCCTTTTTATGCTGATCTCTAATACACTATGATAAACTTACCTGAGACAATAGCTAATACTACAATACAGGAGAGCTGCTGCGGGCTTCACTTCCAGTTCACCATAATCATGCAGCCAACTCAGAAAATTACCCACAGGTCTGGGAAGAAAAGAAAAACCCTGATGCAAACATGGAGGATGTCACACTGTATGAACAGACACGCTGGCAGAGCTGGACTGGAGGGAATATCAGCACCTCCTTTGCCAGCCCTGCTTAGAATAGCTTGGCAGTCTTCAACTAGGATCCTTCCATGATCTGCAGTGTTACTGAAATATCACCAGAGGATATTTTGCTTTGCTTTCATTGCTGTTCTTTGTAGCACAGCTCAGAAAGTATAAATTATAAAGCAGCATGGAAATCACATTTCCTCCCTGCCTCTGGAATGATTTCATCATATCTTTTTCTATTCAGCTTGTGAAACAGCTAATGCTCTTCTCTTTAGTTCCTTGGTGGATTTTCTGTTACCTGTACTACTGACCTGTTTACAACAAAGTGCCAAGCTAAAACATAACATGGTGACAGCTTTAGTAGCCCTTGCCAGTCTGCAGAGATTAAACCAAAACAAACCCTGTCCATCCCAAACAAAACCAATCTGGGTTGTTTTGATCCCTCAGGGACAACATTTCGAATCTGAAAGGTTTCTTGTAGAATTGCTCCTTGTCTCTTTGATCTATAAGCTGTCCAAAGTGCCTCACACATGTAATTAAATATAATCTTCACTAACACTAAATAATATTCAATATAAACAAGTAGGAATAAGTACTTACAATGAAGTAGGAGAAATTCAATACAATAAATCAATTACAAAATATTAATTCTCTGGGTGATTAGCAGAAAGTCTTGGAGAGAAGGATTAAGGAGCCATTTCAGATACATGAGCACCATTAGCTTGGTGCTTTCCTTACAGGTGAACAGGTTTTAGAAGACCATATTCATGGTGTAAACGTTATGCTAGGAAATGGATAGACATGCAAAGAGTGAAATGAATGGGATTCACAGAGATCCCGCCTTTCTGTCCAATGATGTCTTTTATAACACTTTCATGATGCAGAAATACTTTCTTTGGAAATGGAGTGCTATATTAGATAGGACCATAGGGAATTTAGAGTGAAACAGGTTATTACTAGAAGAAATTAGGAATCTATTACATCTTGTTATTCCCAAGCACACTAGTTCACTTTTTGCTATAGTCATTTGCAATGAGACAATCAAAGCCATCTTGTTCACTGACGTGCTGACCCGTCCCAGATGCAATGACTCCAGTCTTTAAATTTCACCGTGATTTTCTCCACAGATTTAATTAGCATATGCACACCAAGACACTCACTCCACATGTCTGCATCTTCCAAAACTGACCTTTGATTTGTTGATTTCCGCTTGCTTAAACACATCCCGAAACACATTTTGCAAACTGAATTAATTTTAATTTGCACTTTACCATTTCAGTTAAAACGGGCCAGCGCTCTAACTGTCTTTGAGGATACTGGCTTTTAAAACAGGAATTCTTGAAGTTTAATTCATTCAGTGTAATGTCTGTGAAATGTGCATAATGATTGTTATTAGGAGTCATCATCTAGGGGAAAATACTAAATACATAAAACCACAAGAATTCACAGTAACTCAAAATATAATTTTCTTCCTGGAGAATCCAATTTTAGCTACTAAAAGACCATCATAGCATTAATACGAATGTTTCTGTTGTACATGACCTAAACTGTTGTTCAGAAAAACCCCAGGCAACTCACTTAAAAGCTCAATTGCTCTCCTTAGATCAATATGAAAAAGCAAAAACCAGTAGAAAAGAAAACAAGAAGGGAGATACAGCTTTGTTGTGTGCTCTACCTGCAAACTGAGCTCATGGCGTTTGTTCACTCTGAAGATGTCTTTCATAGCATACTCCTTCACCACAGGTGGAGATTTTCCCATTTGCTCAGCAGCATGTACAGCAGGTTTCTCACCTCCTGCAGTGCCTACATATTCTATACATTGTGGTGGGGTGCAGTACTCAGCTGGGAAACACAAACCATCCACCTATACTCTTCTACCTTCTGCCATGTTTCCTCCTCAGCAATTAACAGAGCTGAAACATTGCTCATGACAGAGTGATCTTCACAAAACCCAACTAACTCTTCAGGGAACTCAAAACTTCAGAACCATTTTCTTGCACTAACACAATGTCAATAGAAGCTTTTATCTTCCATCCACATGCTCATCAGATATTATAACTTAAGGGGGATTTTTAGAGTTCTTAGTAAGCAAAATACATTGCGTAGCAAGCACACCATTACTTTTCTTAATACAAAGAGACTCCTAAAAGCCATAGTTGGAAAGGCAGAGACAGGGATGTCTACTGCCTAATTTTTTATTGCGGACTGTAAGTTTTCTTTTGCATATGCAAGTCTTTATCTGTGTGCCTGCACAGAGAAATGTGAACCAGACACTTCTCTTAGGCAGGAAAATCAGCTACAGCTTGTCTCCTAATGCCGTTGAGAGGACATGTGGCATAGCCAGCCACCATACACACCCTGATTTCCTGAGCAATGAGAGCTGCACTGGCTGCAGACAGCAGTGCAGTTAAGTGTCAAGTGTTAGAGATTTTCATGAATACATGGAGCCCATCATTTTTAAGGCAGACAAGTGCTCCTGCACGTTTGCACAGCTTCAGAGTCTTACCAACCTGATTTACAGCTCCTCTCACACAGCTGCACTTCTCCATGGGCACAGCTACAAGCTCACTTAACTGACCCTAGAACTCCATAAACGTAACCACATCTGCCAAATTACTTTCCTCACAGAAAGCCAGTAGCCCTTAACACCCTGATCCTAACAGTGACTGTCTGTCTGGGTCAAGGGGTGTCAATGGGAGATACACATCACCAGAAGTTTTCTGGGCCTATAGTGTTATTTCCAAGTAACTGGATATGGACACCAAAGGCTATACCAACAGGCAATGCCTCAGAGAATCATAGAATAGTTAGGGTTGGAAAGGACCTTAAGATCATCTAGTTCCAACCCCCCTGCCATGGGCAGTGACATCTCACACTAAACCATGTCACCCAAGGCTCTGTCCAACCTGGCCTCTGCAGTTAGTGTGTCTGCTTCTGCATCTGCAGTCAGTGTTTCTGTGTTCCTATCACACAATACCTGCAAGGTGATTCAAGATAGCTTGACCCTCAGTTGAATGGGAGAGGAAGAAGAGCTACCCCAGGCAAAGAACAAACAGATGAAAAGGTCAATTTGAGCTGTAAATATGCTAAATGGTCTCAGCTTTATTCAGCCTAAGAAAATCTCATCACATAACCATAGCTTCAACATAAATTTAGAGTAGCGGAGGAGTATCATTCTTGCACTTACCTTAGGCTAACATTATTTCCATTATAAATGTATAAAGCATATAAGCAGTTTTCTTTTTACCTTGTATCCATTTGAAAAATAAAGCTGGCATATTTGTTATTTGATGGATTTTTAGGAGCTAGAATGAACAGTGTTTACATGAACTGAATATAAAATCAATTCTATCTTGATTACATTTGACTTCAATGAGTACTAAGTGATGCTTCTTCCATTTAATCAGGGAGCAGTGTTGTAGCTACACTATTTGCATTTTAATAAAAATCTCTCAAGATCCTACCAAAAAAAGCAGCAGCACAGCTAAGTGCCTAGACATTAGTGATTCATCTTTCATGATGAATAATAAGATTTAACTTGTTTAGATATTATTTCTCTTAATTTTAAGACTTATTTAATAACTAAAACAAGTTTGAAAAATTGCAAAGTTTGTACATGCATTCAAGACAGTTAGAAACTCCTCCCTATGCTGAGGCTTCCTCCCTTTTCTTGTGTGTTCATACCTGTATATGTGTGTTTACACCTATAGAAGTACACACTTATATGTGCACATCTCAACACAATCTGCTATGGGGCAACAGTGAATGTCCCTGAAGGACTGAATAAAACCCCTTAAAATAGCATAATATCTTAGCTGCTATAAAAATAATGCAGGGCATCATTACCTTCTAACATTAATAAAGAATGAAGTATGAATTCATAGAAGGTGGTGTCAGAATTATTTCACCTCACAAGCAGCATAATATGATTTTTTTTAGTGTCTAAAAATTCAAAAGTGGGCCAGAACTAATCCTGATATAATTCCATTAATTTAATGGAATAGTGCTAGGGATGAATTTAAAGCAGCGACTAGAATTATATCATTCTCTTTCTCATACAGTAGTTGTATTATGAACAGTCAAAAAGAAACAGCAGCAAGAGCACAAGCAGCAATGAATTTCAAAATGTGTCTTTCCTGAATTACCTCTTAAATTACTAAGCTATGTTAAAACTGAAAACTGGAAAATTTATATTACACTGCCCTTTCTTAAGCAATCATAATTTACAGGTTTACTAGCAAAGCATCCAAAATTTCTATCATGATGATTACAATTCAGACTATTTAAAGAAAGGGAAAGTTGCCGATTTCTGGTTAAAGGAAAAGTCATCAGGAACATAAAAAGCAGTGAGGGGCTGAGCAATGGATCCATATAACGGGTGACTGCACGCTTCCCGCACCATGGAGCTGAGATTTGGAAGGCCATTTAAGGGCTTTGAGTGCCCATTTCCATTGCAATTAGCATTCATTTCCCTAGGTAGCTTTGACAATTTCAGTGTAGGTGTATACATAACCTACATTATTACTAAATCCTGGAACAGTTCGAGGAACATTAAATTTTATGTGCCATGTTCTCAGTTGATGTTACTCAACAAAGCCCCACTGAGGTCATTAAAGTGCTGGTGATGGCTATAACAAGGTCTCTGACCTGGAGCCTTCAGTTGTTATCCTTTTTTCATCTAGTTTGTACACTTTGGATCAATAGCTTCATTACCAATAATGATCATTTGTAGATTCTTCACAACAACTACAAATTAATTAGATGTTGCAAGAGTTCAATTGATTCTCTTGCAAACCAAAGAATTACTGATCTGCACTACTACACCAGCATTGCCAGTAGTTGTTAACAATCAGCATGGTGGACTTCCTCCACAACAGAGTTGCAAATACTGATCTCTTGAACCTTAATGGAATGACAGCGAAAAGCTTGCAAGGCTCCTTTCTGTTTCGTATTTCCACAGCTTGCTACCAGGTAAAGGATAACAGCCCCACTGGCCCTACAATGCAATGTGGCCTTCATACTGAATAGCAAAAACCTGTATAGTTATCCCTTCAGTATAAAGCACTGCCACTGCTTTGCCTCTGTGCCTTTCTTTACTCCAAACTGGGCTGCAAATACACCTATTTTACTGAAAGAAGAGTTGTGGTGTCCTGGACGGATGCAGGGGCATGACTTCTTTAGAAAGGCAGCAACAGAAAGCAAAATAATTTACTCCAGATCGTGAGGTGAAGGGTAATGGGTTTGAACTGCACCTTTTCATCACTACACAGTAAAGGCAGAATATGTTTCTTAACACATTTTTACCTCACCCTCCAAACCAGTTGCATCTCTGACCCCTGCACAATGGCTGCAAGCAATCCGTTCCAAAGAGCTGTGAAGTGCACCAGCAGCGGAGAGAGAGCATGAGACTACAGAAGCCTTAGTTAAAATGCGCTTCAACTCAAAAGCAACAGCATGGTGCTGAAGAAAGGGCTCAAAACAAGAAGTCAAGCTGGGAGTTTCTTCTCAGTCTTTGCTTCCTCCTAATCTGACAGCTGTGATTTATCATCGCTGCTACCAATAGAACATGAACAACAGTTACAGAACACCAGCATTTTGCCTCTATGGAAATTTAAACAAGGTGTAACATTTTGCTGTGTTAATACTTCCTTATTAATGCTGTCTTGGGAAAGTATGGTGGCTTTAAAAAGATGTTTCTGGCATTAAAACTAGACAGGACCCTAGCCATCATTGTTTAATCCAACCATAAGCTTTGTTTCAGTGGTAAACGATTTCTGATTATGACACCTGTGTAAAACAGTGACATTTCATTTAATCAGCAAGTTCAAGCTCCAAACTTGTCTTTTTAACTAAACACCATAGAAAGCCTGTAAAAAATTCACTTACTTCAGCAATAAAAGGAATTTTGGAGCAACTGAAATATGCAAGAAAAAAAAATCAAGGCATTTAGTCAGAAGCTGACCCAATTTTTTTGAAATCTAAGTAACTTGCCTAATTGCTGTATTTGACCAATACACAAAAGATCTACTGCTGTCACAAACTAAAACTAAGGAGCAGAAGCTTCCTGATCTGAGGGCAGCTATCCCACCTCATGGCAGTTCAGGATCTGGTCTTGTTAATACTGATCCCAATTTATGTGCATCTCTTCAGTCCACACTGATTTCAGTTATATCATTTAAAGCTGACAGACATCTGGATTTTACAGCAGTGATAATATGGGACCAATCATTCTATCTCCCTGGAAGTTCTAGAGATGATGTTAGAGAAAACCTAAAAAAGAAATGAAACATGCATTTGTGTTGGTGGTACAAGCCACAGGCTAAGCGGCTGTAACACAGATGGATCCCCACATATCGGATCACACAGTATTCTGCTCAACGCCTATAGAGAGTAGGATTTATAGTCTTTTCTTGTTGCTTTTGCGTATGGAACAGGGTGGTTTGGGGTTAATATTTTTGTATTTGTATTAGTCCTTCCTCCCTTTGTTTCTCAGCATTTCCCACATGACCGAAGTTAGAACTTCACTTTACTCCTTTTATTTGTTACATCAAAGCTCATACAGAATCCCAGATACTCCTGCTGGGAAGAATGAAACAGTGATGGGCTGTAACCTTCCTAGAAATGCTGGGGAATGCTGCAGAGCATTTTTAATCTGTTGACTTACCCAAAGAGGTGTGACACATCCTTAGAGTATCAACAAGAAACCCTCAGGACAGGACGTATCCCTAGACATCTCCAGGGCAGAAGCTTTACAAACTCATCACAGCATTCAAGAGGACCAAAGCAGCTGCCACGGATGTCAGGGTCAATACTATCATGGGCAGGACTTCCACCACAGTTGTATTTTGTGGTATCTATGATTATTACCATTTTCTCTCTTTGTGCACATCACTCTCACAGATACTGTTTGAAGAAAACATGCAGCCATTTTATCTGCCATAGAGTTGTGCTCCACTGAGCCTGCTGATGATGTTAATGACCCTGCTGGCTTCTTACCATTCCACTTCTTTATGCCCTACATGCAGCATTGCTATGGCAACATGTATCTGATGCTCTACAGCCTTCATTTGAATATAGTATAGTTTGTCTTGTTTTACTCTTCTTTCTGAAGCATAGAAAGTTCATATAAGTTATTTTGGATGCCATTCCTGAAAGCATATACACCACAAGAGGAAATTGAAAGCAGCACTGCATATCCACACTTAATCTTGCTTTTCCCCAAAACAGGATTTGTCTCTGGCTATACTAATAATCTTGGCAAACCAACTGCTCCTCACTGGACTCTCTCTGATGCACAACTCCTGTCAGCCTACCACTGGACAAAACATGTAAGCTCTGCACCAAGAACTGTGTATGCCCCGTGTCTTGCAACATTGCATAAAAAGGTTTTTCTCTCCCTGCACACATGCAGATTCATAAAACCTATAATCAAGCCTTAAATAAATGCCCTCTGCTAAGTTTTGATTTGTGCATTCAGAAGAAACGCTACTAATTACTACGAGCAAGTTAACTCCAAGTTAAGGTCACTATTTCCAATTTTTTTTCACTAGTGTTTTCAAAGCACAGTCTGATAATTGGATATTGATTTCAATGCCCTACAAATTGACCCATCCGATAGCCTTGCCTGTTTCTTGAATCTCCTGCATTAAGGCATTCATGATGATAGTTTTAATTATTTTGGAACATTCTTATTTCAGAAGGAAGAAGAATCACCATCTTTATTGAGCCTTTTTTTCACCACAAACCAAATCAAAAGGATATAATTACTTCCATGCTGACCAACACCATAATGGCTTGTACTTTAGTTCCTCCCATGAAACACTCCACTGTAATTAACAACCAAGAAACTGATGGTATGAAAAATATGATTCATTGCTGTACAATTAAATCAGCAATTTATACATCTGCCCCCACTTAACTTCATGGCAGTACCATAATATCAAGACAAACCACAGTCTCTGTAACACAGACAGGTTGACCAGCAGCAATGCTCAAGAGCTCCAAGAGGTGAAATGGAGGCTGCTTGATGTTTCAGGTGCTGCTACATGCACCCAGACCTACACAACTGTAACAAATTTCATATTCTTTTATTTCCCCAATGATTTCACCAGTGAGAGCAAGACATGATCTTACTATGTTAAGAAAGCACTATGGGTTGTTGCTTGTGAAGTGGAATTTGGTCCCCACATGCAAAGGCTTTACTAACACACAGTGGGATTCCCTGCCTTTCACTTATACAACACTGGCCCCTAGTACTGAACAGGATAGAAGTCTGAAATATGAAGGGATATCATCAAATAATGTGTCTTGAAAGTCTCAGTTCCCTAATATCTGTCATCTGAGTGCTACACTGTGTTTTTCCTATTTCCTTTCCTTTTTATGATTATATCCTCAAACACCTCCACTGTTTTGCAGCTGAATGCTAGGTATAATATGTGTCTGCCACCACTCCAAGACACTTTAGAATTAGAGAACTGTGGGGCATCAAGGGACAAATAACCATTTGGCACACTCCCTGTACAGAAGAGGGACAAATATCCTAGATGTCAGGTTTTTCGCTTTGACAATATTCTAAACCAGAAGAGACAAAACTTAGGATCCCCAGGGTGTGCAAGGGTTTTCAAGGCTATTTGCTGACTAATCCCCTGCCAGGGTAGCTATTCCCACCTGACCAAAGCAGGTGCACACTCTAACAGTTAAGCCCCTGATGAGTGTATTGCATTCATATCAGTTAGGGCCTAACATTAACAGGTTTTGGCAAGAAAAAAGTAGCAAGGTAAAAAAATGATCCCATGAAGACAGAGGGATGAAGGTGAGCAAAATTAGACATCAAGAGCTACAGATCACTTGGGGAATGAGCAGATGAGAGGGATACTCTCTGTAGTACATATGGGAAGTCCAGGAACAGTCAGGATGGTGGTAAGTTTTCCTGCTGGACTCTCAAGAACTAAAATTACTTTAATAGTCCTAAACTGCTGCACAGAAACAGACCATACACAGTTTTCCCCTGCTCACCACTTCCATTCCACGCACCTCTTCTAGCCCTGGTGAGCAGCTTCTTCATACACTGTAAAGCCATGCTGAGTGTTGTTTTTCCTAGAAGGAAATTGAGCACTTATCCAAATTCCCTAGAGAGGAGGTCCATCAGATCAAGTCACAGCAGGAGTCATGGCTTTCCCCAGCTATTTGTTTTTCTGAAAGCACTCTACACATGTGCTGCAAATAAAGAGTATGACCTGCATAGACATAGCAGGGTCAGGGGACAGTTTTCACACTGTTACCCCATATTAGCTATGCCTATAACTACAGACTTGCATAGACATAAGATTGCCTCTTCAACTGCAGCACTAAGAAACAAAACGTGTTAATTCCCCTAAAATTTGTTCTTTACCTCACTCTTCACAAACTAATTATTTTAAATTGTGTTATCTAATACAAATATATTAAATCTCCAAATTTCATTACAAATCCTATTCTTGCAGGATATTCGTAATTTAAATAATACAAGTCCCTGAAATCAGGTTCACTATAATCCCTCTGACAGAGTGTTATAATAGTGATATCAAGTCATTAGGCAGCAGAGGGACCTTTGCAGCGCAAGGTAATTGCAGTGTTTACTGGAGCTGCAGAGAGGTGGATGGCTCAGGGCAGCTGCCAGGAACATGCAATTAAACATACCTTGTTAATATTACCTCAATGTGCTGTGGACTGCAGGCTTTCTAAGATGTTCACACAAACACAAACACTCCTTTAGCACACCTGTAACTCTACACAGATCTTTAAATCATTGCTCAGATAGAGATCACACAGTTCACAGCATACAGTTTTAGGCATCACTCCATAGGCTCCCTGACACTCAGAGGAAAGCCAGATCCTCCAACAGAGTAACTCAAAGGAAGAGCCTGACTTGTAATTCCTCCTTCAAGGTCCCTTTCCCACTACTACCAAGAGCTCAGGGATGAGCATCCTGGTACAGGGTGTCACAACTCAGGGAGTGCAAACATCTGCTGAAACTAACTTTCTCACCTGTAGATGACAGATGCTACTTAACACACACACACACACACACCCCCAACAAATAGAAACAAACCCCACAGTTATTAACACCATTTCTGCTCTGTCTGGAGTTATGGTTGCGCTCAAGTACCTGGAAAACTCACCAGCAGCAGCATCACTGAGCAGTGCACTTTGTTCTCTGCTAACAGCTCCATTTTGACAGACAATGTATTGGTTAGTACTGTGTTACCAGGTTAGCAGCAGCATGTTAACAGGGAAATGAGCAGGGACTTTGCTGTGACTACCATCACTGAAGTGTGCATTACATTTGCCAGCTGGTTCAAATGTGTAAAGCAACTCATAAGAATTCAGCACAACGAGACACACACTTTCACATTTTAATATGATTTTGTAGTTGCAATCGCCACATACTACAGTCACATATAACATGTATATGGCAGACAAATACAATTTTGATTATTCCAAGACATCACTAACCAAGTCTGCATGTACACCTATCAGCACATACACCTATCAGCACATACACATGAGGGACAGAGCAGTTATCCCAAGTTCCTTTCTAGTTTCCTAGAAAATTTAAGGATACTTGTTTCAGACCGTCTGGTCCCTGATCTTCCATCACACCGAGTGAATGCAGTACTCACATTTCTAAATGTCTGTGCTTGAACTGTATCTAAGGTTAAATATTTTTCATGTATTTTTTGTCCAACGTTGTGTAATTGTCTTTTGCCCAAGCTTGTTGCGTTAACATATTGTAAAATGTTGTGTCTAACCTGCTTATTGGGGATGGGAGGAAGGAAGGCACAGGGCAATACATGACTAGAAACAAATTAAATTATAAAAAGCCTTTCTGTATCCAACAGTAAAAGGTGTTCACGAGAAAAAAAATCCAGTTTCAGGCGAGTTCAAATTTGAAGCAGGTTTTGCCAGTTCACACTGGACTTACTTCCAGACTGGAAATAGGAACGAGCAAACAGACTAACAAATTTCCTGGCAGTGGGAGATGTTCTGTTGCTGACTCATTTTGTTCCGGGAAAGTGTTGCAGACCCGTTAGACAGCAAAGAACAAAAGGTTCATCAGGGCTGGTCTCTGGAGGAGCAGACTTCATAGGGACAGCAGAGCTTACAGTGAGGTTCAAGAAAAATGCTGTTACACAACCACAGTATTTTGCTCTCAGGTCAAAAATGCTAGAGAAAATGCAACTACCTAAAGGGTTCTGATGAAGTGAATGGATGGCCCCAGACAGGTTTGCATTAGAAACATTAATAGCACATAAAGACTGTTTATGGCAGGAAGCTCCTTCTTAAAGGAACTTCTGCTTTGGGAATCGAGCCAGTTCTTTTTTAGAAACCACAACCACCAACCCTGCAATGTCAGTGAAATGCCTGCTTCAGTAAGGGAGACTGGAAACACCATCAAGCAGATACTACTGCTGTGCCAGCGGTGCAAAGCCAAAGTGTCAGCAAACACCAGGAAACACTTCATGAAAGGATCTCTTCATTGCCTCTTACTGCCCAACCCAATTAAAAGCCTCAGATGCCATGAGTGAAGCAACATGAAAACACAAAATAATTCACTTTTGGAATTTGGCAGAGGGCTGGAGCGCAGGCTTTGGGGAGCCAGCAGCAGGGGAACATTGCTGTTTTCCAGGCGCCTGCTCTGGAAAAGCTGGAAAGCTGTGGGGCAAAACCCAGCTTCATGTAAATGCCTCAACTACTCACAACCATGGCAGTGCCAAAACTGCAAGGACCTGCCTCACAGCCATGCTGCAGCCAAGCCTTCTCTTTCCCCCAGATCCACACTGCTGCCAGCCTCAAGGTATCTCCCCAGGAGGATCCAGCCCTATCACTGCAGTTTTACAGCATGCTCAGAGCTTGCTTGGGGCCTTCTGCAGGACATTTCACTGCAGGAGGATTTTGGCAGCCCTTCTAGCTCCCTCTGAAGTGGTTTCCAAGGAACAGAGGAAGAATGAGAGATACTCGGGCTCTTACAGCTCAGTTTAGGACAAGACTGAAGGGTTGTAATGACCTAGTCTGACTCTGGGAGATGGTGGTGATAAGCACTGAGAGGCTGAAAGATGTGATAAAAGAGAAATCAAACAAACAAAAACCCCCACATGCCCTGCAGCACCTTACCAGAGCAAAATCTACCTGGCAGGAGCCAGGCTAGCTCTCAGATTGTCTCAATCCCCATTCCGGTGCTCAAGAAACAGGGTAATATTATATCTAAGAAGCATTACTAATGGCACTTGCAGTTGCTGACAGATGTATTTTCCTAGGAAACACGCATATGTAAGAATGTTTCTCAAAGATATTTTCAGACATAAATGTTAGCTTCTTACACCTACATGCAAAGTGTTTGCTTTCTTACATAGAGAAGCATGGATGCTTTCACTGTACAACACTAAATAGTTAATGAAATACCATATAAAAATCAAGATACCACATCGATCTGCACGGAACAGTTGTACTGATATATCTGGGTTCACATCGAAGCTCTGCTACTAGCTATATAACCCCAGGCAAGGCAGCTCTTTTCTCTACCTCTCAGATCCACGAAAAGTCATTTTTCTTCTGTCTTTTGTCTGTTCTCCATTTAGCTCTTAGGGGAAGCTGCTTTTGCAATCAGCCTTTGTGCAACATTGAACACATAAAAGATCCATTCTCAGTTCAAACACTACTATCATACAAATAATAAACAATCATCATTAAGTCATTAATTCTTTTAAACAGTCTTTCTCTGTGCAAACACACTTTCTGAGTTTGAAAAGGTTTCTTTCAGCAGGGAAGTAAATTTGTACACTCTTGTAAATGGAAAGATCACATGCCAGTGTATTCATAATATTGTATAATAAACGACAATTTGATAAATTTCATGACAAGCCCCACAAATCTTCCCTGCAAGTAATGGCACATCTTAACAGCCAGCTCTGCTCAGAGGACTGGAAGCAATTACAGAGCTAGCTCAGGTGCCATTTAGGTTTCCACTGATAATCAGACACTGTAACCTAAGCACACTAATTGCAGTATCGTTTCCATTGTGCATGTTATCAAACATGGGTAAATCTCCTCTCCTCAGGGACAGCTGCTGTGGACAGGGCACCCTGTAACACTGCAGTTGCATCCAGTTGCAGCTATCAGAGGAATTGCTTCTGGCAGTAAGGAGGAGTGAGTATTCTGAATGAGGAAGGGTTCCTGAGATCATATTGACGGCTAATATTTTATTGCAATTTGAGGGGATTAGGGAAATCATATCCCTCACCAGAGACTCTATTTCTGGCAGGGGAGAATTTCATGTTTACTTTGTGCTAAGCCTGAGGGAGTGTTTAAGAGCACTGGTAGGGAACAAACCCATCCCCAGAAATCCCAGGGTTTGTTCACATCGCCTGGTTTAATCCACACAAAGCAACTCCACCCTGCGCAGCCCTGGGAAGCAGCACTCAACTGAACTGGCAGAGCAATATATCCTAATAAGAAACAGGTAATCTGGAGAAAAAGGCAGCCATGCTTAGCACTGCAGCTTCTGTGGGTTCATAAATCCAGCACATGGTGTGCTCCTGAGATAGCTGAATACACATGGGGGCTCCGATACCTGCAGCTAGTGCCAGGCTAACAGCACAGTCCATAAAAACAGAGGCAGGAACTTTTCTTAAACTGTCTCACTAATTTATACCTCACTTATGAAGACACAAGCTTTCATTCTACTCTGCATTAGGGTTGCTGTAACTATCACCTCATTATCCTTCTTACATCTCCAATACAGCTACAGGTAAGAGCATAAAGAGCATCATGAAGTTCAGTTTCCCTTTCCTTGACACTAGCTCTTAAATAATGGCTCACTATTGTATTCATGGCATAATTTATCCCCTTCTTGGGTTTGTCTCCATGTCACTGCACTTAAAGAAATAGCTTTTTAGATATTGCTATTTCCTTTTTGCTCAAAGCCAAACTCCTCAAAATCCCTGCTGTTCTCCCCAGTCACATGGACATATACATACACACACAAAATACGTGTAGTTTAAATCTCATAATGAGTAGAGAACAGAAAATAGCCACAATCTGCTTGCCCAGCCCAGCTCGATACACATGAAGAGATTTATTGCTTCTTACACCACCTCCCCATACTCCTGCTGCAGAAGCTGCCCTGGCACAGGTGAGTTTGAGATCATCCGGGCTCACAAAGCATGTTCTCAGTGTCCCAGGGGCAGACCCAGAGTTAACACTTCAAGAAGCCCTGGAAGTCCCACATACAATAGAGTGCCCTGCGATAAAAGTTTCCGTGATTTATGACTACTCTTAACACAGTGAGAGTTAAAGACCTTCTACTTTCAGGAGACTTTTAAAGCAGTGCAAAGGAAGGAATGAAGGCAGGGCACAGTATTTCTAGTATCCGTTTTGAACTTTCAGCTGGTTTAACACAATATCTGAGATCTAGTGACCCAGTGACATACTGGCTTTATGCTTTAGGCATGGGAGACGTGGCAGAGGGGAGAGCAGAGTGACTCTCTCTTCCAAGCAGAAGCCAGTCTTTGGTAGTTGTTATTTTTCTATTCCAGTTCCATCCTTAGCAAATTCAAAGAAACTTGCATCTCAAGTGAATTCCTGTAATTAGATTTCAAGAACTGGCTGGTACTTGGGTTTCATTAAAAGTATTTTAAAGCACAGAGATGATTAGCAGCATTATCTGTGCTACTGCTTTAGGGGGAGTCTTAAGTTTTGAAGAGGCAGAAACCCCACAAAAGGGTAAGGATGGTAGATAATGGTAACAATACACTGTGCCTTAGCTCACTGCATGCACAACAGGAAGGCAGAGACACTCTCTGCTGCGGCTTTTTCTGCAGCTTGAGGTGTATATCTGGAAGGTTGACAGGCCGCAAACAGTGCTCAAGTTCATAATCATAAGGAAAGGTCAAGACTAAATTATAGGAGAAGCACATGGTAAGTATTTTTTCACCAGATTGGATCTGCTATTTGCACCCATACCCTGCACCTTTCCCTGGATTCCCTCCAGCCTCCTGTTCCACTTTTCTGCTGTCAACTCTTCACTCTGTCATGAGCAGCTTATTTTCCTGAGCAACTGCAGAAACAGCTAGTGGGGTTCAAACTCCCCCATACACATCACAGTCACCCCATTTTTCTCCAGCTCTACCCACCTAATTTGTTTAGATTCTGAGAAGAGCAGACAAGGCAAACAGCTGGGGAAAAAATGTGCCCCATGGCATATCTGCCTGTGAATTTGGAGGAGAAAACAAAAGAGACAAAGGAAGAACTGTTCTGCTGCTTCATTCCTGCACACGTTTCCAGGCGGCTAACTCACTGTTTTCTCTGCTGCCATCCACCATGTGCTTAAATTTATTTCCTCTGCTCCCACCAATTTATTTCACGTTCGTGCCCAGTTTTGCTCGGATCTCACTCAATGCTCCCAGATTTCAGACTCCAGGCTCAGACTGCACAGGTTGAGGGTGACTCTTGTGATACACTGAGGGTTGCCCCCTCCCACCCTTCTGGAGAAGCAAAAGAAGTACCCGACTGAATCAAAATCAATGCACAATTGAATAGGGACTTGGAACTACAGCCCATTCTCAGCTAACAGGGGCAGCTCATGCTGACAGTAGCACCTCTCCCTGACCATCATTCCTGCTGTTCTCTGTCAAGGGAAATGAGGGTGATTTTGTATTTAATGTCAGTTATTTAAAATTATTAACATCCATAAATGTGCACTTCCCAAAGACAAATAATGCTGACACTGCTGAAAGAACATTGATTCCATAAAATGATCAGAAGGGAGTGCTTAATTATTCCCCAAGGAAAGAAAAGATGGTAATACCACAGATTGATTACATAAGATCATTTTGAAGAATAACAGTCATATCAGTTTTGAGTCTTCCTTCATTCATGACCGGATCCATATTCCTTCATCAGTTTGTTACAGCTTCTTATAAATCCCTTTTCAAACTTAATGAAAACTACCCATTTTTACTAAGCATTTTAATTCCGACATGGGTTCTGCATTCTCCAAGGCAGGCGTAAGCATGAACTGCATTGTGCATCTCCTGGCTGCTTGTAATAATTACTTTAACTCACACTAAAGCAATAACCATAGCAATAATTCTAGTCTACGACTTGACCCCCAGTTACTATTTTTCTATGCAAATCTTCATGTTACCATTGATGTTAATTTTGCTTATTTTGAATAAACATGGTAATTGTCAAAAAAGTATGTTTTAAAGAGCAGACAAGCCTAATCATTAGAGGGTAGAAAGACTGTGTTTGAGAATAGGCATCTGTTAATGTTCTGTCTTGATCCATGGAGCAGTCCTGCAGGATTCAGTTTATATCTAGTCACAAAGACAACTCCTCAGAGGTGAACAGATTTGTTGACTACAGTTTCTTTCAGATAGGCAGCAACAGTGCCCCACAAAGGAAAATGCACAGCCTGGGTAGAGTTAGATTTCACCATTCTCAGAGCAACTTAATTAAAAATCTCCAAGCATCTAATGAACAAGAATCTCATTGTTTCAGGATCAGCACGGGAATTCTTCGGGGATGGCCAGCTAATAGCACGAGGGAGACAAGATCCAGTTTGCAGAGTAGCTTTCTCTAATTTCTGGAAAATATCAGTCTCAGGAGGTCAACAATATCTGGTTTGAGGGGTGTGTGTGTGTGTGTTCATGGTGGGAAAGGTGCAGGGAGTAGTGTAGCCAGTTTCTTAGGTTTAGCATGGTATCATGCAAATGTAATTAAGTCTTTGATTTGAAAACATGGCTAAAAATAAAAATGGTCTTAGAGTAAAAGCATGAGGTTTTTACCCTTAGCAAGTAATTAAGAAAAAGATGCTCCCCAACCCCAGGAGCAAATCACAGTACAAATCAGAATGAGCAGCTCCTTGAATGCCAACATACAAAGAGATGAAAAAAGACTCCAATCTGATTTATGCAGAGAGAACTCAAGCTGCCAGAGTTAAATTGTCCTTGCAATTGCTAAGAAACTGTGGATGACAATCTTAACTCAGAAAAGATGCATCCAACACAGATAATTCTATATTAGAGTTCATCTGTGTGATAAGGAATAAACTGATCGCAAAAAAAAAAAAGGCATTATCCAAACATGAAGTGATCACGACTTGATTGCATTTTTCAAGTGCAAACAGAAAACTCTTTACTTTGCCAAAACTACTAACATACTGCTTAAAAAGGATCAATTTCATGAAGCTGGGGGAGGAGGGCAGGGAACAGAAGGGCCAAACCAGTTGGAAGAAAGAATTTGAGAAGAAAAATGTTACAATAATTGGGAACAGCTTACAAACATTTTTGTGGATGTCCAGATAAACCACAGTCTGAGTCAAAGCAAGCTGTAGCTGTGAACAAAAACATGCTGATTCAGGGGGAAGCAGGTATAAAACATACATATAAAAAATGCAAGAAGGCAAAGTTCTTAATTCTGCATTCTGATTTGTATCAAAACTGCCATAGATTTCTCCTTATGTCCAACTGTGTAAAAAACCAAATAAAAAGCCAAAGAAGGAAACTTTAAGATATAAGAGGAACATAAAGGAACTGTATTGTGATAATCATCATACACAGATTAAAGTGTCAAATGGCCAAAAACAACACAAAAGGAAACTGTTTCATTGCCTCTACATGAAGGAAAGCTGGACAACACAGTCATATCTAATGATAATGATGGTGAATAGTTTATTTTAACAGTAGGCAAGAAAAGCTTTAAGCAAAAGCTTTTCTAGAAGCAGGCATTTTAAGATCAGTAAAACTAAAACCACTCCTACACACATAAGTTTTAAAATAGGTGGTAAAACTGTGGGAGAGGGCCCTCCTGTACAGACTGTTCAGGAAAAGTTTTAGAGCACCACAGCACTTCTAGAGGGCTGGTGAAGGCTAAGGCTGCTCTAATACTTACAATACAGAGCCAGGGAGGCTGATCCCAGGCACATCCACCAGTACTGCAAAGAATAGAGGGAGCAGCATCAGGAATAGCTTTCAGAAGTAATAGCATAATTAATGCATATGGGTTTGTGGAAAACAGCTCAAAATAACTACTTTGCTAGGGTCAGCTGGTGCAGACAACAGTGTTTATGTAGGGTCCACAGTCTGCTGTCATCTTGGGTGAAGTTTTGATTAAAATACTAGAAAATCTGTCACATGGGTCATATTAAATGGTTAAACCCCAGCTACTTAGACCTGAAATGAAGCAGAAACAACTTTCAAATAATTGCTTTTGTTATGGCAATGTCCAATAGCCGGTTTCTTCCTCTGCTCGTAAATATTTCTATCATTCACATTAACGAAGACTTTACCTCTAAAGGTTATTAGGAATAATTAAAAATAAAAAAAAAGCCAAACAAACACCAATCATCAAAACAACAACAAGAAAAAAAAACACCAAGAAAAACAAAATAACCCATTAGTAAGAAGAAAAGAAGGAATTCCATGTAGGGGGCTTTCTGTATTGCCTGGTAAACTGAGCATGCAGGTGCTATTTCAGTAAAAACATGTTTAACACAGTAAAGAGAAACAGAAGTCCATACTGAGAGAGATCAGAATCTTTTCTAGCAGCACAATCCCTGTGGAGGTTATGGTGCAATATGACGCTCCCAGCTCCACTGCGAAAACCACCTCATGTGTTCTTTGGAGATAAAAACACAAGATCAAGGGAGGAGTAGAGAAATTCTGTCACATCTGGCACTGCCATAACTACCCCCAAATCCTGTTTCTGGTTTTGGTATCCACAGATAAAGAAACATGTGTTTGGAAAAGTTCAAAGAAGAGCTATCAAATCTTAAAGGTAAGAACACTGCTTAACAGAAAACATAGCCAAACAAATGGAAACTGCAACTCAGTGAGCCCTAAGTATATGCTCTTGTGTTATTATTTACCAGTATGCTTACTGGGTGTGTTATCAAAAATGGGACGAGGCTACAGACACGTACTGGATCCAACCAAAGCAGCAAAAAGGCTTTAAGACATAACTAATTCTTACTAATTCTTAGTAAGGATCTATTCTGCCTTTCATTACATGCACAAGCATAGTATTGTTATGACTGTTAGCATAAACAGAAGTCACATGTATATTCATTGCCATGTGCATCTAGGTGTAAGCCATTTTATGAGCTGTTTCCACCTACATCAAATGCTGGGTGAGAAGGAAAGTCTAATAGTAATCATTCTTTACTACCACAGTGCAAATCTTTAAATTAGTGCCTTCATACACACACAGCATGAGACCAGTGTAGTGATGATATAATGCTTACGTTTAAGAATACATGTATCTCCTGAATTCGATGTCACTTGGTGTTTGCTAAAAAGTTCAGTGTTGGGATAAGAGATTTTTACAGTGAGATGTTCCTATTTATGCATGCCATCCTACACTCATTGCCAAGATAACATCAAGCCTATGATATGAGGATCAAATTCCCGTTTACAATGATTTATTTCAGCAACAGATATAAAGCGGTCTTTTACACCAGTTCATTTGCTAAAGGAAACCTTTGTGAGGACAAACACTTTCTAAAGGGATTTGCACCATCATAAAACTGAGCTGCGCCATAGATTGCAAGTGAAAACTGACCGTGTCCTTCCTATTGACTCACTGATCAAATACATTGCTGAGAATAAAGCTTTCTACTTTGATTTGTGGGTATTAACAGTCACCAGCAACAATAACAGCCTTAGAGGTATCTGTCACTGCTGGAGAAAGGTTTCTTTGAAAGTTTGCATTACTGAGGGAAAACTTTCTAGACATGTTTGTAAGAGGGATAAACTGATTTTCTAGAAGACATCTCATTGCTATTGGCTCATGGTTGATTCTCCATCAGAGATGTGTTATGAAACCAAAGAGAGATTTCACATCATGTTTTAACTTTTTAGTATCTTCTGAATTAATATATTCATGGTACACCCAGCTGCCTAATTTGGTGAGGTTTGTCTGTTCCTGCTTTCAAAAATTAATATAGAGTCATGAGGAAGCACCAAAGTACCTCTATTCTCCAAGTGATGGAATATCTTAAACAACACCCTGCTTTTCTTTATGCTCCTCAAGTCTAAAAAGTGGCTTTATAAATGACAGCTGTGAGGCCTTCTGATAAGTAAGTTCAAGCATAGTAAATAGTGGAGACCCAAGCAGAAAGTTGTTAGTCCTTCTCAGGTTCTTCCTCTAGTGATCACTGAGTTTTTCAGACTTCCTTTCATATGTGAGCTCAATAAAGGCAGGAATAGAGGATTAGAGCTTTTCTCACGTGCTTATCAAAGGGTGTCTTTTTAGATTAGCACTTCTCATACTCAAGGGCACTGGAGAACCTGAAGACCTGAGCAGCCACTGTTGTGGCGATTTCACAGCAAGAGGCCAGCTGGTGATCTCCAAGCCTGTAAGGTCTAGTTGACTCAGAGCCCATGTGTGGTGTATGGGCAGGTAATACCTTTCTCACATTGTTTGTACAACATAATAAAATCCTGAGTACACAGGACCTGGGGAAGAGTAATTGAGAAGCTATTCTCATACAGCCTGTAGCTATAATTTGCAAAGTATTTGATGTGATCTGCAGTCTACAACTACTATCCTTCTGTAACTAGAAGCTTCATTTATGATACCTTCTTATTTGCAGCTGCAAACTGCAAATGCACAGTAGAGATTCTTCCATTTTCATGGCATAGTACAGTTTGAATGACAGTATAAAGGATAACTCTTAAGGTACAATTAATCTGCCTTTATTCTACAGACAATCTATAAAGTTTATTTTCTCACCAGCATAGTTCTACTGGTCAAGGCATGCTTACTTAATGTGAGATCTGAAGGGGGGCTATAGGAATGCTGAGGATGGACACTATTCGTTAGGGACTGTAGTGATAGGGCAAGGGGTAATGGGTTAAAACTTAAACAGGGGAAGTTTAGATTGGGTATAAGGAAGAAATTCTTCACTGTGAGGGTGGTGAGGCACTGGAATGGGTTGCCCAGGGAAGCCGTGAATGCTCCATCCCTGGCGGTGGTCAAGGCCAGGTTGGACAGATCCTTAGGTGGCATGGTTTAGTGTGAGGTGTCCCTACCCATGGCGGGTTGGAACTAGATGATCTTAAGGTCCTTTCCAACCCTAATTCTATGATTCTATGATTTCAGTCCATGTTATTCTTAACTTCATGTTTAGGTAACAAAGAATTAGATTTACTGAGTTTTAAGCATGCTTCTTTTGGCCTGTATATGCATAATAGCTTATTTCATCAGCAAACATTCCACTCTTGTCTGACTTTAGCTCACATTGAAAGTTAGGTTCTTGCTTTCTGGTGACCATAGAAGTGCATTTTTTGAGTAATGATTAACTGGTGTTTAAGCAGGCAATTAAATACTAATATAGTTCTTACAAACGCAAACTTCATCTGCCAGGGTCTAAGACAGATATTTGGATTTTCAAATAGCAACTATTCCCAACAATCTCTACTTTAAACAGTGACGCTTTCAAAAATTATACCATAAAATTGAAATACATATGATCACAGCATAGATTTGTTGGCACTTCTAAGAAGTAAACAGAAGGCTAAGCCAAAATTAAAGAAGATCATGCCAATAGATCCAATACCATTAATTTAGAACCATAACCATTTTCTGGGGATTTGATCAATACCTGGGATTGCATCAACCAAGAACTCTTCTAGAGCAAAATCATGCAGCTCCCCAGGTGGAGTTAACTCAGTTTTGCAACAAAAATCATATCCAGGAAATTGGATGCTAATCGCCATATTCCACCATTCACTGGAGACCCCCACCTTCCCTCCTCTCAAAGCTAACATTTTTCCATCATTGCTAAATACTACCTGTCAAGAAAGAGTTGCATTTGACTGAGATGCGGAGGCATCAATAAAATAATTGCTGATGGCAGATAGCATTCTTTGGTTCGTGTTCATCCCCCTGCATGACTTAATTAACAATGCCTTCACACCAGAATAAATCAGCTCTTTTTTTATTTACCTGATGTCTTCAGGCAATTTTATGACTCTCACATAGGGGTTTCTTTGTTATTTCTTCCAGAGCACTAGGCAGGTGAGAGGCATGGACTCAGTTTAAGACCAAGACCCCAAAATCCCTGCTGATATGACAAGGGAATGGGTACATGGTGTTTGAGCCAGTGTGAAATTATGGAGGCTTTGGAGATATGGCTGGTGTGACAAAAGAATTAGAAAGCAACTTATTTGAAGTGCCACAGCACAAAGAAGATAAAATCTAGCAAATTAGATGATTTAAGTACATTAGGTGCATACAGAGAAGAGTCAAGACTGAAATATGGACCATTTCCTTAGGACAAATTGTAGCAGTTTTTTGAAATGAATGGACAATAAAATATGTGCTTTAAAATTACACTTAGAAGAACTGCTTAAAGCTTAGTTATGCTCCAGCATAACTTCAGCTTACAGCAGTTGAGGACACCTGGCATAGAAAGCAGAACAAAAAGAAGCCACACTTCTATGCTTACCTATGTTCTCACCAGAATAAGAACAGCAAAGCACTTCAGCAGTCAGACAGCAATCTCACTTATACCCATGCAAGCTCTAAATGACCCTCTGATGCTAACGACATAATTCCAGATTTCTATTCCTGTATGCAAGATCAACTGCTGGGACTATGCTACCTTCGCCCAGCAAAAACACTTATGCATAACAGCTGATTCTGCAAAGCATTTTTCCAATCTCCTTACACAAAGTATAAACACAAACTAGGAAAGTTACTGTGAAATTTGCTACTCAATTTCTCATTTCAAAAGGCAGCTCTAGACAGCAGAGTAGATAAGCAAAAATGCAACTCAGTCCCTAAGCACAGCCATTTTACAAAGTACAACAGAATGAAATCCGTGTGCCGGTAAAACATTCAGGTAGGAGCTAGTAAAAGACACAGACATTATTCTTTAGGCCCAAGCCAGACAGTGTTAATAGTCACAGCAGGGTATCTACTTACTTAAAAGAAAATGGAAGTGGTGTCATTATTTCTCAATTGTAAATAAAGTATATGGAAACAGAAAGACAAGATTCCAATTAGATTCAATGTTAAGCGGTATCAGTACTGCATGGATATCATCTGAACAGTTGATTAGTAAAGGCTACATTTGAAAAACAAATCTTACATTTCTGAAGGACAAAAAAGCCATTGTCTTATCTCATCCATACTTTAATCCTCACACTGGAAAGGATCAAGGCTTAAGCCACAGAGAGCATACAGACATCTTACCAGTAAGTCCAAGTTCAAGAACCAATGTGAGGCTTCCAAAATACATCCTTGCCAACTCCCTTCATGCCCCTCAGAAGCAGAGACTGCTCAGAACACCTCGATCCTCCCTGAGGGGCTGTTAACTATGTAGTTGAGAAACTGCCCATGTTTTCTGTATTTGTGCCATGCTTGTCAGTGACTGAGATGACTGAAAATCAGCTATCTAATGACCCATTTCATTTTCTCCATTTGCCATAGAAATTTCTCAGTTTAGAGTAAACCCAAAGAAGGGAGATTTTTCTCATCTACCAAATCATCTTACAATGTTGTTCTCTAAATAAACTAGCAAAGAGCATCCAGTTCAAATCCAGGAATGAAACACTTTGGCCCCATAGAAGCAGCAAAGAGAAGTTTTCTTGGAGACATGCTAATATCCAAGCAACCCAGTCCTCCTAGAAATATTCCATGGGATAGTCTAATTTGGGTCTGTGACTAGCGTTATAGTCACTTCTCATGCTTCATAGGCTTCCAAGTCTATACATCCTATACAGCAACAGTAGTCTAAATAACTTTCTACAGGTTCATTTATCTTCTTTAGAAAACCCACATACATGGCTGCAATATGTCAGTGTTCATTTTATTTAAAAGGGGAATAAAAGAAAGGAAGAAAGGAAGTGCTGAGGTTTATTCCTCATAGTAATGTTTAAATGTGGCAAAATGAACTTAAGTGTTTATAACAGCTCTATTGTAAGAGATACACTGCAAGTTTCTTCCTTTTGTCTCAAAGGCTGTATTCCACTCACATTTTTCACAAAAACCTCCAATGAAATGACACCCTCACACATTTTATGAGAGGTAATATTGGCCACTGAAGCATTCATGCTGGCTGTTTGTGACGCTCCTACAGCCTGCTGCTTACCTTACTGCAGCTGAATGAACTCAGGAGAAACTTCCCAGGCATCAGTGAAATTACATCAATCCAAGAGAAATCAATATCAGAACTGTTGCTTCATCGTGCCGCTTACAATTTATGCCATCCAGCAGGCTCATTAAGCATCAGGGAGTATATGGCCTATTAAAGTTAATGAAAAATGCTTCAGATTTCCAACAGATTTTTGGTCTCAATTTACTGCTTCTCTGCAGAACTATTCCTTTATTCTGGTCAGGGGAGCTATGGCCTTTGACTTGGAAATCCCAGTCCTGGTCAGTATCAGTTAACCTTCCAGCCAAGCCTGACAAAGCCAATTAGGGTATGGCATCAAAGTGCATTTTAAGCATAACTATTTAAGCAGATTATAGGTCTGTTGTTTGCTACAACCAAAAGTTTTACTTCTGGAAGTAACATTAATTCAAGACCCATGCTCTTTCTTTTGCAGTTTTGAAGGAAGCCTGAGGGTACTGCTTTCACTTATGATGACAGGCAGGGTTCTCAGCATCTGTTTAAACAAAACAGAACAAAGGGATTATCTGTT
Source organism: Psittacula echo (assembly GCF_963264785.1). Taxonomy (NCBI): domain Eukaryota; kingdom Metazoa; phylum Chordata; class Aves; order Psittaciformes; family Psittacidae; genus Psittacula; species Psittacula echo. The sequence goes on from NC_137739.1 coordinate 7,054,423, forward strand.
GCCATGCAACCAATAAAAATGATACTATTTTAATAGCTAAGACCAGAAAAAGCAGCTGCCGTATGGGCTCAGAAATTTTCAAAAGAGAAAGAAGGGTTAATGCCTTAAATCAAGTTACACCACTTTTCAATAGCAGGGAGGGGAACAAAGCTTTTATGACCATTATATGCTCAGCATGGCTGGAAAGAGCATTGCTTTCAGCAAATTCTCCCAGTAGGTACAAGAATTATTGTTCTTATACAAATAGGGTGGATTTTTACTTACTCTGACCTGCTGTGTTTGCTTCCCCTGTGTCTTTCCATATCATCAAAGCACTTCACCTTTCAGTCTGTGACAGTCCAGGCTGATACCTGATCTCAACACTCAGAGATCTCCAGAGAGTACCTACATTTTCATATATCTAGTACACTCAGACATACCTAGAGAAGACAGAGAAAATCAGGAAAAGACCTGGAGCAGGATCAAAGAAATCTCGTTTCCTTTTCAGGAATTGATGTGATAATATAGCTTGGGCACAGTATCTAGAAAACTCTTAAAGGAACAATTTTAAGCAATATAACACACAATTTGCACAACTTCACTGACGCATGTAAAGCAATACCAGTCATAGTGAGGTGATCTGGTTTGTCTAAATACAGGCAATGTTAAACAGCACAGTTAACAACCAGCATGGCCAAGGAGGTGATCCTGCCCCTCTTCTCTGCTCTCATGAGACCTCACTTGGAGTATTGTGTGCAGTTCTGGTGTCCTCAACATAAAAAGGACATGGAACTGTTGGAACAAGTCCAGAGGAGGGCCACGAGGGTGATCAGGGGACTGGAGCATCTCCCGTATGGAGACAGGCTGAGAAAGTTGGGGCTGTTCAGCCTGGACAAGAGAAGGCTGCGTGGAGATCTCACAGCAGCCTTCCAGTATCTGAAGAGGGCCTACAAGGATGCTGGGGATGGACTATTCATCGGGGACTGTAGTGATAGGACAAGGGGTAATGGGTTAAAACTTAAACAGGGGAAGTTTAGATTGGGTATAAGGAAGAAATTCTTCACTGGGAGGGTGGTGAGGCACTGGAATGGGTTGCCCAGGGAGGCTGTGAATGCTCCATCCTTGGTGGTGTTCAAGGCCAGGTTGGATGAGGCGTTGGGTGGCATGGTTTAGTGTGAGGTGTCCCTGCCCATGGCAGGGGGGTTGGAACTAGATGATCTTAAGGTTCTTTCTAACCCTAACTATTCTATTATTCTATAAGGGCAGAGAACTGCAAGACCATAAGATATAGTTAACATACCCATATATCCCTAAATGCCTTTCAATGTCTCAGCTACTGCTACCCTTCTTAGGAGTTCAATAATGCTACCAAAAAAGAAAGAGCTTTCTTGAATATTAATCCATCTGGAGAGCCAGAAAAAAACCTTGAAGAAACCCATTTTTATAAGATGAAACTGTTCCCAGGAGAAGGAAAAAAAGAAGTGCTGAAGCTCCAGTTGCAATAATTATTCTCCAGGGGATTTCAGCAGAGGTTTGAAGTATCTGGAAAATTAAGCTGTTTAGAAAAGTACAAGACCTCATACTGATGTTTTGTTACTATACATTATCTATAAAAGCTAAATTGCTGTCCCATCCTCGGCTGCCGGCAGTGACAAGCATCTGGTCCCACCTCACACACTTTTCCTATGCCGTATACATTTATGCCAGCTGGGGAGCACTGCCAGGGAAAAAAGTTTCATCGCCTTCCTAATTTCTCAAAGCAGCACCTTCAAGGAGTTCATAGATATATTTCTGCCTTTTAATAAATAACTTCAGATGACGGTCTCGATATTAGCAGTGTACAATGTCACAAAACTAACCAGTAAATAAAGAACACCTCTGTTCTTCCAAAATCAAATCATTCCAACCTCTCATCACCAGGTCTGGTTTTGCATTTGGAAGAAATGGAAAGCAAAGCTTTCCTAATCTCTTCCTGGGTCTCAGTAAAAGCTGAATGGAACCAGCAGGAGCTTTGCTTTAAGATTAGCTGCCTTTGGGTCAAATCCATACTGGCTAGCTTTCAACATCCTTCCTTTGGACATCTAGCTGAGGCAGCATCACATAGGAAAAGCCTGGACACACTGCAAATCCTCCATTTGCTTCTACGACACCAGCAAATGCTTGTCTGGAGCTGAAGCCAAATAGCTTTAAGGCAAAATCATCTTGGAATGGTTCTGTCTTCAGTGCCATGAAAGTTTTGCTTAGAAGCAGTTAACAGTGCAACAATAGAGGCTTATGTCTCTGCTGTTGTTTTTCAGTTGTTAACCATGCCCCTTGGTTTGAGTGATGGATCAAGGCAACATGAAGTAGACTCTTCTGTGTGAAATAAAGACTGACATGGCACAAACCATTTAGATCTCAATATGCAACAACACTGATTAGAATCAGGCAATTGAGCAAGATTCATTTCTTCTTTTATCATTTGTGTCACATTACAGAAGTGATCTGTTCTTATGAAGATGATTTCCTTATTTTTTCAGACTGCTAATCACCACCACCAGGCACATTTTGCCTGCTATGGAAATCATACAACAATTAGGAAACACTGAAGGAACAAATGATTTATTATTAATACATAATGATCATCATTAATATAAAAACTATTTAAGTTAATTTAGAAGAATAGCTACATTAAGATAACTGTGTTGCTCCAATTAAAGGGCACAAACATCTTCCACTGAATCTACTCAGAGTTATTAAGTTGTTCTTCACCTTTGGTGTAACTTCTGCAGAGTTGTGATTTCAATTTTTCTTCTCTTCACTCTGCAACTTAATGAATTTAGTAAAAACTTAGAGAACGATGGGGAATAAAGGGAAGCATCCTTGTGATAACTTGTTCTGTCACATTGATAGCTAGAAATGAAGCTAAAGAAAGGAACTCAAACAACTTAACTATCTTGGAGGTTGGTCCAAGCCCACAAAACCAAACTAACACTGTCAGGAGGGTCGCTCTTCCACATAACATGTGAAGCAGCAGTATTTTTTACTGGTTGTAGCAGTTAGCTTCCTTCTGATGTGACAGACTTCATTGACTGCAGGGTAAAGGACAATACTACCCCTCAATAGAATGGGAAAACTAGAGTAGGAGCAGTAGGGTCTAGGCAATACTCACTGCACTTTAATGAGAAACACTGAAAATTGTTAAAAGTTGACAGACAAGAAAAATGTCACCTTGTGACTGTCAGTGATTGTTATAAATTGTAATAAGCAATTCACTAGGCACAAAGAATATAATCATAGCTTAGCTAAAATCTTTGGGAATCTAGCTGTTGCCAAAAACAGAACCAGAAGACATGATCCACAGCTTATGCCATGTGAATGGTGGGAATACTTCCCAACTTGTAGAACTATTGTCTTTAAAGGACACACTCCCTACCATTGAGGGAAATCTTTCCATTTACTTCTGCATACTTCAGATCAGGCCCCAAAGGAAGCTTGCATTCCTGCTCTCCTATTTTGCAAGGACAGCTGAAAAGTGCTGGGTGCAGATCACTTCACTCACAGCTGGTTATCCCAGCTGTACCAGTATGCCTTCAAGAGCCACAAAACAGACTGCCTGATCAAGGGGAATCTGTGAATGAAGTGCTCTACAGACAGATAGGAACAGCCTCACTCTCACAGGCCCTTGTTCTCATAGGGGACTTCAACCACCCTGACATCTGTTGGAGGGATGGTACGGCCCGGCACAAGCAATCCAGGAGGTTCCTCGATTGTGTGGAAGACAACTTCCTTCTGCAAGTAATAGAGGAGCCGACAAGGAGAGGTGCCATGCTTGACCTCGTGCTCACCAACAGGGAAGGGCTGGTTGGAAATGGGACGCTCCAGGGCAGCCTTGGTTGCAGCGACCACGAGATGGTCGAATTCAAGATCCTCGGGACAGTGAGAAGAGCGTGCAGCAAGCTCACTGCCCTGGACTTCAAGAGAGCAGGCTATGGCCTCTTCAGGAACCTGCTTAGTAAGGTTCCATGGGACACAGCCCTAGAGGGCAGGGGGGCCCAAGACTGCTGGTTGTTATTCAAGGATCACCTGCTCCAAGCTCAGGAGTGTTGCATCCCACCTAGAAGGAAGTGCAGCAGGAGGGCCAGGAGACCTCCTTGGATGGATAAGGAGCTGCTCAGGAAAATTCAAAGGAAAAAAGAGGCTTATAGAAGGTGGAAGCAAGGACAGGCAGCCTGGGAAGAATACAGGGATGTTGTCCAGGAAGCTAGGGACCAGGTTAGGAAAGCTAAGGACCAGTTAGAATTAAACTTGGCTAGAAATGTTAAGGATAACAGAAAGGGATTCTATAGGTACGTAGAGAATAAAAGACAGACTAGGGACAACGTGGGCCCTCTCTGGAAGCTATTGGGAGAACTGGCTACCCTGGATTTGGAGAAGGCTGAGGTTCTTAATGACTTCTTTGCCTCAGTCTTCACTGGCAAAGGCTCTGACTGCACCACCCAAGTCTTGGAAGCCAGACACAGGGACTGTAAGAATGAAGACCCCAGGACCACTGTAGGAGAGGATCTGGTTCGAGACCCCTTACAAGCAATAAAGAAAACTCAGAAGGTCCATAGATCACACGACAAAACCAATTTGCTTAAATCAGAAGATAAAGTAGTAAATTACCTATTATCAGATTTTTTTTCTCCCTTATTCCACACTCACCCAGCACAGAGGTAAAGATCAGAAAACAGGACTCCACAAATTATTGACATTTCAGTTGCCATCCAGACCAAACATTAAACAAAATATGCAGGTTTATACAGCTTAAAATTTTTTTTCTCACTTAAATGAAAAAAACATAATGTAAACAAGGGGCTGACAAAGCAAAACCAGCAGTGCCCTCCCTGTGTCACCAGTACCAAATCATTAACCTGGGCAGCAAACAGAGATCCCTACTTTGCTGAGACCATCTAGACCTTAGCACCAAAGGATTCATCACAACTACCTACCCCACCTCACTGAGCCAGCTAAGCAGTCTCAGTGCCTAATTAGAAACTCACTGCCCTCTGCTTTCGGGCTTAATGAATACTCCCTTACTTTACACAAAGAGAATAATCACTTAAGAAAAGAGCTGTGCCAGCATCCCTCTCCTCACTTTGGCTGTCCCACAAGATGATGGCTAAGACATCTACCTGCAGAGGGAAATTGTATGGGTTAGCCTTCTTCAAGCTGAAGAAAGGTACATACCAGATTACTACAGTGTTTAGTGTCGAAAATGTTTATTCTTTTCTCATTGTAACATAGTTCTCCTTTGAATGTTTGCAATTTCAAGTAAAAAAAGTCCAATATTGACCAAAAACTGCTGTTCAGTTTTATTTTCAGTTCTCTTAAACAACTCAATCACTGCCATTACAAACTTTGTATTCCCCTATACACGTTTGTAAGTATCACAATTAGTGATCTCAGACTCTTCAGTACAAAGTGGTATGTATGGAAAACAGGCTCATAAAACCAGGGGATTTATAAATATAAAAGTCTCCTTTTCCCTTTCTAGATCACTTGCCCTTTGCCTTAACAAGTGTTATTTCCCTGCTACAGATTAATCACCACAAAATGCCAGAAATCCTGTGTGTTGATTACTATAGTTTGAGGTTTGCAAGAGTTGCTATGATCAACAGCTGTCATAAAAGGGGTCAGACAGGGCTACAAAAAACTCATGCTGCAGTACTGCAGGGACAACCCATTTGACCAACAAACATAATTTGATTCAGGAAAATAATGCTGATCATAATGATGCTGTGAAGCTGGAATCAGAAGTAATTACCACACACTTAATGGTATTCTTAAGTGTCTTTACTTACTGCATGTCTATGGAATACATTTCAGGGTAAAAACCTGTAGTGTTTCTGTAGTGTTTCATGTTTCTTCCCATTCATCCTCCACACAAAAACTATCCAGCCTCACCTTAAAAGACTGTAAGGGAAGACCACAGCTATATGATCTACTGCTTAATTAACCCTCTTTGCTCTTTGACTGTCTTTTGCCCATGACATCACAAGAGTGATCTTCCTGTCCTTCTCTCAAACCATGAGCCTTTTGTTCTATTTTCTCTCCTCTGCCCAGCTGAGAATAGAGCAGCTGATAGAGCAGCTTTGGTGGGCATCCAACATCCATCCAGGGTCAACCCACCACACATGGTGATTTAGACAATAAGCTCAAAGTTCTAGTCCTAAATCACAAGCATCAATTACTGTTCTAGTTGGTGTACATTCAGAGTCCATACTTCTACACTAGGCGCATTTACTGAAATACAGTACAGGAACCAAAGAAAAACAAAGGATTTGGGAAGGGAAAAGATAACACTTCATTGTCCAATGGAAATTTTAGCCAACTGCAGGTGTACTCAATTAACATCTCATTAAAAACCCCTCTTCAACTTCAAATAAGCTATCAGCCTTGTATAGTGTAAATGAAAGGTATAATTGATGGCCACAGCCGTGTGAGGTAAAGTGCTTTAATAACATTCTGGCTCTCTGGAGAAAGTCAGCTCTGTTCCATCAATATAAAGAATCCACGCCAAAGAAGTTTCATAGTTTAAATGAGTTTTCTGTAGCTGCAGCAGAATAAAAGCCATAAAGTCAGGCGAAACTCAGCATAATGCACCATGAGCTTTTCTGTTTGCTTCTCAAATGTTTTCTTCTATCTAGACTGCTTTCAAAGCAAAAATACAACACACACCTTATTTACTTCAATAGGCTAATGGGTACAGATTATCCATAAAGCATGAAATACCAATGCACTTCCAAACATGTGGCTCCAATTCTGATCTCACTTATGAATCTTGCCAGAGGCAGATTTGCAAGGCTGATTTAGGATACTGTAATCCCGCCCACCAGCAACTGGCCAGCACAAGATGCTTATATCCAGAGCACCTGGTGCAGCTGCAAATACATTCCCTTTAACAGAATTACTTCAGAAGTGTTAGAGATCAGTATATCATCCTCTCTGCTCTGTGCAACCAAACCTAAACCATGGGAAGGTTTGAGTATCCAGCAATGTCATAAATCCAGACCCTAGTATGTTGATGGATGAGACATGGAGGAGAAAACTACAACAAGCTATTTGATCCCTGGCCTTTTGCTCCCTGTTATTGCTCTGGACTTTGTACAGCAGAGGCTAACCAGGTGCAGCAGCTGTAGAAAAGCATCCATTTTCCATATGATCCTATTTTCTGTCCTTTATGGGAAATAAGAATTACACAGTTCTGCTGTACTTTAGAAGGTACAAGTACCTGTAGCCTCTTGCACCTCAGTCAAGGTTTTCTTCAATTCTGCTGGCACATCTACCACAGAGTTCACAGCAGCATCAAGTCTCTGGAGCTGGTGAGCCTGTCACTGGGTATCTGCAAATTACATCGAATGTGCTTCGGAAAAGATAATTAACAAAAACAATACTCCAGTGAGTTTAAATTTGGTCTGCACCCTCCCTGAAAATACTGGGAAGTCCACAAGAGAGCTTAAAACTAAAGATTGATACCTGGAGAGATTTTCCATCCTGGTATCTGTCTCCTTACTAAGCTTCTAATACCATCTGGGAAGTTGTGATTATGCCCTTGGTTTTCCTTTGTCTTTTCTGTATAGTTTTTGACATCTTCAGTCTAATCAGGTATGCCTGTGTCCTCTGTCCCTCCTCACACTTTTTCCTGGTACCTACAATAACCTCCAGACTATAGTTCTCTCTTCCACATGCCCTGTGTTTTCCAAGTCCCTTTGACCCTCTTGGAATGAATAGCACTTACTTGAAGAAAACAGTCCTGCTACTTTTCCTCCCTCCCATCCCCTTTAGTTACTAAATGGCTACTTGTGCAGTTCCTTGGAATTAAGATCTATTTAATCACAGGGAATGTTCTCTAGCATTCTCATAAGCAGTGACTAATACAGGTTTTACTCTTAAGCAAAAAATCCCAAAGGAATTTCCAACCAGCCAACTCTTATGGTGCATCAGGCTCCAGAAGAGGTGGATTTATGACAGTTCCTTTCAATGCTGGCAATGACTGTTGAGATAATTCTGCACCTAATTCTATTGTGTTTCATAACCACGCTAGGCTTTGCAGCTGCCTGTCTCAAAAACAGCAGCTTCCCATATTATTATGGTGCAAAATGCCACGATCTTACACTGAAAGTGAAAATACTATCTCTGAGAATTACATTCTTTCAAGCAACTAATGCCAAAGTTAAAAATAAAGATTTCATCACTTTGGACTTTTCATTTTATATTAAATCGGGCTCACCTCAAAGAACACTTGCGGAGTAATTCCTACATTACATATGCATACGATACTGAATCAAAAATCATTTCATCTGCAGGAAAAAGATTCCGTCATGAAAACTATAAAATAAAAAGCCTCTAATATTCAGCTCCTGTGTGACTTCCTAAAATCTGTTGCAAGTGTCAGAAGTTCTTGTGGGTGAAATCATTAAAACCATATAATTAACTGAATGAAAAGTCCAAGAATATAGCGGGTTTTCCATACCTATGGTCTGCCATTCATTTCATTGCAGTGGTTGGCAACAAGCAACGATCTTGAGTTGACAGAAAAGCCTCTCGTAATGGGAATAAGTTTGGGATCAGTTCCAAACCCCACTATGAAAGTCAGCACAATAACACAGCAGCTGCAGGAGATGAGGCTCTCTCAGGAGGCAAGAAGTCTTTGAGCACTTTCAGGCATAGTGCAGAAGATCTCCTGCCTTCTCTCTTTTTCATTTTTACTAGCGAGGATCATCATATGAATGAAAGGCAGCAAGATTTACTGGCTTTGACCATGTACTTTATCATTTTTTGATCATCCTATGGCAGACAAACCGTACCTTAGAAGTGCTAGTCACATCATGGGAATGAAATTGTACTCATTGTAGTTGTCACAGCTCTGTCTCCTGGGAGACAGTACTATTATTTTGCTGCTGAATGTAGCCTCTCTGTTGTTTTAGACTTTAAAAAGGAAAACAGAGGGGATTTTATATTTGGCACTGCTGGACTTTACTTATTTGCTTGTCTTGTGAGTATTTGCCCTTTTCAACATTCCTTTCATGACACAGATGTTTTTCTCCCATTTAGCACAGCTTCATAATCTGCTCTATAGGAAGAACCAGACAGAGTTAAAAAGAATAGCTTTTTCCAGCACCTCAGCAGTAGCTAAAAGACTGATTCTGAAGGTGCCCAGTTGCACTTGCACACAAGCCTGCCCAGAAATCTATCTCCACTAGAAGAAGTTCCATAGAAAAAAGAAAAAACCAAATCCAAAACCCCCAATTTGTCATTGAAGACAGAAAAATCACAAGCCGTTCATTAGATCTGAGGTCTAACAAGTGATACTGGAGTTACTTCACACTGGCCAGCTTGTTGCTACCATCACCAGCTGCTCCACATTCCTCTTGCCCATCTGAAACTACCAGTTCTACTGGAGTTAGGACATTGGGCCTAAAGTTTTAGGCAAAGTTAGATGAAATTATAATTAACTTGATACATAATCCAGTAATAATCCTAGTCTCATGGTGAAAAAAAAAAGCGGAGGAGGGCATGAGAAGGCAGAACTTCAACAGGAATTCTGGAAATGCAAACTGCAAAAGAAACCCAGTCTTTAATTTTTAATGTATGAGAATTGTGACTCAATTTTGCTGCTCAGCCAGAATTTCAAAGAGAGATTTAATACCTACAAGTTTAGGCATTAAATAAGTCTTGGAAACTGGGCTGGAAAAGGGCAGAGAAACTGCAGGAAACAATTTTCCAATGGTCAAAAGTGAAAAAAAAAAAAAAAAGTAAAAACATAGCAGTCTTCATACACATAATTGTATATTCCCAAGAAATGTCAAAAAAAAATCCCAAAACCAAAAGCATAAATATTCAATTCCAAACTCTTCCTGGTTGGGAATTCCAAGGCAGTGGCTCCTGAAGTTTTTACTACTGATGATCTTTTGAAAAAGAATCACGTATTTTACATTTCTCATGACACAACAGTTGTTTCAAGTCTCAGTCACTTTGACTTACATGTTGGATACTGATTCTCTTTGAGCCTGACACATTCAAGCTTAAACAAACCGTGCTTTAATTTAAAAGAATCTTTTCTTGGACAATGAAAAAGGTGGGATTCTGGACCTGAGAAAAAACAAACACAGAATCCTTAACTGAAATCCTCCTGCATGATTTTACTCTTCAAGTACTCCACAACTCTCCTGTGCCACTGTCAGATACCTGCCATGTCTCACCCTTGAAATAGGGTGGGACACACTGGAGCAGCCGTCTTAGCCCTTCCATGACTTCAGCTAGCTACTTTCCCCACAGTGCAACAACAGTTTCAGCATCAAAAGGAAGGCTGGGAGATGGGAGAGGGGACAAGGTAGATTAGAGAATTAAACACCATTGGCTTTTAAGCTCCCTGATTAAATGCATAGGGCACTGTATCTGTAGAACTGAACTGAAAGACTTTGGGTCATATGCTTTATTAAAGCCTAAATGAGATCAGGGATGAGTGGCATGTTTTTGACAGACAAGGTTCCTCAGGGTAATCATTAGGTGCAATCACTCAGAGCAGAACTGGAAGTGTGCCCTTTGTTGCCAGAAAAATGCTTAGAGAGGTTTCTTCCCTGCTTCTGAATCCCCTTGAAAAAGAATCAGCTGGTTGGCATTAAATGTCACTGCTTGCAATTAAGACCCATTTTAACTACAACAGAACTCATTACTCCATTTGAGGCAGTGTCCCAACCTCAGGAAGCCCTCCTACTTAACCAAAACTGCACTTATGTGAATTATTAACCTTTTAGAGCTCAGATAACCGGTAGTACCAGCTTCATGAATAGCATACTACATCCATCTTTGCTACTGCTTGACATCAATGCCGAGTGTCACACACAACTGCAAAACTTCAAAGTTATCCCTTCCAGAACCCACCTAGAGCTCACTGTCTAATGCCATGTTACACCACCTCCAGCACTAGTACAGCTCTTCAGTTGCTCTTCATTACAGATCTAAACAAGCCTGGCAGAGCACACACTTGACTCCTCTTTGCTTCACAATCCTGAGCACAGGACCTATTCCAAGAAAGGAGACCATACGCTATTAAAGCATGTGTTAATAACAAAACAAAGCAAGGTTGCTTCTGCCTGGAGCTACCCTGCAATAGGTGGAAACTGAGCACCATGGTATCTGTTTGACTTCAGTAACAACAGTCATTAAGATGAACCACTACCTGTAAGTCAGATTTGGTCTCTGCATTTCTTCTCACAGATAGTTTTGTGGAGTCATCACACAACTGAGCCACAGCTATCATTTCCCCTGATTCCCACTACAGTAAATGAACAGAGGGAGCTGGAAGAGTTTCTCCAGAGGGCAAAGCAAGTAGGAGTCTGATGAGGTAATTCAGTCTGATTGGATCTAATTCAGCTTTATACATGGTGCTGATACTCCACATTGAGGCCTTCAGTCGCAAATCAACCTCCACACAAACAGAGCCAGAACTGCCTATTTTCCCAATATGCCACCTACAAGGACAGCATTTGGGATGAATTTAGCCTTTCCAATCTAAATTATGTCAAAGGAACTGAATTTAAAAAGGTTCAGTGATGAAGGCACACATATCTCCTATATACACTACTTTGGATAATAGAGTAGAAAAACTTGAGCATTCTTTTTGAAGAGCAGTTTGGTGGGACACACAGTAGGGAGATCAATGCAGCTTAAGCAGGCTTTTCACCACCAAACTTGATGCCCAGCACTGCTCACTCACAGGCAGAATACGAGGGAAAGTCATTGGCCTTCAGACCATCAATCTGCTAAGGATTTTCTATCCTGCTGTTGACCAAGCTTAAGCACAGGGGAAAGGTTTTTCCATGAGAACACAAGCAAGGGGGAAGGGAAAAAAACAATAAGGAAAACCAAACAAACAACAAAATGGGATATTTTCAGTCACATTTTAAAATTGTTAAATGTGTAAGTGTTCTGCCTCTGGCCATGGAAAGTTTAACAGAGCTTTCTATGAAGCCTCACTAAGGCTTCAGGTTGGCACATGCAGGAGAGAAGCAAGAAACAGTCTAAGGCATAAGCAATCTGTCAGGAGAACAAGTAAAGGATTTTGTGACTCACCAAGAATATCAATAATAAATAGCAATTTATGCCATCATTCCCATTTTTAAATCCCACCACACATTACTTTATATTTTATGCAGAAAAATACATTTTGGACATTAATTTTAGCCACTTGGAGTCAGAGAATTTAGGGTAGGTTCTAAAGAGACCCAAAATGCAAAGTCATTCATCTAAAAGTATGTGCTTCATTTCATCTTGTTTCGACCTGTTACATGGATCACTGAGCTCAACAAGGGATTGGCCCAGAAAGTTTCCTCCTTCCTGGTTAAATTCCTTTGAAGCCAGTGAGAGTCAGCATGTGTACATGCAGGTATATTCATAATAAAAAACCCATAGTCAATCCCATCTGAAAGCTAATACAACTGAAAGTAAAAAAAAAAAAAGAACTAAAAAAAATAAGTGTGCTTATAGTGTATGTATGTTGCAGATAACTACTAAGGAACTCTTAATACCTTTCATATGGACACATGCATATAAATGTTGTGTTGAGGGTTCAAAGGTTCAGGAAACATCTCCTTACGAAGCTGTTCGCCCACAATACCAAAGAATGGCCAGCAACCAAATTAGACTGTTGACAGTTTAGCTGTAGTCCAGAAGCTATGCAGCTGTGTTCTTATACTAAGCTTAGAAGTATGTTGATCTTACAGTATTCACCACTGAATAGAGTTCAATAAAAATGTGTTTGCCTTTTATCTGTCTCTTATTTACAGGCCTGTTGAAGTATTTCAGTTTGACTATCATTAGGAAAGCAGGTATATTATACACTACCTATTCTAACTCATTAAGAAAAACACAGCAGTGGAGAACATGTCCCTTTCTTACACCCTTTAAAGCCTAGAGCTAGTCAGAGCTCAGCGGCTTTCTCTCCTGGATAATAAGATATTTGTTCAGGGCATTATCTTATAGATGATAAGCTGGTAGGTTTTCTGCAATAGTGATTTCTCACAGCAGATATACAAATTTGGATGCAGCTGGCTTTAAGCAGCAATAATGAATAAAAATTCTTTTTCTAAAGTTGAACCATTAATTTGCTTGTAATATCAATATGTGCCTAACACCTATGGATGACCTATTGCCAAAAAAGGTTCAAATCCACTATACCTAAAGATCTGTTTTGCTTTCTTTGCTGTACCATGTCATAGCAAGGTAGTGTGCTGGCTGCATTCTCAGCATCAGCTGTTTGTGCAGTGCACAGATCTTCGGCGTGCAGTGTTCTTACTGCTCTCTGAAAATAGTATGCCAGCATCACCTCTGTCAGCATCAACTGGCATAGCTCTGGCTTGGGAACACACATCATCACAGGTCATATTTCCTTGTTTTATTTATCATCTTAGAAATAAAGAAATAATATTCTGGCCTTCCAAAAAAATATTTTCCTGAAGACTGTGTCTTAGCACACCAAATTAACACACGGAAATAGTCCCTTTCCCTACTCAGGATCCATAAAAGTAATTTTTCGCTGGCAGTACAAAGGGATTAAACATGTTTTCAGAATAAACATGCTGCAATTTTTATTTCCTTCATATTATACAGCCAGTAATTCCCTAGCTTAGTATCTCATTAGCTAAGTTAAATATGAACAGGTTACAGAGCTTTCTCAGACCCTTTTACAGGGGCAGGGGGCAAATGCATTTTACAGGGTGAAGAAATGAAGAGCAAAATCCACAAAGGCACTTAAGGAACTTTTGGACTCTCATGTGTTCCAAAGTAAAATGCAACTTTTCTAACTCTTTCAGCATCTCAATATTTTGACTTACTAACATGGTACTCAGGAGTGCTCCCAAATTTATACGGCCACCCTAACCATGACACCAAGCATCGTGACACACTTGAGCAATCCAATGAGTGTTGTAACTCTGATTGAAAGCAAGGGGCACCTACAGATGGGTCTTAGGCCACAGACATGCACTAGAGCCTCATGTACATGAGTAATTTCTTCTATAACATTCCATCTTAAAAAGAATCAAGAGAAAAGCATCAACTGCGTCCACATTCAGTCAATGTCCATATTGACCTGACTGCAAGACTAGATCAGGGTTTAGTTTAGTTGCAAGTTTTATAATAAGTAACAAAAACCTGATTCTTTCAACCACAAGCCTGAGGAATTCCCCTGTGCTCCTCCCAAGCTGGATTGTGAAAGGCATGGCTGTTCAGTTCTTTAACAATGTAAACCATTGAAAATAATCAAGTGGGAAACTGCCTCTACAATGAGAAACACAGAAGAAAATACTAGAAAACCCTTCATTTTTAATATGCTAAGATATCATGGGAAACACAGTAATCTGTGGCTTAAATCAGGAAAGAGCACAAACAAAAGAAAGCCTTTGATGTTGCCCAAACAAGCTTCAAGAAGCATCATTCAACAAACTTTAAGGTGGTCCTGAGGCAAGGGAGAAAAACTCTGGCCTTCAACTTTCGTCCAGGACATCGCCTTTTAAGATTTGAACTGGGCTGATAATAAAATATTTTGTGTAACTACTTGCTTGTACCAAAGCAACTGATATTACAGCTAGATCTCCTGAAGTATGAAAGACTGGTGGCAGAGAAACAAAAGACTAGATTCTCAGAAAACTTAAATCACAGCAGTTCCAGTGGAGAGTAATGCCGGGTTATCCCAGAGAGATTCTTGAGCACTAGGAAAAGTTTCTTCACCAAAAGGTTTGTCAAGTACTGGAACAGGCTGCCCAGGGAAGTGGTTGAGGTATTAAAGACCTTTGAGGTATTTAACATACATATAGATGCAGCACTGAAGGACACAGCTGAGTGGTGGACTCGTCAATGTTCAGTTTACAGTTGGACTCTTAAAGTGATCTTAAAGGTCTTTTCCATCCTAAAGGATTCTATTAGTACACTTTAATTAGAGGTCTGAGTTGAGGCTGTGTTGTAACAGCTGTGTTATCAAAATAGATAAATAAAAAGGGAAAGATTACTTCCCTCTTTTCCACAGATGTGTCTTCACTTGTGCACATCTCAAGTTTCCCAGTAAAGAAAGCATACAATAGACAGGTAAGAGCCTACAGGACTTTCACTTCAGGCAGTATGGATTCCCTCTGCAGCTTTAACTGCACACAAGATGACAGAAAATATATTTCTGGGATGAAATCACATAATCCAATGCACTCATCTTAAACATGAAGAACACAGTGCTTCAAAAATATTCATCTGACTGCCTTAGTATACCTTGCCTTCAGCAGAGGAGAAGGCAGATTCCTACAGCCCGCTGACAGGAATAATAAAATGCTCAGAAAAAGCAGACCACTAATCAGGAGGTTGGCCTGGAGAGCAAGTCACAGTCAATAGGAAAGCTAAAAAAATAGAAATAGTCAAAGTCGGCATCTCTGTCAATACTACTAATTACTTCTTATTTCCATAAGTCTTTTCCCCAAATCCATTATCAGCCACAGAAAGTGAAATGGATTCTCAGCGAAGCCATCAGTGTTTCTATCTACAGAACTAATGAAATCACTGATCAATAAGACTGTACAACTTCTGCCACCTAAACCCCATCCCTTCGATATGCTCTGGCCCTCCTCAGGCAGAGGGCAAAGTGACAGAGCTGCAAAATGAACCTGTGTGCACATGACTATGCAGAACAGTGCTGCTGACCTCCATGGCTCTCACACCTATGCCTGTTGACATCACCAGCCTAATCAGCTGCCGATTTTAAGGGAAAAATTAAAGGAAAGTAAACTTAACTGCACCCAAGTCCAGAGAGTTCTGCCTGCAGTTTCAGCAGAAACAAAAATTCACCTGGCTTTAAAATGCAGTGTGCTTCTTGTGGATCATCTCATTCTCATGGGAACAGAATGAAAGAGCTTGGAAAAAAGCCTTAGCCAAGGCTCTGGAGAATCCCCAAAGACTCACAAGCCTTCCTGATTCCTCAGTGCACATGTACAGAAAAACCAAAAGGCACACCAAAACCAGCAGCACTCACTGTAGTGGGCTTTGCCCACCGTCTGACTGCACACAACTCTTTTGTCCTAACATCTTCCACCCCAAAGCGTAACATTGAGTTCATATACAACATGTCAGCATTTACCACGGCAGGATGACAGTAAAATTTTACAACATATTATATACAATGTAGAAACAGATTAAATTAGTCTGTACAATGTATTATGTTAAAAAAGTGACAGAAATCTCATCAACTCAGTTCTTCAGTGTGTTGTGCACATCAAAACCCCAGCAGATTGAAAATAAAGAACGAACTGGAATTAGAATACAAAACAAGCATGGCTAATTCTTTCGACTAGAAAAGGGTGATGAATTAAGTTTGTCATTAATGATACAGTCATGGTTCAAACATAAGAGGAAAACAATCCTATCTTTGCCTGTATGTAGTGTACATGACAATTCTTTTTTTTTTTTTTAAGTAGTAGTGAACACCCTGTCCACAGTGTGAACACCAATCACAAGAATTCAGATTCCCTAACAAACATAGAGAAGAATGGAAATTAGAAACCTCGTGCTTCTGCTATAACTTAAGATCCCACACTGACACCGGGTGCACCACACTGTTAGCATTACCAATCCTCTCATCACACTTGCAGCCCCATTTGAACTTCTTTCCTTCCCAATTAACAGCTGCAGATATTACATATCATTGCTCAGATTACATTAGTTAGTTCTGGCCCATGAGTCATGACTTACAAAATGGCCAGGGTGCTGCAAGATATTCTTGCTATCTTCTCCAAAGGAACTGCTAGAATGAAGGGAGCATTCAGTATAGCAAACATCACTATTTAGAGAGCGTAAATACAGATTCTTAAACATACCAATAGGTTTTTGTACTGTAAAAGCCCAAGGCGTATCACAGTAGCCTCATCATAGCACCTGCAGAGATGAGGTCATAAGATATCTATCACTCAGAGCATAGAAGACACTAGAAAGCAGATATCACTCATTACATCTATTTCCAGGGAAAGGAGAGGCAAACACAAAAGCTGCACATCTGAAGGAGATGCTAGAGACACTACCAGTGGTGTGGCTAGGTCATTTTCACATCACAGCTGCCCCATCAGTGGTTTCCAGGGCACGCAGCATCCTCCACAGCCCTGGGGTGAGTACAGGGCCTTATGTTATGGCAGAGCTGTCAACAGTCTTAGGAAATCTGAACTCTTTGTACCATAGCACAGAAGTAAAACTGACCTATTTCTTGAGTGCTTACTGCAGATGAGCCTACACAGCTCTGATGGTAACAGAGGAATTTCGCTACTTTCCAACCCAGTGAAAAAACAATGTTCAAAATTTACATTACAAATAAATAAATAAATCAAGCTCTACTACAGAGCTATGCAGAGATTTTGAAGTAGCTTGCAGCAAGCATGTCGTTTCTAGGATAATAGAGTAATTCTTTCCTCATAAACCTTGTATTTTAAGGGAAGGTGCTGTCCCTGTGTGAAGCAGTGCTGTCTCACAAACCAGTGCCTAAAATCAGAACTGCATTCTTTATTATTTACAGTAGTGTTGCTGTATTTGTTGGTTTGACTCCATGTGTCTACAAAAGACAAAACTAAATTGTATTTCAGAGATAAAATTACCTGAAGCTGCACACATATGCCCTTCCTGAAAATTCAGGCTCTCTCTGACATAAGTTGTTAAACTCTTGGGCAAGGAAGCAATAAAGAGGAAACCGGATGAGGAGAGCCATCTCCAGCAGGCTTTGCCTATTCTGGACTACCACTGCTATTACTCCCTATCCTGGGAACACTGGAATAGGGCACTACAAGCATATCCTAGGCATTAACAGGGTGAACGCATATATATTGTTGAAACAATGCCTGTTTATTTTATCAGAGGAATGACTGCACATTTCCCTCTTAGAGGGAATGAATCTGCAGATAGCTGCAAAATATAAGATAATCTACTACTGCATCTGTACTAATAATGCAATATAGAAACACAGTATATAGATATAAGGTACTCTGTCAACTCAGCTACTGAATAACATTCCAGGGCAAAGTTTCCTTGGTTTATTTTCTCATCACAAGACTCCAAGCTTTCACTACCCAAGGAGCTTACTTTACCCTGGGCTGGACCACATTACATACTGGAGAGCCAGCAACAGTCAAATTCACATCTCCAGATCTAGTTCTGGGTCATATCTTTCAGACAGCCTTCAGTCATCCCATAATGCCTTGTCCCACTAATGGGGCTCAGGTAATAGTGGATGTTCATCTTGTATGAAACATACCTCAGACAAAAAGAGCAGTAGTATGATACATAGCACTCGCTTGGGACTGCAGGTTTTGTAACATACCATGCTGTAGTGAGGACTGCGGGCCTGACCACAGCGGTGTCAGTGAGCACTCACTGCTGACAAGGACAGCTTTAGGAGCACATGCTGAAGAGTGGGACAACAATGGCCATGCCACCCAGAATTTAGATAGCAAAGTGGCATGACTCCAGCATAACCTATGAGAGGACATGCAGGTAAAATCCTGCTGGCTAATTTAATCATAGCAGTTTGCAGGGCCAGGCAGCAGCTATCAAGCTCCTGAGAAACCTATGCCTTTACAGAGACATCAACCTGTACTAACTCCTTACAGTGAGCTTCATATATTTGCAAACTGAAGTGAGGACATTCATTTGCATTGCCCTCACCGTGTTTTAAAAGCACTTTTCAGTGTAAATTTCACTTCAAAGTTCAATGCAAATTAAAGCTTGTTGATGTAATTGAGTTCTGTCCTTTTCTCTCGCATCCTTCATTGTGAAAGCCCTACCTCAAAATATAAAGCCACTTCAAATTATAACACCACTAGATGCCATTTCTCACCTCATGAGATCAGCCGCATCCTTTACTAAATGCTTGTTTTATATTTACCTCCTGCATGTTGACACTTCATCATGATTCCAGGTAGCAGTGCATTTAAAAGACAACATTATACATCAGACTTTTACCAAGCATGGCCAATTATGCAAATTTCTCAGAAATTTATTTTTGAAGAAAAGGAAGATTGATTGCAGAGATTAACCATTTACACAGACAGTGATTTAGGAGGGTATTTCAATTGCTAATGCGCCTAACAAAGATGTGGGTTTTGTTTGTAAACTTCAGGCCCACAAAATTGAATGTCAACACCGGGTAATTATCATGTCCTATCCAAAATGCTAAATTTAATCGAAATACTTTTTGTAGTAAATCAGCAGTCAGCATTAGTCTTAATGAAAGTTGATTATGATGCTGCCTATATGTAAAAAGTAAGTACCAGTCCCACAAGTAATGGATACCTCAAGCAAAACCAATGCATCATTTCTCATCATCACTGCTTGGCATGATAAGTACGATAATGGCACCACATTTGATTGACTTCATAGATGTTGGTGCTTCGGGCACAGGTATCAAACTCATTTGGATGAGGGCAGATTCCATATTTAATTATGGCCTATGGGCTTAAGCATTAATTCAGGACAACATACTCCCTTCAGCTCCCATTCTCTTGAAGAAGAGACCACAGCTTTCACAATAAATGATTAAGTATTTGTTCAGCAACACCTTATGGTATTCACCTAGAAAATTTTCAGCACTGCTTCCCAACTTTTTCTTCTTTGCTCCATCCTTCTCTCCCTCCCACCCTTTCTCTTCCATCTCTGCCTCTCTCCATTGTCTTCTCTTCCTCTCTCCCTGTTCTGATCTTTTGACAACACTTCAGACGTTAGAAATCTGCACATGGAGATAGCCTCTTGCAATTTCATCCTTAAGCATACACTAAACTGCTGTAAGCAATTTCTTGCTCCTTGTATACCCTTAGACCACCCTAACTTGGAAATAAAACATCTCCATTTTGCTTTGCACAGTGCCTGTCCCACTCGTATTTGCTAAACTCTCTCAGGTCTTAACATCCAAAGCAGCGCAGTTTTAACTGTCGTAATATTAGGAGCAATCATATATCCTATTTCCCTGATTTCCACAGCAGTCAAATCCTAGTTGCATACAGATGTACCTTTCCTGGGATAGTCATATTTCTTCCAGTATATTGAGACTCATATCAGGAAAGAATGCTGTTTAAATTGTGAGGAATCACAAACATTTCAGCCAATACTCGAGATGCTTTGCTTCTCCAGTGCTTTCACAGCAACTCATAGGACCTATTATTTTATCACTATGCATTCCCAATCCGCTTACAGTGTGGTTACTGAGAGATGTCTCTTGTGTTAGACTATGGAAAACTTGGAAATCATAGAGTAAAATTTATGTTGTGCAAATCTTGATGTGCAGTTTGCAACTTCGCAGAGTCTTCCTGTTTACACTGCACTTGTGTCAGACCAAAGGAACTACATAAATCTCAACCTATGTGGTTCTTGCCTGAAGTGGACAGGAAGAAAAATTTGTTTTGCAAGATAACCAATTTACATATAAGAAATATTTCCATGATTATTAATCAAGTCTTTCAAAATCTTCTGTCACATCTATGACTGGAATATCTAATCTACTAAAAGAAGAAAAGCTACGCAAGATCTTGTGATACTTACACAGCTCTACCACCCGTCTGAAAGTGAAGTATTTAACTTCCGGAATAATAAATAATTTGCAAATAACTTCAGGAATAGTGACTGCTGAGTTAGAAACTGAACTGGACTCAGTTTCTTAAGTAGTTAGATCATAACACATAAATAAGTAGCAGCATTTTAGGGTATGATATTTGTATTTGTTCTAGCATAATAAATAAACTTTCTGCTGAAATTGAATGCCAGGAAACCACTGCACTATAATTGGTTTAGTAGAGCTATTCTGGGAAATAAGAACATTGTAAGTTTGAATAGAAAAAAAGAATAAAAATCAAAACAATACAGCTACTGAACTGTATGTCAGCATGCAAATATTGTAAACAAAGGTTTCCATGCTTTCATATTGGGTTCATTTTCTGAATAAATTACCTGGGAACATGATTAAGATATCGCCATCACTTATTTTAAAATAAATAGTTATTTGAAAGTTACCCTTCAGAAAGTAGAGAAACAGCTTTAAAACCACCAAGTCAAAAATTACTTAACTCTTGGGATCTGAGGGGACTTGTACTTCCGCCCAGCATCTCACCTGGTGAGACCTTCCATGGGGCCTACTGGGACTTGCAAACAAGTTTGGGTTGCAACCCATTTTTTTTTTTTGAGAGTTATGTGCTCCTCTCCATGCTTGTCTCTCCCTTCCCACTATGCTCTGCCAGCATTTGATCCTAATACCACTCCTAGGCCACGTCCTGTGAGCTCCTTGCACACTTTATGTTTTGATACATGCTGCTCTTCCTGCTGCACACCATAAACAGAATCTGTTCATACTCAAAATAGTTTATTCTCCCAGTAGGAGCAAGACAGCAAAAAAGACGTTATTAAAACAAACAGTGTTAACATATGTCTCTCTTACTTGAAGATTAAAGTCTCCTGGGGATAATCAAGGCAGCCTTAATTTTCCAAGAAACCAGAGTGTCTGCACATCTAGCACTGGTCTCATCAGGACTCCATCCTGTTGGGTAAGTCCTCCTTAATGACTGCCCTCAAAAGAGGGACCAACACCATTCATAAACAACTGCTCATGCTTTTCTCCTCCTCAATCAAAGAAGTGGGATGAATTCAACAGGAGGTCAGTCTAGAAACTCAAGGAAACTCAAGACCTCTCTTTGTTTCACAACAAGCATTTGCCATCTCAAGCACATTTTTCTCCTTCCATCCTTTAAGTAAACTCCTGTATTCATACAGTAAACACCCATTGCCATGGCCAACATGCAGTATTTCCTAGTTATTACCTACTAGCACCACAACTGTCCCAGAACTAACTTATTCTTTATGTCTCTGTTGAAAAGGGCCAATCCCCAAACTGTCTTTTCCAAAACGGGATATGTGACAGGTCTTTCTTCTCCAAAACTTCAGTATTCTGTGATACAGACTTCTCCTTTCAGCCTATACATCACCTTTCTGAATTGTGTGTATTTTACCATATAAACGGAAAAACTTCACATGCCTTCTGTTTGCCCTTAAGCTATTTACAGGTCAATTTTAATGATGGACATGAGAACCAAGATTTTGCCCAAGGGTTCGAGTTCCCAACTCCATCTGACTTCCAGGCAGTCCCCAACCCCTTTGAAATTCACAGCATGGTTACCATTTCAAATTGCATTTCTAATATTCTTTAAACAGAAATAATCACACAAAAGTCCTCAAAACCAAGTCTGTGACAAGTAATTTATGACATGCTCAAAAAATGGAAACCCAGTGAAAATATGAATAATTGAACAGAACTCTGTTTCCTAAAATCTTGTGGAATATTTCCTTTGTCTGAGACTCCCCAGGGCCTGTGCTACTGAAAACAATGTCAGTTAAAACGCTCCTGTTTCCATGAGCTGCCTCAGAAGCAACTGCATATTTATTGCTGTTGTCATACACCATATTCTGAAAGCATCAATTGCTGAGAACTACTCTCCTCAGTGCCACTCAGTTTGGGACATCTGAAGGACCTCGCCGTAACTCATCACAACAGCAAACAAACGAGGAAACAACAGCGTTAGAACAAGGATGGAGGAACAAGTAAAAGCATTCTCTCTTGAGGATTTCTTTGTAAGATCATGTAAGAACCAGTCTGAGCAATTTTGCATTCTTCAAAAACACAGAAGGCTTCACATGTACATTCCTGTTGCAGCACAAGGACTTTAAAAACCGGACGGAACCTTTCTATGAAAATAAGCTTTAAGAACATTAATTACTCCTTTAGGAAGCTTCTGTTACCATGCCACAATACTGATATGCCTTCTCACCACACAGCCATATACTGTTGCCTTAACAGGTCTGAAAGTTTCAGGACTCCAATTTTATCAAACTTGTATTTAAGCTAACATTTATGCCACGTAAATCTTCAACAGAAAAAAGAACCAAAGGAATAAATGCGCAGCTAACTTCAGCTCTCTCCAAGCAGCTGCACACTCTTGCTCAGGCAGAGAGAAATGCACACAGAACCTCATAAGCTCCCAACTGCATCAAAAAACAACCATTTATTAGAAGGGAAGGATTACCACCATGTGGTTTCTGAAATTCAGGAGTTATTACACTCAGTATCATCTAGAAGTGATCGACAAACAGAAAAGTAAAGTACTGGCTGGTTTCCTTTATGGTGGCTGAAGATCCAGTCGCCAGGTTTTATACCTGTCACTAAATTAAAAAGTCAGATACTACCAAGCAATTTCTACCGCAGTCCTTCTCAGAAGTGACATTTCTCTTACAATTAACTTTTATTTCAGACTACAGACAAATTCTTCCTATGGCATTAGTGTTTCCTGAAGGTCTAAATTCCAATATGTCACTGATAATTCTTTTGATAAAGCCTTCAGCAAGTATTTAAAGGAGAGAAGAAGAGATTGTAAGAATGAAGAACATGAAACAATTGTTATTACCTTAATGCAAGCAGCTATACACCATTATTTATATTAGCAAATGAACTATAAAAAATATGGAAAAGATAGTTATAGCAATAAAGACAATTTGTGAAACAATTCTATGTACCTTAGACACAACCCTATTGGATAGAGCATTATTTTAGCTTATGGAAATATTACTTACTCCTGAGTACACCCTAAATGTCTCCAGGAAAACAAAATGCATGTCTCTCCAGCAATATTGACATAGTTATTACTAGACAGTATATGGAAGTGGCTGCAAACAATATAATATGACAGAGCATCCTGTATATAAGATTGTGCACACATTGCTACAGGAAAAAAACAATGCTGATTGAAGGCGTATTTGACATTGTATGCTCCTTTTTTTCCCCTTCATTAAAAAACTTGATCTTACAAGCTACTTAAGCATACACTTAAGTCAATGGCGGGCATATTCCTAGGATTCATTGGCTTTCAAACACATAGTAATGGAGCAGAGGGCTATCAGACCTAAGAAGGTTATAAAAGGCACTTCACTATCTACTCATCTTGCACTGATTGGCAGAAGAAGAGGCAATGCAGTGCTCCCAGGAAGATGTGCCAGATTACCTTTTTTGTTTTGCAAGGTATAGATTAAGCAGAAACTGGCATTGCTCACCTGTTTCCACCCTCAGAGAAATCTGTAAAGAACTGAAATGAAGAAGGTCCCTCTTCAGCACATAAAGTTTAATTACTTTTGCTCTGCTGATCTCTGCCTGGCCCTCAGATAAAAGTATCCCTATACAGGAAGTTGGCAAAACACCACAGGGAATTAGCCTGAGTTTGAATTAAGAGCTCTGCTCCAGGAGTTTCATTACTTTAATCAGGGAGCAGGATCTCAGGTGACACAGGTGAGCCAAAATTGCTCAAATTATACAAAGTATGTCCGACTTACCAGGGAGCCCCCAGTGAAAAATTCAACTTTAGAACTTCTCTAAATTATAACTTCTCTGAATGAGAACAAGTTCAAATGCTTTCTAGACTATTGCCAGCCGCTTGCAACAAATTCCTGAACAAATAGGAAGTTTCATGAATAAATTATTCACTACAAGTCATCTGCCCATTGCTTTTCATCTGTTTTAGTAAGATACACTTTCATCTCTTTCACTTGCAAAATCCTTTGGGCAGACCAAGCTTTTCATTCAATATATTTTAACCAACCAGTAACAAATCCCAAGTAGCCAAGCAGTCTTTATGCTAAGATATCAGTACCTATCATAGCCTACATAGCAATTGAGGTTTCATTTCTTTGCCCAGCACATCCAATTCCATCTCCCGAATGCCATTATTGGCATTTGACATTTAATAGGCTGGGTTTCTTTAAGAATTTGTATCTTTGAAATAAATCTTGTTGACTCTAATGCTTATAGAAACACAGCTGGGTGTGCTGAGAGACACTTTCAATATCTACATGCCAAAACACCATTTCCAGTTTTGTGGCAAAGAAGCCTTCCTGACCAAGGTTTAATACAGTCAATCGCATGACTGCATTAAGAAGCCTGTGTTTGGCTGCAGTAAGAAGCCTGGGTTTCCCCTGGCTCTAAACCACCAGAATTAGCCACTGGCTCCATCTCTGTTACCTGTAATCTTAACACGTATTTGTGTCACATGAGGTATTACAGTTTTGGTGTTACAAGGAAATATATAGCTAACCTAATCAAGCCTAAACCAATATTATTATTTATGGGTCTAAGTGTGTGACAATTAAGGTCCAAACAAAGGTACTGGGCTTCAATGAATAAGCTTTTCCTCACTGTAGCAAAGAATAAAAGGTGAAATTCAGCTCTGCTCAGGGGTCCACCTGAGTTCAAAGTCCAGGGAAGTCACGAGCAGGGGAAGAGGGAGCAACACTTACTCATACATCATGATGCTGTTGCCACTAAAAAGCTCTTAAAGTTATTTATCATCTCATAAAGGATTGGGCTTTATGAGAAAGCCTAACCATGCAAATCCTAAGTTTCATGAACATTTGAAATGATTCTCTTACCCTTTATGCGCAAGCCAAGAATGTGTGTACCCAGTCACTATATTTGCCTTAAGTAACTCACCACAAATAAACAGTCATTCATAATCACTTAAGTACCTATGCTTTTTTTTTTCAGCTACAGCATATCCCATCCAGAATTAATATTTCAAGTCAATCAGGCTATAATAAGCAACTGTCTGTCTCCAGCTGCAACATGAATTAGCTGAAATTATTCAATATAAATCAATTTTTTAAAACAATAGATACAAAGTTATTACTGAGAGCACTGTCCAAGTAACATTCCACTCCATTATTTAGATGGCATTCACCAGGACAGGCATCCAGCATTCCATTCATGATTGTTCTAAAGACAACACTACACCATCCTCCACAAATACAGCCTTAAACCAGGATCTCTTTCTACAGCAGTACCTCTGGTGACTGAGGTTTATACACCATTGTTGTATTCAGTAACTAGAATTTCAGAAGGTGTATAACAAACAAATTCTCTTTCCTCATGGACAGTAAATATTAGGCACGAAGAACCTTTGGCATAACTCATACATCTGCTCTATTTCACAGCGTTTCATCTGTTCACCCATATGGGCTGCCTCATTTTTATAAGGAATTACTCAATATTAGAGATTCATGCACTGGAACATTCCATACACTCTTGCTTATGATGATTATAATTAGATGTGTGCACCAAACTGATGCTCATGAAACCCTGAACAAATAACCTGCGTAGCCCTTCAAGAGCTTTACATTTTAATACACCCTAATTTATGTTCAGAGTACTAAAACACTAATAATACCAACAAGTAATTGACTGACATTTAAAAGCCCTATTAAACTAAAATATGTTAACATAAACCTGTGTTAGTAGGGAATAGCCAGTTGTCACCTACAACATTTTATTCACTGTTTCTCTTCTATTTCCCTCCTTTTTTCCTCTGGTCTGAATTTTCTGGTAACAAACAGATCCACTATCCATATGCCATATCATTGGCACTGCTGGAATTGATTTTATTATTTAGGTTTTTTTGCCAACACAACCAGCTTAGTACTTTCATTACCCATACTTTCAGTACCACAGTTTGACCTTTCTTGCCCAGCTGATGGCTTGGAAGTCTTTGCCTCAGAATATCCATGTAGTCTATGAACAAGTAACAAGGCAGCACAGAAACCCCGTACTTCTGCATTCCTATCTCCTGACCCCTGGTGACTCTCCTTCTTGCTCAGTGTGAATAGAAAAACATGTTGAACAACAGCTTGAGCCAAATTACACACAACCTCTGAGAGCGGTCACAGGAATCACAGAGCACTGGAATTCACACAGCACTGAAAATATTTTGCCATGAAACTGTAGCTGTGTGGCCTGGAAAGCAAGAGGCCAGAGGGCTTTCCTGTAATACCCTGCCTGCCAACTCACATGGACACAGGCCTCTAACGTGCTACCAGCTATAATCTCGTGATTTAACTCTTACTTAGATCAGTCACTGTGCCTAATGGAGTATTTTTGTGACACTTTCTAAAGAAGTATGATCTCCAGTGCTTTTTAAAAAAAGAGAAATTAAGACACAAAAATAATCCCTCAAAATTTACAGCTTTGACTCTCGTAGTTTAAAGGAAACTTATTTTTCACTCCTTTAAAACTACTTCAACTTTTCTGAAATCCACACCATTAGAGAGTGAGGGAGAAGGGTGACCAGGATGACCACTGAGTTTCAATATACCAAGGGCAGCTATGACTGGGGTCATAATTCTCTCTTAGTACTCAATCATACTTTTCTAAAAGCCAACAGAAATAAAACTAATGCCTTTAAATAGAATTACTTTAGTAAAATGATTTCTTTAGGAGGAGATCAACCCCTTTGTCTCCCACTGCTGGATCTCAGGAGTAGGTAACACCCAGGATACACTTCTGCAAGTTCCTCAAGGGAATCAACAATCTTTTATGGACAGCACCTTTCCCTGAGCTATTTTGAAGTCCAGTGCCTTCATTCTCAGGGTGGATTCCCTCTGTCACCACTGAGAGCAGGAGCAGTGACCTCCTGAAAGTGCCCTTCTCTCACCACCAACTGCAATGGCCATGATAAGCCTCATCAGGGCCAAAACATCGTATTTGGAAACAGAATGTTTGTCTTTGAAAGGTGAAAATTTACACATTCTTTTGCTTCTTTTCAACCTCTTCCCTCCAAATGTCTGCCTCCATTCCATCAAATCCTGAAAATAGCAACAGCCCGTTCTTAATTATACACTACAGAGGGAAGAGATTGCTTCCAAAAAAAGGAACTTCACTAGAAAACATTTACAACTTTGGAAACGTTTTGTTGTGCCAAACGTCATTGTTTTAGCTAGAGCTTGAAAATGGGTAAAACAAATCAATATCATTATCATCTTGTCCTGTAAAAAAATAAAATACAGCCCCGGGGCTCAGCACAGATTGGGAGGGCTGCTTACTCTCCAGCTGGCTTTGCATACGAGGCATGTAGCTCCTCGAAAATGGAGAAGTCGTCAGAGTGTGGGAACAAAAGTTTTGTGAAAGATGGCTTTTCACAAAATTCTACATCATATTAAATACAATTAAATCATCCCTTTCACCAAAACACTTCCATTAACTGTGAGCAGTGTAACTGAGTGTTTGCCATAAAGCACCAGAAAGTCGTTTCACAAGCGCATCCTGAATCAGGACACAAGTAACTGAATCCTTGAGAGAAGCAGAAGCGATTCTGCTTTCTGACTTTGGTTCAGTATATCAAAAACAACACTTCAAAACCAGATCTGTAATCAGGAGGCTTCCCAGACCTCTTCAAAAGTCAGAGTCTGCACATCGTGCATAGTCAAACTTCACCACTTTGCAAGAATTGGCATTGTTACTAAAGGGAATAGTAAAATCATATAAATCTGTTCAGCTTATCTCTGAATAGGGTTGTTTCTAGCTCTCTCTCAGGTCACAGCCTATATCTCCCAAACTACTACTTGTTCTCTGAACCTTTTGGCATGAAACACCATTGACCCTTTAACTTCTTCTCAGCCAAATCAAAAATCACAAATAGGTCACCACAAAATCCGACCTTAGAACTGAGAAAAGGCAAAAAGACAATAATAACAATGCATTACTCAAATGTTTATATTAAGCATATTATAGGTAATGTCTACACATTTAACATTTCCAAATCCTTTACAGCCATTATATTTAGCATTGGAGGAACAACAATTACAGTCATGGTTGGTAAATACTAATCTCACAACAATGATAAATTCTATTCATAGGACTCATATGCTTTCAGGTATAAACTAGAGGTCTACAGCATCAGGAGCTTACATTTGTATCAAATAAAAAGAATATTCAACTACAGAATGAGCCACTACAGTGTTATAACATACTGTACTCAGCTTTTCTTAACAAAACCCCACCTAAAACAACAGCATGCTAGTTGAAAGGAAACTATTTTAATAAGCTTCAATAAACTTTTCTTTAAAGATGCCTATTAAAAACTAGAGAAGCTTTGTCCAAGCACAATTTAAAGGCTGAAACAGAAGAAGAGACACAAATAAGAGATTGGTTTTCAAAGACTCATCCATAATGTCTACTATTGATTTTCATAAGCAGCTTGCTAACTTGCCAGATCTTCTGATCACGTATACTGTCCAGTCTCCAGCAGGATCATAACAAGTAATATTTTAAATAAATATAAATAAATATAATTTAATAAACAACATAAATTAATATTTTTTCCCAAGAGAAAACACCGTACATTCACCCCCAACTCAATGGCACTAATGCCATCTTGTCTGTGGTAGCCTGGTGCTCTTTTTTGATGACAACTGACAGGCAACATAAAAGCTCCATGTTGTTAGAAATCAGAGATGACTCCTGGCTTGGTGAAACAGGCTTTTTGTTTCAGTTACACAGTATCACTAAAAACATGTGAACAGCAAGAAAAAGTGTCCTGATGAGTCACAGCAAACAACTAATTATGGGACAGGAGATTGATCGTACCTGCTAAACATCCTGAGAAACTGTCATATTAATTAGAGCTACTGGAAACATAAACCCCATCTTTGAATTCTAAGGGAAAAATACTTGTTTGGATTCTGGGTTGTTTGGTTTGTGGTGGGTTGTTTTTTTTTTGGGGGGGGGGGGCGGGGGGAGGAGAGCTGAAATTCTGCTTGGTGCTTAATATAGCCAGAAGTCTACCACCTTCTATATTAATTCGCTCCTGGTTTGAGTAATAAGCATGTTGATGGGTTTTGTTGGCTTGACAGCGAATCATTGTGTTTTAAAGTCATAAGAGAAGCAGCTGCTGGCCATCCACAGCAGGGAATTCATCAGTGTGTTATCCACAACATCACATCCCTCTAGTGAGCACAAGCTCCAAACAACCAGCAAATCAAAGACTTCAGGGAGGCTGAAGGTAATTTGTGCTGCTCCATATTCTTAGTAATAAGTCTCCAGCAATTATTTTTGTAGAGAATAAAAAGCATTTCATAGTAATTAGGCAGTTAGCTTTAGGAATTTGAGTATAGAAAAAAATATGGGAATCCACCAACTCTCAACCGTGATTTTTTAATTATATAGGTCTATACTTTGATATATATTTTCACAAGGGAATTTAAGTATTCCTTGTGAATACATATATGCATATGTTTAAGCATGTGTGTGATAATATATCTATATTTTCACAAGAATCACCATTGCAGTACCTTGACAAACCTAAAAGCTTTTAAATTCCAATGCTTAATCTCGTACTGACATTTTAGTTTCCTGTAAGAGGTTCTGGACGTGACAGGAATTTCAGCAGTGTAAAATTGCCAAAAGGCTTTTACCTGCTCGAGAAAGAAATAACAGAGCTATTATTGTCTAATAAACAACATCCCTGTAACCCAGATAGCTCCTCTGAATGAAATTAATGTCCCAGAGGAATCTGATTCAGCATCATTTTTAGATGACATTTGCAATTCTTCTCATCAATGAGATAAACCTCTTTTTTTTTTTTTTTCTTTTTTAGCAAGAGATATTTAATTGACTGTAATTAAATCACTCTACAGCCAAGAGAGTTTTTAATAGCAGAGTGCTCCTTGATGAGCTTCATAAAGTATTGTTAGCCAAAAGCCGCTGAGAAAAGCAGCAGGTGATGGCCCCAGCTCTCAGGTACACACCGCAATTTCCACATCAGCAGGAATTGGGATAACATTCAGGAATGATGTGATGAAAGTTTGTGTTGTTTTGTGGTTCTTTATTTAAATTGTCTGTCTGGTTCAGGTGAGACTGATACATATTAATTCCTCTGGTTAACATTACTGTATATAATTATGAACCCACTAAGATTTTCACCACTGCTACCACTTTTATTCTGATTCCAGCTACAGGAGAGTCCTGCTAACTTGTACTTTGCTACTCAGTAACTGTCACCAAGAGACTCGTGTAATTTTCATTACACTAACTCGACAACAATCAATACACACGAATCTGTCCCCAGTTTTCAAAGGAGACATCTAAAACCTTAATGCTGTTATGTCATAGACGGTAACACATGCAGAAGTTTTCAAAGCAGCTGCAACCACATCTTTTTTGCAAACATGGACTCTATATTGCATTTCTACTCCTACATAGAAATCCTAGGAATTCAGGTACTCGACTCCCCCACTACTGGCCCAGACCAAAATCCAAGTGTTACTCACAGTAGCCTCTTGCTCTCCTTCCAGAAGCCTAAAACTTGATGTCCCCAACAGAGAAAACCCAAAAGCTTCTTCAGTCCATCTACAGATATTAAACACCAATCCAGAAAGCATTTAGCTCATTGTTCAGAGTAGAGCAATGAGACTAAATCCAAATACATTTTAAATTGTATTTTAATGCAGGTCACCAGGTTAGGTGATTACACTACAAGAACAGAAAAGAGTGCTATTGAATGAAGTATAAATACAGATACCTGGCATCACCACTTAGTGCCTCATTTGATTTGATATTGTATGAGGTCATGATTTATATTTGATAGAAACAGTGACATTTAATAAAAAAATCTGAGCATTTCTACATAAATAAAGAAGATACACTCCAGGAGGAATAATTTAAACTTGAACCTGACTTCCAGGGTACAACAGCATTTGTGTTGCTCAATATCAATATGCTCTTTGGAAGACGACAATGAGGTTTTATCTGCTTTGCATACATAACCTGCTAACTGTGCTTCAGAATGTATGCATTTATTCCTTTGCGGGCACCCAGGGCGGACTGAAAAGCCCATGGGAGTGTTCCTGCTGAATTCTGATCTGTATGGATAGAGCCCACCACAACAGTTACAGGAACAAGTCTGCCAGACTACACAATATAAGTTCATTACCTTGAGGTAATATCTTGAGGTCAGATTAAGAAATAACCAGAATCGGGGTTAACAGTCCCCAAGCTAGGTAAATCACAAACAGATTTCAGAAGCCTTCATAAGCACTGATTCCTTTTAGTCAAGCCTGCCTGTAACTTTAAATTCCTTTTAGCAAAGGCAGCTTTGCTATTCTGGTTTAGCTTTACATTATTTTTTCTTGTAGTGCACATTTACCAACAGAGAACCTGGATGCACGAGGACAAATGATGCAAGCCTGGAGAAAACAGCCTGGTGTGAAGACAGTTACTGCCAGTAAATGCCAGTGTAGTGAGCTTTGAATAGAGAACTATATGCAATACCCAGGAAGTTTGGCTTTTTATGAGAGACTGCACCATAGCAGCGTATTTTCAACTAAACCACAGCTTGGTCCTTCACCATAAATCAACAAAACCTGAGAGAAGGATAACATTTGGGATTCTGTTCAGATCTCCCATCCTGGCTCTGTTTGGAGATACAGCGTAACAACTTTGAAACTACTCATCCATTCTCAGCTTAAGGCTATTTTCCTACAATGCTTTTTTTATGGTGGCACTAAAGTCTCCATGTACTAGCAGCTTCCACAAGTGTTGAAGTTTTATTATCAAGCGAAAAAACGCTGATACACAAAATTACTGTAGGTTTAGCACCTGCTAAATTGGCACTGCTGTATCTGCAGCAGTTCCAAATCTGTAGAATGGGGAGATTGAGAGAAGTGATATGACAGGTTTGATTGATTTAAGCACTAGGCTGATTTCAGCAGCAATAAGTGAATCAGGCTCCCTCGTCTCTACCCAAGAATAGGGTTTTTTCTAAAATGAATTTCAGAGTTCAGTACTATGATTTGGCTGCCAGTATGGGACAACTGCAGAGCAATTTTACTCTGTTTCTTTTCAATGGGAAAGGATCATTTCTGATGGACCCCTTCCTAACACTAAGCAGTCATTCACATAAAATGTTTAATTTCATTACAAGGAAATGAAAAGTCCCAAATAATATGATCCTAAAATAGAATCATATTGAGCTGATTAACATCAGCATAATAAAGCATTAAAATATTTTTTTTAAAGCTGAATTTCCTTTAAATGAGGTTAGCAACCTTTCTAATTTACGTTAAACCCCTTGGGAGATGATACACAGAGAGTTTGTTCATAGAATTAAGCAGAATGTAAAAATAAATAAGAAATCAGAGCAGAGTGCAGAAAGACCTCACAGTTACCCAGATCCCAAACAGTGCCGGCTCCTGCAGTGCCTGACACTGCTCCTGGAAGTTTTTTTAACCTGCCTAGAGCAGTAAGCATAACGAGGTAGATGTTACTGACACCTTTTTACAGCAAAACCACGTACAGGGCCAGTGCAGACCCAGTGCCCCACCCCAGGATGTGTTCAAGGCCAGGCTGTGCTTTGAGCCACCTGGTCTAGTGGAAGGTGCTCCTGCTGTGGGACTGGAGGAGCTTTTAAGTCTTTTCCAACCTAACCCATTCTGTGATTCTACAATTAGAGAAGGACACTGTTAGAGCACGTAGGACACCTTGCCCATGGGCAGAGAGTACTTAGTTCCCTAAAAATCACAGCATTTCCCTGGTGGAGTAAAAATATTATCCCTACCTTAACGATCAGAAGTAGAAACAATACCATGTGGGAAGTCTACAGCAAAGCAAAAACCACAGAGCATATCAAGGAACTGTGCACATCTCTGCCAAGCAATAAGGCAGCACTATAATCAAAGCAGCATCTTTCCTTAGCCTGAGGCTTCAGCTCCACAGTGTTGGAACTGTTACTGTAACGTGTACCATAAGGATTCACACAGCCAAAGCTCAGTGCCGTTCTCCTGCCATAACAAAGGCACTAAAACTTCCGCCTGCTCTCCACTAACTTGGGCATTTGTCCCTGACAAAGAGACATAGATCAAATCCTGTAAAACCTATAAGACTAGAGACACCAGGCACCATACCCATATAATTTCTTACAAGTGGCAAAGCTGCCAAATTATTATTCTACCTAGCATTGTTCCAGTACTGCACCGGGATTAGCATGAGGCTGAACTGCATCTGTATTCCAGCATTTTTTGGATTCCTGTTTTCTAAAAATCAGAACTGTACAGAAATATTTTTCTAGCCTTATTAAATGAAATCTACATGCAGAAGAAATAAAAGTACAGATGCATCATTTGAATACACACAAATACATTTTCCACTGAGGACTGTGAATGTGGTTTCTTCTGCCGTTATAATTTACAAGTACTTATCGCATTAGCTCCTAATTGTCTTTTCAGAGTGCACTCAATTACAAAATTAGAATCCTTATCTCACTGTAACAGCCACCTTCTAGACAGAACCCCATAAAATGTGCAAATTGACTAGAAGAATATTTTTTCTTACACTGTTCTTGTTCATGAAAAGGTTGTCCTAAATCACAGCTTAAGCATGCTTTTGTTTTCCTGGTGAGGAAAGCAAACCAGCTGCTTTCTGGAACTGGCTTATTAGCCATTTGCTTATACAGAGACCAGGTGGTGTCATGGATTAATTCTTTTCCTATTTCACAAAATGCTAATTCATAGTTTTAGTTTTTCAAGACCAACATAAGGCATTCTTACATAGCAACCTTTTTAACAGACAGCAAGTGTTTACTCCAAGTGAAGAGGGAAGAAACAAATATCTTTTATTTCATCCTTTCTTTCTCTCTTTTTAAAAGCAGGTGTGAAGTCTTAATGTGTTGTTCAGCCTCATTGTTTTGTGGATTTGGCCATCCACTCTGAGCAGGCTGAAAGAGCAGCAACAACAGTTCCTTCTTTGACTGAACCGTGAATACATATTCCTAGAGCTCCAACACCATTAACTCATTCTGAGCAGGAGGGTAAGACAAAACCACACCAAAAACACCTCCAAACTTCTCTATAAGGCCAAGTCTTCCTTCAGCTACTCAGGCAGGGTGAAACACAAAGCTCACTGCAAAGCCCAGGTTGTCAAAAGGCCCAGGGCTGAATGCTTCTTAGTTGTAAATATGTCTCAAATACACTGTACGTATTGTGAGCCAGCAAATAAAATCAGAGCACCTTTCAAGTCTGCCAGGATCAAATCTGTCTTGTTCAAAGCAGGAAAGCTTTGACGTTCTATAAATTCAAATGGTAATAGCCTGTGAAAGAGGATAGTTAAATATTAATGGCTACACAAATAACAAGCCTCATCCATTTGCAGTGCCATTTATTTCCCTCCTCCACACACTCCAGAATTTGAGTTCTCTTCTTAGAGGAGACCTAAATAAGGCTTGTGACACCAGCTCATAAGCAGTCAGAACACCACCAAGTTTTTAATGTTGCTGGCATACGTGTGAATGCTCAGACAAGAAGACCCGAACGCTGACACTGTGTCACAATAGTTTAAAGAGTTTGAACATAGATTAGCACATTAGTGCTAGTTTCCTGCTGTAGGAGCCCCTGTTCCTTGCTCAGACTCTGCTCCTTTCCTGGACATAGCCCCCAAAGGAGAGGTCCTCACTGCACTCCGAAATGGGTGCAAGGCTGAACATGTCCGTGCACTAACTGGATTAACAATGTTTAATTGTGGAACTGAGGTTCCAGTCACCTCTGCTCAAAGACGCTTGTGGGCTCATCCCAGTCTGCAGCAGAAAAGATTACTCTTGTCTAGGCTCCGTTCTCCTGGCCATATGCAACCAAGAGGAAACAGCCACTGAAAGGAGCTTGCACTGGAAGCTCCCAAGTTGACACCACAGCGTGTCTAGATTTACAGCTTAATCTCCCCGTAGTACCAATTTCTCAACATCTATTTTTGGTTGTTTATCTCTGAAGCCTCCCATGGACAAACTGTATTTTAGGAAAGATTAGAGTTGAAGACAGCCAGGTTATTTATGAGCCAGTTCAAAGTCACTGGGAGTCTCTTACAGGGCTTCATGAACAGTGGTCTTAACAGTGAAGAACTGATGAAAAGGCATTTTTAGAACAGTACACGTGAATAAGCACATAATTCTGTCAGTCTGCGTTGTGTGTTGCAGGAAAGGCGTGGGAAAGATGAATGGAGCTGACACCAGAATTGTGAGCCTAAATGACAAAAAAGTCCTTTGGAAAGCAGGAAAAAAATCTACAGTTTCAGGAGTGTCAAGTTCCCATCAGTTTTCAGATGTGAACAGAGTCGGGTATGGGCAGCCCTTCAGAACAGAGACATTGTATTCATTTCCTTTCCGTTACATTTTTGTAATTCTCATAATTTCAAGGTAGCTGCATAATTTTACAGGCATTTAAAGTAAGCGGTTAATCATTATTAATTCCACTGGTATTCTCTGTGTTAACAGTAACCATTATTAGCCTATTTGACAATATTGTGGATTCTTTTGGCATTAATGTAATTGTAATATGTAAATCCATAGGAATTCAATTGTAAATTACCATTATTCAATGTACTTAGCTTCAATGCATAATTCTGCAATTTGTGCAGAAGGAAATTACATGCTGACTCATGAGACATAACTTTTCAGGGCTTCATAAGACCAAATGTGAACAATTTGTACCTATAATTACATTAAAACGTTAGCGAAATATATAATGCAGCTACAACACATTAAAGGAAATACACTTCTTATATCCTTAGCCATGTTGCTTAAAGGAAAATGTTTCGTATTAAACTCGGTATTTGCATTAACTACTCACATAACATAGATTTATTTAAAAGCTAGCAGTATGGGAGCAGTAGTAAAGGCCTTAATCTAAACTATATTAAAAAAGAAGTTTTGACAATTTGAGTTTTAAACATATTACCTCTTAATCTAAAGTAAAAACCTCCAAGGGCCAGTTGCAAAGGCAGTAGTTAGTCTCAGGTGTGTGCACTTGACTGAGGAGCCACTGGCACGAAGCTACCATCTGTGAGCTTATGACTGAATGTCTCTAAGTCAGAATCCCGCCTGGGCACCTTATGTTGTGCTATTGCGTCATTGGTCGCTTGAGATTGACACAGGAGATGACAGTCTTGTTCAGAATGCAAGGGTAAAACCCGTTCCAAATCTTCGTTAGCGAAGACATGCCATCCTCATAGGAGAAGGAAAACTCCTACCTTCAAACCGGGGCTGACGGAGCTCGTCTAGCCTTGTAAGGTCTTCCATCTAAGAGAAGGACACTCTTACAAAACCTACGACCTGAGGACTTTGCTGTCACCGTTGCAGCTATCTAGGCTGTGGCAGATAAACCTCAGGTGTAAAGGGTGGGGCCAGTTCTGCGCACGCTGCGCCTCACCTAAAAAATCCATTGCGCAGGCTGGAAGGGTTTACTCACACTTGCAAAGCCCTGTAGCGACAGGCGAGGGTCGAAACGGCAGGTGACAAGGTGCCCTGGAAGCTGCAGGTCCAACCTTGCCTGCGGGCAGTTCAGGCCTTTGGTCACTCAAGCTTGATCCAGGAGATGACAGTCTCGTGTGGAATCTTCCTGATTGCCTGTACAGCTTTTCTCCAATCAGTTTTTGCCTATTCCACTTGACCTTAGTCATCGTGCTTGTAGTGAGTGCGGGTAATGCCCTTCTCAAATCTTCATTCTTGAAGCCAAGCCATCAATCAGTTAGTTTCAGAGTGCATTGGGTAACAGCCTGGCATAATCTTGACCTTTTCACAGACAGAACTTCCTTGAAGTCCAAATAACTTCACAGAACATGGGCCAGGTTCTAGGAGAATAATTTGAACTCACTCCCAGCCTGGCACAGAGCAGGAACTTGGGTCTGTGGTCTATGCCCTCCTCACCTAAAAGCTGATTCAGTTATTTCTACAGGCTTTGTGTGCAGCTACTGGAAGAAGTCTGACAATACAGGGTATCAAAATATCAATCATGTCCAACCAAGATTTCATCCTCTGCTCTCAGAAGCGTCATTGAGTTCAAACAGAGCTCTGAGAAATTATCAGAATTTTTATCTGCACACTTTAAAGGACTGATATTTTAAGAGTTATTCACCTGGGTAATTTCATTGATGCTTAAATTTAATAGAATTGCTCATGCATACATCAGAGGTTTGCAGGTTAGTAGTCAGTAAAAGCCTTTGTATCAATGTAGTTCAGATAAGAATACAAGAAAAGGAGATTTTTGCTCCAGACTATAAAGCAGCATAAAACTGGGCTGAAAAATCTCATGAGACGAGGCTTTTATGATCTGCTCACTTCAGCCAGAAGTATTGTGAGAACAATTTGTGATTATTAAGACCAGAGCTGTGAACTGAGTATTCTGCTCTTTTGGGCACTAAATTAATTTGAAATTCTAGAAATAAAGGAAATTTGAAGGAAGAGATTCTTGAATTTACAGCCTGAGGATTTCAAGGGCCAATTCATGAACCCATTCCAGATAGAAGTTAAATTTGCATCTGTCAATGACCAGTTTCAGAAAGAGTTGGCCAAATTAAGTACTTTCATCCTTGAGTCATTAAGGACTGGATCTTGGTCAGGTTCTTACCAGAAAAATACCACATCTCCTTAGCTAGTAATAGCCTTCAATTAATTTCATCCTCTTCCTAGCATTCATTCAGTTTCTCATGGCATTTTTTCAAGCTCTCATCAGAGACATTACTGAATTAGATGGGGCACATGAACAAGTAGTGCACCTTGTCTCATACAAGCAACAGACCCTTACTGCCAAGGTGGCTTTGGCACCTTTCCATGCTAGGGGAACCTCACACAAATAAGGTAAGTATTTCTGAGCCCCATTACATGAGAAAAGGCAACACATGAAGGTCACTGAAATCTTTTAGAAAGAAATCTATCAATTTCCATGAGCACTGGACTACATTCATTTGAGGACACAAATAATAGCAGGTGGAAAGCAAAGTGACTGACATCTCTTTCCATACCTCAACAGGCATTTTACTGACTAACAAAACTACCCCTTTGCTCTTTCATCTGAACTACCTTCTTTTTCTGAAAAGAAGGGAGATTTCAGGAATACATCTTCTTGAGGATAACACAAGGATTGAAGAAAAATCTCTACTGAACTTGAAAATCCTCAGGACAACTGCAACTTATACCAAAATCCATCAGATACGGAGCAAAGCTGTTGGGTTTTCTTATTGGGGCAGGGGGAAGGGATTCCCCTCTAAGGAAGAGAGTCACTTTTGATACATTTTCCATCCAGAAAAATAGACAAAATTCACTTAGAACTGCTGAAATACTAGAGTTGTTTTCTTGCTCAAAATGTTAGTGTAAATCTAAAAGTCATTTTAAAAGGGAGCAAAGACATCAAAACCCCTCACAAACTTTAAATGCTTTTTTAAAAGCCTCCATCTAGCACAACCAGAAAACTTTCACCTGAACTCCAGTTAATTCAGTCTGTGATTTCAGTTTTTCATGGTAGTTTCTCAAGCTCTCAGTGGAATGAAAGACCCAACTTTCAGTATCCTACAACTGCGCTAGATCTGAAACCCCTATGACAACGGTCCAAAAGGTTTGGAGAAATGAGTTCCTCAAACCACTGTTTGGTCCATGAGGGTTTGGACAGTCATTGCTCTAACATCACGTCCTCCAGCACAGGCTGAGGAAACCCAAAAGGCGAGGCACAGGCCAGCATTGCTGTGCTCCACACTGAAGCCAGTCCTGCAACTGTAACAGTACTGTTACTCCAGTCCTGCCCTGGAGTAATGTCACAACTCTTGCTCCTTCCTGCTCACACTGTGTGCACAAGGATCATACCTGCATCCTCCAGCTGAGAGAAATCCTTGTTCTACCTCCCTGTCTCTGCATCCAACCCAGTAATTAAAAGCACAGGGGTTAAGCGACCTCTCTACACAAATAGGATAAAATTATGTTCAGTACATTCCTAACTAAACCCAGCATTTCAGGGTAGCATGACTTGTGCTGCAGCAGATATTCAGCACCCTTACATCTATCAATACAATTGTGGTGAATGTTAAAACATACTTTGCCTTTTCTGCAGCAATATTCTGCTTCGCTCTGCTCTTTTCTTTTAATGAGTGCAGAGACCTCAGGTGTTCTTCAACCTTTCAACAAAGCACATAGTCCACAATTGGCTCAAAACCTTTCTGTTCTTCCTGCAGCTACCACTGCCCAAGTGAGATTTTTGTCATTTAGACTCAGGGTTGGTTTAAATTATTGATGGTAAGGACAGTTAGACAATATTTAACAGATTTAGCTACCTCCAGACTTTGTAAAGTTTTAATCCTCCCTCCTTCATTTATAGCACACAGACGCACAGACACAAGTGAGCAGCGTAATACTTCTTTAGCTTCAAGCTGTGTCTTGTTAGCATTGCTGCAGTCTCACAGTGAGAGGATACAGCTGTACACACAGCTTCTTCAGGGGAAAAAAAAAACCAACAACGTTCTGAAGTGTTCTACCTACAGAACAAAATATTTGACATGTCTAAGAAATAGAAGGGTAAGAAATTCCCCGGAGAGAGTGAGGAGCATGATGTGCAGGCTTCTGCATTGCTGCTGATCACCTTTTGATATCACACTGGTTCAGCTGAATGACTGACAGCAGCATTGCCCACAAAGAAATGGGAAAGTGAAAGTGTTAATGAAGAGCCCAGTGAGCTATCTGCGAGTATGATAGAAAACTGGAAACAGAATAAGACTGAACTGTAGATTAGTCAATGCACACACATTGCCAAAGGGAATAATCTTCCCATAGAACAAGCAGCTCTTTTGGTTTTCACTTCAATGGCCTCATTTGAAGGCTTTAACATTGACTTCAACCCCCTCCAAGAAACTCTGCAAAAAAAGGAGCAGTGACAGCTGTTTGAGCCTGTTTGAGCTCAGCACTAACTGACGTTAATGGCAAGCCCTGCATCGCATGCTCATGTCAACAGTTCTACAGAAAGGATCATCCAGTGTTAAATACTTATCACTGTGTAAACCTCAAAAAAATGTTAACTTCCACAAGAAGCAGAGAGTAGTGTTTATTTTTCTACCCTATTAGATTGCCCTTTCAACTTTGTCGTGGTTTAAACCCAGGCTTTAAATTACAACCACGCAGTCTACTTCCCCCCCACCCTTTCTTCCCCCTGCTCCTGGAGGGACAGGGAGGAGAATCAAAAGAATGCAGCTCCCACGGATTGAAATAAGAACAGTCCAGTAACTACGGTATAACACAAACCACTACTGCTACCACCAATAATAATAATGATAAAGGAAATAACAGGGGAAGAGAATACAACACTTCACCACCCGCCGACCGATACCGATACCTCGCCCCCACCCAGAAGTGATCCAGCCCTTCGCGGTTACTCTCAATTACCTCCTGGGCATGACGTGCTGTGGTATGGAATACCTCTTTGGTTAGTTTGGGTCAGGTGCTCTGTCTCTGCTTCCTTCTGGCTTCCCCTCCTCCCTGGCAGAGCATGAGACTCACAAAGTTCTTGGTCAGGGTAAACATTCTGACCAGCAACTAAAAACATCGGTGTTATCAGCTCTGTTCCCAGGCCGAAAGTCAAAAACACAGCACTGCACCAGCTACTAAGAAGGAGAAAAAATGACTGCTACTGCTGAACCCAGGATAAACTTCCAGAAATTGGACTCACTGTTTATCTTTGTAGCTTGGCAAAAGCCTTCCTTTCCTGTTGCCTGGAAGAAACATATGTCACAAATTATCCTGCACTTTTTCTATTTAATCTTTATTAATTCTTATTGTAAGTATTCAGGAAAAGAACTTTAAGGTCAATAGATTTTTCAGAGTGATGCTGAAGGGCTTGGCATCACAGACTGTAGCCATCAGGCCCACAGTAACACAGCTCAGCCCAGGACCCCTATACTCATATTT
Source organism: Psittacula echo (assembly GCF_963264785.1). Lineage (NCBI taxonomy): Eukaryota > Metazoa > Chordata > Aves > Psittaciformes > Psittacidae > Psittacula > Psittacula echo. The sequence goes on from NC_137739.1 coordinate 7,095,993, forward strand.
CCCTGCATTGTTAGACCCCTTCAGTTTTTAAAAGGGCTGGATTTGATCATCTGAAAGGGCCCAGAAAACTACTGTCAGAGCAGAGAACCTTTCCCTGCTACTGCAAACCCATAAACTCACCTTCTACAGCAGCAATGGGGGCTAGAGCCCTATCTCCTCCCAAATGTCTTCTGAAGGAGACTCTGCTGGAAGAGTGTTTGAGCCTTAAAAGACAAAGGGAGTGAATAAGTGAAAACACATCAAGGGCCTGCTCCTAGAAGACAGGACCTGCTTTTGAAGAAGAGATAGAAAATAATCATCAGCAGCAGACTCATTGCAAGAAGACATTCAAGTATGACCCTCCTCTGGCAATGCCTATCTCATTAGAGGAAACAGAAGAGCTGAATACAGTGACCCCAAAACAAAGTGTGGAAAAACTTAAAGAAAACAAATTCATTTGTTTTACAGCTCTACCAGGCTGAATTCAGCTATGACTGCATACTTCTGCAAGTAAAGACAATGTAAAGGAAAAGGAAAGAAAGAGGGCTAATATAATTCATGCATTCATATGAACTGAATTGATTCAGTGGTTCTTTGCTTCATTGAAACCAGTTGGATGTATGTCCTTGTTGAAGTAAGCAGTCCAGCTGCACTCAGACTGCTTTCCCTATGGTTCAAACATGCATAATGTATGTGCCTCTGACAACTTCTCCCAGTCACAGAACTGTGTGTCCTCATTTATTAGGACACAGAGATTTGAACTGGGACTGGGAGTCAAAAGCCACAGGGTCTATGGCTAATTACCCTGTTAAAGCAGGCCCAAGAGCCCAAAGGAAGATTAACTTCTCTGCTTGAAATGAAGATCTGCTTGTAATTATCTTCAGTGTTATTTCCTACTTCACTTGTTCATCTCCCAGTATATTTCCAATTACATCCAAGAACTACAATAAAATAGCATTTTATTGCTAAGCCAAGCACTCCAAAATTAAGAATTGCCGGAATTAGAACTGCCCATGCAACTTCAATTTGGCTCCACTGTATACATGCATGGTTTTAATTACATGATCACACAATATTTTATCCCCAGGACCCTTGATTAATTTGCGTTCTGAGCACTCTGCTGGGGACTTCAGGGCTATCAGGAAAAAAAAAAAAAAAAAGAAGTCTTAGATTTTAAATACCAGCTCATCCACTGTTCTGAAAATAGAAAAAATATTTCAAGACAGCATTTAACCTCATGTTTTCTATGGGGAGAGAAGTGCAATGGTCACGACTGACACAAGGTGGTCACTCACCAATGTGAAAGAGTGGTTAGAACAGATAATTTATACTGTTCTGCTACCTATATACAGACGATATGGCATCACTTGATGAAGAGCCATCAAGTGACAACCTAGGAACAGGACTTCCTGCTTCAATCCACAGTGTAGGAAAGGGTTCCCATGAAGCCATCCACACACCAGTTTAGATAACACCATTTCCTAATGCTACCACTAAAACTGCTTCAACTTGGTATCAGTGGTTAAACATACCATCCTTACATACACCCTACTATTACACAGCTCTTAACAGAAAACCTGCAAGTTCCTCAATGACTACTGCTCCAGAACCAGAACCTGGAGTCATTTCTTGCATCCACATTACCTACTGCAGACACAAGTGAGTTCCCTCTGCGTAAGTGCTCAGTCATGCTCTAAGCTGCACTCAGCTGCACATCATCCCCCCCTTTGGGGCATTAGTTCTGGCCAGCCACCACTGTAATCATGCTCCCATGATCTCTCATCAATTCACAATGGTCAGAGCTAGCCACATAAGATTGACTAGGAAAACATACTCCAAACTTCACACTAGGCCAGCTAGCTTTTGACCACACCACCAAGAAAGTAGAAATTTAAGAGTGAAATCTTCACTGCATCAAAGCCAATAAGCATGAATGTTTCAGCTCCTGCTTGATGGTTATTCTGGTACATTTCTAAATACAGGCAGTGCAAGACAATACTGGTTTGACTGCATTCAGATAGAATAGGTGGAGGAAGCAGCTATGGAATTCAATTCACACTGTACAAAAAGTTGATTTATCGGCACAGGTCTATTTAATGGATACCCACAGGTAACAACGTTTGGGGATTTTATTACTCACATCTCTTACATAGGTGACCTGACACTCTGGATATACAGAGGATGCACAAATTGGTAGGTTAAACTCTTCATTACTTCCCCACCCTGCTTAAGGGGAAAAATGCCAGGTTTTGCCTTGGAGCGCAGCAGGCACTTTAGCAGTATGTTATTCACAGACAAGTGACAACACACTGTATTATATACAGTCCTCAGGAGCCTGCAAGTCACACTCATTCTGGCATCAACCTGGAAAAAAAGTTATTTTCTAAGTTCAGCTTTATAAGAAAACAGAGCTGAGCTACAGCATGGCTCTCCTGCAAGGCAGAGTGGACAAGCAATGCTGCAAATCCTTCTGGGGTGAGAAGGGCAGAAACACAAGTATGGCTCAGAAAATCCCACCCAACTTTCACTTCTGCCCACTGTCCTTCACTCCAGTGCATTCCTGGTTGATAACAACACCAAATCAAATGGTGATGGGAGGCCATGCTGCACATTGTGGTATGCCCTGTGGGGCAAGCTAGGCTGCTAGCTTGCCATTACCTCCTTCTTCCTCATTCCTTTCACCATGCAACACATTTAAACTTTAGTTGGGGTTGTCCTCAGAAGAGAAGTTTGCTCCTTTATGGGATTACAAAGGCAGTGGAGAGCAAGGAATGCATGAGAGAAGGGTTCCAGTTGTGCCCAAAACACAGCCCTACCAGGGCAAAAAGTCAGCAAAGTGCTGAGGACACATGGGGACAACTAACAGAGTGAAAGGGCTTTGAGGTTAATGGACACCTTTACTGAATCTTTGAATGTGAAAGGCATCAGAGTGTTAGCACAAAGGAGAAAGCACTGACAAGATCACAGACTGCAAAAGCCCACTATTGCCTTGTGCTGTACTGATGAAAAAGCCACTTGGGTTATTCTTATTAAGTAATGTTTTTAAATGCTAACCTTTCAATGTTTCTGCTTCTTTTCGAGCCAGCACATGCACTCATTGTAGCAGCAAACCCACCAGAACCAAAATATACATCATCTTTTGTTTACCATGGGGATGTGGCATAAACACTTGGACAGCTTGTATAAATGACAATAAAAACCATGAATGCAAGTTTCTCATCTAGAGCTCATCAAAATGCCAGCTGGATCATTTACCACTGGCCACAAGAATTTCTTGTTTAACTGCAAAAGAGTCCACACTGTTCTCTCGTCTGAAATAAGTCTTGGGTAGATATTTATAACCTGTGGTATTCTGTCTACGTGTCTGAGAGCTTCTCAGTTTGTTTTCCTAGCATTGTTAAATACAGTTTTCTCTGTTCATAAAACATCTAAAATAGACTCTCAGAACTGTAAGTAAAGAGGATAGAACCTTGTCTTTTCAGTCCACAAACCACCTAATGTTCCTCTGCATAAAGAACAAACAAAAGGCTTACAATGACAAACAGTGAGATTATAGAGGAATTGCAACAAGGAAAGTAAGGAGCAGCTATTGCTAATGATTTAGGAATAGAAAGTTTTCCAAAGATAATATTTAGATTGCTCTCATAAAATACAGAAACTACTATAAAATTGTATTTTTCAAGTATGTAATTTCAGAAAGAAGTACACAAATAGTTAAAAACACATTGAAAGCGTTGCAGTTATGCAGAAACAAACTACAAGAGTTTATACTTAACCTACACTTTTGGATTCTGTGTTCTAGTTTAGGCATATTATAAAATAAATTTCACCCCATAATGCTCAAATAAGAGCTTCAAAATTGAGGAGAATGTAGAAGAAGGGCCGAAACTGAGATTGCCATTTGGATTCCAATTATACATTTCCGTGAAGCCTCCCTCCTTATTATTTTTAATTAGCTCCTCTGACACCATAAATCACACACAATAGTGAGGGAGGTTTGGGTTGGGGCTTTGTGTTGCTTTTTTTTTTTTCCTCTAAAAAGTCCTCATTAAAAACCCCACCAAGTATGATGAACACACTCTACTGACAATTAAATATTCCCAGGGCTAGGAATGTTCTTTGGCAGGCAGAGCAATGAGGACTGAGATGATAATAACAAACCTCACAACTTCCAGAAGCAAGGCAGAGATTTCTAGGACCAGTAGCATCTCACCTCTTACACAACATGGGGCGATAATCCAAACTTGCAAATAGCGGACTTGAATGGAAGCCCCTTAGTGAGAGCTCTCTGAAAAGAAGCCAGGCAATTTAAGGTAGCCCTCTGCAGTGATCTCTTATGATGTATTTAGAATTTACAGTAGTAAATCTATTGCTGTAGCTAATTTATACTTTAGATAATTCCTGACTAATTAGACTCTGCTATATCTTCTGCAAGATATACTTACACTATAGCTTAGGGCTCTATGATACTCTACTCTGATGAAGCACTGGAAACAGCTGTTTGTGTTACTAGATCACACCACTTCTCCCTAGACACACTCCACCAAAAGAGTTTACTTTTACTGCAGGCAACATTTCTAAAGCAAGCCTCCTCTAACAGAGATAGTACTACTAAATACAGTATTTGATAGGTTCAAGCAACCAGTAAAGACCTCTGCATTAAAAAAAAAGGTGGTGAAGGAGCAGCAGCAGCATTAGTAAAGGCACATACTGGTATCTACTCATTTTATCCCACTATTCCCATTCATAGTAGTGGACATCTTGCCCTGTAGCGTTACTGTAACATTACTGTTCTTTTGCTGGTATCCAGAGATCTGACTTCAGTACTTTGCAATGCACAACAGGCTTTCCTTTATTTGATTATTTAATAAGACATGATCCAAAATGTCACAAGACAAGAAAGGATATCCTTCATGCTGGTCAAGCAAGTGTTGATGGGAAATTAAAACAGCAGCTGATTAGGGAGGGAAGGAAGAGGAGGACATACTTTTTACTATGATAACTTCCAAACTTTAAAAGGTAGAGTCAAGATGAAAGAAAATCCAGTATAGTGTTCTATAATTATAAAACTACAACCTGTTACAGCAGAGTGAGCATCTTTGCTATATTACTTTTACCAAAACACTGCTTAATTAATTACACTGCTACAAGATGAATAATATTCAACTGCCCTCCCTTCACACCTCATACATATATACAGCAGCTTGAGAAATCATGAAATCGCGTGAGGCTCTTCGACTGAATCAATACAAAGGTTAATGACACCCTGAGGGAGTTTTGATCATGTTATCCATAGGATAAATGATTCTGAGCTGGCACATAACTTTTCCACATTAGTTTACTGGATGACTTAAAGTAGATAAATAAAATGCATAAGAAGAAGCTAGAGGGAACACTTGAGGCAAAACCATGGGGTGTTCTATTTCTAACCAAGCAGGGGCTACTCTGACAAGGGCTACTTTTTCTCCTCCCTCCCTCACTAGCAAAACCAGAGCTTTGCCTGTGTTTTGAGTCACACCACTTACTCTCTGTGGCTTCCAGTATGTAAAAATTTGGGGCACTAGAGCAGGAGAAAGATTAGCATTTCTATAATTTGAAACTTAAGGGGAGCTCAGCAAAAGAAAAAAAGCCTCAGCATTAGTGTAAAACCCTCCCTGGAAGGAAGAATTAAGAGAAAATACGCTCTGCTTCTTACCACAGGTCAAGAATTAGCTCAATTTCTTTGCTAACTTGAGATGCGCAGGATTGGTATTACAGCCAGCACTGGATACAGAGTGTTGAGCATCTAATCAAAGAGTTACAACAAAATTGTTTCAGCTGTTTGAGTTACTGGAACCCTCTATATTTGAGGCACTCATTATTTTCATGTACTGCAATCTTGGCAAAGCTGGCAGACCAACTCACTAGCCATTCTGTACCTAGAATTAAGTCATCAAATTTACATTACAAAAATAAACGTGTTTTAAACAGTTTAATTTCTGCCCTCACTCTCTTAAGCAGCAGACAGCACGAGAAGAGCCCACTGCAGTTCCTTCCATTGTTTGTAAAGACTGGAAAGGAAAAAAGCATAAATCCACTAATTAACAGAGAAACAGTAATATGTGGAATCTGGCCTCTGCTGCAACCAACAGGACTTCTGCCAGCCAAGTTCACTCACTGAGTTTAACAAGTTGTTGGAAAAAATATGAATAGCTCCATTAGGAGTTTGGAGGGAGAAAGCAAAGTCACTTGGCAGCTGATTACAGTGGAACAGAATGGTAGATCAGTGAAACAGAGGATATTTACCTGGCACACTAAGTTTTGCAACAATAACACTGTCATCAGTGTAAAGATACAGAAAGAGTAAGACTATGCAGATAAACTAATGTTTCAGAAAAGACCTCGCAGGAAATCATAGAGTTTAACTGTGGGAATAAAACCCTTAGATAGCATTTCATCTTGTGTTTTATTATACAAAGGGCAGAAGGCAAAGGGCTCCAGATCAAGTCAGGGGTCACTCAAAGAAATCTCCATTCCACAGGCACGTATCAACACGTAAGCAAACTCCTCTTTCTCAAATGTTCAACCTCAGTCTCCAACTATGCCAAACCACCCACCCTCATCACCTTCCTTTCTGCAGGGTGGGGGAGTTATCACAACAGCAGTAACAATTCACTTACCTTTAGCAGACCAACCGCTCCTGGTGTCCACATGAATCTGCTTTCTTTGATCCAAAGCGATGTGGAAAAGCTTTCCAGAAAGACATGCTTCTGACTTCCTCCCCAAACAAGCTGTCTTCTTTTTTTTACCCTCACCTCCTGTAAAGCAGATACCTATAATCCACTCTGGTTTGACTACATCACAGATGTGCACAGTCCCATGGTTAATCCATTTCTCTTCACTACCTCTCAGCTAGCAGCAAGAGGTAAATTAATCCCTAGTAGGATGAAGCAGATTTCCACACTAAGAAAAGCTTTTTCTGTTGGACCAAGTATTAACATCTTATCTTAGCCCAATACCCCTTGCCAAATACTCAGATTCACCTACAGCAACAAAACCTCCCTCCCTGCAACTCAGGTGCCTTCCCCAACTCATCAGAGCTTTTAATAGGTGATGGCAAACACCTGGCCTACTCTTACTGGTTCTCCATCTTTCCCTGCAGAAGGGAAACAACTCCTGCCTGATGTCTCTTTGTAAGTTTTACTAACATGGATCTTCTCACTAGCACCACACTTCCCTTCACCAAGGGAAGTCTGGACATCCCGGGAGTATGTTTGTAAAGCTGTAGAAAGCAAAATATATCCCTCCTTCCTGCTACTGACCATGATTGCTTCCTTTCCATATTGCCACCTACTGTGATTCAGGTAACTTCAGCACAGCTGATGATGCTTTGCTACTCAACACTAGGTACAGAGGTAGGTGTGTTCTCACAAGTTTGGAGAGAATCAGAAACCCGAGAGTCAATTAAACATAGATTTTCCATCCAAAAAATATAGCAAATATTTTGTAACATGCATCATGTTACAACCCAGTGTTTCTTTCAGTGGAACCAATAGCAAGACTTTTGCAGAATGTATGTGAGCAATCCATAAATAATATGTAGTATATAGCTTTCTGTATAAACCCCCATTGCTGCTTTAAAGAGGCAGGAGAGTGTAAATTTCACAATGATATCACCAGAAAGGAACTGAGTTGAAAGAAACCTAAAGGTTGCAGTAAGTCAAAGGCTTAGAAACTTTTAGATGTTGACATAAAAGTGTAGTGCTGAACATGGCAGGATCTGCCAACAGAGGTAAGGAAAAGGGGCCAAAGGGAGCAATTTCAGCCATGATGAAGCACCAGGTAGAGTCTGCCTCAATAAGGGGTGACATTGCATCCCCACCTCTCACTCCAGCCTCCCAGACATCTCTCAGATAGACTGAGCAAGACACCTAAGGTATCTCTGATGGTAGACAACTTCATCTGATTTCATTCTAACGAAGGAAACATGAGCCAAAGCCAGCAAACATCATGCCACTTCACAGTCCACCAAAAGGCTCGTAATGAGGTTCCTATGCTTGGCATCAGCAACAGTGATGAAATACTGACATTAACAGTAAGAATTTGCTTGTACCAAGAAAATGGCAAAGACTGAGTTCAGATACTTGACTCCATTGGTTTACAGCCTTCATCTCATTTTGGTCCCAAGATTTTTTCTGAAGAAGCAAATAATCTATCCAGCTGCATCACAGGATACAAACAGCAAAACCAAGTGGTGGGATGAGACAATATTACATAGACTGTTAGACACAAAATCTTTTGAAGGCAATTCAAGCAGAATGAAAAGAACCATGATTAATAATTGATTTGTTTAATGTTTACTGTTAGACATTTTATTTGTGTTTCTGCAAAAGCACCTGTTTTGTTTTAATATTCTGCCTCTGACAAGCCCCTTCATAAATATTTCTACTTTGCAGTACAAAAAATTTAAGCTTTTAATTGAACTGTCACTGATGTTTTATGGCACTACAAGCACTGAAATAAATGACAGCATTTTACACAATGTGCACATTTTCATAGAGATGATCACCGCTGATGTTCATGGTGTAGCGTGAAGGATGGTGGTGGCTTCACACTGCTCACAAGAAAGACCTTATTATCACTGGGTTCTCAAGATTATTAGTTAAAAACTGCTGATGGAAAAAGAGGAAGAGAAAAGAGTAGAGGAGGAAAGGGATTAACTGACATTCTGCATTGTGAATATTCAAGCATTTTGAGTAGCAAAATGCTGCCTTGTATTACTTGGTAGACCCTTCTCCCCTTGACCTTAGATACTTTCACAGTCAGAGTCCCAGTTCTTTGCATAGTTATTTCTATTGTATTTTAGAATTTGGAACAGTTTTTAGGATCCACAAGGACCCTGGAGAAGTTCAGTGGAGTGGGGAAGATCATTTCACTACTGAAGTGCTTGTTTATGGGTACATAGATTTCTTCACATAAAGACCCAAGAATTAAAAAGAAAATAAAGTCTTAAAAAGACAATATTTTCATAGCATATTATTTGTACAATGAAATCACTGAGCTGGAAAGAGTGGCTTTGAGGGGGACCAGCTGTCAGATAAAGGTGCATGTTAGAAGGCACAAGGTAACCTTCTCACAGTAATTCAAAGACATCTCTTAGGAGCAGAAGCACTAACCCTTGTATAAATTAAAAACAAGATTTCATTTTCATTTAAATATGTTCTATTTTTGACATGTACATGAGAGCTCTTTAGAGTGAAATCGGCTGTGAATAATTTAAATTTATAGATGCTAAAGAAAAAAGCATCTGCAATATACACTTATCAGGAAAATATACAGAGGCACAATATCTGGTCCTGCTTCACTCAGAAAGCTTACTTCTGTTCTTCCAGCAACAAGAAAATGCTGCAATATTGTGCAAACATCAGGGAGAGGGACTGCAGCTGCACTGCAGATGAGAAGTTTGCAGTTAGTTTACACTCTGAAAATTTGCTAGCCATATTACAACCCAAAAGAGAAAGAACTGCTCCTCCCTGCCCCTTCCCTCCCTCCAAGCACTCCTGGGACCATCCATCATAAAGAAAATTAGAAACCTTTAACCTTATGTTCCAGCTAGTCTAAATATTTCCTAAGGCTATTTTATGTTGCTTTGTTTCTATTCAATGGCAAGGTAATTAATAGCAAGGACAGGTACACACCTGATCCTTTTTCTAATTCACATGCTGCCCTGGAGATTGATGCCATAAACACATCCTGTGAAGTATTAAGTGCCTTTGACTCCTATGGTGGTATGGAGCACTCAAGCTGAGAGTGGTGGCAGGCACTCCTCAGTTCCTACCTCTAAGGGCTGTGGTGTGACGGGAGAGCTGCTAACACTGTTCCCACTCTTCTCTATACCTGGTAACTAGTAGTTATTTTCATTATACTGCCTTTGTTTGAGGAAGAGGAAAGACAGTGCTTTGAATCCAAAAGTCTATGTATGAAAGCAAATTAAGTTTCTATTACAGTTAGAGCAACCTTGATCCATTAGGAATATCATCCAGACTGTGTGTAGATACCTAATGAAGTGAAGCAGCCAGAGGCACTTTGTGTTCTGTTGAGACAAATCTCACTGAAATATCCTGGAATATTACAACAGGCCAGTGCTGCAGAGCCCACTCCTTACATCTTGTTTTGGTTAATAATAAGCCAGCTTCCCCTTCCTGACTACTTGACAACCGAGGTATGCAAGCCAGGGAGTAGCCCAGGTTCTGCAATCTCCATTTCGCCTGCTGAGGAAGTTCTTCCAGCTCTGAAAGGGCAGAGAGCATGATCTGGATGGGGCATCTGCTCTGTATGACAGCACAGTCCAGACTGAAGGGAATGTTCAGGTAAATGAGTTTAAACCTAATAAATATGGTTATAAATCAACCATTTTTTATAGTAGAAATTGAGGTAAAGAAAAAACTCTCCAATTGCATAACCTTTGCCCATTCACTTCCTACAATGCCAAAGGAAACACTCTTTACTGGAAAATGGTTTTTTACACCTTCTCTTTCCCACCAGGTGACTCCTGGGGTTTAAATGTGGTGTCAGACTGTATGTGCAATCCAATATCCCAAGGTCACAGAGTCTCATCCTCTTCCACCCTAAACTCAGATCATATTTTCAGGACACTCCTGAAGGAACAAGAGTGTCTTAGGAGACCACGACTGAACATGTTCCAGCAGCACGACTAATTAAGCCTGTTGCTGATCCAGGTGGAATCCTCACAGACTGCTGAAGAGGTGTTTACTCTTTGCTAAAAGTTTCAGTGAAAATCTTGATCCAAGTAGTTCTTCAGGAGCCCATGAAGTCAAAATGACATAGGGAAAGAATTGAGCCCACACTGAATTAGCAGTTAGTGTGTGTTGTTAATGTTCAAGGAACAGTCCTCCTTGTCTGACCCTCACTTGCTCCCACTGGTTTGTTCCAATGTGCACAGTTCCACTTCTCTTTGTTAGGAAAAGAAAAAAGAAAAAGAAAGAAATCTGAGAAGGCAACACTCTCCAGTTTTGTTTTCATGTGAAAATCTCTTTCGTCCGCTAGCTCCTACTGGCTGTTTTTGCATAGTTCCAGCATGGTACATTAATGTCCATCTTTGAAACAAAAGGTATTTAGATCATTTTAGGATTTAAGCAGAGCTCAGCTGGGGCAGGGTAAAGGTTGAAGTAATCTTCCAAAGCCCTTTTAAAAGATTAGATATTAGTTTTCTATTCCTGTTCTGCAGATAACCACAGCATAGAGTGATGGAAAAAGTAGCATGGTTGGCTGAACTTCTCATTAGTAAGGACACTGCTATCTGGATGATCTTACTCCCTTTCTCTCTCATGCTGAGAGGGAAGGACACCACAGCAGACATGAAAAGGTAAAATACTCTGGCACTTCATAAAGCATAACAACATTTTTTGTTAATCAGTAACTGTCACTGGGCTGTATATCTATTAGGTTTGTATACAGGAGTGACAGGAGCCTTGCTGTTAAGATGGAGACATGAGACTGAAGGCAGAAGTGTTTTCCAGACCCACCACAGGCTGCCTGGGTGATGCCGGGTGAAGTATTTAATGAGTGTGCTTCAGTTCCCCCATTGTTCAAACAAAGCTTCCCACCTCTCAAACATCTCAGATATTTCCAATTGCAGGAGAGGGACATCTCTATATGGGTTTGTACAGTAACAACCATAACAGGCTTCTGATCACTGTGTAAGTGCTACTACCTTCATAAAAATAATCACATTGTACATACAATTAGGGCAGAAAGCTACTCAAGGTTTTGTAGTTCAGTATTTAATGTTTGTTACAGGACTAGATGTTTGGGCATGTAAATCAATAACCAGATTTTCTAAGATGATAAACAGGAAACAGCTTCCCTGACTTTAACACTCAATAAGTCTATCACATCCAAAGACAACAAGCAGCACGAGTGAGATTAAATGGCAGCCTGGACAGAAGCTAGGAACATAGCTCCATCTTGGGTTTACTACCTTCTAGTCCTGCATGACAACAAGCAACTCAGTCACAAACATCTAACTCCTACAGATTTCAACCATTTAGGGTGCTTGCATACCTCATTTTTCTCTGTTTCAGTTACCTATGAACTTTCCTAACACAGGGATTGCAGACAGAAATTAAGCTAAGGGCTGTGAGGGACTCAGATATTCCAGGGAATAGGGACTGTGCAGCAGCTGCCCATTAAAAATAAAAAGAAGTTGTCAGCCTATTAAAATTGGCAACCGAAAGCATTGTCTGAGAGGAAAAAACACCATAAAATGGAAGTCATGGAAGTTTGTCCTCCACCAGCTGTTACAAACAGAACAACCAGGCCATGCTGCCTCAAGTGAGGCGCTGTCATGTACTGCTTTGCATTTGTTATGCTTCTGATCTTGAAATAACGTATCAGTTACTGCAAGTACTTCATAATTCCAGTGGTAAGGGAATATTTTTACTGATTCCTACCATTCTGCTTAGTGCTTCCCCCTGCTAGGCAGCAGAGGATGTGTAGGAGTTAGCAATCCCCAAACCAATGTTTGCTTTTAATTAAATCCTTCCTCTGCACCTTGTTCAGGACCTGGCAGGATGAGGCCCTCCAGAATGCATGTGCAGCCCATGTAGTGAGGAAGCAGAATTTATACCACACAGCAGAGGGGATAAATCAGGTTCATAAAACATGTTATTTCCAGCTGTGATGTTATACATACTGCTTTTGAGAAGCAGCAGGACCTTTCCTTTCCCCATTCAGCTGTTTTCAATATGCAACAAAGTGGTTTAAATGCCTGAGAAGGCACTAAGGCTGTAAGAGACTGTCACAGGAAAGATTTTTTTTAAGAGAGGAGATTGGAAGAGGAGTACCAAGCAATAAAGATGTCTCCTTGTCAGCCATGACAACATTAGCTGCCAAAATTGTCCTCTGCTAGTCTTGTCACCAAGAAATACTCTTCTTGGAGTACCTGTGGTACCCCAGAGTAAATTTATCTCATCTTTGCTACAGATTTCCTTCTGGGAAATCTGTTTCCTGAATCATAGTGTGGTGATAGTGGATGGTAGTCATAGAGGGAGCATAAGAGATCCGCTCCGTCCAAGCCACGCAAAGCTTCCAGCAGAGGTGACAGGAGCTGTTGTACACTTTCAGAGAGCACCACCTTTCTGGTTTTGCTGATGAAGACAGCTTCCTCTCCTCTTCAGTTTCCAGTAGCTGAGATTTCTGAGAAAAACATCCTGCTCTGAGGATGCTTTTTTGTGCTAAGTAGGTCCTAGACAGCAGCTGAATCTTCTCAGCTGGCTGTTTCCCTGTTACTTGCAGTACCACCCCTCTCATCATTTGTTCAGGTTTCCTGACAACAGGACCTAGAAATAGCTTATGCAGTAAATAGGCAGCCCCTAAGCTGGGGGTATATTCTGTTTTCCTTACTTTCGCCAGTCCTACCACAGAAGGAGAACCCAAAGAATTGCTTGCAACTTGCAAGCCAGCAGCTTCCTCTCAGAGGAACTTACTAGAGCTGAGGTAGGGCTGAGCAGCCAAACTCATCCAAGCCTGTCCTCACACAGTGACAACTAAGTACCAGACCCAGACAGCCAAAACAAAAGGAAGCTCCTACACTCTCTGCTGGACTAGAAGGGCTGACACTAAAGATCTCAGAGCCACAGGTCCAGGTGGGAGATTTTCTAAGATGTGAAGACCTCTCAAGAGCCTGATGAGCTTCTAGATCAGATTTATTCTATCTTTGCAATCATTTGCTCTTTTCATCTCAATATGATTTGTTTAAATAAACAACCAGCATGGCTTCAAGTGTCATTTCACCCATTACATGTGCAGCTAGACAGCTGAAGAGGCAGGAAAGAGAATAATAGAAAACTGATGAAGAGAGAAGAAAATAATAAATAAGACCAAAAGAAAGAATAAGCACCCTTAGGGTTGTAGTCAACATCCAGCTGAGAGGTTTGTGGGTACAGAAAAGATTATTTACATTGAACTATGAATTTTAAAAGTAATATTATAGAAGCCTTCCAGCTTTAACAATTAAAGAGAAAAGTAATTATGAGAATTATCCAAATGTTAAATGCTTTGAAAACAACTAAATTATTTCTCTCTCCCTAGTGGAATGTTTTGCATGACAAAAAGTTTCTGAAAGATGGGTGGGAGGGGGGGTTGTAATTCATTTTAAAATACAAATATTTTAATAAGTTTCTTTTAATATATATGATAATGAGCTTATAGATGAGACACAAACCACAGGCCAAGTAAGCAGATGTCTTGTCAACAAGGTCTAGAATTTAGAATCATTAGGGCTCTTTTAAAGAAACATACTTACTCTGACATAAAACTGAAGCACATTATAATATTTCAAATTCACACTGCTCTGTGTGACATTTCTTCCTCATTAAAATGAAGAATGACACAGCCAGAGAGAGCCCTGTCTTTCCTGCTTTGTATTTGTAGTTCAAAAGATAGCTCTAGAAAATTGTCCCAGAGAGACAAAATATTAAGCACCTTGAGTGCTGTTCTGCATGCTATTAATTTCACAGCCTTTGGAAGGTTTTAATGTGTTGTGGTGACCAGTGAAATAATAATTAGTTGCTGTTCACTGTTCCCATCTTTTTCACTTTCTTTTTTTCTGCAACCTGTCAAATCCTGTTTAACTCCGCTTGTTTTTATAGGTGCCAATTTCTTTCTGTTGTACAGCTTTCATGATGAGACTCCTGAACTTCTTGGTTCGCCCTTCAACTTTGAAAAGCAAAGAATCAGATAGACTAGAGCAAATGAAACTCAATGAACACCAACAGATACATCGTGTTTCTGAAGCTATCATAAGTAAACAACACATATGATCAAATACCACAAAAATTAGTTAATTACCTATTGAGTTGGGGGTTTGTCAATCCACCAAAATCCACAGAAGGTCTCCTATTGCCCTAAGACACTTTCTATCAGACCATAAATTGTGTTTCCTTTTAAACATATCTGTCTTCCTTTGCTGCACACACATATATATCCAAAGGCAAATTCCATCCTTTCGCTCTCATAAAGTTTTGAATTAATCCAAAACACCAGCACCCACATTAGATGTTCCCTGTGACTAAGTGCTGTTGAGAAGCCTGTAATGTCTTGGGTAAAAGGACATGGTTATTCGCCATAAAATCTCAGGAAAACCATAAGTAAAAAGGAAGAGTGTTGTAAACACCATCACCAGTACAAACAGAGGAATCTTCAATATGAAGTAAATTTTCAGCACAGAGACTTTGATGCTAATTTTTACAGCAGCAGGGGACAATCTTTCAGATCATGTGTTTAAATTCATGATGTGTTTGGGGTTTTTTTAAGAATAACATAGAAAGTAATGTGTATTCAAAGGATTAAGCAGGAATCGTCAGTGCAGAGCTTTGATGCTACATGCTGAAGATCCAGAGATGAGCATACAGTTATCCTAAGAGACCCAAGAATTTCTCTCTGGAACAGAACGTATAACCATCAGTGTATATAAGCAACCAATAGCCTCAGTAAAGACCCTCTTATGTTGTGCACCTCACAGGGAGTCAGAGAACTCAGAATCCTTATGTCAGGTGGGACTCATGTGGACAAGGCAGATATAAAAGGGAGATGCGAGTACCAGGGAGGCAACCACAGTGGACACAAAAGTAGAAGTGGCAGATTATTCAGGCATAACTCTGATTTTATCATCCCAGTTCCTCTGTCTAGATACTTTTCCAACCATCTCTGGCATTTAATAGCAAGACCAAGGTAAAGGAAATGGATATGCCTGACAAGGCATACAATATTCTGTAAAAAGCCCAACAAAATACTGTGCAGGTATCCTGCATATTAACTAGTTGCAAAACCATACTTGTAATTCTAACATTTTAAAGGGAAAATAAAGGTGTAAACCCCAGCACTCACTATTTTCCATATTTGTTTTCCAAATCTAGCATCTAGAAAAATTGCAGTATTCCTGCGTTCATCAGAAATCTACCATAAAAAGCACTTTTTCAAACTGTAATACTGTCTTAGTAGTGCTCCTGGCTTTCAGTCTGTTTTCCAGTACTTACAGAACTTTGGATTCCTGTGATCAGCACTAAACATATGATCCAGTAAAACATATAAGCATAGTCTTAGGTTAAAGCACATTAAGTTGTGATGATATGTAGTTAACTTGAACACAAACTCAAATCTTTTCCTCTGAGGCAGGGTCTAATTCTGAGTAAGACAGGTTTAAAGTCCCTTTTATGCCACCGGAACAGCACAAAGGCAAGAACAAGAATCTCAGCTTTTTAATTTTAAAGGCGTAATTTAAACCATTTGAAATATAAACAGGTGATTGCAAGTTTATAAACAAAACAATGTTGCAGGCCGTAAGGATGAGGGCAATAGGTATTCTGGAAACCTCTGAACTGCATGACCATGCTGAATGTCAAGAAAGGTTATTTAGGGCAGGAGAATGTCACTAAATTTCTGTCATTTTTCAAGTTGAAACCAAACAAATAAGCCAAAATAAGATTACAAAGTGTATAAAATACATTAATTTTGTACACATTTTCAGGAAACAGTAATACCTACAGATATACAGACTTATTCCAAACCCCATCAATCATCACAGCCCTGTGCTTCCATTCCTCTAAACAAGGTCACTGCCTGTAAGTATCAAATTCTATGGACTTGGAAAAAGATTGAGCCCAGTATGAAATATTTCCCAGTTTGCTGTCCAAAGACAAGACACAATTTTTAATGTTTACAAGTTTGGTTGGCCTTAATGAAAAATATCCCATTTTTCAAAGGTTTTATTTCTTCCGTAGCTGCAACATGTTCCTGTGGAAGTTGTAGCAGAGATTCTATGGTTTTATAATAGAAAAAAAAGTTTAATTGCTTGGGAATTGTAGTTATTGAGCACAAGAAAAATGAAACCACTTTCCAATAACAATTCCCATGTGTAACTTCAGTATGAACTTTTCAATTAAATAGGTAGAAATGTAGTAAGAGAACATTCCAAGATTACACAGCACACAGGGTAGCAAGTGAAATGAATTTCTGTATTGGTCTTCCCACAGACAGAAGAAACTACTTTCATTTCAGCACTTCACAACATATCCATTTCCAGAGCTTTGCACACTACACCCAAAGAGAAGGATAACTAAGGATAACTTTTTAGCTCTTTCAGGGGAAAACTCTGCAGGAACATACAAAGAATCTACAATCTGATGTTAAGATCATACAGTAAAGGATTGAGCTATACAGAGCTAGCTGTTACATTATGATAGTAACACAGGCCTTTGTCCTTGTCCTACTGATATATCCTGCCTCTGAACATTGTACCAGAGATACAGATATTGCACCTCCACAGTGTCTCACATCACTGAGAGCTGGGAAGTCTCAGATCACCCAGCAGCTTTATCTTTAGTAGTTTTAAACCATTCACATACAGAGTTTGCCATTGCTTTTTCTAGAACAAACAAACTAAAACATTGGTATAGCTGTAAACCCCAATATACTTGGCCTTTCCAAGTATATTGAGTTTTCATTGGTCTTTTTCACTGGTAAAAAGAGAGATAAGTCAACTGCTTCCATAGCAGACACTCTCTGCCATGTGTGCTTTTTGGTCTAGTTAATGCAGCACGCTTGGTGGACTCAGCATGCGTATACTGTAAAGTCATTGGGTGCATGTACTGTGGAAGTAACAGAAGATCTCCAAATCATGACCTCTGCAGGTCAAGTTGAATTCATACACTGTGCTATTTATTATGAGACAGACTATGTGTAGTGTCACAGAAAAGAGGACATCCTATAGGGAAGCCTGGATTGATATATAGTCTATTTCAAACAGATGGTGCTTTATTTTCCTGTAGTATTCAACAAACTCTCAACAGTAACAGCAATAGTAATGAGGTAAACATTTCACAGCTCTTATTAAGAGCAAAGCAGTGCTTTTAAGGCAGTGCATCCTTTTCTCACCATCCATTTTCTATCTTCATTTGGAAAAAAAATAATCCCTTGTTTTTCAATTTGAAACACTAAAGCACTTACTTACCTGGCCTTAAGTTTCACTGATAGATATGGAACCATTTTATTGCTACAGAGCCCAGCAAGTGTGAGATTACATTTATAGCAAAAGGATAGCTGGTTTAAGAAATAGCCCATATTGCTTTGCCTTCATACAGTAACAGTTTTGTTATATGAATGTACACTAAAATATTTCATAAAACACCTCCTGGAAAACACATAAAAGTCATTAACCAACAAATTAAATAAAAATATAATGAATTTCCAAACTAAAAACCTGCACAGAGGACTCACACACCATAAATCCTCAATGAGAAACTATCATTTTCCCTTCACTTTAATGAAGTTCATATTAAAATCACAAGATTTTGCAACATTAGCATAGTAAAGGTTGCACAACTGCCATAAGCCCATAGAGAGACAAGACTGAGATTTATAACAGGAAAAATCAGTCTGAAATTCAGACTCAAATAAGCTTGGTCCTGTTACCAAAGAAATAGAAATGGAAGAACTTTGGCTACTTTCCTAGAATCTTTTCCTAAATAATTTTCTCTGCTGCTGTGAGGCCCTTGCTGTAGTCCCATTGTTGCATTTTGGTGGTCATCACAAGTTATGATGATCATTATTGCTAGGGTTTTCAAAGGAATGCAATGTTACAGTAAAGGCTGAAATCCACTACAATTGAAGACTCTTTGCCTCATGCCAGATCATAAGATCTTTGTCTATTTTTGGCAGACAAGACTGGAATGATGCTGTACAAAGGCACAGCAGCCCCTATGCTCAGAAGTACACAAGATAAGACAAAGGTATGTAATTATTTGATGGAAATAAAACGTGTAGCCCAATCTCACATAAGCCTAGGTTATTATGAAGAACTTGGTACACAGTTACAGATAAAAGAACTTGATACAGTTACCTTAACTGTAAATTCTGTAACTTGTAAAAAGCTGACAACTTTAATCTGTGAAAAACAGTGAAACCTGTATTATTTTGTTGTATCTGTATAGGAAAAAAGGTTATCTACGGTCTGTACTGCTTTGTCTCTCTGGCCCCGGTAAACCTGTTGGAACAACCAACTTCCCAGATTATTCTGCGTAGGTACTGTGGGGGCTCAGTTCTGTATATCTTGAAAGTAACCCAATTTAAGAATAAACAGAGCAGGCACTCCCTTGAGAAAGTCAGAGGTCTTTTCAAATTGACATCACAATTACGAAAACACTATCTGTATTAGTAGAGAGTAAAGTTCTGTGCTCTCACAGAGCAGCTGAATCTATCACATCCTTCTCTCAATTATACAAGTCAATTTATCTCTTATTGCCATACAAAAAGGCTCAAGCCTTCATAAAAGCAGACAGTTCAAATCATTTCCTTCATGAACATAAATGAGTCATGAAACACAGAGATAAAGTTGAGCTCTAGAGAAAGCTGTGCATTTGATTTTGTGGGTTCTAACTAAAAAAAAAACCATCAATGATGACTAGAAGGAGGAAAGGAAAGAGGGGGAGGAAGTAGAGAAAAGAAGCCATGAAAGAGGCAACCCAATGAGGCAATGAAAAAGTCAATCATATTTCCAGTGATGCTGTATTCTGCAGTCACATGCATTACGGTTTGCCACTCATGCACACTCATTCCTTGAAGAAGGCAGTGGAGAGCAACCTGACATTTAACTGGTAGGCAATAATTCAGGGATGTGTGAATGTGAACAATAAAATGAAAGCCTGCCTGTTCCTGTAAGTGAATTCACTGACTTTCACTCTTCAGCAACGCTTCTTGTAGGCTGACAGTAATGCACTATAGAAAATAAATACATTCAATGTTAAACTGGGCTTCACTGTACTATGTATCAACTTTAAATTTACTCGGTAGGACAGACCATCATGCAATGCGATCTTCCTTATCAAACCAGGTTTTGAGGGAAGGGTAGTGAGAGAGAAAAAGCACTAGAATTCATCACAGACAACTGTTTGTTGCGTTTCTAAGATGTAACTCATTTGCCTAATCACGAGTAGCACTAAAGTTATCATGAATCTACCACAGAACGAAGTCAAATATTTTAAGGTTCCTAAAAATAAGATAAGGCATTGCTTTAAAAGGTTAAGAGTTGAAGGAAAAAGGTTCTTCTTAAATATTTGATTCTCGCTTTTCACCTGAAAAATGTGGTTAGACCAGAAAATACTGGAGGTGACAATGCTCAATGGAGATATCGTTCAAGAAAATGCTGACAGCTAAGAAAAGCAGAGCCATGAAGAGACACAGAAATGACTGTACTCATTGCTAATGTCTCAATCCAATCTCAAAGATAAATATAGATAGGCTTTCTCTTTTAACATATTACTCCAGAAGCAGTATGTTATTTACTATTTCTAGAGAAAGAATTCTGTTCTAGGGAACATCTGAGAATGAGAAATAAAGAAAAGAAATAATCATTCAAGAGAAACTCAAATTTAATTTGGAAATAGTTCATTTTATTTCATTAGAAACCTGGACCACAGAGAATCCTAGTACACATGTGCTGACAGCCATGAGATGGCTAAGCTATGGCTTGGGGTTTACCTCAGACCAAGGTAAGTGAGAACTAGAATCGCCAGATTTGGTGATTACTTGCTTGAGACTTGTCCTCTGAATTCATTATCCATTATAGGAACTCTAATACACCTGTCTGGACTCTGTCTGGCAAAGTTGCCCTAGAAGTAGAGCTCAACAGTCAGTGAACTCTGAAGAAGTCAAGAAGCCTGATAACAAAAAAATTGCATGGGCTGGTTGGAAAATATTTGATGTTCGCTTTCAGCAGCTCCACAAAATATTTTGATTTCCACATGACAGAGGAAAGGAAGGCCCTGAAGGGTATCAAAATGGCCATGAGCCACTAAGTTGTGTCATCCCTGCTTCAAAGAAACGGCAAAATAAGGCTTAGCATGAATTAGGAAAATAATTTCCAGAAATGAGGGTCGTATTAGCAAGTTTTACAAGACATTTTCACAGCATTATTGATAATACTGAGAAACAGTTGTGTTCATTCTTCTTCAAGATAGAAGAGGGCAAACTGAATGGAATGGTCTATAAGCATGATTGGGAAACAGACCTCAACTTACATGAAACAGCCATGAGCTTGGCTTGTTCAGCTTAGCACAATGAATCATAGAATCATAGAATAGTTAGGGTTGGAAAGGACCTTAAGATCATCTAGTTCCAACCCCCCTGCCCTAGGCAGGGACACCCCACACTAAACCATGTCACCCAACGCCTCATCCAACCTGGCCTTGAACACCGCCAAGGATGGAGCATTCACAACCTCCCTGGGCAACCCATTCCAGTGCCTCACCACCCTCTCAGTAAAGAATTTCTTCCTTATATCCAATCTAAACTTCCCCTGTTTAAGTTTGAACCCATTCCTTCTATAAGTATTCCTAAGGGAGTAAGCTTTATGGAGGCAGTAGAACTATCTCAAATAAAGGAAAATGTTGGCATAAGTGTAATATTTAGGCTGAAAATTAAAGAGGAGTGCCTAGAAAGAAGACTCAGAATAACTAATATCAGCAATTGGAGGCAAGCAATCTGATTACAGACCTGTGAAAAAAATCATGTCTTAGATTTCCTTTTCAACAAATACTGGAATGTTTCAATAAGATGTTCATAGCTTCACAAAACCAAAGTGCTACTTTTAATGGAAAGCCTTAAAAATTTAAAAAAACTTTTTCCCCCATACTACTCAGCTAAAACCATTCTAACATAATTGCTTTCCCCAGCCTTTGTGAATAAATGATCTAATATAAGCAAAAGAAACAGCTATACCTATCAACCAGCATGTTGGCTTCAATACAACTGAAAGACATTGCCCTGTTTGGACTTCATGTGCAATACAAAAAGATAAAAACAAAAGTGAACAGGTCAGAAAAGAGGAAAAAAAATGCCCCTATCTCTTTATAAAACTTACATAAAAGAATAAATTTGCAGGCACTTGTTTAATAACATCCCAAATTCCAGTTGGAAATATGCATTTTATCAGAGTTTTGAAGTATCATCTTTTAAAATTATTCTTTTATGTGTATGAGTTCTGTCCTTGGTGAGCGAAAATTGTTTCCTGCATCAAATACTGGTGAATGGCCTTACATTTCAGGGTGAATGTGACAGATTTCAAAACAGTATTCATCTTGTCCTTTAACACAGGACTGCACATGTGGTTTAATGAAAGAAAAGGCCTGACTTACATATGAGTCCCTGTAGTCTTTTCAATATGATCCAGAACCATACCTAAAGGAGACAGGGGAGAGAAGGAATTCCAGTTGATATTTAAATCCAAATCCTCTCCTTCCTTCCTTGTCGCTTACAGTTGATGTGGGAGGAAGTATATTCAGTCACCTCTGAATAGGTAAATAAGGAAATTGCTTCTGTGATATTTTAGTCCTAGCTTAATCCAAGGTCCCTGTTTAAATTCGGGCAACTAACACTTTTAACACACTTTCTTAGACAATATGGTACCTGACAAGATGACAGCATGTCTTGCTGCAGGACTAGGCCTCAGCAGATCAGATTTGGAAAAGGCAGAGCAGGTACATGCTTTAGGAAACAGGCTGCTAAGGGAATAACAGGAGGCCTGCCTTCAAGGATTCTGAAGGTGGCACCCGCTGGAGAAGAGCTGTCACCATCCTTTCCTAGCAGCAGTCTCCAGAGCTCTTCCTCCACCTTCAAAACCAAGCTGACCCTCCATTTCTAGAGCCAGCCCAGCATCCACAACAGTGGTGGCAAAGCTCCGTTTTACACTCAGCTAAGAATCCCTACCTAGGCCACTCACTCCTGCTCTGAACTTCCCCTAATATAAATAACAGCCAAAGTGCAAATGCCCTGTAGGATGACTTATGGGGCACATGCCATTGTATTTTAATATCCGCCAAACTTCCAAGGAGTTATTTGCTTTCCACTTATTAGTGTTAATGCTGGTTTTATTTACTTAATCCCGTACATGTTTATACTCCTGTGAAAGCAAATTATTCTATCATAGGACCAGTACACAGAGTAACACACCTAATGAAACAAAGTGGGCCCACCCGATCTTATTTTTGTTCTTGTGGTTTTGCTCCCATTTAATTAATTAAATATAATATAAAAATATTCTGGGCCACAATGACTAATGTACAAAGAATATAACAACCTCTCCGATAATGAACAACTCACTTCTTGGTCTTTGCAAATGACCTTCCTAATCTATCATCTTAGCTTGAGAGGAGACAACGGCCCACAGCCAGAACCAGAGTTGCAGCAAAGTCCCACAGCAGACAATATGGATTTAGATTATACAAGATCGGCCCACACTATCTAACTAACATTAATCACCAATGTGGCACCTTTGACTCACTACATGAACCTTACTGAACAGTTCTGGCCTCCGGAAGGCTTTAATGACCTTTTAAGAAAAATGATTTTGCATTGAAGTTTATTCCCAGGGTACTTAAACTAAAGAATACATAAATACTGGATAGGCTGTGCAGCCTGTATGTACATGAAGCTCCTGAACTGTGAATGTGTGTCACTCAGAGCACTGAACACTAGAATATAAATAACAGTTTCATGGGTTTCCATGTCAGCAGGATGTCCAATAGTCCCCTGAGATTCATATATAAAAACTCACCTCTGTCATTCTAAAAAGTAGGTTGTCGTGGTTTAAGCCAGTTGGCAAGTCAGCCATGCAGTTTCTACTCCCCCCGCCTCCCCTCCCGGAGGGATGGGGAGGAGAATCAAAAGAATGTAACTCCCACAGGCTGAGATGAGAACTGCCCAGTAACTAAGGTATAACACAAACCACTACTGCTACCACCAATAATAATAATGATAAGAGAAATAACAAGAGAAGAGAATACGATACCACCCGCCGAAAATGAGCCTGACAGAGCAGAGAGCGTGCTCTTCCAGGTAACTCCCAGTTACATCCCCGGGCATGACGTGCTGTGGTATGGAATACCTCTTTGGCTAGTCTGGGTCAGGTGTCCTGTCCTTGCTTCCTCCCAGCTTCCCCTCCTCCCTGGCAGAGCATGAGACTCACAAAGTTCTTGGTCAGGGTAAACATTCTGACCAGCAACTGAAAACATCAGTTTTGTCAGTACTGTCCCCAGGGCAAAAGTCAAAAACACAGCACTGCATCAGCTACTAAGAAGGAGAAAAAATGACTGCTACTGCTGAACCCAGGACATAGGTGCATTCAGATCAAACTTTGATTGAGGTTAATCTCTTGTGGTCAAGCTGAAGAGATGCAGGAAGGAAAAATCACCTCCCCAACAACAAAAAATCTACTGAGTGAATTTGAACTGTTTACCAAGAAGATAAGAAGTATACACATGCAAGACAGAAGCAAGTATTTTCTTGGTGGCATTGTAATCAGATGAGACAAACCCAGCTTTCAGAGGGATTTGGTGTCAAGTTCTTTTATATTCCAGTTGCAATAGCTGAGTGCCATCCAAAACGCGACTAAGCTGAAAGAGGCAGAAAAACAAAAGCATCTCCTTTGTCCCAAATGAATTCAACTTCATTAGTTTTGGCAGCTTTTCAAAGATCAGAAAAAAATATTTGTTTGATCTTTCCCTTCTTTCCACTTAAGGTCAATGATGAAAACAGGATCAGCTCAGTGACTGCACTTGCAGTTCACAATCTGTTGAATAAACCTACTAAGTACCATTTTGACAGCTCTGGAAAAAAAGTAAAAAGATACAGAGACTTTTTACAACATCTTTACAGAATGGGGAAGATTTTTGCTTTCTCAGGTAGTTGAAAGCCCGGGCCATGAAGCATAACAATTCTGCCCTAATCTTTTTGCAATAGACCTACTTCTTGTCAGCCAGCAAGCCATTCACACCAAAACTTTCAGAGACGTATGTCACAAACTTGACACACAAACCAAATCCAGTCCCCTGTAAATAAAAGCATTTGCAGAATAGCTTGGGATCAGTAGGTTTCTCTGGTGGCAAGAACGCATGGAAATGTGAGAAAGGGGTTCTTCATGAAATAAGCAACCACACTTGTCTAAAAAGTTGCATCTGATGTACCTTGTCTGCTATTACTTGAGATGTGATTTTCAAAAAGTCTGGACAGATACAGCAGTCCTTGAAATGCACTGGGCTTTGAATTCCCCTCTGCATTACTGCTGCTGAAAAAAAAGGTAAATCCTGAAGAAGATGAACATTTAGATAATGTGAAGCTTGAAGAGAGTATTCACCTGCTTCAAACCCTATTTGGATAATTCTCTAGAAAGGCTTAAGCAGACAGTACTGTGGACTGGGAAACACATCCGATTATCAGCTTCAGAGATTTAAGGATTAGACTGAATACTCTAAGATTATTTTAAAAAAAACAAACCCAAAACAAAACCAAATTTTCCTCTGCTCTTGTAATGGACTAATTCCATTCAGAAAATCTTTCGCAAAAGTATAAACTTCCAGGGAAAATGAAAATAATTCATAACAAAGAAGGACAGCAATGGGAAGTATTGTTCAGGGGGACCTTGGAGTGGCAATGTTTCACTTCGTTCCTTACAGAGCCTTCCAGTGTTTCAGTGGGCGAAAAAAACTGTCTCTTGTTCAAATATTGAACAATAATGAGCAATTCATTCAGTCCTGTTAGGATTTCAAATATACATCCCAGACCATTGTCACTCTCTAAAAGAAAACCAATGTCTCTTTCATAAGAGAGGTTTTGTTGCCTGACAGAACTAGAAGCGCAGTTTTCACCTCCAGTCACACCAGAGTACACAGTAAAACTGTGAACCTGATGAACAAAGGTGTCGCTAAGCCATCTTTACGTCTTCTCATTGTTAGGCTGGCTGGAAACCAAACTTCTTCCCTGAGGATAAGGTTGGAATAGTTGGAAATATGCCTTAAAACAATTGTGGTTCAATCCATGAAGAAAGTCTGTATGGAAACCTAACCTGGCCTTGAACACCGATTGGGATGGGGCAGCCAGAGCTTCCCTGGGCAATTTGTGCCAGTGCCTCACCACACTCACAGGGAAGAAATTCTTCCTAATATCTTATCTAAATCTATCATCTTTCATTTTAAAGCCATTTCCCCTCATCCTATCACTACCTGCCTTTGTGAAAATTCTCTCTCCAAGTTTCTTGTAGGCAAATTAGTTGTAATGGAAGCTTCTTACAAAAACACTAGTTATTAGTCCAACCCTATTCCCATTTAAATGAATGGGAAAATGCTAACAACATTTTTTTAAGCAAGAGTCAGATCAAACACAAATAAAAATAACCTAAAAATTATTACTGATTAGCGTAGTGCTTAGTGGGAAAAACCTGCTGTGCTGAACACCACGTTTTGGTTTAGGTTTTAGGATCTGGAAAACAGCCTGGTTGTCAAAGTCAGTTATGTCTATCATAATATCTTGGATTCATCCCGTATGTTATTTGCACACTGTTTGCTTGATGACACTGTATATAAATAACTTTTGAGCTCTGTAAGAATTTCAAAGAGGTATCCAAGAAACACAGCAGATATAGAACATATTCCTACCTATAGCAAAGAATCACTGAAACTTCCAAAAAAAATCTTATCCAGGAGAATAAAATGAAGAAATAGTTCTTTTGGTTCCAAGACATTCTAGTAAATAAAGAGAAATGGGACAAATGATAAGGAAAACCCCCAAACACCACATTCAAGACACCAAAATGTTAAGCTGCTTTGAGTAAGCTCTTGAGAACTCAAGGTCAAAAGTTCTAATAACTAAAAGAAAGTTTGCTATAGCAAAAAGTGTTATGATATCAATAACTGTTAATGAGCAACTTTAGGAGCTACTTGCAGTAAAAAATAAATCTTCTGTCACTTTTAAAGGGCTGTGGTTCAAGGCTATCTGAAAAGTAGTTTAAGATTATGGGAAAACTACTTGAATTGCTTACCAAACCTTGTCCATCAGGTTACTAATGGAGTATTTGAGATAATCAGGACGTTCATTAGTCAATAAATGTCTCATGCTCACAGTGGGTTTTGCAGTTGCTGACAAATGTTACAGCTGGAGTATCAAATCCCATTCACCAGTTAACAGGAACAGCAACTCTAAAGTCAGCATATCAGAATGATACGTGGTATTTGGCCTCAAGAGATGAACAGGCTCTGACCTAATTAGTGCTTAGCTAGGGTTGATTTAGATTTAACCTAGTCAAAAATGGAATTAGGTAATTTACTTCCAACTGAAATTTACTTTCAGCTCAGTTCATGTTAGTACATTTATATATATATAGCAGGATGTGCAAAGAAGTACCTTCTTTAAAGCAGCAGAGTATCTTCTGTACAAAAGATAAAGCCTTAGCACAACCCTGCCGCTCCCCACACATGCACCATTCGGCTTTAGCACAATGTCCTGCCTTTTTGCTGTGCTTTCCCTACATTTGGACCAGCAAAAATCTCATGGCCATCCTCAGAAGGAAAGAGATGCACTTTGGTAGGTCTTTCTAGTATAGTGCTGTATTCCAGCCACCACTATTTCAAGCCTGTTATGTCTATCTGACCGGTCAGTGCCTCTTCTTGCAGAGCACCTTTGGGAGGCATAGCTACTCCTTTCAGCCCACAAGAGGCATGTTTGGAAACAGAAAGCCAGGAAGTAACTCAATCTCTTTATGCAAGTATAATTGGTGAGTTTGAGGGAGTGCTGCTGTAAAACTATTTCCCTGTGACCTATTTTTATAACCAAACTGCTGTCAGTAACAGTGAACACAAAACAAGAGAGAGTGACAGAAAGAAAAAGAGCAGAAACACAAAGAAAACACTTTAGAAAAACAAATCAAGAAAATACCCTAATTCCAACACACAGTCGCTTTGGTTTTAGTCAGGAATTTCATATATTACACTGCATATAATTGAGACTTCTACAAGCATTTGAAACAAAGCTTAAGTGTGGAAATATCTCCACAGAGGCAATGTTTCATTATGCTTTTACAGAAACACAATTGGAAGAGACTTCCTGGATCCCAAGGCCAATTTTGGACAACTGGTGACAACCAAGTCTTTGGGAAGAAAATGTCAATTTTCTAGAGTGAATTTTAGACAGCTCAAGTCTGGAATGTGTTCATACACAACAGTGGTTATGGAGATCCACTAAGAGACCAAACTGATGCTAAAGGAGCCTGTGAAAACATTCAACTGAGTCAGTGTTAATCTTGGTTTGGGGGTTTTGTTTAGATCTGTGCATTTATTAAAACAGCTGGCTTTCAGCAGCATTCAAGAATAACTAATTCAGCAAAGCTGATGTTAAAGAGCTGCTGCAGGTAGAAAATGAAGAGGCTGCTCCTATAAGTCTTTGCATTTTTTGCTCTTTAAGACTTTTTGACCCAAGCAAAGCAGATTATCTGTCAACAGAAAACATTCAAGGACATGATAGATCTCATTCTGTTTGGGTTCTGTTGGCTTTCGGAGAATTCTCTATTCCAACAGTCAGCTTATATTAATTTAAATGATCTGAAGTACTGACTGGAGATTTGAGAAAACAATGTCATAGCCTCAGAGAGCTGTGTTATGTTTGATACATAGCAAAACAGGAACCTTTTAGATACTTTTGCAAAAAAGAGAGTTAGAATGCATGAAGCATCAGTTCTATTTTCAAATTAGTGTGTGTAGTGAAGGTAGCAGAAATCTTTGGGGATACCTGTCAGTGCTTCCAGCAATTGTTCCTGCTGTTTCTAATGCAATGCCAATATTATGTGACAGTTTTTGTGTTTCTTTTGTACTGAGGATTTATTATTGTTACCGATACATCGCAAAAGAATTCTGTGCCAATTACCACATTATGAATAAACTTTTTTAAGATGTTGCAACAGGTATCCCTTTATTCAATCCCAATGTTGTCTACTTCCTGAGCACAGGAAAATCCAACTCATCCCCTGACTACAAATAACTCCATGGTTTGGATTTAATTTCAGAATAGAATCACAGAATCACAGAATGGTTTGTGTTGGAAAGGACCTTAAGATCATTTAGTTCCACTCCCCCTGCCATGGGAAGGGACGCCTCACTGCACTATGCCTCACTACACCATGTCGCCCAAGGCTCTGTCCAACCCAGCCTTGAGCACCGCCAGTTACCACTTCTTTGGTCAACCTGTTCCAGTGTCTCACCACCCTCACAGTAAAGAACACAGGGAACTGAAATCTTCGGTGTCTTACTATAGAAGAGCCAGAGAGCTGTCTCAGGTCAGTTTACAACAATGCAGTTCTACGTTCTCACTGTGTCTGCACACCTCACAGTGATGCCCAGCTGATACCAAAAATAAAGACAATGTGGAAGTCACAGTGGCATATCTGAGTATTTCACTCTCTTTGAAGGACTAATTTAAAAACAGAGAGGTTTGTCCTTCTATTTTAATTATGTCAAAAAAAATCAAGCTAGAGAGCCTTTAATTACTTTTTTCCTGTTTTTAGGAAAACAGAGGTTAACACAGCGGCCAGGCAGAACTCAAATTTCTTATTACTGTTATTTCCAAGGAGAAATTACAAATATTTATAAAGCAGCAGTCTCAGTGAAACCCCTTAACATTACTTGGAGGATTTTAGAAGAATGCAGTATAATAAAGACAGACAAATTAATGAAAATATATGCAAATAATATTAATGTCCCCTAAAGATGCTTTAAATTTGGCATCGATTACATTTGTGTATCTTTATGACTACTCAGACACTGCAATTTCACAGAGATAAAACTAATTTCCCAAGCAATTGATTTTTTTTTTTAATCTTGGGAAGTTATTAGTATTTGTATTTTTTAATCTTTATGGCTCACAGTATTTAAAAGACCATTTAAAAAATGCTGATTAGATGAAGACTACAGAAACAGTTATAATGTGTCACAAAAACCAAATGGTTAAAAAAATAGATAAAATAATTACTCTTATTCTTTGTGACTACGTATTCCATTTAAAGTATGAAAAGAATCTTTACTCTTCAGCTTAATAGCTATTACAGTACAGGCTGGGAGATGAACCATACATGCATGAAATCCTCGGCTTTGCTGCTGTAACCTCTCTAGACTTGCCTAAGATCACCCAGATCAAAACCTTCAGTTTAGCCACAAATAGTGTGGTTTACACTTTTTTGAATGAAGACCAGTAGCAAGTTAAGAAAGCATATATCAAAATCAGTGCCCCACCTTTGTACTAAGAATAGTATCAGCTCCACAGGAATCCCTGAGATTACCAGTAACTGCTGTGATATGAACCACGGAGCTTATTTTAACCTGCAGTACCAAGTTTTATCTCCCTGAAGAAAGCATTTGACAGTACTGGAATAAAAGATGGCACAGTTATGGAGAGACTCCAGTTTCATGACCCTTTTATGTCTTTAGTTTACTGCACAATGGATTGGAGATTGCAGGAGCTTATCTTTTGCTGGATAAATGAAAGCTATTAACTAGGTCCTTGTAGTGGAACACTTGTAGTGGGCTCTTCATTAGCATAAATGCCAATATATAGCACAGCCACTAATGTAAAAAGCAAAAAACTTTTAGTGAGAAGGATGAAGGGAAAGGAGAGAATCAATATTTTTTTTTTTTTAATTTCTGCTTCATGTAATTTAAATATTTTACATCTCTCATTTATGAAGTGAACACTAAGTGAAAAAGCTCAGCATTAAACTGTACACATAGATCAATCAAGCAAACTGCATGCTCATTTACACCTTGTTTATAAGTTTTTTCCTGAAGTCAAAGCTACACAGATGCCTCTCAATAAGTCATTTGGGGAAAGTCCACACTTAGTCTACCGCATCTATGAATCACACACAGTTTCTTCTTTCACCCACAGGAATGTAAATGAAGAGTAATATCAGCAAGGTCAATGTGAAAACAGAATTTTAGTCATAGTTTGCGTATTTGGGCTTAGCTTTCTGATAGCTGGCACTACTGCAGAGTGCAGCAGGAGTTACTCAGGAACCAAGCAGTGCTTAAGATTGACCAAATTCACTTCTTTGTTCCCTCAATGGAAATTATGGATGGCAGGAAGCTTTTCAACTCATCTAAAGACACAATTACAGCATCCAGCCCTTTGAAGGCAAAGGTAGCTAGAGAATATAGATGAACAGAGATATAGTATCTTCCCAGGTGATGAGCATCCAAGGGGTCTTGCACTTTATGTTGCCCCACTTGAGCAATACAGATCATTTTAGCAAATACATGGTGCCTATGCCACCGAATTTTACTTGCCTTATCATTTCTTTATCACTCTTCTCTTGGAGGAAATTGCTTCCCAAATTGTTAACCTTGCAGGTTTCTCTGGGCCAGACTGTAGTCACATCAATAACATGACCAGTGTCATTCATGTCCTCTGTAATCGAATTCTCTTTGCAGACAGCTGGCAAAAGTTTATGCAATTAAATGGTAGCTGAGCAGTGCAGAATAGCTTTGTGAAGCCCCATACAACAGAGAATGTATGTCTCCCTAGTAAATAGCTCTATTGATTTCTCATGGTCAAGACAACCCCTTGAGCCTAGTTAAGCGAAACATTTTTCTTAAACAGTTATCTATTTTTCTTTATGCTGTATTTTAAATTGGGAGGGAGTGGGATTTGTATTTATCTAGGAACCATGTATAAAATCTGAAAAATAGGGATAAAAATGAAGTACTTTTCCCCAAGAAAAACAATATCCATGTAAAACATTCCTTATGTTCCCTTTTACTTGAGTTCCAGTGCAGAGTTTCAGTAAATTTATTCCACGGTATGAATACAGAACTAATGCCAAAATATTTATATGGCCCATAATTCACAGACCCATTTCAGCAGCTAATCACAGTCATTAGTTTTTGATTGCTTTGACAACAAATTTGACAGCAGCACTGAGGAGCTTAAGAACAAGAAATATTTTGCACATTCCTTGTTGGCTCCACTTCATTTTTCATAAACCAAGCAAATGACAAGTTTACACTGCGTGCTCTCTCCTCCATGTCTGTCCACACCACACACCCATTTGTTAGTAATGCCATTGGTGCTTTTAATCAGGGGATAGTTTTAACATTGTAACCCACTGAGGAAAGAGAAAGTTGCGTTAGGAAACAGTTGGATTTAGAAGCGGTTGGGAAAACTGCTTCTTAGTTTGGGACACGCTAACAAAGCTCAAGCAAGTATTTTCTGTAAACCAGAATTAGCAGGCTGATTATCTTCTAGTTTTACTATGAACCCAGTTAAATAGAGCAAAGTAATAGAGACAATTCTGAACAGAAATAATTTTCCTGTTATAATGTCACTTATTTAGAAGTAACCTAAGAAAAATCAGTGCAACTTGAAGCATAGCTGAACCTCTGAATTAGGATAAATTGAACTGCCCTCTTTTGACACCTTAAATGAGTCTAAGAAGTTACAGAGGCCAACAAAAAAAAAAAACCACTTTCACTTAGAATTTTGAGTTTCAGTATTTTTTTTTTGTTCTGTTGTAGAACTTTTTAAAAACATTTGAGAAATAGCACAGAACTCTACACCCATCATAAACAGAGGGACCTTGCATATAGCCAACAGGCTGATGTGCTCACTGGAATCACAAAATCACAGGACAGTTTGGGTTGGAAAGGACCTTAAAGCTCATCCAGTTCTAACCCCCTACCATGGGCAGGGACACCTTTCACTAGACTAGGCTGCTCCAAGTCGTGTCCAATCTGGCCTTGAACATTGCCAGTGATGGGGCAGTCACAGCTTCTGAACTGAAGACGACCCCAAAAAATCTTTCAATTCTTTGTCTCGGTTCATTCTGGCTTAGATCAGAGGCCTAAATCTGTGCTATTCTGCTCTCTGGAACGGACTCTCTTTTAGCACTCCTGACTTTGTAAAAGATTAACTAATTCTGCCCACTGCACTTATCCCAGTCCAGCAATCAGGAAATTCCCACAGGACACAGGATATCTGTGCTTAGTCCTGGTTCAGAATTTGCTATGATTCACTGTTTTTTCTGTTTTTCTAGAAAAAAATGCTGGTTAGGGCTGAGGAAATCTTAGCAGCAAGGAGCATTTTTACATCTCACAAAATACCTTTGCTTTCAAATGAACAAAAGACAGAGGGTGCTGTGGATGCTTTCTGGTAACTTGATCCATACATTTTCCTCCCTCTAAGAAAACCCTGAAGCACCTCAGAGTTAATTTTAAATAGTTTTACTGGAGTTTTATTTGCAACAGGGCATGTCCAGGGAAGAGAAGGAGATCATGGATCTCAGGGGTAACCAGGCAAACTCTTTCTTTTCAAACCACAGTCTGTTCAAGACAGCTTTCCAGAGAGACTGTAAGGTGGGCATGTTTCTAGGGAGGCTGCAGCCCCGTGTTTCTTGCTTTGTAACTGTTAAGATGATGCGGTATTCTTTAAACAACACTTCTGTGGGCAAAATCTGAGCTCCAGGCAGTTAGATACATTTTAACCTGGATAAAGAGAGAATGAATAAAATCAAAATGCCAATGGCCTAGATAAGTCGAATATTCACCTGTCTTTAAAGCTCCCTATTTCCTCCTCCTATTTAATGATAATGATATTCTGATTCTGAAGGTGTTGCAATTACATTGTACTTCATCCTGTCAATTCACCTCCTGACCTGGTAATCTCATGCAGCAGTACAAGGACTTTGAATTCTCTATTTCCATCTCCTCTGCTGCCCACAAGAGCATGCAATTGCCCTCTGCATTTTCTTTCCACCAAATTCTCCCATGTGGTTTTTTGTTGTTGTTGTTGGCTTGTTTTGGATTAGAATTTGATCCCACATACTGGCTGACTTTAGAAGACACTTCTGAAGATCAGGGAATGTTTTAAGGCATTTCCCCATCCAGCAAAAAACACTGCCCTGAACGAGAATCTTGTCACCAGGAAACATTAAAAGAGATATTATAAAAGTTACAGGTCCTAGCCTCGAGAGAGGGGAAACAAAGAAGTTGGAGACATAGCTAAAGAAGATTTTCTTAACCTTGAAATTTCCCTTACCAAGCCATATGCTGCAGTTTCTCAAAGGGTATTGTTGCAGCATAGGGAGAACAATGAGTATTAGTTGAATAATCAGGATAGATTATCAAAATATATAAAATCAAAGTCTGTACCCTACAGCAAGTCATAAAGAAAAGCAGCCATCTGGATCTTAAGAAATGGTTTTAGCTTTGTCAGTAAGACTCTATTATAAACACACAATATCGGTTGCTAATTAGAAAAGCTACAACTAAGCATTCTCTCTCTCTCTCTCCAGGAATTTTTTTCCATACATGCTTCAACATTCAGAATTGTGATCTTCATAAAAAGGTCTTTAAGCCTCTGTGGCTACAGGAGAGGGTCTACAGGGGAGTGACTACAGGGGCTCTGATTTCTTTATTTGCATCCCGTGTCTAGAACAAGTCTGGACCAGTAAGTGCTAAGAAGTGTGTGTTCAGTCCTTGCCCAGTTCTTGTTTTCTTGATGATTTCAAGAACCTTCTACATGGCATTATGAAAACTACCAAAGACAGAAAATCATCTGGAAATTATGACAAGGAGCACCACTAAAGGTTCCTGAACCACACATGTTTTTCTGGGGTTCTCAATCCCTATGATTTCTAAGTAAGGCAACAGCAAAAGCAAAGGCACACAAAGGACAGCCAGAGAGAAATGTATTAGAGAATAAGAAAAAACAAACAAATCCATCAAATTATTTTCCATTTTCACTTAGAAAGGAAGGAAAAATGCATGGTTTTGTTTTTTTTTTTTTACCAGTGAGAAATTTTGCTTCTTCTTTAACTTATGATGCTGAAGTTTTATGTTCAACTTCTGGTCAGGAATATGCTTTCAAGAACAGCATCATTCTGAATACTACATGCCTTTTGTATTGCATTTAGAGGTTTCATATGAACAACCATCTTCATAAAAACATATACAAAGAATCAGGCTAGTATCCTTGCTCTTCTGACTGCTACTAAGCTCATGAGCACCTAGCATGCTCTTATACACAAGTTTCTTCTCATTACTTGCCTAGATAAATGTTTTCTTTTTTCACAAAAACCTTCATGTTAAGATTTGGTTTCCATTCACTTTCCCACTCTCCTTTACAAACACATGTACCTCCAAGAATCTCACAGCTCTCTACTTCTTCAGCTGCAGCATTTTTAAACAGTCTGTGCTAGAATAACCATTTAGCCATGTTACAGAGCAGTCACCGGCTAAGCCAAGTTCTCAGCAAAAAAGGCCTGAATAGGAAATCTGTATTTAGTCTGCATCTTTGATCAGCAGGTTCTTCAGCCTGGAAAGATAACATAGGCCCAAGTAGTCAGTTTGAAGCTGACTGCATTGAAAGACCTCAAATCTGTATTCTATGCCAATATGGGAGATCATTACAGAAAATACAGTTTTTAGAAGTTACTAATTATAATAGCTAGCTTTTGTTTGCTTTCTCTTTCAAATAGCAAAAGACAATCTTCCTAAACTCAATAGAAGCGGAAGAGATTTAATCATTTTAGCAAATTAGACCACATAGTTGTTCTAAATCAGAAAACTCACAATGTTCCTGAAGGCATTTGAGATGCTGCTGTTCAGACTGTTTATATACACATGCATATAGAGGCACACATGTACATCACATACCTACCTTGCATTCACACAGCATTAATCTTCAGTGTAGTAAGCACACTGGAACACATTATAAGGCAGTGTTGCTCTCCCAAGCCATGGTCTACCATGACCAAAAAAACCCCCAACAAACCACAGTGAGCTGCACATGGTGTGACCCTTTAACCCCTCTTCTAGGTGCAATAGACAGCTTTCTGAAATGGATACTTGCAGCCGAGATAGATCTGGGACTGCTCAAAGCGATCTTAAAGATGTCTTGCAGAGTTTTTCACCTCTTCTACCAAGAGATCTCAGCAGTGGCCAGCAGAAGAATTTTGAAGGTCCGTACCCTTATTTTCGAGTATGCACAGAGGAGGCATATAATTGTGTGCTACTGTTATATATTAATTTATCCATATATATTAATAGGTTTTTCAAACCCAGAAGGTGCACCTTCATTCCTCTTGTTTAAGATACCAGGCATCTCCACCAGAACAATATACAGCACAAACAGTCCTTCTTGCACTTACGTGTGCAAATATTAGGTGTGATAAGTGCTGTTTGCAGAGATTTCAGCAGATAAAGTTTCTTCATGATGTGTTCAAGTTTCCAGTTCAGGCTCTAGTTTAAAAAAAAACCCTACTTTGTTTCACATGATGAAAGGTGCCCTACTTACTGAGAAGACAAGTTACTTTTTTGCTCTTTTGATTTCCTGCTGGCCAGGATGTACAGATGGGTTTTGTTTAAAAAAAGGGAGAGAGAGAAAAATAAAAAGGGACAGATGACACTGAAGTATAGAAGAGATTAACAGGGTCACTGGCTTGTACTCCTGGGGTCTGGCTGAAGGATTCCTGCTTCTTAAACCTGTGAGAAGCAAGAGATGATGGACTCATCACTCAATGAAAAGTGAGTTATGACTTTGCAGTATGAACTCCCTTGGCTGCTTTCCATTGCCTTGGCTCTTCAGGATGTGAAGGCTCATGGGAAAGCACCACTTTGATGTTTTGCTGAATTTTTCTGTGCAACATATTAGACATGAGGCATATCAGATAAAAGTTCAAAGCATTTGGGCTAAATTCACAGTTGGTATTGATGATTTTCTGCACTGCTTCAGGTGACATTTTCAGCAGGTTATTTAATGTGCTAATAAGCATATAACCAAGACTGTCTGACTGGGAACAATAGGTCTTTTGTAAAACAATGTAGAACATGGAGTCACACTAAACTTGACAGATATTAGGCTAAGATACACACAGAATTATCCAAGAACAGCTGGGAAGCGTGCTAGCATCTTCATTATGCCAATAAGACAACAGAAGCTGCGCTAACAATACAGAAATGTGGAAAGAGCTGCCAAAACATGTGTCATGTGAAATGCAGGACATTTTACATCTGGCATGAAACTGGTCCTTGAACAGAATAACTACAATGCAATATGGTGAAAACAACCTTTATAAAACTGGCATGGAAAGACACCATGCTCACAGGGAAAAAAAGTAAACATTAATCCTGCAGTCTAGATTCTTTTTTGCCTTCTATTTCGCTATGCTATCTTTGCAAAGAAAGGATTACGCTTACCTATATTCAAATCCTACTGAATATCAAAAAATGAAAGCAGATCATCCAATTGGTTGCTGGTTTAAAGAATAAAGAGCAAATTTTATTTCAGGCCTCAATCTTTAATTATAATCATGTCCCTTCTAGGTTTTTACTATGTTTCTTGGGATAGAGAGAGAAATCCAGGCTTCAGAGAGCTTTTGGTCTTGCAAAGGGCTTCATGGCACAGTGCTACTAGGTTCATGTCAGTTCATAAACAAACTTGCAGTCTGCTCACAGAGACAAAACAACCTGCTTTCAAATCCTACCATCCTCTCAGTTCCTGACTGCCTCCCAATTTCTGTGCATCATGAACTAGAAAAGAAGGAGGAAAGCTGACTCTTTTTACCTCCAAGAATCTCTTTGGCACTGTTTTTTGTCTTCTTTTTTCCTGTTTAATTGACAAACTTGTCATAGGAAGGGTGGGTGGCGTGGTTTGGTGTGTGGTGTCCCTGCCCATGGCGGAGGGATTGGAGCTGGATGATCTTCGGGTCCTTTCCTACCCTGACTATTCTATGATTCTATGATTCATCAAGTTGAAGAGACAATGGAATCTACTGGGATGCTGCAGGCAGGGAACCTGAGGGTCTTACTTTAAAACATCTTCCCAAAGCCCTTCAGAACAGGCTGCCATCCATGTAGGGCTCTATCCTGCCAACTGTTATGCAGGAATGCTCACAGCATTCTTCACTTTGGACACAGGTAGTTTGGACTGTTAAGATGAGAAAGAAGCATCTGGGTTTGGTACAGCCATTTGCAATTTGGCTTTTTGCTCCATGCTGTACTGCTGCTGCTGCTGCTGCCACGGAAACATGACTCTCATCAAATTAACATACTCTCTGTATCTTTACACTTGCCATCTTGCAGGAAAAGCCAAAGAGTGTCAGTCAGTAAAGCCTGTGATAGATGAGCAAGGAAAGAAGGCACCAGACTGTTCTGAACTTTAATGGCTGCAAAGGGCTAAGAGCAGGAGGAATATGGTCTGGGCATTAAAATAATCCCACCTCATTTCCAAAAAATAACAAAACTGTTAAGTAAAGGCAGAACACTGGAAGAGGCTGCCCAGGGGGGTTGTGGAGTCTCCTTCTCTGGAGACATTCAAGACCCGCCTGAACACATTCCTGTGTAACCTTATCTAGGTGTTCCTGCTCCGGCAGGAGGATTGGACTAGATGATCTTTTGAGGTCCCTTCCAATCTCTAACATACTGTGATACTGTGATACCCTTTTCAACTAATTTCTCCTGCAACAACCCCATTTTAACAGCAAGCACAGCAGGTTTAACTGTGACTTCTGACAGAAACTTCCAGATTTTGAAATTAAAAGTTCCATATTTAAAGCTTGTGTATTTCCTCATATTCAATGTCTGAAAGCTCTATCACTGATAAGGATTGCAGCAATACCAAATGGACTCAGGAGAGGTCTGTGATTGGAAACATCTTCATTGGCATACCTGCCCTTCTGAGGGGAAAGCTCTGAAGTATTATGTGCAGTGTAGGTATTCCTAAGTTTCCTGGTACCATTCCTTATACTGAAGCTAGAGCATCAACTGCATGCACTGGAGCAAACTTGCTGACTCAACTGATACCAGGCCTTTCTACCACGTGATTCAGGTAATAAAGAGCACTGAAACATATAACAGCTTAAACCAACAACAAAAAAATGAAATCAAGCTGAATTCTCTCCCATTCACTTCAAAATGGGGAGGACTGCTTTTAGAGGGTTGACACACCTTATGACTGTACCTGAAAGGCTGTGGCTGTCACAGACATGGAGAAGTAGTTAGAACAGGCTTCACGAGCATAGACAAACTACGTTTGTGCTTTAAATTCACGCATTTAGAGGGAAGAAAAGTATTCTGTACTTCAAAGAGTGAGAAAGTTAACATGTCTGGTTTGTGATCTCATCAACTTTGAAAATAAAAGCTAACCTTTTCAGAAGTTTATCAAAAGTATATTGTTTTCTTTGGGGTCAGAAATTCTCTTCTGAGCTGCACATAAACTCCGGCTAAATATGAAATCTCTGACTCATTCAGGTGATGAACAAGAACTTTGTCAAGAGGATTAGCAGAACCAGCACCAAACAAGCCACTGCCCTAGCAAGCAATCGACGATCTCTGGCCTGTAATCAAATGCATGAGTATGTCTCATCTTGTTGACTTTGTTGCAAAATAATTCCATGGGATTCCACAGAACTGTCAGTGTGAGTCCACCAACAAACTGAAAGGCAGCATAGATGATAACGACCTAGCACAAAAACACCCTGAAACAGCCCAAAGATAAGAATTCAATGACATTAAATGACTGTACATCAAACGCATTAGCAGCCACCCTGCTGCTGCAGTTTACCACCTCATCTCTTCTGGTTTGTAAAGTTTCATCAAAAAATATACCTCCTCATTTTTTTCTGTGCCACGTGAACACAGGCTGAAAATGTGGGACGCTGTGGGCCAAGTGCTGCTGACAATGTCAAGGGCAGTGATAAACTTCCCTTTGGTTTAGAGATGGAGAATTAGAACCCTAAAATAATACAAAGTAGTAATAGATCTCTTGAAAAACATTGCATAACTTTCACTTGCAAAGCAACTTCCAAGAGATTGGTTGATATTGAAGTTAGAATATAGTGTTTAAACATCTCTCTGTGTAACTGAAGCCCTGCACAGAACTGCTACATCTCTCTAGAATGGGGATTATATTTCTTTCTTCATCTGAAAGGTGATTTCATGCTTCAGGAAGTAAAGAAAGTTTGTGCTTTGACAATATAAATGCAGATGCCTCCCATAATGATTGACACCAGGTCGTGCAAGTGGAGTTTCATTTCTACTCCCACTAGATCATGCAGCCAAGTGAATTAACGTCTTTTCAGGAATTAGAAAGTCAAAGTTTTGACAGCTGTGGCTTCCCCCCTTGAAATGGGTTCAGTCCAGGAGGCCTCCTTGAGGTCTGATCTGCTCCTCACAATTATCTCTTTTAATAGATAATATGAAAGCCAGTGACACTCAAAGCGTACTGTCATATAGAGGCGAATTTCCTTCTCGGCGAAGGACGTAAGTGGCAATGAAAGAAACTATTACATACAGCAAGCAGTAATACGCTCTGTCATAAAGAAGTATTAATTTCATAAAGCTGTCAGAAAACTATCTCTGTTCCAAACCTAAATGTGCATCTCAAAATGAGAGACCTTTTCCAGCTTATAACTGGAAGAATAATGCTGTTCGTGTAGAAGATAAGCAAAGTATATTCCTAACAAGTTGCTTTTGCAATTTGTGCTGTCTTACCAAAGTGGGAATTTTCCAGTACAATGGAAAAGCTATTGAGCTACAACCCAAATATTGTGACAAATAGTAAAAACTGCAGCTCAGCATTTTCCTGTGCTGTGTATATTCTGACAGCTGCTTAACTCTGCGTGAATAAAGGTATACTGAATACAACACATTATTGGAATATCAATAGGGTAACTATAATTCTTCCATTCTTTTTTGCCTGATGGCAGGTTCATTTACCCCTTGCAGGCAAGTCTGTAAGATTTGAAGTAGATTATCCTCATGCTCACTTTTAGCCACACCAAGCCCAGCCACGTCTCCGCTAGAGCTCTGCTTAGTCAAGCCCATTACTTGATGAATGGATTTTCTACTGTAGCCCATGCAAGTTCCAATGGGAAATCCTCACATGTGTATACTCTCCCACTGGACAAATGGCTTTGTTTGCAAACCAGTTTTTACAAAAGCCATCAGAGGCCCACTTGGCAGGATTTTCAGGAATCACTCTCTGCTATGCAAGACAGAAAACTTTTCTCCAGGCACCACATTAACCTGATGCTTACACTAAGCCATGACTTGCTATTCATCTGTTTTCTGCAGCTCCTAAATTGTACAAGCATATCATTTCTAACAGGGGATGCCTTACCAGCTTTACCTTTAAGACAGCCCTTTGGTGCAACTGCTACCATGGAGCATGATCAACACAGCTATTTAATTCATCACTTTTCTAAAAGTATCTTTGTATCATGTAGAAAAGATTTGCCTTTTCTTTTCTTCGTTATATTTAAGTGCGAATGCCGACAAATCCATCCTATTTATAGCCTTTTTTTTCACTTTCTTATTTACATAATCACCAGCTTCTATTTTCAAACCCATAGAGTATCACTGGTAAGTTCATAAAGTTATCACTGGCTCAATGATGGCAGTGCATTACTATATATAATAGAAACTTCTTCTTTGATATGCAGCTGGTGACTGGGAAGAAAATATCAAAATGGTAATACCATAAACCAAGAAAAGTGCAGTGCCTGGGAGAGAGGCAGAGAAAAAGAGTATCAACCGGAAGTCTAAAAGCAAACAGAAGGAAAACCAGCATTAAGTCTACAGATTTCTACATGACAACAGAAAAATGACAGCAAGTATCATCCAAAAACACTACAAGAGCATAAACTTTCAATCTTCATTGTCAAATGTGAACTGACATGGACTAGA
The DNA here is from genome assembly GCF_963264785.1 of Psittacula echo. Taxonomy (NCBI): domain Eukaryota; kingdom Metazoa; phylum Chordata; class Aves; order Psittaciformes; family Psittacidae; genus Psittacula; species Psittacula echo. The sequence goes on from NC_137739.1 coordinate 7,137,521, forward strand.
AAACCACCCTTTACAGGTTACCATAGCACTGTCCATCTTCTCTGCAGTAACTGCTCCCTGGCACTATCAAAGACAAGATAGTGGATTTGCATTTCACTGACCTGATCTGGCATTTTGGTACCTTTTTCCTATATACCTCGTTTTTCAGCCAGCTTCATCCAAAAATATTTACTTAACCCTGACCAACATGCGATCCTGATTACAAATAAAGTCTACACATAAAAAAAGGGAGTTACCTAGAAAGAACATTCAAGTGATCAGACACTTGTCTAATATACAATCCCCACCTTACTCCACAGCTTAATTCACTGCTACTTCCTGACTGTCACTGTTGTGGAGCTGTGCACTGCAACAAAGAAAACAAGATACTACTCAGTTTATTCATGTCTCTCTCTCTCTAATTTCCAGGATTATATATTACACCATGTGCTGACTGTTTTCAAAGGTAGTTTCTCGATGGTGAAGTTTGAGGAAACTCAGATTTGACAGCAGGAAACCACCACAGCAAATATACACACAATATTCTCCAGCATACATGTAAGCATTTAGCATTGCTGACTTGCACAAATTCTTACCTAGCCTTATACCTGTTACATCATCAGCTCCAAAGAATTTTAACAAACATGACTCTTGCTACAGTGAAGACACAGTTATCTACCCCAGCTGAGGATCTGATCTTTTTGCCTCTTGGGCAGTGTCCAAGGCTTACAGTGTCCTATTTGGGAACTACTGAAACATTTGCATTCCCAGATGGAATATAACTAGACAAGAAGGAACATAAAAACATTCTCCTAAAGCCAATTTGGAAATATTTCTTAAGTCACACTTGAAGCATTGATCATTGTCCAGCTGACTTAGACAACAGACTTCAAGGTTAACGCTTCCCTTGACCTACTGTCATTTTCTCAAAGATAAAAAGATCTTCAATTTCACACTGACCAGGACTCTAGCTTAGAGAGATGACAGATAATGATTTAACATGTCTCTCTTTTTATTGGATCTCTTCCCTTCTCCTGTAACTTTTTCTCATGCTCCTTTTCAATCAGGTATTGGTTGAAGTCTGTATGTGCCACATTAAGTAGGACATCAATCTTTCAGCTAGTGAAAAAGTGCCTATGTTGAATGGAGCAGTTTTAGTCTGACTGAGAAGTCAACCAAATACATGCAGAGGCAGATTGTGGGGGAGCAAGCTTCTCTTTCAGCTTTTCTGAACTTTGTATGACCTCTCTTTGTAGAAATGATTTTCCACATGAAAGGCACAATGTTTGGAGCTGTGCCTCTTGAAACTTATCACAGGCAACAAAATATGCACACAAAATTGATGACAGATATCTGAAGAGGGAAAACAGGATTCCATAAAAATGAACCACCCTGGTTTTCATGCCTCTTTACCTTCTCCTTCCATTCTTGAGTGCAGCTTTGCTAAAGCATTTAAAAAATAATTAAGTATGATAAATGGAGCCATTCTTAGGATAGAAGCACTACAGCATCTTTTGATAGTAGCAAGCTTTCAACATATAACAAAAATAGGATATATTTAATTAATATATATTCCAGGCAGCTGAGTAAACAGACCATACGAGAATAACAATACTATTAATACCCTACTTGCACTAGTCATAGAAACAGTCCTTCATCTTTCTCTCTTTCCTCCACTTTCAAGTCAATAAAAATTAAGGCACTTCCAAAGAGAAGCACTCCATCCTCGCAAAGGCTCATACAAAACAATGAAGTCAGTCCTGTGTACCTATGAACATGTGAGATGAAGTTTAAAAACTCATTATAAGACTAGGCATTCACTGGAACCAAGGACTTGGAGACTGTCACCAATGCCCTAATATCATTGACTCAAGAATATGGTGAAAATGGGCTGAGACACTGGGTCTCAGGAGTCCCTGGGGTTCAGAGAGCTCCTCTGGGGTACAGCATGGCCATAGCCATCCAAAGAAACATGAGATTGTAAGACACTTAGATCCCCTCAATTCAAGGAAATTCTATACCTCAGACTCTCTAGGTTTGATTTTAACTATTTCAAATTAATTAGAAAGTACAGAACATTTGGACAGTACTTCACAAGCATCAAGTAGTGTATATAGAGACAAAACCATTTATGTACACATTTCCACTACACCTTCATGAAGAATAAGACAAATACATAACTACAGAGCACCACAGCTAATGAAAAATACCATCCTCCTTTCAAAACTTTCTAACCTCTTTCCTTTGATTGAGGAAATAATGCCATTATAGAATCATAGAATAGTTAGGGTTGGAAAGGACCTTAAGATCATCTAGTTCCAACCCCCCTGCATGATGCTGCTAAACAGATAATGAAAATATATTTGAAAACTGTGAAGGTTTCTGTTTCATTCTGCTGCCAGTAATTTCTAACATTGTGAGCAGTCACTTTACCTTTTCTTTCTTTCATGTTTCTTTTTTTTGTTACTCATTAATAGTCTTCAGCAAGATTGCAAATCAGACTCTCTTCCTTTGGTTTTCCCAGGGCACAGATAGAGAACATGATTGATGTCCTGATCACTTGCTTATAGCAAAATACTAACCTTTTGTATTGCTAATTTTGATCTGAGATGGAAAGATATCAACATTAGTTAATTATAAAATAAAATAGTTAATATTTTCATTTCTTTTTCCTCTTGCCATAGTAAAGATAGTTCAGATTCCATGTCAGAGGAAGGAAGAAAGGAGGTAACGAGAGTATTAGTTAATTACAAATAAATAAATATATAAATACAACCATAGCTCAGGAAAGGTGAACTTCTGTCAATCACTACAGGGAACCACTGGGGGAAGATGGGGAAAAAAATAGAAGGGAAAACCAAAAAAAGCTGTATTTGAATGAAGGGTGCACCATAGTGTCATTCCTGTCAGTGCTAGTCTTCCCATTCCTTTTACTTTCTCTGTTTTACATTTTCATGGCAACCAGGAGGAAGGCAGGTCTTAAGGGGGCTAGTAGAGTAGCTCAGCAGGCTGAGCCAGATGCTCAGGTCTCTGCTATGAGCTCCTACCCTAAACTGTATTTACTTCTGAGAAAGAGCTCACAAAACAGGGAAAGAAAAAGAATATTGAAGCAATGCAACAAGACAGAAAGAATCAGGAGGGATAGATATTTCTCATACTAAAATGAGAAATACAGGTATCCAAGCAAGTTGGTCTTTCAAACTTTTTACATGCTTTAAGCTTGCAAGTTAGCTAGTTACTGTTAAGAGAAGCAACAACACTAAGGAAAGAATTCTCTTGTGTGTCAATAGATAATAGGGTTCTGCAAAAAAGCCCACACCAGCTGCAGAGGCTGAAGAGACAATAACATATTCATCAGGCTACTAGCTATCTAGCTTTGCACAGCAGTGCTTAGACAGGGCCTTTCAGACAAAAAACATTCCCCCGGGAATTGCACAGATTTCCTTCCAAACTCTGTAGAAGCCTCTCAGCTTCTACCTGAAAATGGTTTGGGGGTTGTAAAACGCTTCAAGCTTTGACAGGGTAAATGGGCATAGAGGAGTATGCCAGCTCCAGTCACTCATTCAGTGTGATGGTGCCATAGGCTAAAGGAGCAAACTATAGATTCATTCAGGAGGCACTGAGAAAAAAGGAACTCACAAGAGCAGGAACCACAGAAATTAACTATATTAGCAAGGAAACAGGCTTGGTGGTGGGCAGTCTCTCAGTGTCTGGACATACCTGAACTACACTGAATCACAGTGAACTCAGTGAATCTTTGAACTCTTCTATATGCTAAGCAGTGAGCTTCAAATTTAGGGTACTCTGGGAGGTGACTGTTCCTCCTACTGGAGATGACCCAGAGTTGTAGAGAATACAGAAACGTTCACCCAGCAGAACACAAAATTATTCTCCAGATCAGTAGGTAGCCTGTGCTCCTAGGAGAGGAGAGACTTACATTCAAGCCTGACAGACAGAAGAAAGAGGTTAAAATCTAAGGTTTGAATAATAAATGCTGTGATCTCTTAGCTAGAAAAGGGCTCCATTGCATTCTCTAACAAACTACTGCAAATTTAGTTACAATATATTTACTTCCTGATTACAGTGCTGATTGATGTGTAGTCTTGAGATGACAAAAATCACATCATCAACAAATTCCAAGCTGTTTTGCCTGTCTCTCTAATTGTCCACTTTGGCAGACATCCATTTTTCCATATGATGGGATTATCCTCAAAGACTGAAGAGTGAATAGAAGAAGAAAAACCTTTCCACCTGTTTAATCCTTCCATTTTATCTATTTTCTCTCCAATAATCTTTAGGAAAGAACATAGACTGAAGAGGAAAAGCAGCAAGAGCCACAGGCAAATACATGTCCCCATATTTTTGCAGGATGGAAGACAACTGAGGGACTGTAGAAGTCAGATATGAAATATACCCACCTTCCAAAATCCAGGTCATCCCTTTCTACCCGAATAGTTTTCCATATTTTGTGCATTTCCATCCTCACATACCCACCATCTGGAGAGGCAATTCTAAAGGTAGAGCTGGGGAAAGCCATCAGAAGAAACAGTCCTTCTGGATTTTCATATGACTGAACTGCTCAGAATCTGAAACAAACTTTTATTGCAGCACAGTGAAACCTAGTGACAGATGGTAATAATCACTTAAAAATAAATCCCCTTTATGCAACCAGCTTTTACATTCATTGAACAAATCATTAAATTTACAATATATTTGTATGTGTTGTGCATAACTGCAGGGCATTCTTCTTAAAAAGCCAACGTTCACTTACCTATCATTTTCCTAGATATAATGGATAAAGTCTTAGTCCTTACAAAGTCAATGACAAAACTCCTTCCTCAGTGAGGACCAGGATTTCACATAAAATAACTGCTCAGCACAGATATTCTTAAATTAAAAAGTATACATTCAAATAATTCAAACTCTGAAGACGTGCAGCTCATGAACTAATCATTGTAACTACAGTTGTAAAATGGACAGACATAGACAAATATAAATCAAGCTATGTTCTTTGTATCACCTGTGAGATTGCATATATGTCTTGGTATGACAAGCCTTCTTCCAACATACACAGCTCTGTAGCACATGGGGCGGGGTGGGAGGAAGTCAGTGTATTTGAATTTATTTATCCAGTCCAGACTTAAGAACCACCAGTCTTAAGTAAGTAATTCTTTTATATGAATTAATAGAATAATCCTAAAGATACACACACTCAATAGGTTAGTTTTAACACAGGGCCCATCAGTACAGTACCTTTATTCTCCTTTCATCTGTGAATATCTAAAATGTGTACATCTAAAATGGGGATACTGTGAAAACAGCCAAGAGGCTGTGGCTGACTGAAGAACAGGAACATTCCTGCATAACACTTGCGGGAAGAAAGAAAGAGAAAGAAAGCAAAATAGCAAAATGTAAAGCTTTGGCCTAGTTCAGTTTGAGGTAAGGCATCAAAACAATAAAGACTTAATCTGAACCTCTTTAAAGAGGAAACAGCATTGAAAAGCCCTGTAAAATTAAATTGATTCAGATGAGTATTACTATAAAAAAATCTTTTCCTGTATTTGTAAGGGCAGGCCCTGTTGGAAGAAAAAGCAAATGGGTAATGCCAAATTTCTTTGTAACTTCAGAAAGTTTCAGCTAGTGTCTATTGTAGGGCCTGAGGCTCCAGTTTTGGTGTTGGATCTGTTTCTCATTTTGTCCTTATCCAATCTCAAGTATAAAGAAGAAAAGTCCAGACCACATCAGGTCCAAGACCCTGTGCACATCCTTCAAAGCAAAATGTTTTCCAAAGCAAAGCTTCCTCCTCATTCTGGTACAATTAGATGCAGAGCTCTGGAAGTACGGTGCTCACAAGGTCAGGTGATGAGCACCAGACTGCAATGATACTGTGCTTACTCTATTGCAATTCATCGGACACCAGAAGAGGGACAGCTATTCTGTCCCCATAGACATTGCTAGTAAACAGGTTTTGAATAGCCACAGAACTGTTATCAAGGCCACACTTATGCTGACATATACTTCAGAAACACACATTCAACCGCCACACACCCTTGTCTAAGATAATGGAAATGTTCATTTTCTCATGAATGGGACCTGTAGCTTATCCTGACTGCTGATACCACAGCCCCTCCTGGCAATACTGAGAAACAAAAAAGACAGAAAGAAAGAAACAGACAAACAAAAAAGACCACACAGGTATATTTGTGATTCTTGAGAGGGGATTTTCTGGTTTTGTTTATTGCCTTTTTCAGGGGGAAAAAAAAAAAATATATATATATATATATAAATATATATAGACCTCTAATTGAAAGTTATTTATAGGACTTTGAGGAGCTACACTTCCTTATGAAATATTGCAGAATATAACAGAATTCGACAAAGTTCAGTTGACACATAATCTGGAAATGTAACCAAGCACAGAAAACAAGGCAGTAGAGGGTAAGTCATGTTCGCACAGCTACAAACATAGCTTCAACACTTCGTGTTAAAGACAGATTTGCCCACAGAAACTCAATAGTTGATTCAAACACAGAGGTAGATGACTCCCCAAAACTGTTCTTGCAGTACCAAGCAAACCATTTTGGGTGTGAAGTCCCTTGTGCAAGTGTAAAGTATCATATCCATGAGCAAGACCATGTTATCACATCTCTCTCTTAAAGTATTAAGAAAACTCTTTCTCAAGGAAAGAGTCAGCACTGATCCTAAGTGAAAAGGAAACAGTCTGTTCCTACAGACCAAAGCCCAGCAAGGAGATGATGAAGTCAACTGAAACAGCACAAGAAAATAAACTCAGCAAAACTGATGAAGCAATAGCCACGACAAAACAGTTTTTAACAACAGTGTGTTCTGCTTCCCTCTGAAACTAAAAGCCTGTCAATCCCTAATGATATATACATATGCAAGCATTTACACACACCTCACTTTATCCTGTATATATACAGCAATGATTAAAGCACAAGCACCATGCATCTCAAACCACCAGTAAACAACTAAAGGAAGCATTACCAAACCTCATGTCACACAGAGGCTTTCTTACATTCCTGAAGCCTCTTTCCTTCTTTCCTATTTGCTCTGTTGTGGTGGAAGTAGCTCATTTAATCAGGCAACAGCACTCATGATGTATATGGCAATGTATCTTTACTATCAAACACAGGTGAAGGAAACAAAAATAAAAGGCATAATATTCTGGGAGAAAATCTCCAAACACTATTCCCTTGAAAACAGACACAGAAGGAAAACATATTTAAAGACATGGCAGAGAAGATTGCTAGGTAGTAAGTTTTCCCTCCATTCCCCACATCTGTGGCTCTCCAGTACTGTGTTTGAAACAGTTCATTGGCAAGAGGGTCACAATACTTCATCAAACATGGTTCTCCCTTCATAAGTTTTCCTGCATATTTTACAAAGAAGATACACTCTGCTGCTCCCAGGGGGGTGCAGGAACCATGTGGACACTTCACAAGGAGTTCTGAAAAGTTATACCCTATAAACACCCCATAGTTGATTTTCTAACTCAGCCTCCTGGCACTATGATGTACGATTGTGCAGGCTTTGAAAACAATACAATTAAAAAAGCCGTAGCACATATTCTAGGGGGGCACATATTTTGTTCCAAGATCCTGTTTATTCCAAAGTCTCATAAAGCACTTACAGAATAGCATAATGATAGATATGCAAAGAGGGAAAGTTCTTTTCTGTCCTCTGTGGCTTATATTCTCAAGCATTATATTTGATAGAGCTTTTTTAGCTTGCATAACAACAAATTGCATTATTGTCCATAAAAATATATCCTGACTGTATAATGGAAAATCCTACCGCAATTCCTGAAACAATGGGGGTTCAGCCAAGGTGTTCTTTCTTACATGAGATCTGCTCAGATGGAGGCAAGCCTCCCTGTAAGCAGAACAGAAAGTCTCAGCACCCACTGTACATATCACACTGGTCAAGCATCAGGTGAACACTTTGCAGACCAGGCCATAGAATTTCTTTTGCCCACATGAGTATTTTCTACTTTTGAAGCTACAGAGGCACAATCTCCTTTGTGCTTCTTTCTTTCCTACTGTTCTTCTTCATCCAGAGGGTGAAGAAAACCCTTTTCCACCTCAGCAGAAAAAAAATCGTTTGAAAGAGTTTCCCCAAAGGCAAAAGAAGAGGATTTGAGCTCTGCTCAGGCAATAAGTATGGGTAGCCCTTTCCTTAAGTCTGCAATATGGCAACAATTGGGATTTAAAAGGCAAGCTCAAGTCCTGCTCAGTATTCTGAAAGGTTTGTTCTCCAGACATACGACGAAGAAAAGGTTTCGGGTGAAGAACCCCAGCTGGACAGCAATGCCATCCTGCAGAGCAAGGCTCAGAGTATTCATCTTAAGGATCTCACAGTGAGGATCTAATGTACCTTAGCACTACGAAGGGAACCTCTCACAGGTCCAAAGGTCAGGCACCTGATCTCACTCAAAGGTAGGAATTTACAGGCTTCCTTTTTCTTTAAATGCTAATCATTGGGAACATTTACAGCTGGCTCTAAATAAGCACAGAAGGCAAATGGCATTGCAAGCTGTGTGTCTGTATTTGCACTGCAGAGGAGCAATGAGCAGATTGGCAAGTTTTTCCTAAGTGATCTTGAAATGGAATAACATTGATGCCACATGCATTATGCAAAAGTGGATGGATTGATTAGTGGGTCACACAATTCCAAAGATGCATACAGGTTCCTTTAAATAATTAAGCACAGGAAAATGTATTACTCCTACAAAGCTAACTAGGATCATCTTGCTCCTTAGAAGATTCACAGTGTACTTCATTGCTGAAGAACTAAGCAGGTTCTCACTGCCTTGGGGCATTGTCCTCAGTTTCACAGGCACAACCATATTCCTTCAAACACATCCTCATACAGCATCGACAAGCGCTGGCTTCCCAGTGCCATTCCTTTGTTCTGTGGGGTCTCTTTGATTTCTCACGGATTTGGCAGCAATTCATTTGCTAGTGTGAGCAGAGAGTGCAACTGATGTGGTTTTCTAAGCATTTCCCAAAGATCCAGGGCTAGATTTTGTGCTTTATTTCTTGGCAATAGCACTGCACATCCCCCAAAAAAGCAGTTGACAACAGAGAAAATATTGCCATTTGATATATATATATTTTTACCCAGAACTGACCATCAAGCCATGAGGAGTTATGTTCAAATTCAGCTATTTAGAAAATGTGCTTTTCATATCAGGTTTGCTAAAAGGCTCAAACGTTGCCAAGTTTGAAGAAGGTTATGTAGTAGCCCAAGGAATTGAATTATTTAAAGCTCAAAAGACAGAGCTATTAACCAGTACCTTTCTCACACCAGTAGGTTTAAGGAAGCCAGTACACATGAAAGAGTGACCCTGCTTGTCACTTTAGCAACATTTTTATGAGGACACAAAATGAAGGGCACATTCTCTATCTTCCTAAAAACTACACTAAAGTATTGTCATTTTTAAAGCTAATTCCTTCAGAAACACACACTGTGTTTCAAAAGAATTCATCTGGCTATTAAAGTACAAGAACAATGAAACAACTGTATTTCACTAACCAACAGGTCCTTAACAACCTCAAAGCACCACAGAAAAAAAAATGACATGGGCTCAATCTTACATCTAAAGTGACTAATCTGGCCTCTGTTAGCTAACAAGATTTGGAGGGACTTAAAAGATTTTCTGTATTTTAGAAGATGTATGTCAATGTGAAGAGTTGGCTTCTGTGTTTCACTTCTATTTCTCAATTAGCTTCTTTTGAACTTATTGTATATCAACATATTTCAGTTTCTCATCACCTCCTAATCAGATTGCTATCTTATCACATGATGCAGAAATAAAACACCCAGAGAAATCAATAGTCAGAGCAAAGGGTGAGGTAGAGGTCAGCCCTGGATAACTGATATGTCTGTATTACTCATATCACAGCATGAGATCATCCTCAAGCAATGAATTTGAACAGCCAAAAAACGGACTCATGAGAGAAAAAGGATCTGATTTAGCATGGCCAAGCAAGTTGCATTAATTGCTTAATAACTACATGAGCTGAAGTTTGCCGTTTCCCATCACTATTTTGAATTTCAAAGAAAAAAAGGACAAATAAATTGTTTTGATGTTTTTGGATAACATTCAATTTTTCATCCAGCTCTGCAGAATAAGATATTTAAATCACAGCTGCTCTTTTCCCTTTCTTCTAACAAATCAAGTGCAAAGATGCACGTGGCTGGAGTCTGCACGGATCACCCCTTCCTCTGGGAATCTTTATGCATGGTTAATAACCTGCAAGTAAACCACTTCCCATGGTTGAGAAGCAGACAAAGGGTACTTCTAAGGTTTCGCCCATCTATCAGCATCTATTTTCTAGAAGCATGTATGAACTTAAAATACTTTGGACATGTCCACTTCTCCATCAAATGTGACAGAAATCAATCCCTGGGTTCAAAAGTTATAAGGTAAGGTGTTATCTTCTCCCATACATACTCAGAATGTGACTATAATCTCATTTCCTTAAGGATACACCAAAGACCGAACTCCCAGTAACACTGCATGTGTAATACCTGCGTACATCATCCACAGGAGATGCTGAGACTTGATGGGGGTTTTCTGAAGAACTGTTGAAACATTTTTTTTCCCTCACACAGTTGTTCTGACAGCATGTTCATTACTAACCCAGAGCAATCTGTTGTTAATACACACGCTGCAAGGAGACAACTTCCTTTGGGATTGAATGTAACTGTAATGGCAACACACCTGTGAGAGAGCAAGCTGAAGACTATTTCACAAGTTGCTTTGCTGTATCATTTCCAGGATGTTCTTTTAATCTAGTGTTGGGGTCTTTTTCTTCAAGAAGAATGTTCTTTCCAGCTGAGGGAAAATAAACAGAACCCCACTTCTCTGCCTTCCGCTTTGCCTCACCAGTGACAACAAAACAGAGCAGCCCCAGGCCATCACTGTGTTATATCTACTTTTACACAACAACATCACTGCAAACTGTAGATACACAGCATTGAATCAATATCTTCTCTATTTCTTCTATCAAGTTGTGTCTCATATTTTGTCCTGGTTTCAGCTGGGATAGAGTTAATATTCTTCCCAGTAGCAGGAATAGGGCTGTGTTTTGGATTTGGGATGAGAATAATGTTGACAACGCACTGATGTTTTAGTTGCTGCTAAGCAGTGTTTACACTAAGTTGAGGACTTTTCAGCTTCTCACCCCACCCCACCAGTGAGAAGGCTGGAAGAGCACAAGAACTTGAGGGGAGACACAGCTAGGACAGCTGACTCCGACTGGCCAAAGGGATATTCCACACCATATGGCATCATGTTCAGTATATAAGCGAGGGGGAAAGCTGGCTAGGGGCTACCGCCTGGGAACTACCTGGCCATTGCTCAGCAGGTTGTGAGCAATTGCATTGTGCATCACTTGTTTTATATATTTTATTTTTATCACTTCCATTTATGCCCTATTAAACTGCCTTTATCTCAACCCACAAATTTTACTTTGTTTTTCCTCTCTCCCACCTCACTGGGGGTTAGAGGCTGTGAGTGGCTGTGTGGCATTCAGCTGCCGGATTAAACTACCACGCATCTGCACATGCAATCACACTAGCCTCTCTAACAGATGTTTTGCTATTGTCATCTGTGTGAGTTCTCACTGTTCAGCAGGAGAAAAAGGGACAGAGTGATCCCACAGTGTCACAGCAGGATCAGGTTCAGAGTGAAATTAAATTTGCCTGTTATCCTCCCACTCTCTCCTCTGCTAAGATGCATGTGCTCATTTCCTCAATTCAAAAGGCAGTTCTGCCTGCATGGAAACCAATTTGGTTGTAGGACTTCACAGACCTGGGCTGGACAACTTCAACTTTTAACAGTTCTTTACTCCAGAAGCATGAGCCAAGTCAAAATGCCCCTCTTTTTCCCTTCACTTAACCGCTTTCATGTGACTGCAGTGTCTGCCTGCATACAGATGGGCCGATCTCCAGACAAAGAAACTTCAGCTCAAGACTGCTCATGCTGCCAGAAGGTCAGTATGTGACAGCAGGAATTCTGGCATATTTGAAAGCTTATGTTTCAATGTGATATCTTTTTAGAAAACTGTTAATGATAGCAAAAAAAGAACAACTCAAGACTTAACAATAAAAGCTTGGAACAAAACATTCAGCAATTGTTTCATTACTATTTCAGTTTAAGAACAACACCTGCAGGTGGGGTTGCGTTTTCCCCAGAACATGAAGATGGTTTTGCATCCCCTCTGAAACACCACCTCTCCTGCATGCTTAAAGTTAAGCACATGCATAAGGCTCATTGATTTCCCCATGACCTGAGCACAATCAGAATGCCTTGATGAAATGCATCCAAAACACTTTTTTACAAGAATCCTGTGATTATGGAGTGCACAGGCTAAGTCACAATGAAACGATTGATGAACAAGTTAGCCTCCAGCTCTACAAAGGAAAAAACAAGGTCAGTGTAAACCCCAGAGGTCTTTTCGAGCTGTAAATAATTATGTGTTACCAGATTCTAGATACTTTCAGGAAACTAAATGCTATAGCACCCATAATCATCCATTTCATATGTCATTCACCTTTTAATTGGAAAAGATCCTCTTGTAAGTTTAGTGGTTATTGCGCTGTGATTTCAGCTCCTCTAATTTCAAACTGGAGATCTTGTGTGCTGCATTGTTCAGCCATACAAAGGGAAGAGATGATGCCACTTTGCAGACCCTGTTTGGTATTTTGACATTGGATGAAAACCCAGCATTTGGAAACTCTGTCTTCCAGGAAATGGAGTCTCAGTTGTGGACAATGTCCACTGACGTTTTTCAGCCAACACTACTACAAAATGTAGCCTGACTTCTCCTTCACTGTCAGCAGGAAGTGATAATCAAAATCTGAGCTGACAGAAACCTGTCAGGCAAATGAAAGAGAAAGGTGGAGAGTTTAAGCCCATTAACCTCATTGGTTCATGGAATGAATTTGGATAAGGCAGCTAAGTAGTCTGCTTTTGAAATCACTGTAGGCAGTCACATCTATAGCTGGTTCTCAGCCTGAAAAATCAAGCTTTCAGCCAGATATTCCTACTTTACCTTATCCACCACAATTGTTATGTATGTTGCCAGCAATTGAAATGAGACCAGATTCAGCTCAACCACTGTGGCATTTGTCATCAGATTATCACCTCAATGACACCAAATAACCTAATTAAAGAATGCATGTCTTTTCTTTCCTTACTTGTTTAAATAAAGAGAACTCCCCGTCGGAGAGCGGGAGGATGACAAAAACCTGGGAGAGTTGAATGATGGCTGACACATACAAAGAAATTTTGAAATCAAGGGGATCTAAGGTACGAGAGTCTTGATTTTCATTTAATACTAGTAAAGGATATTGTTTCATATTTTAAACAGCAGTGATTTTTAATATTAGCAGGGAGTTTCCAGGCAGATGACAGAATAAGTATGTGTACTGGGGTACTACTTAGAATTTGGTGAGAGTGCAGCATGTCCAATAATCACCAAAACCCACCTGTTTTATTTCCTGCTGCAAACTGGCCTCACAGGTGAACAGACCACCTTTCTCTGCAAGACTCCTTGACGGCACTTAAAGGTTAGGTAGTGCTGAAGTCTGTGCAGCTCAGGCTTAGTTATGATTTTGAGACACTTTATTCAGCTGTTTCAAGTGCTCATACTTGAGGAAAAAATCCAGCTTGCTGGTGCGGACCTATTATAGCTAAAGAGAAAAATAATTCTGTGGGAACAGTGCCAGAAGAGGAGAGTGGTACTCATTCAGATTTGGCCTGAGAACGTCAAGTAGCTTCTCTCACCTCTCCATCCATAATGCTGAAATGAGTGTTAGCAGAATTAAAGGGATGCTGTGAAGTTAAATCCGCACAGGTTCTAAGGCACCTAGAGGACTCAAGCTAGAAGACATGACAGAAATGAAACACTTTTTTATTATTTTTCTCACTCACTCAAAAAAATATCTAAAGGGAAAGCCAACATTTTATAGACCTTATAAAAATACGAGAAACCTGACTCATTTCCCATTCAGGTCAAAAGGAGTGTTTTCCACTGGCTATCATATAAGCAACGTTTGGACTAAAAAGCCTATAGCAATTCCTTATAAACAAGGTCCCTAAAACAGCTTACAAATAGATGGGTGCTATTTGCCTTGGCTTGGTTTTCACCCATCTTTCACCATGGAGACAAGAAGAGGAAGAAGATAATGAATCTTTCCAGAGGTAAATGTCTGCATACTGATTTCCTCTGTTAACACTGAGAGCAAGAAGGATTGGTACCTTTGTGGGCTTTTCAAGTAGAATGAGAAAGAAAACACACCACAGGCCCATCTCTGTCTACAAAGAAGATCCTCAGCTGCAGAGAGATGAACACTTTTAATTACTGCTCTACAGTATCTTCAAGTACCACACTTCCACCTCATGGTACTTAACTGTTTTAACTCACTTTAGCTGATTTCAGAAGTCTGGTGAACTAGAGGACATGTTTGCATTTCAGATGCAAGTTTATTTCCCAAATGTTGCTTGCCAGCACTGGAAACAGAAGCCCTGCTTTCTGGAAGTAGGCCAGCCTCTTGGTACTTGAACTCCATTCAAAAAGTGCTAAAGGAAGTTCAGCCACTGCATATATTTGCTTTGAATAGTTTTGCTGATGTTTCAGCTGGGAAGGACTCTACACGATTTGAGTATATAGTAAATTAACACACTCTGCATTGCCCCAAAAAGATACCACTGCCCTGTCACACACACTGTTCCACATTATCTAGGGAGTTTTTCTGCCTGAAGAAATATTTGTGCCTCCTACTTCACTCCTACTTTAGCTAATGCTAAAAAGACCACTAGTTGTTATAATGGTATTTATTATTCCCCCTTCACCTTCATCACTCATCTATCAACATGACAAAAGCAGCATCTCAGCATGGGACACATATTGCCTACAGAGAATGGGATCCTCCAGGGTCCTCCAAACACCTCCTGACATAAAAATGACAGAACAGCTATCCTGGATCACACCAAAAGCCCATCTAGCCCAGTTCCCTGAGTCAGTGTGGGGGAAAGGTGACAAAGAGCACTCGGGGAAGGCTCAGCCAGGGCCACTATCTGTCAGCAAAGCACTCAGAGCAGAGTAGGCAGCTGGGTTCAATCACCTGGTGATGGAGGTAAATGAGTTGGGACATTTACACCTGCAAATGAGGATTTCATCCCAACACACATCCTGAGAAGTGCTCCTTGTCCCAGAAAGCAGCGCAATCAGTGGGATGTTGACCAAGCAGCTACAGGTAACATGGCAGGGGCTGAACAAGCCCAGGTAGAAACACAGCCTCTGCCTCCTGAGTGAAGACAAGTAGAACTAGCCCTTCACAGAAAATGTAGAGATAATCAAGACTAGCACCAGTTTGTGAAACCCAAAGAGTTTCCATCACTTTTACCTCCCCTCCTTTCCTCTCCTCATACCTTGCTTGGGTGTAACAATATCACTCAGTGTTGCTCACTGAGTAACTAGTTTTAAGAACATTGCTAATAGCCAGCAACTGAGAAAGAGGATAAAACCAGAGTGAGCATGTGATGGTGTTTCCATGGAACACTGCCCAGCCTTGAAAAGGCAGTAGCTCAGCAGCAGAATCATAGAATCTCTGGGCTTAAGAGCTCTTCATAGATACGCTTCATTTAATGAATTTGCCTACTTTCTTCTCAGTCCTGTGCAGGTACCTAAACACATTTTAGAGCAAGTTTGTGTGACTAGTCATTATACATGGAGGCTAAGTGACACTCTTCAAAAAAGAAATTCCTCTCTGTATCCTGAGAGCTAAGCAAAATGTCCCCCTCAGGTCTCCCCTCATCAGGATAAACCATGTGGAGACCTATAGTATTACAGCCGGAAGAAACAGGCACTCACTGGGATATTACTACACAATGCAGTGTGGTTATATCCACAGGTCACTTTCCTTCTCCAGCTTGTATGGTTCTCTGTAGTAACCCAATTTTTACTTCAATCTGACATAAGTCATACAGGAATGACTTCACTGTTAAGTAAAACATACTCTTAAACACAACCAAAATATATTATTAAAAAATGGTTGAAGATTTCTGCTTTTCCTATACTTGGCTACAAACTATGTCTATCTGTAAATTTTGCTGCTTTAATGATTCATGACTTCAGAATGTGTCTTGAATGTAGGGGACAGAAAAGAATTAGTGATGAAAAGGAAAACATACATAACATTTTTCAGTGTCTTGAGTTTTAATCACCAGGAAACAAAAAATAAATGAGCTATGGGTATTGTATAATTGCAATAAATTCTGAGAAATTAGAAGTGTCCAGAGAAACAAATTAAGTTTAATTTTGTGCATCAGAGACTTGGAGGATGGGAGAGGAGGGATATATCTAACAAGTTACTGATTAATATAAAGTTTTCAACTACAGAAAACAATGTTTAAATTACTATGACCCACAGTGATACTCCGGCTGCCTTTCCAGTGGATTCTTCTTGCTAAACCAAGAGGAACTTGTGAGCAGTAAGTGACTGCTGAGGGGCTATCCCTCATACAGAGCTAACAGGTAACTTCAGCCAGGCACACAGTGGCTTATCCATAAAAGAACTGTCTCTTTTTTAATTTAGTGGGGCTTCACTCATGGGTTTTCTGGCTTAAGGCCCAACAGCAAGCAATAACCAAGGGATCACAGTACTCTCCAAAACTCAGAGCCACCAAAAAATACAACCTCTCCTTGGATCCCATGCATTACTTTTCCGCCCCAAGTGAAACCTGGAGGAAATGCTCATGAGACAATAAAAGGAAAAAGTCAGGTATATTTCTCTATTCAACAAGTAATTCTTACGCACACCTTAGTGAGTATCAAGCCAACAAATGGAGTGGCTTACACTAAAGCACTATCCAAGCCAAGGAATTCTTGCTAAATGTGAAGTGTTTGATTTCATTAGGTTCTACAACAGAGCCCTGATTTTCAAATCACTTCTAAATTAGGTGTATAAAACGGTGCAGTCCCTTTGCATGGAGATAGATAAGGAACTACTGAGCTCCATCCTACAAAGTTTGTCTTTAGTATTAAAATCTGCAAACCCCAACAGCTATTTCTTTCAGCTGTTCTCCTACCTCTCCAGAGTTTATTTATTATTATTAAAAAAAAGTATATTTCTATCATTTGGAATTCGATAATAATAAACAAAAGCAGAGTGTAACAATTCAGAGGTGTCAAGAACACATCTGGAATATGACTCAGAAACAAAGTGCCATGTTCAACTCAGTGAGGTGTTCAATGATGATAAATTATATGTCAGCACTTGTGATCATTTCATTCCTTGTACAGCAAAGGGAAGGAAACTCAGGTATCATGAGCCCAAAACTGACAACCAAGAAACCCTGTCAAGTTTTACCATTCTCTCTGCCCCATTTACTGTCCCTAATAATACAAATTGACACTCAGCACAAAGTGAAAGATCATTTACTGTAACATTATTTGAGAAAGCTGACATTTAGTTTTACCTTGGGAAAGCTCGGGAGCTTGGCAGAGCTCAAGGATGTGGCACCTTCACAGAAGAGAACCATGTTTGTGGGCACAGAAAACTGCACAAAGATACTTTGAACGCCTGTAGTATCCAGCAAATGCTACATCTCATTTTAGCAACTCAGGTGGAAATTCTTCATCTAGGGAATAAACTTTGAAAAAGATTCCTCTCCTCCCCTTGCTCAACTTGCAAAGAATTTCCCATCTAGAGAATGTATTTGGACCTTCTTGAGCACTTCAATTTTTTCTAACATGTCTGCTGAAGATTACACCTCATAGTGAATTATGATCAAAAATATATAAACAGTGTAAATTGGCTTTATTTTCCCCACTTTACCAAAGAAAAGCTGAGACTAACCTTGAAGCACATAGTATAACACACCACTCATCTCATCTTGCAGCTCAAGGAACTGCAAGATGTAGTTCCTTGCAGTTAGATCACTGTTTTAGCCAAATTTCACCAATCGATCACTGCAAATCATTAATCACACTTCTAAGAAAAATTAATGACAAAGTTACTAGAGCAAACCTGTAATTCAGACTGACCTGCTTCAAGAGTTATCAACAATCTTCCAAGAAAAAAAACCAATACAGAGAAATCCAGAGTTAAACTCCAAGTCTTCATGACACAGTGAGAAACTGGAAAGTTGAAGGACCAGGGAGTAGAACACTTTCTCAGTAGTAAGCCATTACACTTGAGTGCATCCCAGAAGCCTCCCAAGCCACAGTCAGTCCACACTGAGTGCTGTGCCCTACATCAGAGTTGCAGAAGAATTAAGCCCACCCTGGAAAGGTTGTTATCTTAACAAAGCAAGAGAGGCTCATTCTTTTAGCCATGATTGTTCAAAGTTGCATCCCTTTTGACCCTGTAATAAACAATTTTATCAGTTCAGATGCTTGCATACTCCTGCTGTTTCTTGATTCAAAGCTTGTCAAAAGGCTTTGCAAGCAAATTTCATTTTGAAAGCTTAAAAGGGGTGGGTGTAAAACAGGTTGTGAAGAGGTGCAACTGCTCCAAGGACTGTAAAGAGGTCATTCAGTTTTCCTGACCTGTGTGGGCAATATCTCTAGACCAGAAGGGTGATAGCAATTAAATCAGGACAGAGAATGTATGTTTTAAAGATGAAGAGTTCTCTTCATATCTCAGAGATCACAATGCTTTATTGCTACTTATCTGTTCATGAAATGCTCCAGGCAAAGCACTATCATTTAAAAAAAAAAACAACCACCAAAATACAGAAAGCGTGCTGATGGTGGTATCCAAATGAAATATTCATTGACTTAGAAGAAATAAATAGGAACCTTTCTTTACAAGAAAATTCAAGTGTTGTTTTTATCCCTCCATGTTTCCATCACATGCTTTACATGTGATGTTGGCAATGGAGTCCACATTACTTCACCATATCCATGTCCTTTTTTTACATATACAACAGAGAAAAAAAATCTTAAATATCTTAATATCTAGGTATTCAAGATCCGCAACTTTAGACTGCACTTAGGTGCTATTTTGAGCAAAATCATATATTAAGAGGTTTTGTATAACTACAGCTAATTAAAAATAAGATCTGTGAAAAACTATTGGGTTATTTTCATGTGTGGGAGAGTCCAGAGCTGAGAAGAAAGAGGATGTAAGAGGATGTCTTTTAGGTTTAGGACACTAACAATAAGAAGAAGAGGAAAGAGGAGCCAATTTCTTTATGGTGGAGCATGGACAAGGTATGCTGTGTTTTTTCTCAGCTAAAATTAGAGACATTACTGTAACTATTCTTTACTCTTATGGTCTGTGTTAATTATTTGGTATATAGGACAAAATTCAGTTTTGCATGCAAGTTGAAATGCACAACAACAAAAGGGAAAGTTCACTGTTGTTCAGCAAATTCTCTGCTTCCTATTGTTGTTCAGTGCTGAATTTTAATTGTGCAAGTTACAGTACCTTAACCATTTATCACTTCACCTTTTATTTTATAGCTTCTGTTATGTGGTAAGGAAAATATTCCTTTCACTGAAGTAGCAGCAGCTCCTGAATCGGCAAGATAAGAATTCTCACCTGACTACTCATAACAAATGAGATATGCCTTGCAGAATTCATCTAGTTTATTCCAGGAAGAGAAAATGTGTGCACAGGGAGACAGAAACAGAAATGAGAAATGCCAGGTGACCTTGGGCAAGTCACTTCATTTCTTTGTTTCTTTTTGCTGCTGTCTTCATGGTTTGGGTTGGAAGGGACCTTAAAGATCATCTAGTTCCAACCCCTCTGCCACAGGCAGGTACACTTTCCAGTAGACCAGGTTGCTCCAAGCACCGTCCAACCTGGCATTGAACCCTACCAGGGATGGGGCAGCCACAACTTCTCTGGGCAACCTGTGCCAGATTCTCACCACCCTCACAGGGAAGAATTTCTTCCTAATATCTAATCTCAATCTCCACTCTGTCAGTCCAAAGCCATTCCCCTTTGTCCTGTCACTACCTGCTCTTGTCAAAAGCCCTTCTCCAGGTTTCTTGCAGCCCCTTTAGGCACTGGAAGTTGCTGTAAGGTCTCCCTGCAGCCTTCTCTTCTCCAGGCTGAACAACCCCAACTCTTTCACAGCCTGTCTTCTTTGCTACTTTGGTTTGTCTTGTCCAGTTAAAGAAATCTGAAACAGGAGTGCTCTTTGCATTGTCAGCATATCCAGCCAAGAAGGTACTGACCACACTTACATACAATAGTAATAAGCATGGTAACAATTTACAAGTGATGCCCTGCATTTCTAATACTCTGGCTAGAAGTGTTTCAGTAACTTATTAGAGCACATGTGTAAGCTCTCCTTTGCAATGGGGAGCTGCTCTCAACTCCTGTCAGCTTTAATAGAACTTAGAAGCTTAGATTTTCACCCTGACGATTTCTCCTGGAAGGCTGTTGCAGAAGTCCACTGCCCCACTGGTCTGAGAAAAACTCTTCTAATTACAAACCCAAATGCACTCCTGGACAGCTCTCATCCTTCGCTCTTATGCCAGGCAAGGTCTTCTCCTCTGGTACTCATGCCTGTGCTATATTTAGAGACATATCACAACTCATCCAGGCTTCTGTTTTACTAGCTGAAAGAGGCCAAACTATCTTCTGAATTACATATTAAGCCTCCAATAGAACCTCTGCTTTGAGTTCTAAGCCATCACGCATGCAATCATTATAACCTAATTCTGGACAAAAATCCCTGGTATACTAGGCCAAAAACCTTTCCATTCTCTACAGCCAGACTGGCAGTGTGACCAGCCCAGGGTCTCTGTACACTTCTCCCCAAAACAGAATCAAGGGAACCGTGTCCTCACTCTTGGAATCCATTGATCAGTGCTATCGTTACCTGCCAACACTCAGCACCCATCCCAGGAAGAGAGTAGAGAGAACAAGCTCTCCTTTCAGGATATGCTCACTTCTTTCCAGCTCAGGATTGTCTGCATATACCTGCGTAACTATGTTTAACTGGGTCTAGGGTACAGATGTTCTTGGGACTAAGAGGAGCCAAGTAAGAAACTTCAACTTAAAAGAAAATGCTGTAATACATTATAAATTTGTAGTAGGAAGGATGACTTTCAAATGCCTACTGGAAGGAAATGTATAATAAGATCTTTTCTTTCTCTATCTTTTCTATTGACAGAATATCACTTTCAAACATTCTAATTTTGCTGGGTGAAAATGTGTGCTCTCTTTAATACAGATAAGTCATTTGTCATACATAAGCCTTGTTAATTTAGGATTAATGTTGCTGAGGTAATTGAAGTGACCTTATTCAAAACACATGACTATACTTCACACTGAAGTCCTACTGGTTATCTGTAGGGCTAACTTCAGTCTAACTTGGGTTGGCTTTAGCTTTACAGCTTCCAGAGGTCTCCAAACCCCACTTTAAAATAAAGGTCTTCCATTAAATCCTCCAAAGACAAATGAATGTCAGTTGTTCCCAGCAGCTCACTGTGAGAAGCACAAACCCTTCAGTAAGGCTTGAAGAGTCAAAGATCATAGACAGAAGCCAAGGATGCAGAAATCGTGGTATGCTCCCCTCTAATTACAACAGCCAACAAAGTAAACAAAACTGAGTCAGTGGGTAGAGGTGGCATTTCAGTTGCTATCAGATACGTACTGTCACATGCATTAACTTTGAAGCTGGTATGAACTTCTTTGTCTCTAAACAGAAGTTCAAAGTAAGTTTCTACTATACTGCAGAACAGCACTTTCAGTGTGGGAGAGAATTGTTTAGCAAGCAACTGCTGCCACATTAATAATTTATGAAGTACAAAACTATGGTTATTTTCATGTGGATTCTATAGTTTTAAAAAAAAAAATCTGCTGGGAAATTTACATAAAAAGAAACTTCATAGGAAGCCAAATCCTACTGCAAAGGCAGAGATATAACATACAGAAAGTGCTTTTTCTCAGTAACACTTTGGCCTGGTGATCATTGCAAATGTTTTTCATGCAAACAGCCAAAGATAAGAGTCACAGTGGAGACAATTACAGAGCACAACCTGAGAGCACGGCAGTGATCAGTTGCTAAGGCTAGAAAGTTTACTCTAAAAGAGCATCACACCAATAAAACCCTCTTGATTTTCATACTGCAAAATATTTTGATCTCCCAGGCTACTCCGGAGAATTACTGTACCTTCCTCTAGGAACAGGACTGTTGTTCCAAAGAATTTCCTCTTGAAAATACAAACATCAGTTTTGTCCACTTTTGCAGCAGACACAAAGCCCATTTGATAAAATAGTTCCTTTATTTGCATATGGTTTGCAAGGACTTTGTTCAAAACAGCTCACAGTATAATAAACGTCAGCTGGTTTTGTCATCTGCTTTTCTGCTGTTCATTAAATCTGTATTCATTCACTTCATATAGCACCTTTGTTCACCTTCTTGGTACCAACAAAGCTGAAGAGGGATGGACTGATCTCAAAAGGAGGCTACATCATTACAAATTTCAAAGTGGGGGTATTTCAAAGACTATTGCCTAAGGTCACTTCTGATACAAATTCCAGACATTCATGTTGAATTTTGTAAGAAACTGCTATTCAGTCAAAGCCAAATTCAAAAGAAGCACCCTGTTATGTGATATGTATGCTATTTCTGATACAGAAGTCATTATTGAAAGAAATGTACCCAGCAAGGCACTACAGAACAAGAGCCAGCATTGTACAGTTTTGCAATTAAAAGGAAAAGGGGTTTCATCTTTTCCAGCAGTTGCCTGTATGGATCGAGGGACACAGCTATCTGAGTTATGGGATACTCAGTACCTAGCACCTGGCTGGCTACAGGAGTAGAGATAAAACCAGAATAAATCCTGGCTGCACAGAATTCACTGCTTAGAAAAACGGCATTTGTGAAAAAGTACATGTTTTAATAGTGCTGTTTAAGTAGAGAAATCCTCTCCACTCATGCACACGCTCACCACCCGCATGATCCAGACCCCCTGCTCATGCCACTCAACTGACTGCTGCCCCAAGTCCAGAGCAAGACAAAACCATTTTCCTTCAGTGAGCCATATCTGATCTGTTCTTGAAATTGTCTGGCCGGGTTTTACAGCCATCCATTGCCCTACAATCCATGAGCAGATCCCTTAAACTGCAACAAACACTCCTAGTCCCCTTCAAATTATTAACACAGACATAATTAAACTGCTAAAACATGACAACACAGGCTTCTTTGTCACTTACACATTCCCCTGAAGTATCTAGCAAAAATTCCTTCCTACAGAGAACACTACACTTGGGCTTCTTTTTTGTTTTTCCCCTCCACCCTCTGACCTTAACACACAAGACATGTAACAATGCCTGGGGCATCATCCCTGATGCTGAAAGTCCCCAGGCAATCTGCAGCTTCTGTGGTTGTGTTACAGGTAAGAGATGAGAAATAATAAAGGAACATTACAGTGTAGAACCTATGGGGATTTTGCAAAGAGATCAAGTAAATAACTTTCATCAGAAGCTTCAGAAGGAAAAAAACCCTCTCTACTAAGCTTCATCTCATCAGATTTCAGGCTTGAATAAAATGTTCACAGTGAAACCAAAGCCTCCCCAAAGCTTGCCTGGGTTTGCAGTTTTGCTATAAAGTCATAACTCAGCCAAGACTGGCTGAAAGCCCAAATATATTTGAAAACACTTGGACCCACTTTCAAAGGACCCTGAGCTTGTGTCTAAATTCTGGTGAAATTTAGCTATGTATGGTTTGAACTGTTCAAAGCTGGCAGTGAAATTAATTGATATACATTTGCACATCATTGTACCAAAAGTATTTATACAGCTGTAAGGCCTTAAAGGTGGATATTGCTGGTAACATATGTGCAATTAGTATTTATTCATATTTTACTGTTAAATAGACTATTTTTACCATATTGCAGTGTTCCATAAGAGGTCACACATCAGGATCCTATTATTTTAGGCACTGAAAAGCACCAATGTGAGTCCCTGCCTCATAGTTTTGAATTTGTGGAAGAACAGGCTGTCTTTTAGAAGAAGTGATGCTGAATAAGTTGGCATTTTAATAATTCTCCGTTAGAGAATTATTCTCCATTAGAGAAACTGCTATTGCTAAAGCTGCTCAATATGGATCAGTCTTGTAAGTGAGAGTGTTTTAATTTTGACTGGAAGGCTTACAATGTAAGCAGATATCTTGGTGTATTTTGATCTTTTCTGCTTACAAAGCCTTGTTAAATATTGTTCTGATTGCTCACTGCAAAAAGAGTTTTTAAAAATGCATATAAATAGAATTAATTTTGAAGAAGAAGTGACGAGGGTTTGAGGATTTTCACCCCCTTTTGCTTATGTGCTTCTATAACATTGCCTAATGAATACTGGCTCATCTTTCATGAGATGAATGTGCTGACAACAACATAATTTCCCTCAACAGAAATAGGTGTGCAACAAATCCCAAGAAATCACACTGCAAATATATCCCTTAGAATGCTTCAGATTTCCTAAAGTAGAGTGGAAAGTAGCGATATGCTTAAAATCCCCAAAGTAATGTGTATTGTCAGCAAACAGGCTAAAGTGCTGCTTCATAGGTAATGCAGGTAGTACTCTTAAAGTGACTGTACCAACAGCAAAAATACCCAGCAATTTTTACGACTTATGTCACCTCACATGAAAACAGGTCAGATGATGTATTTGGTGGGGTTGTTTCACATATGACCTTATAAAATCACATTGTAAATGATGGATTCTCAGGAAGCAGTATGCTCCAGGTAAAGCCAGGAATAAAGTGAAGGTCCATCTTCAACAAAGTAAGAAATATGTGACAGGATGAGATACCTTTTTCATCCCTCAGTCAAGCATGCCACTATGTCAATAAATGGTAAAAAATGACACAAAATAGCAGGAGTAATCAGGAGAGTCATCAAAACAGAAAATACCTGTCTCTTTCCCTCAATTTGACTTGGAGTGGAAACAAGCTCAAACCAAAGGACATTTTGTCTAAGTATTACATAGCTGTAGGTCTAGAACTCCAATAGGAGTAGGGCAAAGTTTGTAGGAAGTTGGTCCATTTTCATTAGACAAATACAACTTGTAAAGCACATAAAGGTTTCAGGATACAAGCCCTCCTCAGTGATTCAGACCTCCATCCAATTTTCACTCCCTTTTTAGGCCCTAGAGTGTCATGCTCTTCAAAAGTACACGTCAGACTGGGTCAGTAAAGTTGAGAGGCATACAAAATACTTACATTTAAGTCACTAAACAAGAAATGGCAGCTTTTTCTTCAGACTATGACCTAACAACAAATACCTGGGCTGGTTTAACTACTGAAGCCATGCAAATTAAATGAATTATTGTTCTGAAAACTAGCATCTCTCTCCATTTCAGTGGACGAGGGCAATATCCTCTTCTAGTTCTGTGAATCAACAGCCTATTATCTCCCTGCAAGTAGAAATAACAAACTGTTTGAGTTGAACAAACTGTGGTTCATACAAGAGAATTCAGGTTTAAATCCAACATCCAAGGAAAGCAAATGCAATCTAATAAAACACTGAAGGAACAAGGGATGAAGCTTAAATAAGCACTCCTCACTCAGTCGTTGTGATATACTTAGTCATCATTCACTCTAACATGATGTTGCCAGGATGAAGCACCATCTTTCCAGCAATTACTTCTATGATAGGGTCAAACCATTTAGAGCTTCTTACAGTTAACATCTTTAAGGTACCAAATTTTAAGACTATTTTTAATATAGATAATAGACCTGCACAGGAGCTGAGAGTCTGAAATTCCTTCTTCACATCCTTTGCACAGGTCAGCAGCTCAGGAGGAGAGGTTGACAGGGGCAGGGGAAATGTAGACCTTTGATTATATATATATCCTTTCACTAGACATAAAGGGGCACATTAACATTTGGGGCTGTGATGTGGTATTACTCATCCTGCTCCTCGTGGGAGAGGAAGGAGAGCCAATAATTGCTAGTAAAAGGGGTATCTTAGAGCACAAGGAGCTACTACTCAAGGTCCAGGTGACACCATTTATGTCCTCAAATTTATTCAAGGTATGATCTAACCCACAGTATTCACTTCACTACTATTTAGCTTCCAGAATCACACAGGTGATTCTTTCTCAGTCTGCAGAAAACTACAGGCCATACCACCAAGGCCTTACAACACTATCAGTTATGAGATAACAGTTATGGGATAACAGCAACAGTATCAGTTGTAGGATGCCTGTAAATGCAATGTTGGTTATCAACTCAGAGTAAGCAAAACCAAATGAATCATATATAATACACACATGCACACACAGAGAGCCCTGTGATTACAACGAAATATGCAATGGACAGATGTGTTTGTTTCCCCAACAAAGACAGTAACCCAAGACAGTTATTAAAAACACAGAAAAGCCAATTATCTTTTTATTACATTCTATGCTAAGGACTTTTCCATTTTTCTACCAGGTCCGTTTCATCTGAATGCACATGGAAACTGAAAACACTTACCTGCTCCTCAATGCCAAGGTGAATTTAATCAGAAAACTAATTGCTTTCATTTTTTTTGTTATAAACTCTTCAATTTGCTGTCAAGACTACCAGGGTGAAAATTTTTTGCCAGCAATGAAGTCCAAAAGGAAATAGTATGTGTTGTTTCTTGGATGAAAATTGCCTTTAGAAAAATCCTATTTCTTTGCTAGAGTACCAAGGAGAGATGTGGTTGAAGAAAGAGGTGTAGAGCTTTTGAGATTTATCATTATGATGAATGAGAGAAAAGCTGAAGACTATAGATCTCCATAGTCTATCACCACTTATTATCCAGTAATTACACCAGTAGCTGCCATCTTCCCTGTTTCTATGTAGGTTCTCTCCTTGCCAACCTTGGCCCCAGAGAACTGATGTCTAATATCCAGCTTTCTGCTCACAAGTCTTACAATGCTGGCAGCTGCAAGAAACACTAATCACAACCAAAATACCATATTAAACTATTGCCAAACACCTTAGCTGCTCATAAAATGTTCCCTGTTTAACAAATAAGTAAGAATTGCTGAAAACAAATCTTTGAAGTCAAATACTGATCTTTTCTAACCTTACAGTCAGGGTGTGATACAGCTTGTGCTGGTTTCAGCTGGAGTCAAGTTAATTTTCTCCACTGTAGCTGGAATGGGGTTGTGTTTGTCTTGGAAACCATGTTGATACCCCAGGGCTGTTTTCCTTATTCCTGAGCAGTGCTTACACAGAGTCAAGGCGTTTTCTGCTTCTTGCCCCACCAGCGAGTAGGCTGGGGGTGCACAAGAAGCTGGGAGGGGACACAGCAGGGACAGCTGAACAGCAGGGATATCCCATACCAGCATATAGAGCTGGGGGGAGAGGAAGGAAGGGAGGGACTTTTAGAGTGATGGGGTTTGTCTTCCCAAGTAACTACTAGGTGTGATAGAGCCCTGCTTTCCTGCATATGGCTGGACACTTCCTTGCCAATGGGAAGTGGTGAATGGATTCCTTGTTTTGCTTCACTTGTGTGTACATGGCTTCTGCTTTACCTAGGTAATATAGTATATGTTATATACCTATTTCTTTTGATGTGTTATCCCATCTCTATGTAGTGGTGCTGGTTTCAGTCAGGAAAAGCAGATTTGGAACACAGTGTTGTGTATGTTTAAATAGAAGCTGAGCATACACAGCACATATAAACACTTCTAGTGCTAGCCTTTGGGAAAGGATTTGAGATGATGTTTAAAGAAAAGCACAGAAGTCTAAATGCTGCATTCAAACATATGTTTTTCACAGCTTTAAGATTTCCCTGAAGTGTTTTTTCCTAAAACATTTTGTTACATACCATGTGGAAGACAGCGATCATTAAACAGTGTGTTAAGGAAACCCACACAGCCTGTAGAGACCGTTGACACACATCTCTGAAAGAGGTAGGAGCCCCATATCTCACATCAGAAGTTCCACTAGATGCTGAGTAACAAGAGCACAGCTCTCATTACATCTAGCATACCAGGGATATAAGAGGGACAATAACACCATGTCGACTGACATTTCATAAACCAAACAACACTGAATTTCACCCAGAGAAGCTGCTGTTAAAGTCTCTGATTCATGTTGATTTTCTAGGAGGAGGATTCCCACCACCTACAGCAGCATGCTCTAATGGTTAATTGCTTTGGCCACTAAATAAAACCCGCATCTTGTTTGTAATGAATCTGGACTAAACATCAGTTCAAAGAAAGAGAAATGGGAAGATAGTGCCAAGATACTCGTGAAGAAAGCAAACAAGCAAAAGGCAATCTGGCTGCCTTGGCAGAATCTATTTTTCTTACATTAAAACAGAGAATTAGAGGTAATTCAGCTGCAGTATCTAATTGTAATGGCAAGATGAGGATGGTTTACGAACAACCGTTGTACCAGACCTAAGTGTTCATGCTGTTCAAGGAGAAATGAAAATGTGAATTGAGTACAGCCTAAGAAGTCAAGTGGAAGAATAAGTAGAACTGAGAGCTAATTTAATGCAAGCTCCAACCTAGTGAAAACACAGATAATTGCAGGTAATGAAAAGCCTACCTGTGGTAGGAACATAAGGTTACACAGGCATGTAAAGGCACTGCTTGTGTGCTTTGTTGAATGTGGGTTCTGTGGTGCTCAAAAACACTGGCAGCAACAAGGTAAATCACAACCCTGGTGCCCAAGGAGCCCTCAGACCTGCAAGTTGCATACACTGACTGTCACACAGAGATCTTAAATGGCTCTGGCTGACTTGCAGAAAAATCAACACCGAAAACAGCAACAGCATATTGTTAACAGACTGCAGGAGGACTATTTTTGGTATCAGTAATTCCTACTACTTACCACCTGCCTACACATTATCAGCTAACAATGTTCCAGTCGCCTCCACATAAGCAGAATATTCTGTAGGGAAAAGAAAAAAACAAATACTGGGAATGAATAAACAAATAGACAGGAAAACTGATAAAACACAGAAACTAAATGCATGCAACAGACAAGAAAAAGAAAACATGAATGGAGAAAGAAGTAATTCAGAAGCATTTTGCCAGCACAGAGAAAGCAAAGTCTGCCAGAAAGAAAGAAGCCAAAGAGTTCTAAAGGAAGCCAATGTAGAAGCACTCTGAAAGCCAAAGTGAAGCCGCTAAACTACCTACATACTTGCACAGAGACAGTCCCAAGAAGGCTGTGGGCAGCAAAGTGTTTCAGGGCCTTTGAAATAGTTTTACAAGAATAAAGCCTCCTATAGTCCTTAAAGAAGTGGAATTACCCATTCAGTTTGTTGACAGGAGAAAAGGAAGAGTTCTCTTAACAGTGAGAGGGGCTTAGGGGAAGAAACATGGAACCACTTGGAAACTTGGATGGCTTGTTTTGTTACCAAAAAAGTGACCTAACTGCCATCTCATATGAATAAATTGCTGTGAATGACAGGCTAGAGGCTAATACATATGGACATCTTTTAGTTACGAAGGGCTTATGAGATTATATTTATAGCCCAATTTTGAGAATCTCTCAGAAAGCTACTGTCAGAAATAGTCTCATTATGCCAGTGTCAAACAGGAGCCCAAAAGAAGAGTTAGTACTGAGAGTCTAAAACTTAAGGAAGAGCAAAAGATAGCAGGTCTTCAGAGAGCAGATGGGGAAAAAATCACAAAATTAAGAGCACAATTTAGAGTTTAAGTCTCTGTGAAGTTAACTGAAATACTATTCATTTACTTCAATGGACTTTGGATCAGGCCCCTCACTTCCGAAGAGCTTTGAAGTTGAAAAGTGTTAGATGAGCACTCAAAATTCTTATCAACAGAAAGATGTGGCTAAAGAGATGTATGTGAGTGTCTTTTTAATTTGCTTGAAAAGGTCAGAAGATCAAGAAGGATGTTGGCACATAGGAGGTGATTTAACAGTATGTGAGAGGAACACTTCAGACAAAAAGCGTAGACAACACATGAAAAGACTTGGGTATTTCTTAGAAGAGTTTGTGCACTACAGACTCATCAGGACTATCTAAGAACTGGCCAAAAAGCAGATGAAGCTAAATCAGGGGTTTTCTAACTTAAGAATGCCTCGAATGTTTGCTACCTTATTATGAATCGGCATAAAATATTTTATGTAATTTTTCTGTTAGAAATGCTGGTTTAACTCACTTTTACTGTGATACCTGCCCCAGCAGTCCCTTGTCATCCCAACATCAGTTAGATGCTATGCAAGCCATTTTTTTCCATGCAGGGTGAAAGCTACTGCCTGAGGTTTACCGACATTAATATCAGGAGGACCTCCCTGGAATTCTTTAGCACCACAACCTTCAAGCTCTACAACCAGTGGAATAATAAATACAGGTATCTGAACAGGAAACACAAGTTAACAACTCATGCTCTGGACAAAATGTTCCTTATCTCGGCGAAAGGACACTTATACCTCTACTCTCATGCTTCTATTATACCTATGCTACCTTAAAAAAAGTAAATAAAAATCTTCAAGTCTCTGGGTTACACAAACCAAATTAGATTCCAGAACAGAAGGTGACTTCTACTACTCACCTACCCCAAACTGGTACCCTGTTGATGTCAGCTAATGCATCTTACCTCTCACTTTCATCCAGCAAGGAGTTCAGACACAAGTGATGCCTGCCTGCAAGCAGTAACTTGTTAAGCTAATGCAAAGCAATCACTTGTGACTGTGTGTTCCTTTACAGTAAGTTCCATTTTACTATTAGAGATAAA
Source organism: Psittacula echo (assembly GCF_963264785.1). Taxonomy (NCBI): domain Eukaryota; kingdom Metazoa; phylum Chordata; class Aves; order Psittaciformes; family Psittacidae; genus Psittacula; species Psittacula echo. The sequence goes on from NC_137739.1 coordinate 7,168,187, forward strand.
CCTTCAACCACAGAACAACTATTCACCAAATCCACCTATCTTCCAGAATTTATCATTCCTCTGAGGACTGCCAAAGCTTTCAAGGAACCTAGGCTATTTGCAAGAACTGGTTGACATGGCTGTTTCAGTTACACCATAACTCATGCTGTAAGCAAACTGAAAGTTAACAAGTTAACCAGGTAGGTCTTCTGAAATAGTAGCTGCATTATAAGAGACTCCAATGGGTAAAGACAACTCAGTGTGGAGCTCACTTTACCTGTCCAATTCAACACAACCAAATATTCAGCAAAGCAAATAGGATGGGTAGAAGGCTAAACACGTAGGAAGGTTTTCAGATTGAAGTACAGGTCTTTAGATAGATGTAAGCCTTGCTGCCTGTCAAACCTTGCTCCAGGGGTGGGCTGCTGCCAAAAGATTCTGTTTACCTCCACACAAACCTCTGCTGAATGTTCCCATATGGTACATACTGAGTGAGAAGTGACAAAAGCAATGGGTAACTCTCACAGCACCTTCTTCAAGGGGCTCCACAGTCTGGAGCTAATTGCACATCCTGCAGATACACTTCATGATTTGAGAAATAGAGGGGGTTTTGCCTTTTTTAATAAAAATAAAACAATTAGGGCTGCAGTCACACTCTGGTTTCATTACAGCTCATTTATCTAAGTTAAATTAGCTGCTCTGCAGTTGAATAGGAAATAACATTGACACCATAAAAAGTGAGAAATAACTACAGAGTATGGGATGACAACAGTAGAATAGGTTCTGTGGGTCTGGAATTTACAGTCACTAAAACAGAAGGAAAAAGGAACTGACTGAAATCACAGGCTAGGTAACTTCCCACAGTTTTACCTACCATGTCTGAGTGGAATTTACTGTGGTGGTACCATTCATTTATAATCAGCGTACCATATTTATTATAAATCTTTGTGAAACATTCTGCCATGCAAAATCAGAACAGTTGTTCTTTTGAGGCTAAAAAAGAAAAGATGAGGAAAGCTAACCTCTTCCCAGAGATGAGACACAGTTAGCTGTGGGCCTGACATTATAGAATGGGTATTTTTGATACATGGGGTTTTTTTAATACACTTCTTTTAATACATGTAGACATAAGACTCCAGAATGAGAAGAGTTTAACTTCAACAGAACTTCTGGCCTCAAAAAAACCCCACAAAACATAAACCAAAAAAAACCAAAAAAACCCCAACAACCCAGGAACACCATTCTTTCTTATTAGGCTATAAATACAGCAGAAGGTGCCAAGTACACTTGCAGGATGCTAGAATAACTCCTGACAAGACATATTCCTGGATCTCTTTATTGTCACCTTCCCACACCTTTACACCACACCTGCTCCCTAGAGTTTCTCTCTACTCTTCAGTGATGTTTGTCCTCCTCCTGGGCTCATGCTACTACATTCATTCAACAGTCCTAGGCCATGGAGAGGCTGAGAAAGCTAGAAGTGCTATAAACCAATTTCTCTTACAGCAAAGAAGCCAATTCAGTACAGATGAGTCAACATAAGAGTCTTTCTGTGTCTTATCATAATGACAGACCTTACAAGATTTTAACTGTAGTCAAAGCAAGCTTTAAAGGATGGAGGTTATCACACACCTCCTGAGGTGAATTTCTTGCTTTGGAGTTATTCTAACCACAACACTACTTCTCTACAGATCAGCAACTCTTTCCTCCCAGAGTGTCTGATCCCTTCAAGTCCTTACAGCTTTCCCTGCTGACATGTGTGTAACTACAACAATCAGTAGATGAACAAGTTCTGCTTGTGTTATTCAATCACAAAAGGAGAGAACATGGCTTCCTCAAACAGGCAAGTTCATGCTACAGAAATAAAACATTTGCTGTGAAGGCTCATGATAGAGGAGAATGCTGTTTAAGGAATGGAAGTGAGGGCAAAATCAGTTCTCATATAGTCAATTGTAAATCTCTCAATGGCAAAGCCAAGTCATTTCTATTGCAGAAAAAGATTTGTGCTGGGAAGACCAAACCTGGAGACAGAGAAGCACCATATTTGTACTTTTTCTTGTGAGTGGACATATGAGTGTCTGTAACATCTGTGCTTTTACTAATATGTGAATACAACAGGAATGCCTTATAGCAGGTAGACACCAAACACCCATTAATATGTCAAACAAGATGAGACCTTGCCTGCCCTCTACTTCTCAGTATGAACTGCAGGGTGTATTGGAAGGACTGAGCTCTTACATTTTCAAAGCAGGATTTCCACACTTCTTCCCATGTGGACTCCCACTGGAAGGGCTCCCTATAAGAGTCTACCAGACAATCTCACTGATCTGAGTCTGATGAAGTGATCAGAACAGTCTCTTCAAACCTTTAATGGCAGGAAGGGGATATATTCGAGAGATGCTCAGATCCCTCATCAGCCCTCCCATGTGGATGACAGGTGCATATAAGGAAGCATTCAGGCAGTGTGCGAAGCTGAGGGTACGGAGTCACAGCTGAAACAAAGCAGTTTCCTGGGTATTTGTCACATATTTTAACTAAACAGCAACTGCAGCCTAGAGAGAAGGTGGTAAACAGAAAACAGTGGCAACGTTCTACAAGAGATGACTCACAAAGAGCCCCATCACCTGGTGCTGAGAGGGTAAGAGGTTCAGACTCAATAGCCAGGCTTTCCCAGCCCTCACTGCTGAGGGAGCCAGCAAGGTTTCTTCCCAGAACGTGCTCAGCTGAAATATTTCAAAATATTTCCTATGCACATATACTTAACACCACAGAAATGTTTCTAAGTAGGGTGTTCATTCCTAATATTACTTGCCTTGTGATAATCTAAATATCCCAACCACAGCACTCGACCTCATCACATCCATGGTATGCGGACGTCAGCTGGGGACCATATGCCCAGTTTAAAATTACTATCTCCTCACCTAAAAGATGAAAACAAGCCAGAGAACTGCCTTTCACACCCCTAACCTCCCCACAGCAATGAACGCCCACTGTTTACTTCCAGACAGAGTCTGGATGAGTTTCAGTGGGATTACTGTTTACAGGGAAAATGGCAACTTTCAGAAGCTTCCTCATCCCACACACACCTGCAATTATCCTGTTTTCTGCAGTTTGGTTGGATGAGGGTTGAATGTTAGTTCTTCCAGCAGTTCTATTTTCATCCTAGCATCATTTTTTGGCAGTAAAATAAGACAAAATTGGAAATCATCCTGTGTCCAATGACGTCCAATTTGCCCTAAACAAAGGAGAAGAGAACTTGTTCACCTTTCCCACTTGCTTCTGCACATTTTGTCCTTACAAAGGGTCATGAGCACAGAGCTGTTCTCACATTAGCAGAGAATCCTCCCAGATGATACACCTTGTTACCTCCCTTTTCAGCTCAGCCCTCAGCCAGACCTGAACTGTCACCCACATCCAAAAGAGAAACAGATGCTGGGAGACAAGACCATTTTTTCATGCAATCATGAAAAATTTCATGGGTTTTGTTTGGGGTTTTGGATTGGAGGGCTTTTTTGTTTGGGGTTTTGGATTGGAGGGCTTTTTTGTTTCATGGGGGTTTGTTTTGGTTTTTTTGGTTGGGTTTTTTTTTATTGCAGTTTCTTTGTGGTTTTTTTCTTTTTTTTTGTTGATTTATTGTAAATAAAGAGGAAATAACGCCCTGTTTTCCTCCGAGAAGAATGTCTCCTGTCCTATTTCTCAAAGGCATACTCCAAATGGTGGTAATGATTGTCCTGACCATCTCCTCAGCTTTTCTAGTACTGCTTCCGTCTCTCAAAACATGCTCCTCATCTCCAGCACCCAAATCTCTCATTTGCTCTATTAATCCAAAGAAATGCCTTAATCCAACCAGACTGTGCTTTACCATTTGATGCTTTTGGCAGCAGCCTCTATTGTTTCAGCCCTCACTAAACAAAGATGTTTTTAACTGCTCTCTTATTTAGCTTGAATGGAATTTCAGTTGTTATGCCCACCAGTTTGAAAGAGGCTCATAGCACTATTCACATTTATTAGTTGGAACCAATAACAAACTAAACACTTATCATTTCGCTTTGCTGCTCTGATCCTATTTTCTTTCTTCCTCAGAGAAGCTATTAAAAAAAAATAATAAATCAGATGTTATAAAGAAAAGTTCAGTAATGGCTCATGAATAGTGATGGGTTTATTCTAGGAGAGGTTAGAGGGGGTTTGGTTTACATGCACACACACACCTTATTGTCATTGAAATAGTTGACTGCTTTTTTGATTGTATGAATTTATTTTTTATTCATCTCTCAGATGTCTTATCAGAATGCAGGTGGCATACTGCCAAACCAGCAAAGAATTTTGGCCAAGAAAGAAAAACAAGGAAAAGACCAATCCAAAGCAATGCATTGTTCTACCACATACCTCGTCACTGACAAGTCACAATCAACCTATCAATTTTATCATTCCATGGACATCACAGATTCCTTTTTACCAGGCAATCTGTCTTCCACAAGAAAGAAACCAAAATCATTGGGGAAGGAAGAGTAGAGAGCCTACCCAGGGTTCAGTAGGAAGTACCATGTATCTGTCTCAAGTCTGCCCCACAAATTACTACACCAAAATGGAAAAGTTTGGCATTTGTATCCTAATTTCAGTAAATGATTTTCCCTTTCTATTAACTGTGCTGCTGAAAAAGCAGGGGCAGGGTGGGAGGGGGGCACATCTTCCTGGAACTCCAAAGTGGGACTGGAAATCAAAGCAAAGTGAAGAACTCAAATAGGTGATGTAAAGGTGGATTTTTAAAATTCTTCATTGATGTCACACAGTCCAGGCACAGCAGATTTTCTTCAAATTGACAGCATTGCCTTTCTTTTTCTTTCTCTTTGTTTCACCTGTGAAGTTGACAGGACTGGGAATACTTCCCCTGAATGACTATCCAAAGGCTTCCCAGAAGTATTCAGAGCAGGAAATACTTGGACGTATTATATTTGTTCTGAGTAGAAAGAGGCTGCTCCTGGAAATAGTAATTAAAATGTTTGTTTTCTGAGGAACTAAAGCCACATATACCTTACTAATCTGTTGGAAGTACATCTTGTGCCCCAGTTGTTCCTCTATAGGTCCCGGGGAAATAAGAAGCATACTAGCAAACGAAATAGTAGCCAAAATAACAAATAAAACATTCTTCCTGAGGTATCCAGTGTATTTAGGTAACACATAGAACTATAGAACTGTGAAGATAAGGAAAGCCCAAGTCAACAGTGTGGGAGAATTCATACCCAGTGGTCTGAGAGATGTTTGGGACACAGAAAAAGAGTCCAATTAAAAAAAACCAAAAACCATAATTTACAGACCTCATTTTCCAAATGCTAGCATTCCCTTTTGGACAGCAAAAGCTGTGGATGCAACACACTGAAATAGCCTGTGCTTGCACGTATGCAGGAACTAGCACCTGCTCCTCAAAAACAGGATTAGACCTTGCACTGCCAGAATTTATGGGTCCCAACACATTGCTTTGCAATCAGATCCATGTCACATATGCTCAATAGGCTATGGAAAGCAACTAACTTTGTTCCAGCAAAGAAAAGACAAAATAATAGGTTCTTTTGTATGTATGCCTACATGGACACTTGCACAGAGCTCAGAAAGAGGTCTGGGTAGAAGCTTGCAGCAAATATGCAAAATTATAACCTCTTTAAGCATAAGCATTTTCAGTCCATGCTGAAAAATGGCAACAGAAATGTTAATCCTCCCCTGTCTATAGCAGGTCTCACTGTCCCATGTTTTTCTAAGGGACCTATTACACTGATATCTAAGTATCAGCAATGAAAACACCATTCTTGAATAGTCTGAACAATTTTTAAGCCAATTTTCTTGTCAGTTCTATACAAAATGAATGTTCTTCTATGGACCCCATAGAGAAAGATTTTTTAAAAAGCATGGAATTTATCCTGTGCAAAAGGACTCTTGCTTCCTGCACTGAGGAAGAGGCCAGTTTGTATCTCAATGGCTAAGGAGTCTAGAAGGAAAAAAATTAATTTGTATCTGCTCCATTTCTGCAGAAGCTGAGGGGTTTATCCCAAACCCTAGATACTTCTGGCCACTGTCCTTGCCTGACTGACAAAAATAAATTCCCAAATAGAAAGCGCTGCTAGGAGCACTTATCCTGGTCTAACTCCCCAGTTCACCGCACATCACCAGGAGACATTAAGAGTGGCACCAAAAAGCCAAATCAAATCTGTAGCAAATTTATTGTGTTGCTCCCCAAGGGAAACAACACAGTTCTTCAAGCAACACTATGGTCTCACCACCAGGTTACAGTACATAAATTGCTGCATTTATGAGAGTACCACTTAAACATGGCTATTCCAAATTTCAGCCCTGGGCTGCCTTTAAATAGATGGACCATTGGCCATCCATGCAGTGAAAGAAGAGGCAAGAGGTCCTCACATGAAAATACAATAATGAAACCTTATCAGAGTCAGGCTGAGCTGGATCTCACATTAAAATTGCCAATTCTGCAGCTATCAAGCTTTAGTTTGGGTCTCAAATAAAACTGAAGTGGATGTCTTTACAAGGTAGTATTCACTTTGATCCCCACTAGGGCATCTTGAGGACTTTTCTCTGATCATTCCAACTGCAGCTCTCTCTAACCTGTCATGGTTTTTAATTTAAAAGAATGTATTTTGAACTCATTGTGTCTGGAAACATCTGACATAGATTAAGCCATAGCACAGACTGCCAGCTGGCTAGAAAAGATCAAACCAACCTGCTGCCTCAGCCACTGCTCCTGTGGGTGACACAATCTTAGCACCTGCTGCCATGGGGCTCTAGTCACAAAAAAAGGATGAGTGAAATCACTCAACATGCTTCATACCTCTGAACTTGTGCTCTGGCAAGAAGCAGCCAAACCATATGCTGGGAATCTGATCAGTCACTATCCAGACCCGGGGAGGGCTGCACAGAAGTCAGTGAGACATCACACAGGCCTTCAGGCCCTGCCTATCAAACTGAAGAGGCTCCAGGATGAAGGCAGCCATCCTACTGTTTACAGTAACACCATACAGGCTTCAAAGGAGCGATGGTCTGACATTAGTGGGCTTTGGTATCACCTATTATTATGGCCATTAGGCTTGAAGATACCTGGCTGAAAGGCAGTGGCAGGAAGGAGACAAACGCAAAAAGAGGGGGGAAACTGCGTGGAGATTATCATTAGTGCAGAGAGGAACCAATATTGTAAGGTGTTTTGTCATGTGTCTGAGGTATAGAACAGCTGCTTAGCTAATAGCATTACACAGGATCATGAAGGAAAGAGCATTAGCAATATTATAGTGTAGGGAAAAAAAAGAATTATGGGCTGCGTATTTTTTACCAAAGACTAATATAATGAAAAGAGTTCTGCTGAAGCCACTAAGGCACCCTTCAAATCACATGTATTATAAATCAGCAAAGCCCTGAGGCATCATGTTTATATAGACACTTAAATTTAAAATAAAAATACTCAATCTTCATTTCTGAGTAGAGATTCAATTACTTTGAGCTTTAGAGCCTGAATAATATGAAGCATAAAGCTAAGTTTTGTCCCCAAGGTATCTCTCACTTGTGGACCATTTAAATCACCTACTTGCACGAAGCAGACAAAACAAATTAAGCCCCAAAAGCAACAAAATTAGTCTTTTATCTGTGGAATCTGATACTAACTGTGAAATAGAGAGACACACAGAAAGCACTTGGGGTATAAAGCATGATGAAGCCCTCATCAGCTGTACTACCTTAACCTTAATTCTATAAAGCTGTCCACAGAAAGGCAGGAACTATTTCATTACTGAGACTGTTTGACAAGCTGGTCTTAATACCCTCTCACTAGCTAGGTGAAGCAGTGCCAGGCTAGAGCATAATGCAATTTCAAACATAATGCAATAGAGGTTATTATGACAGCTAGAAAGTTCATTGAGACTGTTCTGTAACTGCAAGTTCTTTTTTTGCCTTTTCTTTTTTCTTCTCTTCTAAATCAGAGATTGGCCACTAAAGCCTTGATTCTATAGCTGAGAACAGGAGCACACAGCGCTCCTACTACCTCAGATGGGCTCAGCTGAGTTCAGCAGAGTCCAGCACAGAGAAGTGCAACAACAGCAACATAAAGGGAAGAAGCCAAAGATTTGAACGGGGCATTTCTAGGTTTGCAGATCTGGGGGTTCCTCCAGTCCCCATCAAATGCTGCTATATCAGCATGGTATAAATCCAACTGCTTTCTTACCCAGCCCTTTTTCAGCAAACGTTCAACCTCTGCATTGTTATCTGAGGCAATTCTGCTACACTTGCATGAGTAACTTTTGTAGCGGTTATTGGAGGGAGAGCAAAATAGTAGAACATTTTTCCTGAGTAACACTTGACCATATAAAATCCAGTACCAAGGCTCCTAAATTTCAACAAGGCTTCCACAAATATTAGAATAAAGCCAGATCACCACGGAAGCAGCTGAATTTATGGGTCTGAAAAGGCTCCTGGAGACAGACTGATACTTGCCCATTGCACAACCAAATGCAGATTCACTTACCTTAGTACAACAGCATCCAATGTCACTTTACACATCTCTGACAATTACATTAGATCCCCTCTAGATTTTTGAAGGCTTAGTTTTCTTGGCAAGCCTTTCATTCTGCAACTACTTTTTAAAGTTCTTCTAATTCTACATTATCAAAATAACTTTCTCACTGAACTTACAGCAATAAAAATCCAGAAAGTAACTGCCTTTTCATCAAACCACACAAGACGTAAAATAATCGTAAAAGTTGAAAGTTTCCAGCAAGACAGATATTCAACACAGAGGATGTGGGGTTGAGCAATTCAGTTACTCTTACAACTACTCAAGTTTTGCTAGCATGGGGCAAACCTGTGTAGAACATTACACCTCTGTATGCCTGTGCTGTAGATGTTCCAACACAACCGTGTGCTCTTTCCATAGACATTATAAAATCCCAGTCTGGCCTGGTGTATGTATGCTGAAGTCAAGAAACCTCAATACCAGCAGAGAATGCTGGACTGGGCTCAACACACAGAAACAAATATATTACCCTCTAGGTGAAAGGAATTCCTGGGGATTTAGGGTGCGGCAAAGTAGTAAAAAGCAACAAACATCTCTACTTGCAGACACTGCCCAGGCCTGCAGGTCCGGTCAGGGACTGGCAGCAGAAGCTGCTACACTTACAGCAACAACCTGCAACTGTTCCAGTGACATGACCAGCACCCGCTAGACTCGGATGAATTCAAACAAATACTGATTGCCTGTGACCTTAAGCAGGAAATCAGCTGAAGACTCTGTTCTTGAACGTGAGTCAAGAGTTCTCCAACAAGCTTTCTGCACTACCCTGGTATACTTACTTTAAAGTCTCTGTGCAGTTCTGTCAAGCTGCAAGTATCCCACTAAGAGCTCTCTGAGGCCAGCTGAATGTCACTTCAGACTGCTTCAGAGGTGCAAAGCAGCCTTATCTGGACCAAAAGCACGACCTTCAGGTCTCCAGGGATAAAAGGCCAGAGCGCTAAACCACTCTTGCAAGCCATTATCAAGAGTCATTCAATTTAACCAAACTCACTTAAAATAGAGTCGATAAAGAACAGGACCAAATTATTTAATAACAAAAATTAAACTATTCCTCTGGGTTGGATGGCACTCCAACAGTCTTGCAAGAGAGAAATGGTAAAATGTTTAATAAAATCTACAGCATTTCATTCAGATAAAAGTTAGAAGATGCTCAATTTATGGGTAATGTTTGGCTCAGAGCAGCAATAAAAGTCAGGTTAGTAAGTGATTCCTTTTTCTAACTTGGAAAAAATATTCTGACTAAGCAAAGTATCACCATAAACCACCTACAGGTAGAAAAAGGAGTCCCTTGATAGAAAGGCACCCACTGAAAAAATGGCAAAATATGGCTTTCATTTAGACAGCTGGAAAATGAAAAGTAAAGGAAATTACTTTTGTGGTGTTTGTAAATAAAATATTGTCTTGGAAAATATGATCACTGAGTTGGAAAAAAGTCAGGAAGTTATTCCTTGGCAAAGAAGCTGGGCTTTTTAATTAAACATAGTGAGCATGGCCACCAGCAAGCGTGCAAGTCTAATTCGATTAAATGGAATGCTTCAAACTTAAGAAAATCCTGGAGGAAGGAAATAATAGAAAAAAACTAAAAGAGCTTTAGAAAAGTGTTGAGAGCTTGTTGCAGAATAGCCATGGAGATCTCTCTACCAAGGAGAAAGGAGGTGTAGGGGATTTTAATACAGAACTCATCACTTGAGCATGCTTATCTTTTATGCTTCTCAATCACTTTCTAACCAGTCGAAGTGAACTGCAGTTAATACTTCAGTTAATACACAAGAAAAGCTTCCACAAACATATATATATATAAGAATAATATTTAGGTCCCACACACTGTATAAGGGACTGATGTATGCACAGTAAGGAATAGTCCTCTGGCCTGGAGAGGTGACAAACTAGAGCTAGAGGGGGAAAATCTGTGTGAAAGATAAGATTTACCCTATTATGGAATTGAAAACCATGGCACAGACAGATGAAATGAGTTGCCCAGCAACTCAAAACAAAGCAGCAGAACTGGGGCACTAAATACCAACTGCCATCTGAGGTAAAGACAATGTGAAGTCTGGCAGTTAAAGAGACACTTCATAAAGTTGCTTTATGAAAAGCCTGAATTCACTTTGGTTTGTCTTAGGATGATAATGCGTGGATCCTTTTAATTTTAGTGATGCCACTAAATAACATTGTGTACTCTGGTATAGCCAGAAATTAAATCCCAGCAGCCTCAGTTTCATGTCAGTGCTTTAGCCTTAGACTATCACTTCACTGTTAAAAACTACAAAAAAATCAAGCCCTGACATGTCCCAGCAGTGAGCTGAAGCATCTCATTCATGTGACAGAAGGGTGAACTGAGGGAAAGGAGAATTAAAGGCAATGAAATCTGTCAAAAGGCTCATTTGTTTTGAAAGCGAAGTCACTGATTTAGGTGCTTAACTCAGGAGCCCACTCAGAAACTCTCAATCCCAGAACTCACCCTCAGTGCATTCTTATTACTGCAGTGTTTTGCACTGCTGTTGTACAAACCCACTGTATTTTTTTTAATTACACCATCACTCTCTGCAGACAGTCTCCTGGTTCTTAGCATGGAATTACTTGAAACTTATTTAGTAAATACCCAATGCCAAGGAGTAATCTATTCCATTTGAGCTGGAAACAGAATAGCCAAATAGGAACATGGCTCAAAGCTCCTCTGACTAAAGAGAAAGAGAACAAGGAGATGGAGAAAACCACAAAGGGAAACTTTCTGGTTCAACTTTACCAAACACAAACTTATTTATGAAACAGGTTGTTTGTAAAGATTTCATGCCAACTGCTAGCAGGCAGTTGCCTTGTATTAGGGTCAGGCTGCAAGCGCAGTTATAATGAAGATGGGGAATGGTCCAAACAACCATTCAGATAGCTGGGAAGTTACTACTTTCCCTTCTGCTTGGAACACAGATATAATTGTCCTGAAATGCACGTGTGGAGGCACAAGTCCAAACTCTGATGTTCTTCCTCCCTGAGGCTGTATCCACGCCAGAAGCCACATCCCTTGAACTACTGCATTTATCAAGAACAGTCTTCTATAACAACACCAAAACAAAAGTTAAGTTTAGGGGCTTGGATTTTTTTTTTTTTTTTTAAGCACTACAGAGTAAACAACGAGAATAACAAGAATGAACACAGTATAAACACTGAGGTGGGTAGACCATTGCCTGGCAGTAACCACAGCATGAGAGAAGCCTCCCTGGTTCTCTGGGAACAGCCCTGAGGTTTGTTTGCATCAGCCTTGAAATTCTGTACACATGCTCCAAGCTCTGCAGTTCTCAAAAAATTGCCACTGATAATTGTTGATTTATGTTCGCAGCATCTGATGGGCAGGTTCACTGGGCAAAGATGATTCACCGTATGTTTCCTGCTTAGCGTATTTTTATTTTTAGCTAATCAAAGTAAAAGGAGGATATGGCTGGATTACCATCAGCCACCATATAGAACTATCTGCTTTGACTCATGCTGTTATCCAGTGGACTTCAAAGCAAATCCTCAATGTCATTTGTACAAACTGTGGTAGAATTTGGATACTTTAAGTGATACCCTTCAGCTTGAGTTATAGTTTGGCCAGTGAAATAATGAGATTCCTAAAGAAAACAAAGCAGCAGAACTGGGGCACTAAATACCAACCGCCATCTGAGGTAAAGACAATGTGAAGTCTGACAAAGTTAAAGAGACAATTCATAAAGCTGCTTTATGAAAAGCCTGAATTCACTTTGGTTTGTCTTAGGATGACAATGTGTGTGGGTTTTTAATTTTAGTGATGCCATTAAATATAATCCCAATACACCAGATACAGCAAGCAATCAGTTCACAGACACCAGGTCTGGCTCTCTGTGTCCTAAATGTCAGAAATCAAAAAAGGATATTAACTTTGATTTAATCAGAATCCCAAACATGACACAATGAAGCTGTTGCCTGCAGATGTGTTTTCTGAAAAGAAACAACAGAAAAGCTTTATATGTGTTGGCCTCATTCACTATTAATCCCCTTGCATTCACAAAATGGGACTGAGGCTGCCAAAAACTGGAAGATACCCCGCTTAGCCTAAATCTGAAGCTGAAACAAGCAGGATGTTCCTACTCAATACAACCACCACCCCTGAAGACTTTCCAGCTCACTGCTTACATCTGTACTCTGGGAATAACAAAGAGACAAAAACCAAAGGAGCTAGGCCAGAGAAAAATTACCGGTGATAAAATATGACAGGTCTGTCTAACTAATGGTCCAAGCTGTCTCAGCTACCACTTCTCTCCCATTGTTCAAAACCACAGGAAGATTTATTAAGGAGGAAAGGAACCTGTAACACCAAGTCCTTGAAAGGCCAAGATGAGTCAGTGGAAGAAATTTGGTGAAATAGTCAGAAAGAAAAAAGAATAGAAATACCTAGGTAGGAAAAAAAGAGAGCGATTTTCACTTAAGTATCAACCTTTCAATTTAACACCACTAGAATTGAGAGATGTAGAAATCACTGATTCCTTAAAATTTGTCCACAGCTCAAGTGTCTCCTGACAAATAGAACAGTTGTTTTCTGCAGAGAGAGCAAACGATGGTGATATTCCTTCATAGTTACTCAGAGCCAAGAAGTCAGAGACTGTCACTTTGTTCCATGCACCTGCACTGTACAAACCGGATCCAAATGGTTCAGACCTGAGTTAGTGTCATAGTTAAAACTCAGTCAGCCATGCAGTCTCTCTCACTCCCCCCCTTCCTTCCCCCGGCTCCCGGAGGGATGAGGAGGAGAACTGAAAGAATGTAACTCCCACAGGTTGAGATAAGAGCAGTTCAGTAACTAAGGTATTACACAAACCACTACTGCTACCACCAATAATAATAATGATAAGGGAACTAACAAGGGAAGGGAATACAACTGCTCACCACCCGCCGATCGATACCCAGCCCGATCGAGCAGTGATCTAACCCTTCCGGGTAACTGCCCCCAGTTTATATAGTGGGCATGACATGCTGTGGTATGGAATACCTCTTTGGCTAGTTTGGGTCAGGTGTCCTGTCTCTGCTCCCTCCTGGCTTCCTCTCTGGTGCGTTGGCCAGGAAACGAATCCGGGTCAACTGCTTGGAAGGCAGCTATGCTTTTCTCTCCTCCCTGGCAGAGCATGAGACTCAGAAAGTCCTTGGTCAGAGCAAACACTACTGAGCAGCAAACAAAAACAGTGTTATCAGCGCTGTTCCCAGGCCGAAAGTCAAAAACACAGCACTGCATCAGCCACTAAGAAGGAGAAAAATGACTGCTACTGCTGAACCCAGGACAGTTAGGCAAGAAACATTTCCCAAAAGTGGAAAGGAAAGAATCACTTTTATACACTTGACACCTCAATAACCTCACAGTACAACAAACCACCTCATCTGGATTCAAGGACATTGGTTTAGAACGAAGCTTTCTACAACCCTCATATTCTATTTATGAAGAGGGGATATTGTGAAATCCGCTTTAAGAGATACAGGTTAAGAGATTAATATATTTTTTTACCTCCCTCATTTGGTGCAAGGCTATGAGAACATCTATACTTCAATATGCAAGATTTGTTTCACTTTTGTATATTTCAGTACAGATTCAGAAGTTAATATTTAAGCATAAAAGTTAAACACACAAAAAATCAAAACAAATTAAAATCAGTGTTTCAAAGTAATTTTTCTTTGAATAACTATTCTGGTATTGTCGTAATAAGCTTGTCTGACACCTTTTTTTCCATTTCCAAACTGCAGAAAACCTTGATGTTCCATCTTTTTATTTCAGATTGGAATTTTGTTCTGAAATAAGCACTAAAAGAGAAGCTTTTTTTCCTGCATAGACTGGATTTACTTTTTCTTGGGTAAGCGACACTCACACAGTTCTGTTGTTCTGCTTTTCCAGAGACCAGCTTTGACATGAGGTGCACTTTATTACACAGCCACCATCAGGACTCTGCCCTGGCACAGAGGGAACCTGAGCTAACTCAATTAGCACAACCATGTGAAAAAGTTCTCATTACATAGCACAAGACAAATACCAGCAGCAGAACTTTGCAAACAGTGCTTATTCATCCTCAGACATGAAGCACACTAGAAATATCCATAATGAAAGAGAAGACACTGAGAAGAAGGTTGAACTCACATATATATATATATATATATATATATATGGGGCATCCTTGTATGTCAGAGCTTCAGTGCAAATACAGAACTCAAAGGTATGTAGGTGGTTCATGTTTTTCTGGTAAGTTGACTCACTCTTGTGTCAACATTTCCGGAAAAGACCTCAACTCCAGCTCAATAAACTGCCACTGTGTATGAAGACATACAGTGCACTGATTCCACAAAAAGGTTATTTCATTAAAGAACACACTGAAAGACAAAACTATCTGATGAAGCATTTTCTTCTAGTTATAACCCTTTGAAAACATATCAGGGTTTTATTTTTTCTGGAGATTATTTATTTAATTCAGTAATTTGATGGCTGGATCTTCACTACTATTCATTATGTAGTATATTCCTTTGTGATAAGCTTGTAATAGTTTATTTACAGTCAGAAAAGAACTCTCAAGCCCTTGAATTTCATAAAGCTGTCTTGATCCTTTAATCCAGCTGACTTCTCCATATTGTAAAGTCCTCTTTCCCAGAAGGACTCTGACAACACTCCCTATAGATTCTATTTACTCCTTTCTGCTGGGGAAAGGGTCACCCAAGCAAGACTCTCCAGTTACTCCTCATGATATACAGGGAAGAAAAGGAGGTTCTGTGATAGCAGGGAATGCAATTGCCAAATCCCAGACTAGGAGATTTAACAAATGATACCTTATTCATTGAGTACTGGCTCTTCAGCATACATTTTAAAAGCCATTTATAAAGAGAAACAGAAAAATCGACCTCCAGAAGGCAACTCATCTTTATGATTAAAAACTAACCTTGGTAAGTATTTGTGTCTATACTACATCATCTATGAGCACTGTGTCTGTGTAAAGAACTGCTTACAAGTGTTGCAGTTTAATCACCTCAGAAAAACCACAGGTCAAAACACGTCTGCTTAAGTAAAGTGGGACAAAACATCAAATACCTTTCACCCATTTCCTTTGGTCAGTCCCAGATACAAGTCAAAGCAAGAGCTGTAACATCCACATGCCACTTCCTCTCTCCCAAGTTTTACTGTCAGCTCTCCTGACCACACAAAAAGCCACCAGATTATGTACATACATCTATTTAAGTCTATCTTTGGAAATAATAAACTAGAACTCAGTTGATTAGTTTGTTCCTCACAAACACCATAATTAGGCTAAGACATATTTCCTGGTTTTGACAGATGAAGTACATGGCATTTCTGAAAGCAAAGCTACAAAACAATCACGGTCAGAGTTTACAAAAAGCATCTCAGAAGAAAATTACATTGACGGCTACCAAATGAAACCAATACAGGCCCGATTTGTCTCTCAGCTGGAAACGTTTAAGGAGAGAAGTGCGCAGATTTTTAACTAGAGTCTCCATTTGTGGTGAACAGGAGGGAGAAGTGGGAATATAACACTAGTTCATGAAGATAACACACCAAAAGCTACTGGTGCAAAGCAGGGATACAGTAACAGAACAACAACAAAGCAATAAACAACACCTCCTCCCAGAGGGAGGATATTAAGAGTATTTGAAACTCTTTTACAGAATTTATGAAAATAAATCCTTTCAAGAAAACTTGCCCACTGCTTTCCAGATTTCCATAAGGGAACAGTCTCTTTGTGCGTATGGGTTTGGAATAGAGACAGAATTTCTTCATCACCTTGAGATTAAGAAAACTAATGGGTCAATTTATAAGCTTTTTCAATAAAAACTTGCAAAGTAGGTTTGTCACATTGGAAATACTACTAACCCAGTGATTTTCTTCTCAATTTTTGCAAGAATAACTGGGAGTCAAATAAGGAAGCCAGCGAGGACCAGGTACCTACACCAACCACACAGACAGACCTTAGCCCTATGCTCAGGGAGCAGGAGACAGCACTGCTCACAGTACCTACCCAATGAGGTCCATACACACATCTCAAGGCAAACGCCGATAACTTAACAGGAAAACATACATACTAATGTGTGTTGAGAAAAGAGTGTAAATGGATTATGGACTTCAGGACAACAGTCACATACTGACTTCTCTTTAACACAAAGTCCTGTTTCTTTGTGTGATAGATATATCCTTTGGTGTTCACAGGATTGGTCTCTCTTTCTAATGACTAAACAGTGAGTCAATATGCTGATGTGTTTAAGCAAAATTAAGTGAAGTAACATAAGCAGGAATAATTTGGAAGGAAAAAATTCTTTATCTTCCAAAGCAATGGCAGTATTTCAGCTAACCATGTGAGATATGAATGACAAAGGGGAAAACCATCCAAAGAAAAGTTGTGCATGCACAAGGTGTCATTTTGCAGAACCTCTACTCATCCTTTTTATTTAAAAAAGCTCAAAGACATTGGCTATCAATCTATCAAGAACATTTCATTACATTCAAAAATTAAATTAAAATCAGGCATAAAACACCAAGCCTTCCAGATTGCAGGCTGCCATTGTCACCTTCATACTTCCAAAGACATGTACTATCAGCTAAATGTTAAATTATTTGGATTTAAGTATAAAGCCAAGCCACAACATGTAAGTGCTAAAAGCAGTGAGCCGAAAGCCTTTTCTCTGCTCCTGTTGGGTTAAAAAATGTTGCTGTATGCCATTTTGAGCCATTTGCCAGAAACGTATTGTGATGTTGTCCACCAGATCCATTCTCTTCCACAACTTCTTTCCTTTTATACAACTGCTAAGTCTCCTAATGTGCTTTTTGAAAGTACTTTTTTTGTTGTTTTTAAACACACGTTTCATTTTTCATCTTTAGTGTTATACCCTGCTTAGGTGGGTAGACTTGTAGAATTTTCATAAGTATCACAGCATGTGTCCTTAGCTCCATTGGAAGCATAGCAAAGTTGTGCTAGGCCCCAGGGACTTTCAAAGAGTTCAAGGAAACATGGTTCTCAAGAATCAAAATCTGGATTCACAAAGGTATTTAAGTATGTGCTAGAATTACTAAAAGCACCTTGTCTCCTATTTAAAGCTCAGGGGCTTCTTGGACACTTGTCTTTAATCATGTAGTGTACCTCGGTAAGGCAATTTCCTCACTACAAGTCCAGAAGCAGAAAGTGCCCTGGTGCCAAGCACAGCTATGCTAGAGTGAGGTTAATATCCAATCAGACACATCTGAGAAAGATGCCCTTACTCACCTTGAGGAGCAACTGCTCGTGGATGCGGTCCCAGTCCAAGTATGTGAGCAAGGTGCTCACCAGTGTAAAACATTCACAGCCTCGTGTTTGGCACTGGCTGCAGAACCCTGGGGTACTGGCTGAGGCCACCAGAACATACAGAGTGTCAGACCAGGGTTGGCATTGAGGGAGACTTGACTCAGCCTTTGGTGAAACAGCGGCCTGTTGATTTGTGTTAAAGGCTGTTTTAGCAGTTACTGACACAAGACTTCTGCTTTAAGCCTCTCACAGACCAAAGGGTATTATGTTCCCTTGTGTAGTGCCCAAAAGGCCCAAGGATCACAGTGAGCAAAGCTGACATGCAAACAAGCAGGCAGCTGGTTTCAGCTTTACGCTAACTGTGGAGACCATCACTGGTGATTAAATGCAGGGCTGAATTTCTAAGGATGACTAAGGGCTGGACAACAAATTTTGAGTTAGGAAACTCTGATCAGTATTAAAAAAGTCTGAAAAAGAAGCATATGCAATAACAAAAATGAGACAAAGACACGTGCAGTCTCAGCCTGGGAAGGCAGAGCTTAGCAACCTTGCTTAGGCATTGCTTCCTTCTCTCAGGAAAATAACATTCTTTTAAATATGCCCTGAATTACTGCTTTAAAATCCTCAAATAACCATAGATAAAACGTTCCTCTCCAAAGATCTGACCCTGAGCAAGGCAAACCTCTTCTTGTCCAGGTTAGGAGAGAAAAAATATAAAAAAAAGAAACATAAAAAAAACTACTGTAAGAGGAAGTTAGCTTCTCAGATTAGATACAAATCATCCAAAAGCCCATTTGTACCAGAAGGTAGATGTCTAAGGGGGAAAGGTAAGCACGGAGTGAAACAGCACCCACAGGAAAACTGTCACTCACCTTGCAACCTGCATAGAGTAAAAACAGAAATACAACCCTGGAAACACTGAGATACTTGCTTTTGCCATTAAAACCTTACTGACCATTTTTTAGTCAGCCTACAGATCTAAGGGGAGCTCATAATAATGATAATACTCATAATTCTGAACTCTTAGAAATTCAGACTGTCACCCTTGCAATCTGAATGCACAACCCACCATTCTTACTGACATAAGCAAACCCCTGCTTCCACAACTTGTCCCAAAGGAGTAAAGGGAGATGTATGACAGAAGAAGAGAGGCCCAAGCATTAGGTCATGCACAGCCCCAGCTGAGACAGCTTTTAATTTCTCGAGTGTCACAGAGGTGAAAAGAAACATCCCTTTCATGCAGACAAGAAGCAGAAGGTTAGAAAATGTTCAGTTATACAACTACAATCAACACACATCAGATGTGTGAAGCAGAGTGGCACTTCTCATAACAACTAGCCCAATGGTGATTGCAAATACTGCAATTGTCAGAAACAGGAACAATAGTGAGTCAGAGCTTTTACTGTGTGTACTGGCAGCTGGTACTTCCAGTGCAAACCGATAGATGTAATGACATGCTCTCAAACCTTTAGCTGTGTGTGGCAGTCACTCTTACCTCCTTGAGGGCTTCTACCTAACTCAGGGCTGTGAAGTTACTGGCTTGTCAGATGCACATACCACCAAGCTCTGCAGGCAGACAGGAAGGATATTCAGGTACGTGATACCATCTGGACCTCCCACAGAGCAAGTCAGAATTCCACTAGAGTGAATGCAAGAGTATAACGACTGTGTAAGTGAGATGTGACTGCCACAGGACAGACAAGAGAAACGCGCTGTGGATTAAATCCTGCCACTGTTCCTAGTGCCAGCACTAAATATGTGCTCCACTGGAGATAAACTTCAGGCTTTTTTAATCTCTCACCCAGGTCTCTGTCTGCTAAAGAGGAAATTTCTCTCCTGCTGCAAGATTATATTAAGAAAGAGATCCACTCTAGCCTCTTCCTTTGTTCCCTGAACACCAGTGTAACAGAGGGAAAGGCTGAGGAACACATCAGGAAACCTTTGGTCTGTTATTCTATCCATTTTGTAAGTTGTTCTTTTTGCAGAGTTACTTTTCAGTTCTCTAAATTTCAGTTCTCTAAATCCGTGCTAAGCCCTGGAATTGCAGAAGCACTAAGCATTCACAACTAGGTTCAGATACTTGAAAACAATAGTTTTGATAGCCTTGTCGAAACATTGCAGCCCATTACTAAATTTCACTAATGACCTGGGCCCGTAGGTCTTGTGTCTTGCATTCTGCTTCAGTTGAACGAATGATTTTACCTCCCAAACAGAATTACCACTACTCCTCCTATCCTTTCCATGTCGAAGATTCCTTACTGAAAGGAGCTTTGAATATCAAGACCTTACACAAAGTCTTGAACCTGAATCTGCAGGTGAGCCTGGAGGTATTTGGACCCAGACAATTAGCAAAATGCTATAAAAATGGTCACAGATGGTGCTACCAAGAGAGTGCTGCCCATTTGCTACTTCTCATTCTTTCTATCCTTCAGCCTCAACATGAAATTTTTCATTTCTTTTCTCTCCTTCCACTTCCCCACATTAGTAGAAAACTACACATTTCAAGACCAGATGTGCATTTAGTGCAACCACTGATTTCAAAGAAGCTACTGTGACTTGCTAGCTGGTACAACACGTTCTACGCCCTCTTTTTAGTATCTGGCACACCAGGGAGTGCTCAGTGCTGGAAATCTGATTCACTAAGACACTGCTTCTGATTTGAGAGAAAGGAACAATGACAACCTTGTGAGAAGATTGTTTCTTTGTCTTCTGTTATGTGCTCTCCACAAAGGGAAGAGGCATGCTTTCTCAGACAGTACAAGGCTAATGACTGCTACTGCCTTGCATTATTCAACAGGAAGTACACAATTAGATTCTTATGTTCAATTTTGTATTCACATTAGCATCAGGTTATCATAAAATATAATTATGTGAGGTTGTAAATTCGTGCTCATCTTTTCCTTGCTGAAAGCTGAGGGCAACTCCAGCATTTCAGAAGGGTCACAGCTCTCTAAGCAAGGACAGCAAAGCTTCTGCTTAAGCAAGTTCCCAGGGCATATTCCCATGTAGGGGGAGCTGAAAAAATATCTATAAATATAAAATATCTATAAATATACCTGAAAGAAAAGGACTGCAAAAGGTTATCTTTGAGCACTGAGGAACACTGAGTAGCATACTGTATGATGAGCATTGCAAGAGTACAGGTAGGTGTTTGCTAACAAGTGAGTGTGAGGACAAGACGAGGAAGAAGCCTTTGCCCTTTACAGATCATCCTGGGCCAGAGACAGGCACCCAAGTGCCTTGTCACCCAGCTCCTCTCAGTAATCCCCATCAGCTCACTTCATAGTTTCATAAGAGATGTTGCCCAACTGTGAAATGGGTGACGCAGTGATGCTTCTGTTTGAAAACACTGTGAGTCTGACTACAATAAAGGTGAAGATGACAGCAAGGCTTTAGCAGCTCATCACAGGTCTGGGTTGTATGGTTCTTGTCTGACATCCTCCCATCCCTCTTTTATCACTCAGATTCCACCTCCTTGCTGTATGTTATCCTCCTCGATAATAAAGCAGCATCTAACTCCCCCTTGTGGTCCACGACAAAGAGCATCTTAGCAACTAAGCCAATCTGGCCCTCTTGAGAGTCATTCCCTACCAAAGGCCACCTAATCATATCAGCACAGTCATAAACTGGTTAGGCTCCAAAGAACGGTGCTTGCAAAAGTACATTTCCCTTTGGCTCACTGTCTCCTTGTCATGTGTTTCCCTGCTGAAGTGCTATGAAGGGGCAGATAAAGCTGTACCATGTAATGCTGATGGCTTAACACAGCACAAGACCTATGTTATTGGCTTTTAACTAATCATTAAAATAAATAGGCACATGTGGTCTTTATATTAAGGCTCCTATCCCAGACTGAATAAAGAGAACTTCAGACTGAAAGAGTCAGGCTTCAGGGAGCAAGCTTCTCCACAGGGAAATCACGCCCAAGGTCTAACAAGAGTCCCTCACTGATTTTCTCAGTGCACTCAGGCAGTGACCACAGACCCAACCATCAGTGCAGACTGAATTGCTCATCATTCCAGCCTTCACATCAGGATATCCTGCAAAGTCTGCAAGAAGCTGTTGATTGCTATGAAACCATTGGGAGTTCTGTCAACTTGCAGCAAATCTTTCTGCTTATCAAGTGCAGAAACAAGACAGGGACAAAGAAGGGAAAGAGAAGACTGGGGATGCATAATGTTGTCCAGCTCCATTGCTAGAAAATAGCCCTACTAAGGAATTATTAGAGGGGCTATCACACTGAGATGGCTCATAACCAAACATGCATGGGTCTGAGTCTCCTTTTTCCTCAGATCTCCTTTCCCTGTTATTTGTCCGCTTGCTGAAAAGCAACGCAGCTCTCTCTTCAACCCTTAATGGTGGTGTCCATGTTGCCCTTAGAGACTGAAGTCACTCAAAAAGAAAAGGAATGGGGAAAAGCTTCAGGAATGTTCCTGTCTGTGTTATAGTACTGGCCTTATTGAATTAAAAAAGAAGGGTTTCCCCGCACCCCCATCCCAAAGAGCCTTTTAAAGGTAGTCCCACAAAGGCAGATGGATAAAATGAAAGTATATTTTTCCTTTCTGTGCTGTCTGGAGCATTATGTTTCATAAAATAGTATATATAGGGTCTTTTTTAAAGGACAGTAAAGAATTCCGTTCCTACTTTTGTGCCTTGTTTTTCAGCTAGCTTTTTAGTACTTTCTTACCTTGTTTTTCAGATGGCTTTTTAACCTATAACTAGGCCTGTACTGCTGGCATTATATTCTCCAGATACATAAGCTAGTCTAAAGGCAGCTTAGACATCATCTGCACTGCTGCAGCAGTTATTAAGACACAAAAGGCATTTTTAAATTATTTATATGCTTTCACATACCAGGACAACTATTTCTAAAGCAATCCTAATATTAAATCAGTCTAAGGGTCTCCCAAATTAAAGGCTTCAGAAAGAAAGTAGCAGTAAACATATTTTCTCTTTTCAGTAAATGGCTGCTCGGTATGGATAAAGCATCATTCCACACCCAGGAAAATCATACTACACCTGTCCTTGCTTTCTTTCTCTTAAAGACTCAGATATTATTGTAATATGAAGGCACAGATGCTCCTAGAACTATGTGATTTTCATGTAGATTATGTTCTTCAAAAAAACCCAAAGACATACGAAATAAAATCTGAGAGAAATGTGTATTATATTGTAAAAATGTTTTCTTTCAGGTACACAATGGCTAAAGGCCTCCCAGAAGTGACCCGTTTTTCATCTAGTCTGTCAACCAACTTTTTATATGCAAGAACATGACTCCGAATCTGGGACCAAACCATTTCTGGTTTTATTTTGATAAATTCCTTCCGCCTTTAGCCAGGATGAAAATTAAGCATAGGAGTAATTGCAGCCACACATGATTATTCTCATAAGTACTAGCATGTGGTCAGAGGAACCAACCCATAGCTTATTAAAACCAAAGCAAAAAAAATGCATGTTCATTTCAGTGGAATTAGAACTAGCCCAGGTATTATTGTTGGGCAACTAGTCTCAAAATTATGAGACAAAAGCCCATTCTACTTATTTTCTGTTACTTCCCAAATCATCTCCAACACTAGTTGGAGAGCAAATCAACATGGATATATGCTAAGTTTCCATTTTAAGTGCTTTTACAGAAGAGGCTGGACTCTTCCATCTAATACATACACCACAGATGTTCCAGTCACTGGTGTTCAGGGGTGCATGGAAACTCATCATTAGCTGCTCTGAGACCTAGAAAGGCTAAAAGCAGAGATCTGACACATCCTAGGGAGGGTCTTGAGGCTTATAATCTATTTGTCCAACTTGCTATCACATACCAAGAATAGAAGGGAACAAAATATGAAATAGAAACATCACCCTTTGTGATGAACACATCTACCCACCTGCATGAGCTGTAGGTAAACGAACACAGCTAATAAGAGGATATAAGCAAGAAGCTTCCTCTCCAGATACATCATTTACACAGCATGCTCCCACCGGTGTATCACTCTGCAGATTCTATGCAGTCAGAGCTTACAAGCATTTCCTCATAAAAGACTCCATCTCTTGATAGTGACTAATAAAGGCCTGGAAGGCTATGCCTCATCACCAACCAGGCTGCTGAATCTAGACATGACTATAGCATTTAAGTGCTTTCCACCTAAATAGCAATAGCAGAGACCCAATGAGATGCATCTCCCGCTTTTTGTTCTTTTGAAGATAAAAAACTTTGTGGGAATGAAGTCTTAGCAAAACCTAGTATAAAATCCTGACTCTAATGAGGCATTGGGAGTTTTGCATTCACCTTGCACTGGACAACTGCTAGGATCTCATTTCTACTGCCTGACTCAAACACACTGAAGTCAGTGAGAGCCATCCTGCTTATTCCAGTGTGTACAGCCTGAAGTTCCTCACAATTTGCTTTGTATTAATTGCCTCGTAGAGGCACATTTGAGTTCATCTCTGAACAGCACACAGTAAATTGCAGAGGTCCTATTCTTCTCCAAGGCTATTTAAAGAATGCTCTCTGATTTTCTTTGTTGTTGCAAATTCCAGAAAAGAAGAGAGTCTAATAAATACTACATTTAAAATCTGTATTTGCTTTTCACTATAAGGAATACTGGAAAACAATAAGAGTTCTTCAACACCTTCGGTTAAGAAAAATAACACCTTCTTTTTTTTTCTTTTCATCCAGATCATTGAAGTATGTTAAACTGATTTTATTTCTTGGGACAAATTCCAGAAAGGACTTTTATTATTCAGATTATTTCAAAATTTTCCCAGGATTGTAATATTTAAATAGTTGAAAATATTCTTTTTTGTGACTTAAACTACTCTCTTGCTGCCTTCAGTGTAAGTTTACTTTATAACTTTACTTTTATAACTATGACATTAGGCATCTGTTGGTTCTGCAAGCTTAATGCACCAAAGTCTTGATTCAGAACATCTCTACGTAAACAACTTCAAGCAAACCCTGATGTTAAAGCACACACTCAAAGAGTTCTCATAGACGAGATTATTTTCTTACTTTGTTCTTTATGAGATGAAGACTTGCTGTATTCAGGGACACTTTGAGGAAACCGCAGTAAGCGTCCAGTTTTCACTCAGAGTGTTGGTTTCTGAGCAAAATTTGAGCAAACTTGATATAATAGATAGGCAAAAGCCTATTGACCACCTATAACTTTGTCTATTCACATTTAAAATAGGTCACATATACATAGGTGGCCTATGCCTCCTATAACTATTCTCCACTAACAGGGAGAAACCCCAGGAGATTTTTAATCACTTATATGATTAGATATGCAAAGCAGACATTCTCATCAATTCAAGTAATGAATGGCAAAATGGATGATAAGAGAGCATAGACACCAGCCTATTTTTCTATTACTCCAGCTTTTCTTTTTAAAACAGATAGGACAGATCAACAGATTAAAACCCCTTTAATTTCTTCTTCTTTTAATCTCAATTAAACTTCTCTAACATGAAGGGAACATAGGGAAAGGCACAAAGCAATACTAATTACCTAGCAAGGGAACAAGATGATAATGATTAACCATGAAATTTTTTATCTAGAATAAAAGGAAGTTGAATGAAGGAGAATTTTGATTGGCCTCTCTGTGTGTGGCTTATTGACAGAGACTGAAGGAGCCCCAGCCTGCCCCAGCCACCCTGGGTGCAGAGACACTGTTGTGGTACCATAGCACAATGCTAGCTTTTCACAAAACACAATTCCTATTTTCTGGTTGGTTGTGCATTTCATCTGCATAATAACCCCACAGCTATGCAAAGCTCCATGCTCTTAGCAGCTGACAGCAACATTTAATCTAAGGTCAGTGATTTCCTTTAATTATTACAATTTTATTTTCTTTTTTTTTAATCAGCCACACACACTGCATGGTTGTCTGCTGTTCCTGCTAGAACAGACGTTTCCCCAGCTTACTGAAAATCTAAAACCCTACAACAACCTCAGTCAAATACTCTTCAGCAAATGACCCTAACTGTCCAAAAGGTGCAAAGGAGAAGTAAATTTACATAGGAAGGAGGAAGGTTTTAGCCAAAGTTTTCACCCAGTTATTCTTCCTGCCTTGTCAACCAGCACTCCCCATTTACAGACCTTATGCAGTTGACTAGAAGGGCTGAGGGCCAGGCTGTTTGCTGCTGCTGAAGTTACTTAAAGAGCAGTCCTCTAAGGTTTTCCTCTCATCCCTTCCACTAAAACAGTCCTTAAGAGAGAAAAGCACTTGAGTGGTTGCTATTATTAAGCTCTGCTTCTCTTAAACTCACAGTTTATGAGTTCTCCTTTGTGAGCCATTTTTCTCCCAGAGAAGCCAGAAGCCTTCCCACAGCAAACAGGTAACACCTCATCATACTTTGCCCACTGCTGTGCTATTGTACCCACTTTATCACTGGCCGGTTCCGCCTGAGAGGTGACAGCAGATGGGACCTAGAGGGAGGTAAAAGCATTTTCCAGCTCTGTTACCTCCCATGTGGTTTCCCATTTGGAGACCATGACACAGCCATAGGTGGGTGCCGTGAGAAGTAGCTTCTCCCTTGTGCTCTATGTAGAAATGACAGGGCTCCTGCTGAGGGACACCATGCTGGGACATGCAGAATGAGAGGGTTTTCTCTCTTGGAGTTTATTCAACCAGGATACACTTATTATTTCATCAACAGGAAGCCCCTTCCAGTTATCATTATAATAATGCATATCTCCATGGATACATAGCTCCCTTTATAATAATTCATCCATGAAAAGGCAAGAAAAACACACAGTAGAGAAAGCACTGAGCTCTCTTTTATTTTTGTTTCAGTCTCAGTGAAGAGGAATTCACTTCATGTTTTAGGAGTCATTAGGAGCCTAAAGACTGTAGCAGCTTTTAAAAAATTGGCCACTTAAATTTGAGTTGCAGTGACATTACTGGTGAGACTGAGTAAAGATGGCCCTGCATAAGAATAGGCAAGAACCTTCACAGAGTTAGCCATGCAGCAAGCACAATGAGACAAACCAAAAAGGTCCACCTTGTGATCATAGCTCATGGGGCAATGCACTCCTTCTGCCCAAGGACCCCCACATTTCTCCAACTGGCAGGATCCCAGTGCTGGAAACAGATGGTGTTTCAGTACTCCACAGGGCAGCAAATGCATGTTCAGCCAAGACAGGTAGCTGAGATGGCCTGACACCATCTTCCTTCTTTCTCCCAAATCCAAAGCCAAAGAAACAGCTGTGTGTACTATAAATCAGCTCAAAATCTACCTTACTTTGCACTGGCTGCTACAGAGACAGAGAGTAGGCCAGCCAAGAAATCAGCTAGGGAAAGAAAGCCAATAGCCCAGGAGAATCCATGCCTACAGATGACGTATTTTTAAAATGCCTCCAGCACCATTCCCCCACTTTGTCCCTAAAATAAACTCTAGACTTCTTGAGAGAGAAGATGCAATCCTTTCTCAAACTAATTAACTGAGCCCACCCCTAATACATACTAAATATTCTCTCACTGCAGCTCTTCTAACCAGATATTACAGCACAGGCACTTTGAAGTGGGAACCCTGTGAAGAACTGAAGAGGCAGGATGTAAAATAACAGTATTTTATGCAAGGCAGTACATTTTAAGTTGGCTTAAGCTAGGATAGGCACCGTAAGAGGCAGTCCTGCCCTCCCCCCAGGTTCCAGTTGTTTGTTCCCAGCTCCACTCCTTCATCCGTGCTGACAAGTATCTGTGTGGCCATGCGGGAAAGTGGATCAGGGAACTTACCTGAATGAAAACAATGTAGTTCAGCAAAAAGGGCGATTCTGGAATGGGAAAAGGTAGCCAGGGGCATAGGGAGGGTTGAACCACTGCTCTTGGCAGTAATGTCTGCTTATGCTGGCTCAAGTGCATGTGAAACTACACTTACTATCATTTAGACAATTAATGGCATTGTTACAGAAATGCCAGCTCTTGGGCAAAACCCCTCTGTCCTGACTGATTCCTCATTGACTTAGCGCAACACAGTTACTCACTGAAAGCTATTCTGAAATATACAGGTTCTTGAATGGTGCAAACCCTAGGGTGAATTCAGGACCAGAAAGCAATGACAAGAAGGAAGGCACTAGATCATAAAAATAATTCTTTAATTAGGGTCTGCAAAAAACTTTAAGCTGAACAAGACAGATGAGCTTTGTTTCTACATGTGTATGTGGGGCTGGGTGCAATACATGCAGCTGGGTGGGCTGCAAAGTTCCTACTGTGTCACAAAAGCAGTAATTAATGTGGTGGTTACAGCCTCTCTGCTCAGCCTGTTTGCAAATTCATGTGATGCAGCTACACACTTCCACAGTGGTAAAGCAAAGATGTGCGCAAATGAAAGATCAGCTTCCAACAAAAGCCTGAGCAGAGCTAATGAGGGCTTTGATCCTACAATTGGATCCATGCAAATATGCTCTATCCATGCCCAGAGGTCTGCTACGCACAAAAGAAGTTGAACTTACACCACAGGCAACCACTACAAGAGCTTGGGCTTCATCCAAATGGCCATCAGGAATCTCCATGGGTGTATACTAGAGAGAGAGTGTTTCTCATCTTAATTGATATATTAAGGTTAGTTTCTCAAACTGGGCAGACCAGAGGGAATCAAAATACCAAGTTTTCCAATCCCAATAAAGAAGGGAATATGCACTACTGAAAAAAAACTGCACAGAACTGGCACAAGGAGACAGGGCAAGGAAGGGGACCTGGAAGTTTCTTCTGATTTCTCATAATTTTCTATTCAGCTAAATCAATATTAAGTATTGTATAATTGCTACCCGTTCCCCTCAAACTGCAAATGCAAATATTTCCAGAAGTCTGGGTTCAACAGATTTCAGAGGATCCTATTTGGATGTGGACATGTCAAAATGAAACAATATAGAAAAATGCACCTTTGAATGTGAAGACTAACTTTCCAAACAATGAAATCACAGGAACTTTCTGGGGCTATGTGCAACTCTATCAAATACAGCAGTAGAAATGGATGGAAAAAAATACTGATGGGGAGAGGAAAATTACTTAAACACCGTGTTTAAATTCCAGAAGCATCAATGGTATGATGCCTATAAATAACATAACTGGGTTTCTTTAATGCTACTTTAGACCTGTCTACAGTGTCTCTGGAATTTGAATGACATGATATAATCAAAGCAAAGCAATCTAATTTGTTCCTTGGTTAGCTGCTTTGGAAAACTCAGAACATAATATATTTGCCAGCAAAATGGCCAGAGTAAACAGCTTAGTTAAGAGTCTTATTTATCTTTTAATTAATTTTAAGGAAAAAAAATAGTTTGCTGAGTTTCATTTCTGTTATTAAGATTTTGATTGTCAAATAGTTCTTTTATACATATGCAAATATACCTGGACCTTTTATCTAGTATATTGTTGTAATATTCAAATTAATAATAAAGTAAACATTATAATAAAAGCAAGATAACCTAGTGCCAGAAAACTTTATGCTTTGTTTTTGACAGAGTTAAACCAGTGAGGACAATTCATATTGTATCTAATTTGTTTACTAATATTTTGTATATTGTCAAAGACCTAAAATTAGCCTAACGAAAGGGAAGAAAAAATATGACCTGCATAAACCCTGCATTTAAAAATACAGATAAACAACTGGAAACTTAAAGATATTATTTTGAAGTAACAGACAAAACAGAACCCAGTTGTGCAAAGCACAACATTGTTTATATTTTAAAACCCAACCAAACAGAAAAACAACCAAACAAAATACTGGCAACAAAAAACTCCAAGCAAAGCCCCCCCAAAAAAAACCCAGAAAAATCAGCCCTGTTTCAAGGAGACTGGCTACAGCTTGTATTTTTGATGCCCAGCATTTATTTTGCCAGTAATTCTTAGATTTAGAGATTAAAACACCTATTTTGATGATGGAGTCCATAAGAAGACTAGAAAAAAAGACATGAAGGTTTTCTCTGACTCAAATCCCAGACAGTAACAATGACAAATGGACACTTTTGAATGTCTCTATAGAAACATGTACAAAATGAGCTAGCAGGTTTGTTCCTGTTCCTCATTTAGAAGTATCCACATCAAAGCCATCCACTGTTACTGTCATTAATTGGCACTTGTCTCAACAGAGACCATGAGGATTGAAGAGGTCCAAGCTGGACCGTCCTCACTGTCCTTCTCAGTTTCAGAGCCAAGACACTTTGACAGCATCACTAGCACCATTAGTTCTGTGTCACATTCTGTGGTTAAATGGAAGACAATATCCTTTCTCAGCTCAGTACTCTTCATAGCTCCTCGCTAGAGAAGAGAAGGGAGAGGAAATGCAAGGGAGAAAGAGCTTTTTCAAATCGTGTGACCCCTGAAATGTTGGTAGAAGGCTTGCTAACCATCAATGTTTCCATGCTCAGTATCTCAACACCATATGCTTTTTTAGACCCTACTAATTGCAGCAGCAGTTAGCCTAACAAGCATTTCCCAGTTGTACCAGCAACATTGCTAAAAAATGTTAAAACAAAACAATGAACAGAAAAAGCTACATACATTTTAAGCTCAGGTCTATATTTGAAGAAGGTGTTTACCAAATAGCAAAAATGTACAAGGAGAAACATTTAATTTTAGGTCTATCAAAAGCATTCTATCAGCTATGGGGAAGCTGGAAGTACATTCTAGTAACATGGTACAGACACTGTATTTTATAGAGCACCATCTACTGAACATACTCCCTTATACAAGAGGCTGATAAAGTCTGAGGCTGCTACATTATAGAGTCTCTTATGCAAGATGCCGATTATTTATGTGCATTTGGGTTTGCATGGCAAAGTTTAAGTAGTGGAGGGCTACTGGGGTGGCTTCTGCAAGAAGCTGCTAGAAACTTCCCCCATGTCCGACAAGGCCAGTGCCAGCCAGCTCCAGAACAGACTCACTGCTGCCAGCCAAGCCCATCAGCAACAGTGGCAGCACATCCCTGATAGCATATTTAAGAAGGTGAAAAAAAAAAAGCTGTGCAACAGCAATTGCAGCCAGGAAAGGGGAGTGAATATGTGACAGCAACAACTCTACAGACACCAAGGTCAGTGCAGAAGGAAGAAGAAGGTGCTCCAGTTGCTGGAGAAGAGATTCCCCTGCAGACGATGCTGAGGCTGGCAAAGCCTCAAAAGCCCATGAAGGCCCATAGTGGAGCAGATATCCATCTGCAGCCCATGGAGGACCCCATACCAAAGCAGGAGAATGCCCAAAGGAAGCTGTGACCCTTTGGAAAGCGCATGCTGGAACAGGCTCCTGGCAGGACCTGTGGCCCCATGGAGAGAGGAGCCCATGCTGGAGCAGTCTGTTCCTGAGTGACTGCACCCCATGGTAGGTGCCCATACTGGAGCAGTTCATGAATAACTGCAGCCCATGAGAAGGAACCCCACACTGAAGTAGGGGAAGAGTGTGAGGAGTCTTCCCCTGAGGAGGAAGGAGTGTCAGAGAACACGTGATGAACTGACTGCACCCCTACTCCCCATCCCCCTGCACTGCTGGGGAGTGGAGTAAGGAGGTAGATAAGAGTGGGAGTGAAGTTTAGCCTGGGAAGAAGGGAGGGATGGGGGGGAAGTGTTTCAGATTTTATTTCTCATTACCCTGCTCTAACTTGATTGGTAATAAATTAAACTCATTTCCCCAAGTTGAGTCTTTTGTCCATGATACTGGTGAGTGATCTCCCTGTCCTTCTCTCGATGCATGAGCCTTTTGTTCTATTTTCTCTCCCCTGTCCAACTGAGGAGGGATGTGATAGAGCAGCTTTGGTGGGCACCTGGCATTCCGTCTGGGTCACTCTACCACACCAGGTTAGAAGCTAGAATTTTGGGATCCAGCAAAGTATCTAATGAGTTACTGGCTACCTGGGAGACTGGAACACCAATGGGGAAAAAAAGAACAAAAAGTCAGGAACCTAACAGAAATGAGTACAAAATGAGTGAAAAATCAAAAAAATTCTTATGGAACTCTGAAATCATCTCTGCCTCACAAAAGAACCATTTCCCATGAACACCTTGTAACAGTCCTAATGCAATTGGAGATTACTGGCACCATAGTAATAACAGTCTACCTACAGCTGCTATCCTTCATTCCCAATGACCTAAAGCAGCTTCATTTATTACAGAATTTTCACAGAAATAAGAATAGATCCAAGCCTGCTGCAATCAATGGAAATACTTCCAAGAGCTCAAGAGGGCTTTGAATCAAGCTCATATTTCACAGCAAGTACAGCCCTTTGCTTTATCAGACTCACGAATACAGTTTCTGACTGACATACAAAATACTCCTCTAGAGCAAACCAAAACTCACCTAAATTAAAAGACAATGAAAACTAAGCAAATTAAAAATAAGCTGTTCTGTTACAGCATGCCATTTACCACAGGAAACCACCATGGTAGGATATCTCTGGCTCTACATCCCCGGGGAGAAGCTGCACAAGGACAGAGCACTTGCACTCTGGCTGGCACCAGCACAGAGACTGGTGCAGGTGGGACACGACTGCAAAGTACCTTCCGGCCTCAGCACATCATGCCCCCTAATGGTGTGTGCTGCCATGCTCACTCCTGCACTTCCAGGCTCATGATCTGGAGTGTAAAGGCCTGCTGTCAGGGCTTCCCTTGGCCGTGTTACTTAGAAAACCTCTTACACTTTCAGGGGAAAAAACCTGGGTCTATTTACTGAAAAGAATCACTTACCAAACCCTAGAATGTGTATTGAACACTTAGAGATTTAAAAGAATTTCCTCTACAATTTATTCTTACAGGATGACCACAAATCAGTTTCTTCCATATCCCATTACCACACCAAATATTGCTCACTACAGAGCAACTTTCTGCTTTGCTTAAAATTGAGAGGGAAAAATAACCTCAAAAAAATACCAACACATACAAACAACAGACTCCTTTTGGTACACTGCAAACATAAACCTGTGCTTGGGAAACACCAAGCACATCTACCATATGGATTTTTTCATTAAAACATTAAAACATTCTAGTTTTCCAACCCAAGAAAGACAAGAATTAACACAACTCTGGTTTCCAAAGACTGGAAGTTTCCACAGTTTTGCACACTGGTTGTCATTTTGGCTGCTATCTTTTGCATTTCGTAATTGCACAGTAAATAAATTCCTGCTGGACTCAAATGACCTGTCTTCAACAACTCCAATATGCGGGACTAAAGAGCGTAATCTCTTATTAGTATGCAGACATGTCCAATGCTTTTAAGAGAAAAATCCCTCAGAAAATGAGTTACAGCAAAATGTTTATCCAAAACAAAAACATAGTATAGTTTAGCTATCAATATCCTTGTACTTACTTAAGAAAAATAATCCTTTACAACATCAGTAATAAGCTCAATGCCTCGCTGTGCACTGACCTTATTTCTTTTTAGTCAATATAATCAACATAAAACTCTGTGTGCAAGAATAATGCAAGATGGGCAAGCATTTGAGCTCTGAAATTGTATGTTGTGACAGCAATCTTAGTTTGCTCAAAAAAATTCTGTATACAACCGTGTTTTCTTTCTCATTACTCAAAAACTATTATGGCACTTTCTTACACACTCTATACACATTTATATATACATATGTAGCCTCCACACTCTATACAACATAGGTAGAGCGATCACCTTAGCCAATGCAGAAAAGGCTACAGGAAAGAAAAAGAAATCCTGTGATCTGCAGGAAGTCTTTTCATAGCCTCAGTGCCAAACCTGGCTAGTAACTATTATTCACAGACTCTTCTGGAAAAGTCTGTTCTTCCCTTCACCTCTCATAAGTTGCATTACAAAAGTATTTCTTCAATAACATTAGCAATAATGAAATGCCAGCCTGATGCTACATACTGGGTGAGAAGAACAGGCCAGCTTTTGCGGGGACTGACACCATACTGCAGAATGCTTTAGGGTCAGTTCGAAGGGAGCCATTCAGGCTAAATTAAATGTATTCAGAAAACAAAAGAAAACTTATTATCAGTTTGTATCCTTTCTTCTCAAGTGTTTTCATTCACTGCTTTACTTGGAATATCAGCAATGCAGAGCAGGGCTGCATAAAGAAGGCACTTATAAAAGTAATAATCAAGGGTACAACTTCACAGTGCACAGGGCTGTGCAAATTGTATTATAAAGGACCTCTTTAAGAGCTCAGACAAATCTTGGCTCTCCCTCTCTTACTGGGCTGATGGCATCTGGAGACCACCGAGGACTTCTAAATCTTTTTGGTTTTACACACCATTTTTCTTAAATAATCTTTAATATCTCTGACAGCAAATAAGCTTTTTGCAACAGTGGTGCCTTCTAGAATCTGAAAGCATGCTGAAGGCCAAACAGCTAGATGGAAACAGAACACAGGTGGAGAAATTAAGGGATCTCACCCTTTCTGCACTCTGGAAACAAGTTCTATCATGCACAGCCCTTCCTAGTTCCCTGCTGCTCTGTGTGTTGTCATCCTACAGGAATGACAACCTTACAACCACACAAGCAGCAGACAGATGGCTTGTCCAGATAGGTGCTCATCTACACTCACAAGAATTCCCCTACCACAGACTAAGGGTCATGTTCAACATTCATTCACATCAGTGAAACTCCATTGATTTTGGGTGAGTGGAGAAATTTGTTCATATAACAACTTTACGCTCAAGATCAAGCAACTATAAATAGACTGCCTGGCTATCTGATTAATGGTAGGCACCATATGATCTTAATTAAGAGTCAGCCTGCTGACTCTTTTCAGTAGCTCTATGTACTGAGAGGCTTACCTCCTTCCATTGGTTTGACATATGCACCATATGGTTCATTTTCCAACTGGGAAGCCTGCTCTATAAACCAAAAGCAGTTCTCCCAGGTGAAATACTGTATTCACAATTCTATGACATAACACAGCTAAGTTACTTACTTGATCAAACACTGAATATGGAGAAAGCTTTCCATCTATTTACAGGTATGTATAGCCTATTTTAGCAATTTCACATTATGTTTTTCAGCAGCATTTGAATCTGTAACCTGCTCACCAATGTTCAGAAACAGACACAGAATAAGAAGTTCCCCCATTTCTTCCTTTTTAAATACTAAAACACAGGTAAACAAGCTCAGGATTGAATTAAGTCTTGAAAGTCATTGTATTGCAAAGTTCTTGTTGCTGATTAGATGAAAACAAAAGGTTTATGAAACATCCCCATCATTTTTCTTGCCAAATACAAAGCACTGGCTCATTTTAGGTACCCATATTTAGTCTCTCACTATCAGCACAAGAGACAGGTTGTTTCCTCTAAAATACAGCCTGGAACTAATCTCTGAATGAAATGAAATGTACTGAAATGGCTAAATCTAATCTAATTAGATTGCTACCTGAGTCACTCCTCCTCTTGCTTACCAAGTATATTGCATCTGTATGAACACTCTGTATGTTTCTTTAATAACTGAACCTATTTAAAAGAACAAATGTATTTTAAAGGGATCAAAATTGATCAAGCAGTTGTCCAGCAATTTAAAATGTTGGTGCAACCCCAAATATGAATCCAGCCTGGCTTTTTGGTTAGAGCTGCTCAATGTTTGAAATTCAAAACATTAACACAATTTCTGAAGTTGAAAAAGTTCATAAAGTAATAAAATTTTCTTACTATCCTCTCATTAAAAAAGCATATATTTGTGTACACATACATACATGAAAGAATGAATTTTAACATATTTCAGCAATGTGAATTCTACACACTGAAAGGAGAAATGGAAACATCACTTCCAGAAAAATGTACTTGTCTGCCTTTCTGATCACTGTTACCATGATTCTTGCACTAGAAATATCTGGCTTAGACAGAAATAAACTCTGTTTTCATCTCTATACTAATACTGATACCAAGATTTTTAATTAATGAGTAATTTGGAATATGGATGTTTGTCTCCAGAAACCACATGGAAACAATGAAACATTTAATTCAAGCTAATAAGCACTTGTCAGAGTACAGTAATTTTGGCTACTTACAGAAGCATTACTACTCAGTACAAGGAAGAGCAGGATATCCCTAAAGTACTCACCCCTTCACATACAGTGAAATGTTAAACCTGAGGTGAGTTTGTCAGACAGGCTAGAAGGGGCTAGAACTGGCAATTCTGACTTCCATATACTTAGTATATTTAAGTACCTCCTATCTCAGGTGACAGAGATGAATCAGTACATCCCTCTCTTCCCTGTCCAACATGAAGGCAGAAAGAATGCAGCCTCCACTTGCCAGATGAACTGTGTTATTCTACATTACTGAGGGGGTTTGTGTTCAAATGATAAACTGCTCAGTGACATTCTCTGTCATGGTCTTTTGCACTAAACTGAGCTCTGAAGAAATCAGCTCAGCAGTAGCATTTGGAAGAGGGTAAGCTTCACAGAGAACGAAGACAGAACCTGCAGCTGAAAAGCTTTCATCTGGAAGTACCTGTCTATATCTGCAAAGCTACAGAAAAGTTAACCAAGAGCAGCAAGAACTCTTTTACCAGCTGGCCCAAAAGAGAAGGCACCAGTATGTCTTGCCCATAAACCAGTGTTATGGGCGTGTGCAAACAAGGGAGTACTGAGAGAGAGGAAAAAATATTTTTAAAGCTCTGCCTTTTATACAAGCTTCCTGCACTACCTGTAGTTTCATCACGTGTTTTTCTAACCATCTTTCAGTGATATTCCTTAATTACACAGCACAGTAATGAAATACACCCAAAATCAGTGGGAAATCTGCAAAGCAAACAGACTGTGTGCAGCACACGGGGAGAAGGGAATCGGCTCAGCTCACACTATTCAAACAAAAAAACATGCATTTCCAAAAGCTCTACCACTGCTAGGCTGCAGCACGGCAAGATTTTCAAGTTAAATCATTGCATAATATGATGGTAATGAGTTTCTCAGCAATCATTATGTCTCTGTCAGATGGTAATAAAATGGAGTATTTGTCTCTGTTCTTGGTGCGCTTGGAGAATATGCAGATATGCCAGTCCTCATTATATCTTGATAGAAACAAAACCCATTAGCACAGGTGCTATACGTTTTAATGAGGGAGACATGTGGAAACTAATCCAGGTCAATTATAATGAAATGGTTACACCTAGCTGAAACTGATAAAAATCTAATTAGGTCCATATCAATGGACTGTTTCATAGATGCATCGTGTTGATCTACTGATGGTAGGAGTGTAAAATGGGCTTTCAACTAAATGGCTCTAGGTAATTGGTAGGTAAGGAACGATTGTATGATCAGTGCTGTATCAATACAGAATGGAAAATTAATCCTTCGGGAAAAAAATATTTTTAACTCTTCAGTTTCTTACAGTCAAAAAAAAAGAGGCTTCCAAGTATAAGACAAACCTTCTGTTGGTAAGTTATAATGGAAATAGCAGCTTTATCATAGAATCAGAATAGTTTGGGTTGGAAAGGACCTTAACATCATCTAATTCCAACTCCCCTGCAATGGGCAGGGACACGTCACACTAAACCATGTCACCCAAAGCTTTGTGCAACCCGACTTTGAACACCACCAGGGACGGAGCATTCACAGCTTCCTTGGGCAACCCATTCCAGTGCCTCACCACCCTAACAGTAAAGAACTTCTTCCTTATATCTAACCTGAACTTTCCCTGTTTATATACATCATTGATCCTTAAGAGTCATAACTGAAATCATAATTACAATTCTCACTACTAGATCAGAGACACCTAGAGATACCCAGGCTATTCATTCTTCTCAACTGTACTACAAATAATTTAGCAAGAGGCCATATTTGGCCCATTGTCTCAAACTACCATGCGATGCCAAGCTTTCCCAGGGCTTGCTTAGCCCAAGCCACATTTGGGACAGAGTGGAGGGTGGTTAGCTGTTAAATACAAGATAGGAAAAGTGTGCTCACCCCAGGTAGGGAGGATACAGGACAAGATGTTTTTAGCATCAACCCAGTCATGACACTCGCCATGTGGCCAGGAAGCCCAAATTTAAACTTTCAAGAAGAGATTCAGCCTGCCTTCAGTAGACATCACTGTCATTAGCATGAGGCCTGCCTGGCTATATTTTCAAAGCACTGTCTTAGCAAGCCCTGCAATCTGCTGAAGCCATCATCTGCGGAAGACTACAAGGTTGAGAGGATAAATGTCTCCAGGATAAGCAATGATCTGTTTGATGTTAGCCTCCATGAGCAGTAATCAGAATATGTTTTGTCTTGAATAGGCCATGTGGAGGGGTGAATTGGCTGCCTAATTTTTTCTTTTTTTTTTTTTATGGCTTGCATCCTGAAAGGAAATACAAGCTCTGCTATGAGACTGATCCAAATGAACTCCAGATGAAATCTCCAACAGGCCCAAATTCCCACTGACTTCAGCGGATGCTTTGAACAGCACAAGGAATCAGTCTGATAGCTTGAAAACATATTCACATATGGCTGCCCCATTTGTTCCTAACTTACTGAAAGCAACTGAATTGCTTCCATGTTATACATGTGTGTAAGCATTTTTCCAGATCCCAGCCATAAAGCACTAGATAAAAATAGTTGTGGAGACTCATACCTTTGACAATTGTCTGTACTACATGATTCACAGAATTACCTTCCTCTAGTTATCCATTTATGTACTTCCTTTACCTGCTTTAATCCTCCTTTGCTTCTTATTGCCTAAAGAGAAGTTGCTTTAACTTTGCTCTTTTACCTGCTATGTTTCAGAAAGTTGCAACGTTAAAAAAAAAAATATTTTTCTCCATTTAGCCTCCAGACCTATGCCTGGTACCAAATG
Organism: Psittacula echo; assembly: GCF_963264785.1. Taxonomy (NCBI): domain Eukaryota; kingdom Metazoa; phylum Chordata; class Aves; order Psittaciformes; family Psittacidae; genus Psittacula; species Psittacula echo. Next base: position 7,206,711 of record NC_137739.1, read on the forward strand.
GCACCAGGTTTATTTCTGTCAGCTGTACAGCACCTAAACATACCCCCTTTCCTTCTGCAGCATAACTGGTAGTTTACTAAGAGGGCCTTCAGGTTTCTCCAGGCACGCTATGTATTATTTCCCAAAGGATAATGACAGGGAAAAGAACTGCAATCAAGTTTACATATTTCATTGGAAATGGGTTATTTAAAATTCAAATTCACATTAAATAATAATTGTTAGGGTAATAAACATTCTCTTTTGCATAAGCAAATTTGCTGAACAGGGATTTAAAAGTCATTTTTCAAAGTGGCTGCAAATAATAGCTTCAAGGAAGCATGTTTGTTTTCTCAAATATAAAGATTCTTGCTCTCTTATGCTGAAATCTTACAGCTGGTTTTCTGAAAGCCTGTCTTCATTTCAGAAGACCTGTCCTCTTTTCACTCAGCAGGTGTGCTCACTGCTTAGTATGGGACCAACTTAAAGATACCCAGAGCAGTTCTACACAAGCTGTGCAGCCAAACAGAGCAGTGGGCCATAAGTATCATGCCTAGAATAGGAAACAGCCTAGGCACACTGTGTTTAGCCCTTTCCTTCATTAGGAGTGCAAGCCTTTCACTGAGGCTCTGCTGTTCCGAAGCCTAATTCCTTCAGCATTAGCACATCATCCTGTATGTGCTCTACTTCATGGTCAAGGAGACACAAAGTTATTGGGAAGGATATGGAAGCTTTAGCCGCACTCATTTCACAGTCCCCTGACACATTCCCAGCAATTCGCACATTCTCAGCAGCTGAGCTGGTCTCAGAGCATCAAATGTGAAAACTGCTGAGCAGCTGAGGTACTGCGGTGGGAAATCTAACCTGAGCCTTTTCACATGATGCAGCAGGAGACCAAGAATAGTAGAGTAAAAAGACTGAAGGAAATAACCACAGAGATAAAGTATGTCCAACACCACTGAGTGATTCAATAGCAGAGCCAGCATTTAAACAGTTACTCTGTTGGCAACCAAAGACAAAGTGCAGGTGTTCCCCAGACTTGAGGAGCTCTAATCCCACACTTCAAAAAATCAACTGCTTGACCAAGAACTTATCATTTAACATGTCTGATCCAAAGCCTTGCTGCTTTCAAGTGTTATACAAGGGCCATATTACAAGGGGCAACAGAGAAACTAAAATCTTAGTTGTGCTAACATGAACATGTTGCCATTTGGATGTCCATCAAATACCCATCATCTGTCAACTGAAAATCATGAAAATCACCACATATATTAAACAAAATCCTCTCTCTCTTCTGAAATATTAACCTTCATTTGCTCAATAATAATCACAGTAATAACAATACTCTTTTTGTGTCTCTGTCTTTCAACCTCCTAAAACTGCCAGAAAAAGACAAAAGCAGGCTTTTTGCATCAGTTGAGCAGGTAGTCGAATTCCTGACATAATACAAACATTATGAAGAGAAGCCATGTTTGCTGCTTATATAATCTCCCCAAAATAGCAAAATAATCTGTGGATGGTCTACTGCCTATTATATTAATTTGCATTTTAAAATCAGATCTGATGCTTTTCATGTCACTGACTGAGATTAGATCATGTCATTATAAATACTTGATGGCCTTTAGAGCCGGATCTCTAATGGCAAGCTTAGCGCAACTCTGACAAATAAATCACTTCTAAATTTCAACAATCAGTAAATAGCCTTACTGATTAACTCAATGTCTTATTTTCTCCAGTCCAGTCAACCTGTATAAAATTATGCAAAACTTTTGTCTCTTTCACTGTTATTATTTACTTTAAAAGAGCTTATTTAGAAGTCATCAAGAAACCATACACACTCACCAGTGTAATAGCCTGGAAACTTTTTCGCATTTCCAGTATGACATTTCTCACCTTGAATGAGACATTTGCATTGAAAATTGAAAACAATTTTAAAACTCAAGGCTGAGAACACCTAGGATTGCTATTACTCATCTATACCAAGCACTGACAGTTTTAAACCTCCTGAGTACTGAGATAGCTATGTAATTTCCTAAGGGAGTTAACTATTGTGCAACACCATTGTTTTCATGTGATAGCACTTTCAAATCACTAGTCCACAGTATTCTATACATATCTGTTAACGGGTATGATTTATAGCAGGTAGGATTTATAGCTTGAGGAAAATCAGACTCAAAATACTACATTTTAACAACAACAACAATAAAAAATAAAAATTGAAGTACTAAAAAGGCCCTATGGATTTCAGAGAAAAATGTATTATCATGTTACTATTTACATTGGGATAGCACAGAGGAGGGATGAATAAAATCTCCAATGTGGTGCTCAGTGTGTAAATACAGAAAACGATAGTTCTTCCACAAACAGCCCAAGCTCTACACTTTAAAATACCTGTATGAGGCACCACAAGGGATTGAAAATGCAAAAATCAAAGTGTTATTATTGCATGAAAATAAAATCGGGTCCACAACCTTTTTAAAAAAAGACAAATAAATGGAAATAATCTGCTTTACCACATTTCAAGAAAATGGATTTTACAAAGAATTTAAAGCTCCCTTTAGCCACAAAGGTTGGATCCACATGTGATTTGAGATAATGTTTTCCAGCCTTTGGAAAAGTACAACAGGTTTGGGTTCTAAAACCAAAAAAGGAAGAAATCAGGACCAGATAATAGACAATAAAATTTGTTTTAAGGAACCCAGTAGCCTTTCAAATATAATTGGCTAAAACAAATCAAGGATAAACATGACACCTCAGAACCGCATCACTAATTAATAAGGGTAACTAATAAACAGAAGTTCTCAAGGAGCCACACTGCAAACATAAAACAGAGATGCTAAGAGGTAATTCTGAAGGACAAACTGAACTCAAAACTCCCTAAATCCTGCCAATATTTACTCAGGAGATGTTCCAAGACCTTCCCCCTTTTAGATCTCAATTAATTTAACTAGATTATTATAATCCATCCTGCTTAAGCTCTCCTTCACTTTTAAACCATCAGTCCTACCCCTAGAGTTTTCAAAGCTCCTATCTTCTATGGCACTCAGTGCAAGGCAGCTCTGTCACAGGAACTCTAGATAGTGTTACCATGGATAATTGATAGCATGTGCCAAGAAGCTTAGGATGATGCATTACAACTTTCCTCATCTCTTCCATTTTTATATACATACCACACAAATACCCCCATATATAGTGTAGGAGCACAACAAATTCAGTTAATGCTACTCTGTCTACTTAATACTGCACTCATCATTTTCTGGATAAATCTTTACAAATTCCATCTGTCTCTCTTTGCTAAATGCCTGTCAATTCAAAACAAACACAAATATCTACAGCAAATTCATACTCTCAAAATAACAATCTTTAATCACAGTGATCTGCTCCCCCCATCACTGTAGCAGAATCACAATTATTTTAAGGGGGTAGCCTCAAGGCAATGCAGCCCCAAAGCATAATAGCACAGTGGCATGCAGTAACAACTTGAGGTTCCCTAAAATATTAGCTGCAAATATAAACCAGCAATAGCACAGTAAGAAAAAACAACTTTTCTATTTGCTTGTCTTTTTTAAAACTAAAAATATATGGTTTGGTATTAAGTTGATGTGAATGATTGCAGAAGTTGAGAACATCCCAACCCCACCAGAAAAGTTGCAATTCACTTGGTTTCTTATTGAACTGAAAAAAATCATTTACATTTTTTACTATTTTGAAAGTTTGAAAATAAATTTTTCAAGATAAAAGGTCTTTTTGAATTTAAAAAGCCAAAATGCATTTCATTTGAAACCGTTTAAAGAAAAGAACAGTTAAATTGTTTTCTAAAAATAAAACTATTTCATAAAATTTGAATGAACTAATGATGTTGGTGGCTCTGTATTTCTTTCTGCTGAAATTTTGACCTGCTTTTACCTTGTGTGTTAGAGCCCAGTCCCCAGATATTTTAACATCTACCATAAATACGTGGAGTGGGTGAACTCGGATTTCATACAGGATACGGTGGTGCTGTGATACCACATCTGAAAACTGACTGAGACACGCACTGAAATGTACGGGATCATGAACTTAAAGTTATCAAGTGGACGTTCACAGACCACTTTAAAGAGTGAAGCGTCAGAAAATACTATATTATCACATATCAATAGCAAAATTTTTCTGGAAGAATACTTATCATGCTCAAGAGATAAGAAATTAAGCCATAGTGTAGTCTGTTAATAACAGTGCCCTCATACAAATACCAGTTTCTCTACAGGACAGGAAAAGAGAGTGTATTTAATAAGGCTTAAACTGTCAAACATTTATCAGTCTGTTTCCTATGTACCCTGCATAAGCAGCCCAAGAAAAGATACTCCCCTCTGCTGCTGTAATCAAAGTGATCGTGTTTCACATCAAAACCATTTATTTACTGCATGGATTAAAGGATTAAATCATATAGGAGTACTCTGTACAACATTTTGTACTTGTCGAAGAATTCAGCTGCCCTTAAATCTTCATACGACTGACACAGTATATTGATAAAATGGTTTTGACATTGTGACTTGTTTGTGATATATACAGAATTTAAGTAACAAAAATTAGATTCCTAGTACATTTTCTCCAATCAGGTTAACTCCTCAGCCAGCTTTATTAACATGCCATGTATCTTCTGACCAATAATTGCTCCTTTCTTGCTGAGAAGATACTGGGAATGCATTCCTACAGAATGTTTGTTTGTAGGACACTTAAAGGCAGACATATAAAAGAAAGGAACAAGGGCTATGCCTGTTCCCAGCTGTAGTACAGTGAAGTGAAACAGTCATCAGTGTCTTGACCAGGAATCTATGGCTAAATCAACCTTTCATGTTTCTTCTTTTTTTTTCTTCTTTTGTGGGAGGTGTCCCTGCCCATGCCAGGGGAGGGGGGTGGAAGTAGATGATCTTAAGATCCTTTCCAACCCTAACTATTCTGTGATTCTATGATTCTTTGCACTTCTGATACATTCAGCGTGGGTGTTTGCAGCACACGGTGGAAACCCTTACCCCCCAGCTGCGTTCACACACTGTGGGGAACCTATAGCTGTGTTAATCATAGAATCATAGAATAGTTAGGGTTGGAAAGGACCTTAAGATCATCTAGTTCCAACCCCCCTGCCATGGGCAGGGACACCCCACACTAAACCATGCCACCCAAGGCCTCATCCAACCTGGCCTTGAACACCGCCAGGGATGGAGCATTCACAGCCTCCTACATTAATGAACCTATGTATCTCAGAGCAGGGACACATAGCAGTAACAGCTTCACTTCTGAAAGCATTATGGCCAAACTGCCCTGTTGCTCTGCCTTAGCTGGTAAGATCTACCCTTTATTGGGTTGGACAAGTTGAGCAGATCATTCAGTTGACAACACTACATTGCTTCTGAGCCTGGAGGTGGCTCAGGCATCTCATACTGTGTTGCAAAACAGATGTTCTGCAGTTTATAAACAACACAATGCTTCATCTAGGTATGAATGGAGGCCATCTAGAAGCCCCAGGAAAAATGAGAAAACAATCAAAATCACTACTGAAAGAGCAAAAAGCCACCAGGAAACAAACTGTGCCACAATAAAAAACAAAACCGCCCATTACCTAGGTCAGTGGCTATAAAATAAGATATGCTGCATCCAGCCTCCTGAAAAAGACTCACTTTTCTGTCAGAACTATTGGCACATTAAAGCTCTCTGTTCCTACAGCTAAACATCTATTGTGCTTTCTGTATCTGTCCTCAAGGCAGGTTAAGTCACAGAAATATACCTAAAAAGAAAAAAGATTAGAGTTATTCATTCATATGCAAGAAGAATAAAATTAATTTTGTTTGTTCACAGAATAAAAAACTTTTCCTTCAGCTTGTTCAGGAATCCATTTTTGAATGGAGCTGGAGTGAAATGAATCTACACTATTGAGTCAGTAAACCAGGTTCAGAGTACTAATACTGATCAACAAGACTATTACAACAATTTCCAAGAGATCATGATACTTTTTAAGCTAAATAGACAGATGTTTTCTGCGCAATGGAATCCAGGCACATTCCATGCAAAGACCTGCAGCCCAACCTATATTAAAGGAAACTATAAACTATATCCAAACATTGTATTCTCTGTTAGTGAAAGTATTGCTCCATTGTTGCAAAAAGTTTGTACATAGTCACCATAGGGTTTAGAACAGTTCCCAAACTTAAGAAGGCTGATCTGAGCTGCCCTTGAGGAAGACACAAAATTGCACTATTGTTGTAGAACTTTCTTGTGCCCCATAACAAGCCCTGGGATATATTCCACTTGTAGGAAATGCATATAAGATTTTAATACTATCAACCCTCCATTACCACTACATTCATAACCCCTAATACACATCCATGCATCTGCTTGTTCACACCAAAATCTACAGTCTGGATAAACTGTCCATGTGTGACAAGAATCAACTGCGTGACTCTTGCTTTTCTTTCATAACCAGGGACACAGTTCACAATGCTGACACCTAAAAAAAAAAATCCATGACTGACCTTGGTGTTAACAACCAGTTGCAGAAGATGAAGGACTTTTCAACTCAGATCTATTTTTCCAGGCTCTCTGCAAATTCAGGCAGACATCACTGCATCAGATTCTATCACACAGTGACGTTGCCCTAAGAAAATACAGATAAAAATCACCTCCTCTTTTTCCCTCCTCTAGTAAAAGGAAGTACATCCACATATCTCCTTTTCCCAATAACTTTCCAGTTCTCTGCAGCTTTTGCTTCAACAATTGACTTCAGAAGCAAATATATGAAGCTAATTTAGAATTAATGCCTAATGATCATGAAAGAGGAAAATACATTAAGAAGTGTCTCGATCACTCTTTTATTAATCTTTTTATACTTTACAGGGCACATGTTGGTGTGTTGCTGTTGTTTATGATGCCTTTAAGGTTTATTTTGTATCTTCGGGCTTCTGCTCTTTTGTGATTAAATGTATAAAAGCAAGTGGAATAATAATTATGTAATTTATGTTCATACACTTCCTCCCACTGGCATATTGCTTCTTGACTGAAATTGTATTTGATTCACAAACAGCTACCTATTAAGGATGGTGGGGACAGGTACTGAAAATCCCTAAGCGTAATCATGAAGTAATATTTCAGTTACACCACTGATGTCAGGTCCATTTGCATATTTTTATCATCGATTCATGTTCTGCAATCTACCCCTTTAACTGACAGCATTTATCCCTGCCACTTTTGAACAATATTAAAAACATGTAGAGAGGTGAATCATACAACTCTAAGTGTGCGGTTCTTACCATTAATTCAGGCAAAATAAGAATATAATCATTAACCCAATCTACGAATACAAAGAGAAACATTTTGCAATTAAGACAATTAACTTGTATGTGTTGTCTTCCACTCTTGGAAAAGTGCTAAAACACCTATAAATTAAACAGGAAGAATTCTGCTAAGAGTAAAAGGGGCAACATTTGTTTTATATGTCTGCATCTAGCTCCTGGGTGATGAAAGAACAACTGTTGTATCAATCTATGAACGAATTTCACGACAAAGGCATGTCTGCTGTTAAGAAACACAGTTACCAAAGCTGAGATCTTGTTCTGGGTGGATTTGCAAAATAGCGCAACAATGAAGCTGAGTGCCCTTGTATGTAACTACTACTACAGCAAAGCACCATTTTAAGGACTTAATTTGGGTCACCAAAAAAAAGCGATGAATCACAAAGTACATGTAACTCCTAAAACATATGTCTGAATGAAAACTAATCTGGACTTAGTAGATAACTTTCCCTGCATGACTAATAGCCTGTTCTGAGCAATGAACACAGAATTCATACCTGTACTAAACCATCCCACAGCTCTACAGCATCACATATGCCACAAAAAGAATGAAATAAGCATTTTTGTGTTTGCGATAGTTACCTCATGGAGATCACAGAAATCTGGACACTGTCCCACAAAACTTTCTCAAAACTCATTTAATCTCAACACAATTCTGTTTGGACTACCCAGATGGCAGTACCCCAACAAGAAAGGTAAGATCATTTTAACCAAGAACAGCATTTTTTACCCAAGGACTACCAAGCACGTATGTTTTACAACACAACACACACCCCTCCAAACAGCAAATCTTTTTTCTCCCCACTTACTTCATACTGGAGAGTGTGCATCATTCACAGTTAGACAGGGAATCCTGAAGTCCTGACCCCAGTCCTCTACAGAATCTCATAGAGATGGAGAGCAGTCCCTTCACATGCTTATGCTAAAACAAAACAAAACAAACAACTAAGTAAGCATAGAGTTTATCTCATGAAATGTTAAAAAATAGCATTTACAATAATGCATGCAGTTAATTTACAGAATTTTAATATAGCATTTTTCTCTACTTAGTAATTGTTGTGGGTTTTTCTTTTGGAGGGGGGGATTTGTTGTTTTGTTTTTGTTTTTTTTTTACAGAAAGGAATGGGGACAACTATCACACAATGAAACATTCCAGTGACACCACCAGACCTCAATTAAAAGTTGTGCCACTTGTATTACTTTAAAGGATGGTCAAGCAATACTGACCCACTGTAAAGCTGCTTATGAGTTGTTACTGATGAGTACTCTTGCTGAATAAGCAGAATAGATTCTTTAATGCCCATTTCTTACAACCAGCAGCAAGGAATAGAGAAAGACAATAATTAATGTGTTAGTATCAAGAGAATCAAAGAGCCTGCAAAGGTCTCTGTCCCTTCCCTGATAACAGTCTGAGAAAGCTTCTTCTGGTACTGTAGCAGTTCATGGAGGCTGAACTTTGGGTAAGCAGTGGTTGATTGATTAAGGTACAATTCTGACAGTATCTTAGAGCCTAGATACATGTTCTTTCTTAAAAAAAAAAACAAAAACAAAAAAAAAAACAACAAATAATATTAGGCTGCAGGCAGCAAGTGAGGCCTGGTTATTGGGGCATAGGGCACGTGAATTCTAAAAGCCAAAGGTAATATCAGTTCTAAATATAACAAATGTCTATACCAGGTACAAGAATCAGGTGTACTGGAAAAAGGCTTTTATTGGCACTTCAATATGACATCCAATTTCTGTGACAGTTACGGTTTTCTGTCAAGAAATACAACCAGCACCGATTAAATAAGATACGTATTTATAGAAAGCGCTAAAGCCTTTCACATTGTTGAACACAACAATACACAGCTTCTGCCCTCCTAAATCCAAAAGACTGCACTGCCAAAAGACGGGACAGGGGAGAAAGCACCCATACCAGTTATTGCTTCCCCCTTGGAAACACAGACGCAGCAGAACATCTTTGCCAGCAGAAACTTTGCCACTGCTCAGGGTTAACACCTCATTTCTTATGAGAAGTGTGGCACAGTCTTTCAGGACCAGACAAGGTCAGGACCAGTTATATAGCTCACTTGAGAAAAGTCTTTCAAGAGCATATTAACCACATGTAGTGCTCCAGTGGAGGCAGAGGGAAAAGCACCACCTAATCAAATAAAAAAAAATAAAATAAAACAGTAACCGCTTTTTGTAGCACCAGTATCTCCCTTAATGAGCTTCCTGACAAAGCCTTCGAAGTCCTGGCTGTGCAAGACCCAGCCATCAGAGTAAGTTACCACAGCGAAAAACACTCGCCAGGCTGCATACTGCCATCAGCAGAACAATCTGGACAGGGGGAATTTCACTCAATTTAATTTATTGCCAATTAACATAAAGCTTTTAATTACTGACACAGTTACTGAGGAGGTTAAAAAACCAACCAAACAAAAAACGCACCAAAGAAAGAAAAAACCACACACACACACACACAAATCCCACACATACAAACTCCAAACCCTTGGGGAAGGAAGCACCTTTGTTCACGTTTCACCTGGCTCAGCTGCGCAGCTTCAGTCCACCACCTCTTCCCCTGTTTCCTGGCCTCAAGTTCCCTGTTTCTGCATTGGATTCCAGTTGGTCACCCCCGCCCCTGTGGCAAGGGCATGGGCAGTGTGTAATGGCACCTGCCAGCCACGGCTGGCTTCTTCCTCCTCTCCACAGCTCCTCTGCACCATGTGCCTCACAGCCGCCTCACAGCCACTCCCTCAGGTTCACCTCAGCTGCGCCCGCGCGGACTACAGCTCCCGCCAGTTTCCCGAACTGGCTGGAACTGGCTGTGACCGGCACGGGGCTGTTGGCAGCCTCCTCTCCACAGCACTCTGCTCCCGCCCGTCCCACCCAGACCCATGCACACCCAGGATACTCCTACCTGATGTTTTCCGTGGGGTAACTGAAGAAACAAAGGATCTCGGAGTAAAGCATTACACTGTAACAGGGAAGGGAGAAGTCTGAAAACAGAGAGGGGACGCAACATGGCTGACGCAGAAGTAGCATCCCTCCGCTCTTCTTTTGAAACTCTCAGGGAAAGGTAATGCTAATTGAGGAAAAATGAAAAGGCCGCAGTGAAGAAATTAAAATTTAAGTTAACAGCTTCAGTGACTCCCTTCCCCTCACCTTGCATTTTAGCACCCTTCAATAACAATCTCAGTTAGCACTACTATTTGAGTAACACCTAGTGAGAGTCATGGTGCCTTTACACGTGGGCCCCAACACATCCAAGGAACGATGATAAATCGCATGTGAGACACCAGTTGTTTCACATGTGCTCTCTTGAACCTCTGAAATGCAAAATGCACCCACACTGTGCTGATTAAAAGCTCCTGTGAGTGTGAATTCTCCTCCCTGAATAGGCTTCTACACCACAAAAGAACATTTCAGACATCATACTTGAAACAGATCGGAGCCTTAAAAGCAACTTTATTCTATTGCCATTACAAAACAGAGCTTTCATTGTCTGCTGCTGAAATGCTTTGAGTCATCTTCTTCCAGTAATAACTATTCTGTCGCTAGCTGTCTTTGTATCTGACAATTCATGGACAGCCCAATTACAGGAGAGGAAAGCGGCATGGCAGTTTCAGAGGGTGGACTCAAACACCCAACTAATGTTAAATGATTCTGGAGTATAATTCACTTAAGCAAATGAATTCTGATAATTTACTTTGAAAGCAGACTGTAACAGGTTAAATCGTAGCAGCATTGTCTAATGAAGATAGAGCCAAACATGAATAAAAAAATCAGGAGACTAATACAATATAATTTAAGACTTACAACTATTTATTCTCTGTGTAATATCCACAGCTCACATTTGTCTATTATTTTCATGCCAAATCTGCTTCTTAGTTACTAGTACTTATGTCACTCAAGTGACCTATCATAAGCCCACTTCACACCAATACACGTGTGTATGTTAAAGTCTACCATTTCATACAGACTTATAATACGGCTGAAACAACTTTGGTGTTAAAGCCTTGTCACTAGTTACCCTTACAAAGATCCAGAAAAATCTGTCCAGGATGCTAAAGGGGAAAAAAAAACAAACCCAAAAACACAACAGGAGGAATTTTAAGAATGGCATAATGCCCATGCACAGCATTTCAGAGACAATTTTATATTTGATATCTCAATTCTCAAGCATTTGATAGTACAGAGTAATAACATGGGCTTTTTTCGTGTAGTATCTAATCTGAGGGAAGAAACCTTAAAAGGAATACTAATATTGAATTGACAATTAATGTATTTCACTTGCAAGTATCTGCTCAGCAAGATGCATACTGAGCGTGTATCTGAACTAATGAGACAGAGGAAATCCTTATCTACAACCATAAAAAATTAAATGCAGCTAAGATACGTGCAACGTGCTCTTGAAGATAATCAGGAACTTCATACACTGTACTGTGTCAAACCACTTACCTGCTAATGCACAGCTGCTGATCATACAAGATATGTCCGAAGATTTTCTCCAGATTCTGAAGCATGCTCATGTCTAACTAAAAGCTTCGAGGATTTATCTCCTTGCAAGCTGGTGGCAAAACTCTGGGTTAAGACTACATAAGACTTCTCACAAAATAAGGTAATTCCATAGCATATGTTTGTGAAAGAAAAAAACCAAGTATTAACATTTGCACATTAACACTGTCATGGATTTATTTAGATAACTCTCTTTTCCCTATTAGCTCTGCTCACTCACCCCCATATGACGGAGCACTACCGAGTTTTCTTTTAGGAGTATATTTGAATAAACAAGAGAGATGTCACAGATTTAAGAAGAAAAATTTGTCTTTTTTATCTTAACATTCTCATTTTCCTATTATGATTTCTAGCATGAACAGAAAAGTGCCTGAATTATCCCATGATTTCCTTTCAGGGAATGCTGTCATCTCTCAGTCAGACATATCTAAGACACGCAAATGATTAAGGAAAAGATACTGCAACTCCTGTGATGCAGCATGTGCCATATTTCACAGCTACAAATGTTACAATCTTCAATAAAAGGAAGCCAACAATTCCCTTCAAGTCATGAAAGCACTAAGCTTAGTTGTGAATGACTGCATATAGCGTGTTGTGACACATGCAGGAAGCGTTATGTTTTATAAGAACAAAGTTCAGATTTTTCTTGCCAACATGATTTTGATAAGGAAGCAAGTCTTTGCCAAAAAAAAAAGATATGTTTGTTTTCCAAATCCTTATATAGTCCTTACCACTCATGTATTTGAGATTCCACTTTTATATACTGGCATACAGCATGACTCAATCTATCATTCTCTCTGTGATACATAAGGAGCACACAAACCAGGCGTGGGAATAAAGGGGCCACATTTTATTCATCATGCAAAGAAAGACAACCACAATCTAGAACAAGAAGTATCTGGTGAGAAGTTGTAAACTCCTCCTCCCAGCCAAATTCCACAGCAAATCCTCTGATCCACCTAAGAACTATGTTAATCAGAAAAGCCTGATCTCCTTCATCTAAATGCCTGCATCCCAAGTCTACAAACGGATCAGCCTTACCTGCCATCACATGGCTATGGTTCAGGGTCACCCAGCTGGCTACCATTCCTCTTTAAACTTTCAGGGGCTGAACACTTATCATCTGCTTCTGATGGACCTTACCTGCTACTGCCTCTCCCAGACCCAGGGAAGAAGTAAGCAGACACCTGGGAAAGCCATGACTTGCTTGGTGAGAGTCCCTTTGCTCTTGCTAAGGTCCTCAAACCGACAAACAGGAAAGACAGTAGTGATTCAGATGGGAAAAGCTCAGTCCATCGCACCTAGGAAAATAATGGAAAAAAAACTTGCTTGGAAAACCCTTTAAGTGAAATAAGTTCAGAGAAACATAATGCATTACTGCAGTTATAGTTTGAGTGAGCGAACAAGCATTTCCTATTCACTTTTAATTCCAAAACTGCTAGGATTAAATTATTATAATTTCTACACAGAATAAGTTCAATCTATCACTATTCCTTAACACCATGTTATATTTTACAATAAAAATGCAACATTAATTTATTTTTCAGGCTTTTTGCTCTAAAACAGACATTTTTCATAAACTCATTACTGCACGCTTACTTTTCATTGATGATAGCTGAGAGTCAAGCTTTCTTTTCCAAGTCAATAATATCTTAACTTCTATTTTCAAAACTGCATTTTATTTTTCTTGCTATATTAGTTATATCCCAAAGGGGAAAAAGAATGCATTGAAGTGAGAGTGCAAGGTATCTTCATTTCTCATACTAGATGTACTTGTTACTAGTCAAAAAGATGCAAACTGATAAATTAACCTACCAAACTATACATTATCCTATATATTATGCTTAATTGGCATGATAAGTGATGCCTCCCAGCCAAGCATACAGTGAAAACCTATTTAACACTCAGCCTTCAAATGGGCTTTAATCCATCAACAATTTTGAGTTCACATTACAATCATGGCTGCAAACTCTTGTATCTACATACATAGCACTTTCTGTCTATCAGCCTCACCTCCCTCTGTGCCAGGTTCAGTGCTGCTCATGGTGCTAGCAAAACTGTCAACTTGGGTGAACGCAGAGAGGGCCATGTACCTCTTCATAATGTTGATACTCAAGTTCATATCAACTGACTGCTTCAGCTGATGGCTGCAAAGATGAAAGGAACAGGTCTTTCTGAGACTCTGTAAGAGACCCATTGAAGCATGTTGTTTTGTTTTTAAATAATTGACTTGTCTACAGTCATACCTACCTGTTAACTTGCCGGTAAGCTCACCTACCAAAGGAATGTCATTAGATTGACTTAGAAAACTCCCTTGTATCACAGAGAGTACACTACTGAATGGTGGTCATTAACTTCAATTATGCCTCTCATGTTATTATGAAATCTCTAAAGAACCTGTTGTCTGCTTATTAAAAAACCAAAACAACCAAAAGCAGACAGAGGCATCCTTTGGTATAGCAGTCAAGACCACCTTTGTTTCTCCAGGAACAGCATCCCCTAATAGAGTTCATCTGCAGATACATCTTGACCTCTGAACAATTACTTAAAAGCTCAATTTTTTGTAGCCAAGAAATAGACTATTCTGTTTAAAGACAGACTTTTAGAAAAAATATGGTTAACATATTAACTTGGCTCGGAAGAAAGACTATACACTGAATGAAAAAATTTATACTTCCTGTTCACAGCTCTTCTGTAAGCAAATTCAACACCATACATGAGAACATCACATCCATGTCTCGTTAATACAGTTATCACCCTTTAAAATACAGGCCAGTTTCATCTACTAAAGATTCCACCTGCTCTTGAGACTTTTTTATTTAGTCCATAGTATAATATTTTAAATATTTTAAATAAAATGAATACCATTGAGAGTTTTACAAAATATTTATTTTGAAAAAATCACTCTGTACAAATTTAACATTCTCAACACCAAAGTTTTATAAAAATGCTAACAGAAAGACAAGTGAAACATTAAACTGATCTTTTCTTAAATTACAAAGAAACAGATTCATTCCAAAGAAGCTACTGTAATTCTAAACATGAAAAAAAAAAAAAACCAACATAAGATTTGACTTTTTTTAATCTATTACAGCCAAACACATGTATCCATGGGTGCCTTTTTCCATCTTTTTTATAAACTCCCCCCTCAACACTGTCCACAACAAACCAAATACTCTAAATGGTTTACACTTTCACTGTACATAGCCTGCGCTTCAAGAAAAGCCAGCACAATTTGATTATCATTTTCTCAGTGCCTAACAGAAAGTTACCTCTATACATTTGGTACAAAATTCTCTGTACAAACCATCATTGCTTGTGTAAATTTGAAGCAAACTTAAAGGAAGAGTATTTAATTGTGCCTTCAGTTTGGTAGAATGAAGGGACAGCAATTAAGTAAAATTTCACAAAGTAACATTCAGTAACTGGGAATACTGTCTTTTTTTAATTTTTTTTTTAATATTTTTTTAGTAATTACTATGGTATAAAAAAAATGATATACTGCAGGTTATTAGGAATGCCAGACCCTAAATCTAACAGTGCTAGGTTTATAGTCCTCATCATAAAATAAGATTTTTCTGTACAGTATTTAAGTTTCCTCTCTTCATTTTAAGCTATTTGTGAAAACTGTTGTTGCATATTAAACAACCTTTCTTAAACAGCAGGAAACGTGCCCTCATGAAATTAAAAGCAGTGAAATTGTCCTATTACTGTAAACACAATTAAAAAGAAGACTGACAAAATGCAGTGTGGCAGGTAAGCCATGGTCTGGAAAGCTTTTTTCACATTTTCTTAACACAATATATGGCTCACACCACAAACAGCAGCAAAAAAAGCTATTGAAAATTTCAAGTTACAGCCAGGGGTGCCAGGCAGGATCCATACGACAGAGATTATCCAAGCTATTTGCAGCTGCTACCAGAGTGTTGACTTTGCTTTCTCCTCCTTCAAACTGAGCAAGATTATGAAGTCGAGTCATGATAGCAGTAACAGCTTTTTGAACCAGTGAAACCAGCTGCTGGCTGTCCATGTTTTCAGGTTGCCCAGCTGCTGAAAGTGGAGAGGAAGTATCCTCTTGTGTTTTTTTGTGCCATGCAATTATTTCATCCCGTAGCACAGTTTTTAGGATGCCATCAACCTACATGAAGGAGAAAAATCAGACTGTTATATTTAATCCAAAGAACCATAAGGTATTACAGAATAGTAACTAGATTTTAGTCAACAGCATTTTGACACTTCTGGTTCGGCACTGCAATCTCAGTGTTTTTAAGATGAATGTGGCTTCCAACTGTCTCTACTATTTCCTCTCAAGGTGTTTCTTTTCACAAAAAGCTTTCATCATGAAAACACATCACGTCTCTTAGAGAATTGAAACACTGCTTAAACTGTAACATATATTAAGATCTTCATACACAAATGCAGTCATGTACTTCTGTATTAAGATGACTCCACTAAATTTATGACTTTTCCCACACATACACAGAAGTCTTGTGCAAAGATTAAGAGTGCTTTGCAAAACTGGAGTTTTTCTGCACAGGGATTACACTCTCAGGGAACACTGCTTTCTGCCAAACATGGAAAGAACACTGATTGCAACATACATATATACATATGCATTTAATATATATACACACTATATACATATATAGGTGTATATAATATGTGTACACATATGTATATACAGCCCATTTCTACCCCTGGATGAAAAAAATGCCTGCAACAAACAGTTGCTGTTTTTTCTCATCACTGAATTGAGTTACTGACATTCATCTGTCAACTCCAACACTCCTGAGATTCTAAAACAAACTTTCAGGTAACCAGTTTGAATCAAATTCACTGTCTGCACATAACAAATAAAACATTTCATAACACATATAGCTATTAGGTCAACATGTTAAATATATTTTCTGGGCATTTGTAAAAAAGATAAATGCAGAAAACATTAAAAGCATTTCTCTGTAGTCCACAAGATAGATAATCTAAAGCAGTAATCACCGCATGTCTGAACTGAGCTAGGCACCCATCGCTCAAAAAAAGAATAAATGGGCACCTGTTCTCTGACCTTCAGAGAATCATAGAATACCTCAAGTTGGAAGCAACACATAAGGATCAAGCTCAACTCCCTGCTCCTTGCAGGACTACCTAACCATAAACCATACGAACAAGAGTGTTGCCCAAATACTCCTTGAACTCTGGTAGGCTTGGTGCTGTAACCACTTCCATGGGGAGCCTGTTCCACTGACCAACCACACTCTTAAGTGAAGAACCTTTTCCTAATGTTCAGTCTGAACTTATGTAGTTTCATTCCATTTCCTTGTATCCTATCACTGGTCACCAGAGAGAGACGCTCAGCACCTCCCTTCCACTGCCCCCGTTCACAGAATCACAGAATATTAGGAATTGGAAGGGACCTCAAAAGATGATCTAGTCCAATCCCCCTGCCGGAGCAGGAACACCTAGATGAGGTTACACAGGAAGGCGTCCAGGCGGGTTTTGAATGTCTCCAGAGAAGGAGACTCCACAACCTCCCTGGGCAGCCTGTTCCAGTGTTCTGTCACCCTCACTGAGAAGAAGTTTCTTCTCAAGTTTAAGTGGAACCTCTTGTGTTCCAGTTTGAGCCCACTACCCCCTTGTCTTATCATTGGTTGTCACGGAGAAGAGCCTGGCTCCATCCTCGTGACACTCCCCCTTTATATATTTATATACACTAATAAGGTCACCCCTCAGTCTCCTCTTCTCCAAACTAAAGAGACCCAGCTCCCTCAGCCTTTCCTCATAAGGGAGATGCTCCACTCCCTTAATCATCTTAGTTGCCCTGCGCTGGACTCTCTCCAGCAGGTCCCTGTCCTTCTTGAACTGAGGGGCCCAGAACTGGACACAATATTCCAGATGTGGTCTCACCAGGGCAGAGTAGAGAGGAAGGAGAACCTCTCTCGACCTACTGACCACCCTCCTTCTAATACACCCCAGGATGCCATTGGCCTTCTTGGCCACAAGGGCACAGTGCTGGCTCATGGTCATCCTCCTATCCACCAGGACCCCCAGGTCTCTTTCCCCTTCACTGCTCTCTAATAGGTTATTCCCCAACCTGTACTGGAACCTGGGGTTGTTCCTGCCCAGATGTAACACTCTACACTTCCCCTTGTTATATTTCATCACATTTTCCACAGCCCAACTCTTCAGCCTGTCCACGTCTCGCTGGATGGCAGCACAGCCTTCTGGCGTGTCAGCCACTCCTCCCAGCTTAGTGTCATCAGCAAACTTGCTGATAGTACACTCAATTCCCTCATCTAAATCATTGATGAATATATTAAATAATACTGGTCCCAGTACTGACCCTTGAGGCACTCCACTAGATACAGGCCTCCAACTGGACTCCGCCCCACTGACCACAACTCTCTGGCTTCTGTCCTTCAGCCAGTTCACAGTCCACCTCACCACCTGACCATCCAGACCACACTTCCTCAGTTTAGCTATGAGGATGCTGTGAGAGACTGTGTCAAATGCTTTGCTGAAGACAAGGTAGACCACATCCACCGCTCTGCCATAATCCAACCACCTTGTTATGTCTTCATAAAAGGCTATGAGGTTGGTCAACCACGACTTCCCCTTGGTGAAGCCATGTTGACTGCCCCTAATGACCCTCTTATCCTTGATATGCCTTGAGATGGCACCAAGGATAAGGTGTTCCATCACTTTCCCAGGGATGGAGGTGAGGGTGACTGGTCTATAGTTACCCGGGTCCTCCTTCTTGCCCTTTTTGAAGACTGGAGTGACATTTGCTTTCCTCCAGTCCTCAGGCACCTCTCCCATTTCCCAAGACTTGGCAAAGATGATGGAGAGTGGTCCAGCAATGACTTCAGCCAGCTCCCTCAGTACCCGGGGGTGCATCCCATCTGGACCCATGGATTTATGGATGTCCAGATTGCTCAATCGCTCCCTAACCCAGTCCTCATCAACTAAGGCAAACTCCAATTTCCTGACTTCCTCTGGGTCCTCAGGGGTACAGGGCTTCTCAGGACAGCCTCCAGCAGAGTAGGCAGAGACAAAGAAGGCATTCAGCAACTCTGCCTTCTCTGTATCTTCTGTCACCAGGGTACCCATTCCATTCATCAGTGGGCCTACATTACCTCTGGTGTTGGTTTTATCTGCCATGTATTTGAAAAAGCTCTTTCTGCTGTCCTTGACCCCTCTCGCCAGGTTTAATTCTAAGGAGGCCTTAGCTTTCCTAGTTGCCTCCCTACATCCTCTGACAACAGCCTTATATTCTTCCCAAGTGGCCAGCCCCTCCTTCCATGATCTGTAAACTCCTCTTGCATTTGAGCTTACCCAGCCGTTCCTTGTCTAACCACACAGGTCTCCTTGCTCCCTTCCTTGACTTCCTACGTGTCGGGATGCTTTGATCTTGAGCTTGGTAAAAGCAGTCCTTGAATACTAGCCAACTATCTTGGGCCCCTTTACCTTCGAGCAGCCGTGCCCATGGGATTTCCCCCAGCAATTGTTTGAAAAGGCCAAAGTTTGCCCTGCTGAAGTCCAGGGTTGCAATTCTGCTTGCTATTCTGTTCCTGCCACACGAGATCCTAAACTCCACCATTTCATGGTCGCTACAACCGAGGCAGCCCTCAACCTTTACTGCTTCAACTAGACCCTCCTTGTTAGTGAGGATGAGATCCAGCAGTGCTGCTCTCCTAGTTGGTTCCTCCACCATTTGCATCAGAAAGTTATCATCAATGCACTGGAGGAACCTCCTGGACTGTGGATGGCAGGCTGAATAGTCTTTCCAGCAAACATTAGGGAAGTTAAAATCCCCCACAACGACCATGGCCTGTGACTCTGAGGCCACTCTCAGCTGCCTGTAGAAGGCCTCATCAACTTCCTCACCCTGATCTGGTGGCCTGTAATAGACACCCACAACAGTATCACCACTGCCAGCCTGCCCCTTAATTCTCACCCACAGACTCTCAACCTGCTCCTCATCTGTGCCAGGACAGTACTCAGTACATGGTGGATGCTCTCTCACGTAAAGAGCAACTCCGCCACCTCGCCTGGCTGGCCTGTCTTTCCTGAAAAGGACATAGCCATCTATGAGGATGTTCCAGTCATGTGAGCTGTCCCACCATGTCTCTGTAATCGCCACCAGATCATAATCTACTGACTGAACACAGGTTTCTAACTCCTCCTGCTTATTCCCCAAGCTGCGCGCATTGGTGTACAGGCATTTCAGGGCGCGAGCTGAGCTCACCGATTTCACCCTACAGGGATGGGAGGCCTCCCGGTCTTCATCAATTCTAGAGTGCTGCCCCACTGGTGCCAGCCCAGCTACAACCCTATCCCCCTTCAAATCTAGTTTAAAGCTCTCCAAACTAGCCCTGCCAATTCCTGTCCCAGCATCCTTCTACCCCTGCGAGATAAACCTTTCCCACATATCACTGTCTGGACTGGTGTCTTATAAAACCAGCCGTTATCAAAGAATCCAAAACCCTGCCTGTAGCACCAGTCTTGAAGCCAACCATTTATGGACTGGATTTTTCTAATTGATCCCACGTCATCATCTGAAAATGGAAGGAGTGCAGAGAAAATCACTTGAGCCCCTGAATCTTTCACCATCCGTCCCAAGGCCTTGAAATCTTTCTTCATTCCCCTCAGACTACGGGATGCAGCTTCCCCCCCACCTGTCAGGAAGATCAGCAGTGGGTAGTAGTCTGTCAGGTGCACCAGGTTGGGGAGTACCCAAACTTCCGTTGAGGAAGTTGTGGTCTGCAATGGGGTCACCCCTCAGCCTTCTCTTCTCCAAGCTGAACAAACCAAGTGACCTCAAATTCTCTTCAGAAGTCTTGCCCTCAAAACCTTTCAAAATCTTGGTTATACGCAACCAATCTGTACACACTCTTAATATGTGATGTCCCTCTTATACAGAGGCACCCAAAACTGCACACAGTACTCAAGGTAGAGCTACACCAAATCGATGTGGCATGTCTAAGTGGGCATACATCATTCAGATGTTGAAATTACAGGCTATGTTTGCAAACTTGTTTGCGTGTAATAGACATGGTTTTGTAAGGTAAGATGATGAATTATTAAAAACATATTCTACACAGCTTTCTGCATTTTAGATAAAGACTAAAATCACTTTAGGATATTTTCCATCTTTTATAATGTAACTACCTCACACCGTAGCTACAGTACATTCTGCGCAATGTTTTTCTGGTGCAAATTGCTTGCATAAGTGCAAGATACTTCATTTTTGGAAAGCATTAGAATTTAAAAGGAAGTTAGACAATTTCTTCAGAAAACTACACTCTGTTAAGAGCTAGAATCCATCAAAGTAACAGTGTATCTTTAGCATTCTATTTTACCAACAAAGAAACAAAACACATTTCTATTGACAAATGATTACGAAGATTCTAAATGTTGTTGCATTTGCCAGTTTACTATTTAACACTGCCAAATTCTTAACGACTTATGAGGTAGAGCACTGAATTAACATGTTTGGACAAAGAATTAAATTAAGGATAGAATTCCACCTATATTCCTCCCATTCTTTCAAAAAGGCAAACTGCAAACATTTTAGCTGGCATTTGTGATGATCTTAGAGTAAGATTTAAAAACAAACAAGTACTGTTCAGTTTTCACTTTAACCAAGAAAGTGTCGTTTTGTTTCTAAATTGCCAAACATGACATGCCTGCAAACAACCCTTTCAAAAGCTATACAAACCTTAAAGTTTGGCTGTGCAAAGCAGCGAGCTACTGCAATCATAGATGCAGTCAGTGGACCAGACACCCCGATCGTGGTAAGAAATTCAGAGATATTTGGTGTAAGTCGGAATGGAACTGGACGATTGGCATCCAAATCTCCAGTAGCATCATTAATGTCAAAGCGAAAGTAAGCTACGTTTAGCTTGCCAGTATCCTGGATTTAGAAACAAGATGCATAAAAGTAATTAAAAGAACATTCATTTCATTAATGAAACCAAAAGAAGTTGGATTTGTGTTTACCATTAATTCTCAGAATACAAATGTACTCCCAACAGCTTTTCACTCTTTCAGTCAAACAGGTTTTGAGCAAAAAAAATTAAAATTCAAGGCATGCAAAGTCAGGGATGTATTCTTCTCAAAACTCCTTGCTAAATACACATTGTTATAATATCAGACTTAAGGAATAGCTTCTTCTGTGGTATGGTCTATAAGGAGTCATATGGATGGACACATCTCTGCGCATCCCAGCTCTGGGCAAGCATTCTCTGTGCATTGCTCCCTTAGAATAAGCATCTAAACACTTACCTAAAGGGATTAAAGAAACTTAATTGCTATACAGAGCATATTCCTGCATGCATTAAAATGCCATTAAGACTTTAATATATACCACCTTCGCCCTACTAAGGTGGCAAGTCTCATTTAAAATGTTGGATTAAAACAGAAAAATCACTATTAATAGGAGTTGTAGCTTGACATGATGGCAATGCTGAATAGAGAACAGTATTTGAAAAACAGTATTCCCCTCTATGAAAATGAAGCTCTAAATTTATTTTTTTTTTAATCTGACGAAAACACCATATTCAAAGCAATATATTTGAAGGACAAAGAGAGTGACTTATCAGTCATTTACACAGTTTCAATATCTAAGAATGACTTTACAAAGTTCTAGTATTTTCACCATAGAAGGTAGAGCTGATGTCCATGGAGACTGCAGTTTAAATTACTACCTACATGATGGGCAGTCACATATAAATGAAAAGCCTACTGACATGCACTGTTGATTACACATATCAAATTACTGTTTTGACTCATTTCCAAAGTACAGTCCAAATTTCCATCTGATCAAAGACAACAGCATGCATCTAGAATAAACTAACCCGTACCTGGGCAATCTGCAGCATTTCAGGGTTGAGTCTATTTAAATGAAAGATGAATTCTGCAAAGCCAATTAGGGCTAGCTGAATAGTGAACATCTTTCGGAAAGTCCAGTAATCAGTGGCGTTGGGGAATGTATGCAGAGCCCACTCCTTCAGCATGCTGCGCGGCACCATGTTGCTCTGCACTTCTTTAAGTATATCTCTGAGAACCTGCATAAATATTAGTTGAAAGAGACCACTTTTAACAGATTTCTTACCAACAGACGAATGTGCCAAGAGCAACTACCAAACTCCTCTCAACTGCTGTATCCCATTTTAGGAAAAAATATCCTGAAATTGAGTGCTTTCAATCCTACACCATTGCCTGACTTCTCTGTCTAAACACACAGTGTTTTGTTAGCCCAGCCTCTGCACAGCTAGAAAATGCTTTTTATCTGAAAAAACTAATTTTTTTATAAAACCATGTAAGCATGAGAACTGCAAACAGGCATGTCGGAAAACCAGAGACTGAAAAACCGTATAACCCGATTTGATGTGTCTTCTATTCAAAACATTAAAGAAAATCAGAATTGAACTAAAGAGACATTCAACTCATGATGCAGCACTTCCTTACAGGAAACTAACAGAACATACTTCGCTATTTTCTAGCTTCAGTTAAAGCTGGATAAGCATTTTGCAGCAATAAAACAAATCCCTTTAATTTAAGCTAATGGCAAGATTCAAAATTGTACATGGGACTACAAAGCACGCAACCTAAAGATGGCTCTCTGCATGGTTTCTTCATAGGGTAAAAGGAAAAGGATGTTTATTACACAAGATAGGGAAAGACTGCGCAAAGTAATTTGTAATATGTATTATATTACAACAAAAGCATCTCAAAAATACAAAAAGGTAAAAGCTGAGAGCTGTATTCAGCTGTTTCTGTCAGTGCACACTCTGCAGCTTTTCCCCTAGATGTAAACATTTGCAATTACCAAAATATTTAATTACTGTACCATATACTAGCATAATTAATCAGAAAAGGATATAACACTAGGATCTGTTCTAGGACACCAGAAAGCATGACAGTCATACTGGCTTCAATTAAATGGCTATTAGAGAGTTTCATAACCTGAAAGAAAAATCCTCAAAATAGAAACAAATGTTAGGTAACACTTCATTTGATATTTAACAAAGGAAGTCTGAACAGATACTGTCTCTAAACC